>NC_053116.1:15784503-16504503 GCF_010015445.1 Perca fluviatilis | reverse complement strand
GTGGTGGCAGAAATATCAGAGATTAATATCTTAAAAGCTCAGGAAATGCCAAGTGAGGCTTTAGCAGCAAGGGTGTGTATTATTGCATGAGCAAATTTTCATTTGTAAGAAACAGTCACAGTTATTCTTCTTTCAAAAGTTATGTTTTTTTTGTCACACACACACACACTGTGAGTGTTTATAGAGAAGTGCTTTGTTTCATCTCAGCAGATTTGGCCCAGTTTGACCTGTTGAAACTGTGAAATGAATGTGTCTGTTACTGTGACTAATCATTACTTTCCTTTTATTGAAGCTATACTTTAATGCCTGTAATCAGTTCGGCCTTTCGGTTTGTGTTACACTCGTAACAGGCCAACTATTGCATGTGAACAGATCAAGAGGGAGATACAAAGGAGAAAACAAGCCAGATTTAGTTCAATTTGATCTTGAATTCTTTCTCAACACTTTCCATGTATGTGTGTCCATTTATGCCAGATGTGTGAGCTGCCTGAGCACCAGATGGAAGTGCTACTGGGACCCTAAGAACTACCAATGTGTCTCTAGTAAAGATGAGTCAAAGCCCAACCTCCTAGAGGTGAGTAATTCTCTTTTTTCTTTGATACATCAACCAAATAGACGCCTGGAGGATCTCATAATATTAAGATCCCACTAGTCAGAGACTTATATTATCCAGACTCTGCTGTCCAACAACTCCCTGTGTGCTGTAATGATCTGAGTCCAGACGGTTTAGGCAAGAGCAATCATGTGGTAATTCAGTATGAGCTTACAAGTGTCTCAACCACAGTAGTATGTAGAAATGTTGAAACCTGCTATAAAATCTCAGGAGATTCTGGTTTAAAATGTACCATTTTAAAGCTCTAAAGTTTCTCTTTTTGGCAGTTTATTTTGATATCTCAACATATGGAAGAGTAGATTCACGGTGTCCCTATTTTTATAGGGAATTATAACTAAATGTCAAGACTGCTTGTTGCCAGCGAAGATAGATAGAAGAAGATAAACCTACACCTACATTTACAGATATGGATTTATATATCCCTTCATTTTAAGTAGGTGACTGTACAAATGGATTACGTAGATGTATGTTTGGCAATGTAGAGCCCAATGAGGGTGTAATCTACTCTTTTTTTCTTCACACATCTCATACTGCTCCACTGCAAACACTTTACAAAAAAACTTTTAAGGCACTGGACCAAAAGCTGTCAAGTTACCATCATTGTAACATCATTCAGAAATATTATCTCCTAACTTTTGACAGCTTTGTGCCTCTTGCCGATGCTAGTTTAGTGTAACAACTAGGATGACAAACAGAGGTGACTGCGTGATACACACAGAGCCACAGAGTTTGGCACATCAGTCTTCATTATTAGAGCAACAAACTTTTGGAGCTCTGTACAAGTTCTATAAGCGAGTGCCACAGCTTTACTGATTTTAGAAGAAATCATGGCTAAAACCAAATCAATCATGCACCCACAAATGCGTTATTGTGTCTTAAAGGTCCCATGACATGGTGCTCTTTGGATGCTTTTATATAGACCTTAGTGGTCCCCTAATACTGTATCTGAAGTCTCTTTCCCAAAATTCAGCCTTGGTGCAGAATTACAGCCACTAGAGCCAGTCCCACAATGAGCTTTCCTTAGAATGTGCCATTTCTGTGTCTGTAGCTATTGAGGAGGAGAGAGGGGGGGGTGGGGGGGCAAGGTGAGGGTGGGGGTGTGGCCTTGACCAACTGCCACTTTGCTCGTTTGAAAGCCATGATGTCTCTCTCTCATGGGTGGGGCCAAATTCTTTGGGGGGGGAAAAAAGCAGAGAGAGTAACCTGGGCTCTTTATGAGCTGAACATAAGGAACAATATTCCACACCACCCCATTTGAGTTTTTTTTTTTCTCAAAGGCAGAGCAGGATACCCAGAGCTCAGTTTACATCTATCGCCATTTCAAGCCACTGGGGGACCATAGGCAGGCTGGGGGAACGCATATTAATGTTACAAAACCTCATAAAATGAAATTTTCATGCCATGGGACCTTTAATGTTTTGAAATCGTGTTGTTGTTGCTTGTGATGTTGTTGTACAATGAATAGGTCCTGTCTTGTAATGTAAGAGATGGTATGCTCTGTTTCTACTATTTGTCTACTGAATGTTTACTACTACATGTCTATTGTTGAATGTATAGAGAGTTAACACCTACCAAAGTCAAATTCCTTGTGTATGTAAGTATACTTGGCCAATAAAACTGATTCTGATTCCTCCCCAAGGACTACAGATTTAAATTAGCTTATAGTTAACTCTGGTACAGCTTAGAAGCTGTACACGGTCCCTGTTACACAAACAAATACATGAATGAAAGCAAACAAATCAAATAGTGTAAGAGGTTTGGCACAAGTGCACAAAAAGGCTGTGAAACTGGGAAAATGATCTACAGCAGCCTCATTGAAACAAATGACAGTTCCCAAGATACCACTGTCCTTAGTGCGTGTTCCTGACAACATCAAGATTAAGTCATCGTATTATTCCTGTCCCCTCTGGAGTTTTATTGCCCAGCCAAATTCCATGACCTGTGTGAGGAGGCATCCTCCCAGCAGACTTTGGCCCTGAGGGTGCAGGGGTCCGACTGTGTCGAATCACAGTACTGGACCCAGTTAGAGGGGAGAGGATGTGACTCACAGTCCTCTGGTCAGCTGCTGGTCAAGTGGTCTTGTTCTAGTGTTTTATTGCTATGAGTGTTTAACATTCCGCTTTATATCACAAGACCCACTGAAAAGGGAAAGAGCTCCTTTTGTTAAACAAGTGAAGTAATAAAGACATCATTGCATTTTTCTAAGCAAATGCTATAAATTCTAGTCAGGCAGGCTGTTTCTGATCCCAAGATACACAAAAACAAATATATTGAAGCACAGTAGGCTTGTGCTTTCTAAGTCACTTTCAGTTGTTTAAATTGTAGGGTCTTTTTAAACATGAAACTTGGTAGTTAGGTATTAGGTATTTGTAATGTAGGTCATAAAGAGATTAGGAGGTGGTTTTTCCTGTTCTGGTGAGCCCATCACAGTGTCCGGTGGGTCTGTTTTTCTAATCCCTCATCGTCTCTCTATTTGAAGCTATTGTTGTTTCCCTCAGAACGAGACTTTACCCTCTCATTTCCTCCTCCTCCAGATAAACAGGACAGGTATTTTGGGTTGCGGATGTGAGCCATTGTTTTTTTTTTAAACTCCTATATGTCACTTCCTGCCCCTCCACCCCATCTCTTAACAGAATACGGCTTCCTGTCCCAGCCTGGTTGCCTCAGAGGTTCCTCCATCACCATCAGAAATGGCCCAGGACTTTACCTTATCCCTCAGCAACATCCAGGAGGTACGCCAGACAACCTCCAGCTATGGAGCTAGACTTGGACTTTGTCCAATATGCATGTTGTGAAAATGATTGGACTAAAACAGAAGCATATGGTGTGTTTGCTTCAAGCTGAGTTAATAAACACAGATGGATATTTGTGTGCTGTGATTTGGGTCAATGAATGAGCAAAACCTGAGTTTGGGCCTTCATGAAAATGAAGAATGAGCGAGTATCTTTATGCTTATGTTGCTCACGGCTCAGCTGTCTGAGCCCACCATGCCTCTGGTATCTAACTGTGTCTAGCTGAGTTGTGTCTTCGTCAGCACAGTGTACAATGTGCAGTCGGTGTGAGGCAGCGCATGCGGCAGGAGCTTTATTTCACTCGTGTTCATTTTTATCGATTCACAGCTTTTCCATATTCTTTTTTTTTTTTTTTTTTTTTTTTTTTTTTCTTTAATCCCATTGGCTAAATGCGCTAATCCTGCATCACTGATAAGCCACAACTGGGATTTTCTAAAAATTCCAGAGCTGACTAGTTGTCAGGCGTGGTCAGTCACACACCTAACCCTGGCTGGCCTTTCGAGCTCTCTCCTGGTGTGTTGCTATGGTCACAGACATTGAGTCACATACAGATACACATGCATGCACGCACGCACACACGCACACACACACACACACACACACACACACACACACACACACACACACACACACTCTTCCTCAGGGCAGCCTGGATGTGACTGGCTGTTCATACAACTCTTTATTAGGATAGTATACAATTTGAAGTTGTTTGAATAATGTCTTTATCTTCAGTCAACACAGCAGGAAATGTGATGTCACTTGAAGCATCAATCGCTTAGATAGAATTTGTGGTGAATTTTAGTTTGGTTCCCACACTTTCTAAAACCTAAAATAAATAGACTTAACTGTGATAAACATGAAGCAACAAGCAAGTGCTTCGAGGTTTGTCCTCCAGTATCTATTATTTCTCAGACTGAACATAAGTGCAGGGAACATTTCAATGTGTGGTATGTTAGTTATGTTATTAAGTTTTTCTGGGGAAAAAAGAACCTGCCAGAAGCCAAAAAAAAAATCCAGCTTCAATGGTGTCAAAAAGCACAAAGTTTTAAGCCAATTTAAGCTGGCTGGATTCACAGACAAACGATTTCTTCCAGTTTAACCCTTGCGTTGTCTTCACCGTCGTCCGTGAACTTGTCATTCCGGGTCAAAATTGAATTGATTGGGGGGGTTGAGCTTTTTCGGCTTTGTTGATGCTTTTTTATGCTTTTATGCTTTTGGTTTTAAACGTTTTTGTCCCTCTTTTCAACGCTTTTTTTTTTATTCATGGCCAATAAACCTAATAAAATGACATTATACCTAAATTTTGAATTTGAAAAAAAGCAGATATTATGAATTATTTTAACTAATAGAATAGTTAAGATCAGAGGATGTTGAGTGAATCACAGACTGGTTTATGTCAAAGTTTGGTCAGGATGCTGTTATATAAAAAACTTTGAAAACAGGTCAAATTTGACCCGAGGACAACACAAGGGTTAAGTAATTATCTTTTACCGCTCTTACCTAGGTTAGCTTCTTTATGGTTTTACCGTCACATATCTTGGCTCAGTTAAACTCAGGACTCTGATTTTATCAAGATTGAATTCATATTCATTACTCTGGCTCCCAGATGATTTGCAGAGGTGTGGGAGTCCAGATGTTTATGAATATGAATGTTCAATAGATTGCATCTTTTCCTGGCAGGGACAATTATTGTGGGTTATTTCGGTTTCCTGGTACTCATTCTGAGTTGTCAATTGTTACCAGACATGTTTGAGAGAGCATTTCTTTGCAGAATCTTGAGTTGGGTACTAAAGCAATGGTTATGCCATTATGAGAACAGCATGATATCACAGATTGCTCACTTGTTATTGTTGAAATATATTGTTTAAAATAAGTGCTTTGCATAACAGGGGGTGGACCTGGAGTGTGACTTTGGGACAGAACAGCGATATGAGGCCACATGGCTGAACAGCTCGGCTGTTAGATGCAGCGGAGTAACAGTAAGTACAGACAATGACCTATCTAATTTTCCAAGTCTGACTAAAGATCAGTTAAGCTGTTGCTCAGTTACTGGGCATTTACTGGTTCATTGTATTCATTATTGGATTTAAGCCTCGTTTGTAACTTGTTTTTATTGCAGTTATTTAAAACCCTTGTTTATAAGTTGACTAAGAACCCATTATTATCTACAACAGCAAGAGGGAGTAAATGCATGTAGAGGCAAATTGACAAACATTCACACTGAGGAGATCCACAATCTGTTTTATTGTTGCCCCCTACTTTATTTGTCCATGTAGCTGTCTACTAACCAGAGGAGCCAGGTTTACCACCTCAACCTGAAGAGGAGAGTCCAAGGGGGGGAGGATGTCTTTGTCGACAGCCCTCAGCCCATGAGAGGTAAGACATTGTTATGTATACTTAAAAAACTAAACAATTTCCATCTGCTACGCTTCAGGTGTTTTCTCAGCTCTCCTGTATTTTCAGCGTAATTAGAAACTAGCAAAAACAAGAAAACAATCTGACATAGCTGCCACTGTTGCTCACCTGTGAACAAATGTTTTTCTGATGAGACCGGTGGACTTGATTACACCTGGAAGAAAATTAAGAATCGCTTACAGGGACAAACCGTTTTAGACTGCCTTTCACAACACAACACATAATTTGCCAACTAGTAATTTACCATAATATCATATTCCGCTACCATCTAATTACACATAATGACTATAGAACATGGGCGCTGCAATTTAAGGTGTTATCAATGCCCCTTACAAGCCATGTCCGTATGTATTGTTGCAAATACAATTTAAGCTCCATGACAATAGTGAGATGATGAAAAGTGGTCCGCGTGTTGTTGAACTTGGCATGTTGTTTATAATGCAGCTACATGCCAATCCTTGTCTATCCCAGTCCCAGATGTGCTGTTCGCAGTCCATGTGTCTAGCATGTGAAAAAAAGCCCTGGGCCTCTGCCAGACACTGCACTGTTAAGGACATGACGTCGGCTTCATAACATGCAGAATCATCAAATTTATAAAAACAGACATTTTATCGCACACACACACACACACACACACTGCAATATGCACACAAATGCATGCACAGATGCACATGCGGTGATACAAATGGGATTTCTCACTGGGAGGCACATTGGAACATGAACATAATCATCTGTTTCTCGCTGGCTTTGTTCTCCTCCACTCCTCTAGCTCTCTTTTTTTCCTGGTTTATTTTTATAGCCATGCATATATCATCCTGCAAATGCTTATGCTGTTTATTCAGAGCATGCGGCCCATATGGTTCATATCAGCTATAAAAGAATTTTAGAATTCTACAGTACCTTAAGTTTACCAGACAAGGCAAACGCTGATCGGTAATGCTGTATTACCATAATTGCCTCTCTGTCTCTCCCCGATCTCTCCTCCTCCCTCTAGTGGAGGTGTACAACTGTGGAGTGGGTAGTTCAGACTGCTCCCAGTGCTGGGGCCGGGAGGATCAGGGCCACCTCTGTGGCTGGTGTGAAAACAGCTGCAGGCCAAGGGATGACTGCCAGTCAATCAGCGATCAATGTCCGGCTCCTGAGATTCACAAGGTAAGATTACACATTAAACATGAATGCAGGCTAGAAATGGTTGCATTAATATTCCCACACTGCCCACCTCCTTTCTGTTGCCTCTAGGCTCTATTTTCAAGCCATAAAATGGTGAATCATGGGGTCACTCACATGGTGCGGTGCCCCATGCCCTGTCTGTCCAGCGTCAGCTGCTGAGGGAGTATTTGAATAGAGTCTCATTAAAGCAGTTCACTCAGTAATAACACTAACACTCACTTAGCCACAGCCCTCAGGGGACACAGTGGAGTCAATCTGCAGTCACTCAGAAGTGCATGGGAACACCTTTTGCCCTGTGGAACTACAATATGAGTGTAAACTGTGTGGACGGGTTATATGTGTAGAGCTCTTTATGTAGAAACCCACAGTAACTAAAAGAAAGCAAATGAGAACCAGAAAGGGTTTTGGATTTATGACTACAATAAAAGCAAAACCACACAGGATCTGAGTGCGGTCACGTCAAAATGGTCATCACGATTAACGGCAGGGCCTTTCATTAAACTGTTTATGGATCTCATTTGCATGCATTGCTTGTCCAGTCGTAATGGGAGTATATTTAGAGCCGTCTTTCAAGCCTTTTCTGCCACTAACGAACCTTATATCAGCACAACAACCGTAGGCAGTCATGGGAAGCACGGCTCACATGATACCCAGTCAGCTTGAACTTCCTGTAGATAAAACCTGGTCAGCCCAGGAGAATAAGCAAGCAAAACAAAGCAGACGGACATACACACTCTCTTTTTCACTCACACACACATACACAAAATATTTCACACAAATAGGCTATATTGAAGCATTCACGATTATCCCTCATTCTTTGTAGCTGTCAGCATACTGTGACTAACAGGATGCTCTGTGAGAGTCTAACTTATGTGGACTTCTTACATGACTGAAGTTAGCCGGGCTGAGATGCCGTATGCGTGGGTAGACCATTGTTGCAATACTCTTTCTTACTCTCTCTCTCTCTCTCTCTCTCTCTCTCTCTCTCTCTCTCTCTCTCTCTCTCTCTCTCTCTCTCACACACACACACACACACACACACACACACACACTGGCTCTCACAGGAGCTGGTTGGAGAGAGGATACTGGGGGCTGTGGTTCTGTGGGATGTATGATGCAATGCTTTGGCAGCCATGTTTTCCCAGAGAATCCACAGGGGATCAACTCTCCCTAAACATTCTCACACACACACACACACACACACACACACACACACACACACACACACACACACACACACACACACACACACACACACACACCCCGCAGCAGCTTGTTGTTATATAGACCTAGTGACAGTGTGTACAGCTAAGATAATCAAATGTGTTTTTCTTGCTCTGCTTTGTCACATGTAATCTTTATCACAAGCACCAAAAATATCAATATTATGGAGGACTTAATTATTCTTTAAACTTTGCTACGTACCACCTAATTGTGAAAAATGCTCTCTATTCAATGCAGTGACGTAAGACAATGGAGACATTTATCATCTCTGCGGGCCCTTTATTCCCATGTTGTGTGGGTTAGTTCACTGTTTAAAAAAAAACATTGATTAGAGGTACTTCGGCGTCCAAAACAGGAACTGCCAAACATAGTTTATCCACAACATGAAAAGAAAGAGAGAACAGAGGGCTCTGGGTGAGACATAAATGGTTTGGGAGAGAGGATGGAGAGGGGTACAGTATAGTGAGAAGTCTTTTCCTGTTTTTGTCCTCACGTCCTCCTTGATTAGTGTGATGCAGAGGAACTGGAGTGAGGAGAGAAAGATGAAAGCTCTGGCCTCACAGAGATGTATTCGGAACAAGAACATAGAAATAAAACATATGAATTTTATCAGTTAGGTAGTTTATTTAGCACAGGTTGCATATCTGCATGTACAATACTATTACAATATTTTTTGATTTGAATACAAGGATGTGGAATAATTTAGTCCTCAAATGCGTTTCATAGCTCCAACATTCCTTGTGGAGTTTACTTTTCGCAGAGACCCATTCACACCCTGTGATCTCCCTGGAGGCCTGGCAGAGTTTGCGCTGTAAATCAAGACTCACACACTTGTAAGAGGTGTAAATGAACAGCATGCCAGCTGATGTTTATGTCTATGCTCAATGGCACCACAGAGACACACTAGGTGCTATGAGACGCATAGTGATGATAAATAACTGCTTACTGCAGAGCTCTGTAGAGAGGGTGGGTGCTTTTCATTCGTCTGCCATGCTACAGTATGTGTGCATACGTGCTCACGCATGCATTTAAGTCGTTGGGCATTACATGTATATGAAGGAATGCATATATGTGTTTTTGTCAAAGGAAGTATATATATATGTATGTGTGTGTGTGTGTGTGTGTGTGTGTAGGCACAGGGTGGTAACACTTGATATCTAAAAGCACAAAAACATTTGCATTATTTCCTGTGGCGTAGATCCCACAGAAATACTGTAAGTAATGGGTTGGTTTGTTTTCACACAATATTAAAAGTAATACACTCTTTCTTTACTTAACTGCCTTCCCATTTTAGCTGGGAAATATGGTTTATTTATCTGTGCTGTCACTCTTGCGGCCTTCAAATTATCTGTATGCAGAGCCAAATCTTGTCCCCCCACCTAGACCAAACAGAAGGGCTGTTTTCATTCTCAAGCTCGGTTTGTGATAGAGCCGGAGCCAGGCTAATAACACAGAGGGGTCACACTGACCTCAGCTCAGCCAGGGGGTCATTCAGAAAAGCATGTACGCAGCTGGGCTAGCTGTGCTACAGTGGCAAAATGAGGGTAGATTGCTTCTGTCTGGGCATCGGAGATGCTATCTCTGAAGCTGTGTTTCCGTGGTGATTGGAGAGGGGACTGTTCTCCCTTTTCTTTCCGTGGCTCTTGAATGTAGTATATATAATATAGTTAAGAGACCAAAGGCAAGGGCTGAAATGATGCGTGTGAGAATGCCTCTAAACAACAGCATAAATGGGACTAAGGAATTTGACAGAGCAGCCACAGGATAACAGATGAAAGGGAATAGCTCTGCATTCATTTCCCTGTTGAGGCTTTGCTCTCTCCCCACCACCATCAGTATTCACTCTCCTCTCGACACTCAGTTCCCTAAATTGCCTTCCCACTCATCCACCTTTCTGCTGTGCTCTCCACCTCGCCTCTCCAGCCCTTTCTCTCTCACTCTGTCTGTCTCTTGTGGGATGTGAAGGGGGCTCTTAGGCTGCTCTTTATTTGCATGTGCTGTAGAGGATTAGAAGCTGAAGAGTCTCAGACTGGCACAGTTAAGAGTCTGCTTTGTGTGTGTGTATACACCTAAACTGTGTGTCAATTATATTAGATCACAGTCTTCAGCAGAAGAATACTTACATAGGCCACTTGTCCTTATCTCTCTGTGTGGCAACCTCCATGTCAGCATCAGAGACAGCATCTCCATTCTCTTAATTCTCTGTCATATTCATTATCACCCGTCATCAGTGGAACATTTTTAGGGAGGTAATCTACTTACAAGCTCTAATGTATTGTGCATATTACAGGCTTTTCACAGGCTTTTCTTTCCCCATGTTCATTACTTAATTTTGTCTTTGTCAGATCTCCCCCCTGAGGGGTCCATTGGAAGGAGGCACCCTGCTCACAGTACAGGGCAGGAACCTGGGACGGAGGGCTGGAGCAGTAAAGGTCTCTATTGGAGATGTGCTATGTACTCTCCGGCCTGAGCTCTACACCGTCTCTGTAGGGTAAGTACTATAACACATGGCTCAATTATGATTCACAAATTTGCATACATAGGCTTATGTCAACTGTTCCTCAAGTGTTTGCTAAAGCATAGCAGTGTGCAAACACTTTTTTCCCCTTGTACTTATTTGATTCCGTTTTATATCATCTACATTGTCAGAATGACAAGCTGCGTGTGACAAGAGCACGTCCTATACAGAACATCATTTATATTTAAAATGCTGCTAAAATAAGCAATTGTGCTGCAATTAGGACTGCTGAGATGACAGCTTACAATTACCTGTTGTCATGGTAACCTGACGTGCTCTCAGCCAGGTGAGTGGTCAGGTGGACGGCAGGCAGAAATAGTGATCCAGAGATGGAAATGATTTGTCAAAGTTAGTAAACCTTAAAGAAATCCTGGCATGTACTGTAGCCTTCATCTCAGCTCTGAATGCAGATTGAAACCAGACCTGAACCCTTTCAGACAGTACAGTGAGACTTATTACATTTAATGGATAGAGGAAGCTAGCTGTCCCACACTGGAAGACCTTATTTGCAGGAAAAAGCATGAAAAAAATTAAGTAGTGCCATGAAGTTTGGGAACCACTGCAAAATATTGAATACCTGTAATACAGGTTTTACAGTATATTTAAAGGGAAACACCACCTATTTTACTCATCAAAGTCTGTTTACATGTTTTGGGGAGTACTACAGCATATATGAAAAATAGTTGTATAAAGTCTTTTGTGTCTCCAAAGGGAGACAATGAGTTTAAAAATATAAAAACTACGGGTGAGAAGTTAGAAAGAAGTCATCTTACCAGATCTCTGTAGCCCGCTCCTAAGCTCTGCTTGAGGCTAACAGCTTGAGGCTACATTAGCTACTACTATCATAACACACCAAAATCTCCAACCACGCCTGGTTTTGAAGTTTTGAATGAGTTACTAAACGTCCTCTCACAAATCACCATCATAGATAATTAGCCTCCTGCACTTCCACCAGTCTTGAAAATAGAACGTCAACCATCCCGCATGGTTTAGTTTTCATGTATTCATGAGGCTTATTTTCACAAATATTATTATGCAGCACACTTCTCATTTTAATTGACTCCATAGCCATCCCTCCGTAGCTCAGGGACCATCACACTGTCACCATGGAGACAGCAGGACCCCACTTTAACACTGGCATAACAGACCTCAATGAAAGTCAGTAACTCTACAGTTACATTCAAACTTCCATTCAGTATCTGTAATGTTCCTTGAATGGAATTGTTTATCTGGTCTTGCTCCACTGAAGCCGATCATTGTATTAAGACCAGTTAGAGGGTGACCTGCGGGTTTACCTGTCACTCCAGCTGCCTGACACATTTCACGAAGTATGTTGAAAACAGCGAATCACATTTCACTCCAGGGGTGTTCTCATCTGGTGTCGTCATTCCTCATTGGCTCCCGAGGCTGGTTGTTATGACAGCAGAGCATATCCTCATTGCAGGAAATGGCACTGACAAATCATAACACGTCAGTGCATCTGACAATGTCAGGACATTTGACTTTCATGAACATTCGTATACCTTTACATTCCTATCCTTGTTGCAACCTCATGTTGATTTGATTAGATATGATCATCCCTTAAAGCTCTTACAGTCACCCTTATTTTAAACCTTATTTAGAAAAAAAATGACTCTTGAAGATGTGAGGACTAAACAAAATAACCCTGTTTCACAAAAATATTCTCATTCAGAAGATCTAAAATTCAAACTGTTTCTTGCAGAAATGCCATACACACACGCACATACACACACTCACCAGGACACACACACACACACACACACACACCGGCGTGTGACCTCATTTAGCATGGCTGTTGAGACAGGTGTCTGCTCGTGTGCTGAGAGGTGAAAGTTCACAGCTGTGTGCCACAAGAAGAATGTGCAGCACTGGAGAGACTGTGTTCAACTCACTCGGTGTCAGCATTTTAATTAATGGCACAGTCAGTCTAGGCACACCTCATTTACTGGAGTACTTCTCTAGATTTTTGGCTCAGGTCCTTCTTGCTGCCCTACCTATCATTTTCACATGAGCCTTGAGTGGCCTTCGCCCTGTCTATTTAGCTTCACTGCAGACAACACTCTCATCCAAACACTCCCAGACATGATTGATATTGATCCTTTTCATCCATTCAGGGGAAATGATCAGAGACATCTTCAAAACTAGACAAAATATCCTTCTCTGAAACCCATAAATATCTCCGTAGTGGGGCTGTGCTGGAATGTGGAGCAGGGGTCATTCCAGCCTCTGTCTGCTCAGGGAGTCTGCATGTCCTTTAAATGGGATCACATTGCATTAACATCACACACACACATACACACCAGGGCATCTGCAAGTCTGCAGACATCTTCAGTTTTCTCAAAAACGGCCTTAAAAAGTTATTAAAAAGTCTTTCATTTAATTTACAAGTCTTTTTTGCATGTCTTTGTATCTAGTAGCGGGCTGTTGGGAGACGTCACACACCTATAAACTAAAAGTGGGCTTGTTGCGAGAGTAGATTGTGCACGCAGGAGGATGTACCATCTTTTTTTCAATCACCACTGTCAGACCTGTACTGTCACTACTGCTACTTTGAGTTGTAGTTTGAGTTGTAGTTCTAGGAAATTAATCATCTCACAATGGGCAATTGTCGGATTTAGCAGAAACTTAAATGAACCAAAATGAATGAATAATTTTTCATTGGTTAATCCATCTATCCATTTTCTGCCACTTTTCCGGGTCCAGGTCACAGTAATTTCAGTAATTATGTCATTAGAAATGATTGTTGCATACTGCGGAGAGAGCTGCAACAATAAAAAAATGAATCAGCAGCTATTTTGATAATTGATACTTTTTTAAGCAAAACTGCCAACTATTTTCTGGCTCCAGCTTCAACACGACAAACAATCGACAAAACAATCTGAAGACATCCTTGGATTTCGGAAAACTGTAATGGACATTTTTTTAAACTGTTTTTCAGATCAAAATAATCGAGAAAAGAATTGTCAGGAGAATCGATAATGAAAATAACTGCCCTTTCTGCACAGAAGTACTAAAAAAGTGATATGAATGATGATAATGATAAATAACAAGGCCATATCGTCCCTACGGGGTTTCCATTATGCTTTCATACTTCCGCCAATGAGGTATTACAAACTAACTGCATTCTATGTGGTATTAAAAATGTCTTTAAAAGTCTTAAATTTAACTTAACCCTGAAGAAACCATGACACACCCAGTGTCTATGTACTTTTCAAATGCTACAGGCTTCATCACACCTACTGTCTACTGATAAGCCTTTGTCTGTACTCTACAAGATACACTGTATTTTTTTGACTAGATTTTGATTCTCAGCCTGAATCCAGTTAGGCCTGGAGCAATCCTGCAGGTTCGGACTGATCCAGGCTTCAGTTGTTCTTATTTCCCTCCGGCTTGAATCTGTGAATAGTCATGTTTCATTTTATTTTACTTTCTTCCCTAAATCAGAGCATGTGAAATGACGCGTTTTCTTCAAACATGTGCGCTTCTGCCCTCATGGCACATGACTGACAGGAGTATAATTTGAGTGTAATGACATTCTTTACCTGATGCTCCTGTAATTAAATGTAGACTAACAGATGGCTGGGACTGCAGGATATTTAAAAGTATTTTTAACATCTATTCAGGCTTATAAAGAAAATCCATGTTTTAATTGGGCTCATTAAATGCTGCAGTGGTTTGGGTTCAGTTAAAACTAGAGATGGCCCGATACCATTTTTTGCTTCCCGATACCGATTCCGATACCTGAACTTGCGTATCGGCCAATACCAAGTACCGATCCAATACCAGTGCGTCCTATATTTTAATATGTTTAACAACTGTATACTACTATCCCTGTATGGATGTGATATTATTTCTATCTTTGTTGTCGGTCTGGCTTAGGTTAAACTCTTTGTGAAACATGAACAAACACAAACAATGAATGCCGTAGAACTTTCTTATATTATCCAGTCTGTCAAGTCAGTTATAACGGAAAAAGAACATAAATAAACTACTTTAACGTAGATTTTCTTTAGGGCTTTATTTCATGGTATCGGATCCGTGCATAATCTCCAGTACTTCCCGATACCGATACCAGCGTTTTAGGCAGTATCGGAGCCGATACCGATACTGGTATTAGTATCGGACCATCTCTAGTTAAAACGGAACAGTTGTTGTTGTTGTGAGTCAACCCTGGTCTCAGACCCGACGGCCTGACCCCAGCCGATCCCCAATCTGTCCGGCCCAGCCTCATCTCACCGTATGTCCTGCCAGGTCCTACTACATAAAACACAGCTCTTCGGCTTATGTACATTCCCCACAATTCCTCTATCAATCATCCGATCACTCGCTGAGAATGTATAACCACTGTAGCACCAGGCACCTGACTAAATAAACCGACAGGGTGTCAAGCTGGAGGGGGAACATGTGAGGTGATAAAGGTTGGGTCCCCCCCCCCCCACACCCCAGAACATTTATCCCAGTGAGGACCCAGAACAGTAGATCCCTGTGCCTCGGTACACCACTGTGTCGTTAATATGAGACGTCCCTGTAGTGCACTGATGACACAAGGCTTAATCACAGCCAGGAGGCGAGAGAACAAGCCTCAGCAGCCCCTTAATCTCCTCTGGTCCAAGGAGTTTTGAACCCTTACATCTCCTAATATCTGATATCTCGAGGCTTTATTGGATTCCTTATGTAAATGCAATATGGTCTGATGAATTAGTTCATAACCACCATTCTCTGAGAATAATTACGTGTCTTTGTTTAGCTGTCATGATCAAGATCTCTTTCTTTATCTTTATATTGGTTCCCCTCACTTGCCATTTTAGTCTTTTTTTTTTTAAATTAGTTTATTAGATTACAATTATATGATGCTCTTTTGAGGGTTCTTATCCATTATCATCAGTTATTTTATTAACTGATCTCTGATTATAATGTTTTGACAACCAAACAAGGAGGTTACACTCTTTTTCAATTTCCCAGGCTGGTGTGTGTCACTGGGAGGTCTACACATGACAGGACAGATATTGTCCAAGTGGATGTGGATCAGAGTGGGATGGGGACATCAAAGGAGATCTTCTCATACTTAGTGAGTATTCTCCAGATATACTGTATATACCCTCTTGCTGTTCTTTGCTGTCTGTTCTGTCCGTCTCTCCCTCCACATTCTTCTTCTTCTACGCTCTCTTGTTCCTTGTTCCCCACTGGGAAAGCCTTCCCAAGTGTGTCAGTTGAGTGTTAACAGATGCGTTTTATGATTCTGAGGAATGCGAGTGTGTGGGAATCTTCAAACATTCATCTGGACTGCAACTAAGCACCATTGTCATTCTGCACTTGCTGCCAGCAAAAACAAATATGGCGAATGTTGGAATGTCCCTTTGCTCTGAATTCATCACTGGTAGAGGCGAGCTAGCCAGCATTGTGTTAATTGACCTCGACCCACACAGACTCCCATTGGATTTAGAGTATTCAGCTATTGGAAATACCCATGTAAGCCCTTTGTTTCTCTTTGTTTACAGATAAAGAGTTTTTTATAATTCAGTGCTGGAACGGTCTATCATTTCAGCAGTTCCTAAGAGCATCTCTGCCTGTGAGTCATCCCACAGAGAAATTACCCCGATCTTGAAGCCCCTCTTGATACATGAGGATGGAGAAAACCAAGAACAACAAACATTATGCCGTGCTGTTGTGGGAAATTATCTTGGGTTTCCTTATTCATCTCTGAGATGCTCATTGTGAGAGAGGTTTTTAGCGATGTGTGTTGAGGGGAAGATGTGAGAGAAAGGGAAAACTGTTTTGGAGACAGGATATGTGCCTCTACTGCATCTCCTTCCTCAAACCTTTAGACGGAAACATCTGCCTCCTTACGCCCACTCTAGCACTCAAACACACAATAGGTCTCCTCCATCCGTGCACACTGAGGAAGTGAATCCTGTCAGTGGGGATAAGAGGTAGCCCCGGAGGCAAGGTTCAGTGCTGGGATAGAAAGTTCGGAAAGAGAGGGAATGCTGATGCAGAGCTGGACGGAGATATACATCTTAGCCCCAGGAACCTGTGTGTGTGTGTGTGTGTGTGTGTGTGTGTGTGTGTGTGTGTGTGTGTGTGTGTGTGTGTGTGTGTGTGTGTGTGTGTGTGTGTGTGTGTGTGGGTATGTATATATGTGTTTGCATGTACATATATGACTATGTGCATGCAGTTTCTCATATGTATGCATGAACATTATTGCCTCTTTGCTGTCCTGCAAGCTTGAGCCTAAAGGCCTGTTGGCTTCAACAGCAGCACTTTAACATATTGCAGCGTGGGCTGTCTTCACAGTTTTCTTCCCTAATTTACTGTAATAGTCAGCAGCTGTCTTAGCCAATCTCTAAAGACAAGATATTTGAACCTCAAAGGATGAGAAAAGATTTAATTTTTTGTCAAGGAAAACATCACAGCGCACAAAACACAGTTTGAATAAATCTGTCTTTTCCTGTGACAGAAGCTGTCAGATGTCTAGTGAAAAAAATATTGTGTTGTTCAGTCATGTGTAATTTCTCTCGTCTGTATCCAGGTCCCAAAGCTGCTCTCCATAGAGCCGACGAAGGGCTCTCGTGCTGGAGGAACTATAGTCATCATCAGAGGGGAGCACCTGGACATTGGCTCTCAGGTCAGAGTCATGGTCAACAACACGCTAGAGTGCACCATTACAGAGTGAGTACACACAGCATTGTGTCATTTAATGGTGCTGTAAATTTTGGGGGGGGGGGTGCGGTCACCGAAGGCTTGTATCATGTGGAGGCGCCAACAATTTTGTTTAGAATTCCTCATGGGGTCAGCAGAAACTACGCACTGTAGCTTTATGTGTCATGTTTAAAGTCAGGTGCTCTGCTTGTAGCTATAGTAATGTATAATGTATATTTATGAAAATATGCCAAACTGCAATAAGCATAACTTTAAGTCTAAGCGGAAACAGATTTGGGGTTTGAGCACTTGTAGACATCACAAGATGTGCAGTCATGATATTCACCTCATGTTTTTTTAGGAAAACCGATGAAAGCATTGAGTGCACCATGCCTCCAGCCATACAGGCACACACTGACTCAGTGTCAGTGTGTGTGGAGTTTGAAAACCGTCCCTGTCAAAGTGCAGAGCTTAGCACTGCCTACACCTATGAGAAGAACCCCACCATCAGCTCCATCCACCCCAAAAAGAGCTACCTCAGGTAGGTTGACTGTTTCTGAAGTATTACGTAAACCCAAGATGTCTTAAACATCTCAAGCTGGAGGACTCTGCGGTTCGTCTCCTAGATTCATTGACATACAGTAAGTCATTACTGTAATGTCGTCCTGATTTGGCGCAGTTTCTCCCTATTGTGTTCTAAATAGCACAGCATGTGTGTGACAGCAGTTATGCACTGCATTTGAACTGTGTTGCATTATTATCTGGTCCTCTGTTTCTCTGTTTGGTGCAGTGTGAGTGTCCCAAAAGTATTTGCGTACCAGTATGAATTTGACATTTTTGTCATGGCTGAGATGTGTCTCTCTCTCTCTCTCTCTCTCTCTCTCTCTGTGTGTGTGTGTGTGTGTGTGTGTGTGTGTGTGTGTGTGTGTGTGTGTGTGTGTGTGTGTGTGTGTGTGTGTGTGTGTGTGTGTGTGTGTGTGTGTGTGTGTGTGTGTGTGTGTGTGTGTGTGTGTGTGTATCACAGTGGTGGCAGGACCATTACAGTGACAGGCCAGGGTTTTGATCTGGTGCAAAGTGCCACCATGGACGTCCTGGAAATTGGAGAAAAAGTGAGTAAACAGCTGAATTGTTTCCTTTTAACTTGATAAAGCTCTCAAACATACATACACCTTTCAAAAGGAAGGAAAGCTAATGCGCAGATTTCCCAAAAATGTCAAACTATTCCTTTAGTCATTTTAGTCACATAGTGAATTATATTTCAGGTAGATCATGTCATTAACCATCTGATAATTTAATGGAAAAGAATGCATTTTAAGCTACCTTGCCTTCTCTGGTCCTACTTCAGCGCTGCACAGTGGTTTCCCCCTTCACGATCACCTGCCCATCCCCGGGATCCAGCCAGTCCCTGCAGACCTCAGCGCAGTTTATCTTGAACGGAATCCTCTACACGGGTGACAGCCCCTTCACCTACGATAGCGAGGAAGAGGATGAGGAACCTCAGAAAGGTCACTTCCCGTTGGAGTATGTGGAGGACCCTCAGTTTTTCACTGCCAACAAGGAGAAGCTGATTAAACACCACCCAGGAGAGCCACTGACACTCATCATCAACGTGAGTGACACTGCTGAGACAGGAAGTTCAGATTAGTGCTTCATTGATTTTCTGATGAAAAACGAATGTTCACTTCTAATCGGATAGAATGTTGTTTTATTGATTACATACACTTTATATTGAATGGTTCAATATAATTGCAGCAATAGTTTGCAATAGCACTAGGGTTGTTTCATAAATTAAACAAGAATTTAATCTGCATGTCAAATCTTAATCCTTTTGAATTACTTAACAATTCAGGTTAAAGTGTTGAACAATTTTAAGTGAACAGAGATTATAATATTAAAAAAATGTAACTTACATTTTTGGCAGTTACATAATTGTTATTTGGCTAAATTATTACCTCATTATTTCTGTGCACATCACAGTGACAATGCCAATCTTTAACAGGTAATGTTAACCATGTTCGCCATCCTAGCTTGGCATATTAGCATGCTAACATATGCTAACTTGCACTAAACACAAAGTACAGTTTAGGCTGATATCATTAGGTTTGCATGTATTTGGTTCCAAACCAAGTATTGGACAAATAAAAAATTTGACCTGATAATGGAGCTAGATGAAAAATCAAAGGATCAACGTAATAACAATTTATCTTGAGGGGAACATGAATGTCTGCACCAAATGTCATGTCAATTCATCCAACAGCTGTTGAGACCAAAAATGTGGACCTCATGTTGGCACTAATTGACAGGTCAGGGGATTACTAAAGGAGGATACATCCCCTGTCTGAACTATCCAATCGTTTTTTGAGATATTTCTGGACCAAGGAGGTAGATCGACCTGCAACCAACTGACATTGCTTATACCTAGAGCTTGAGTTTTATATTTTGTGAGAAAAGTCAAACTTAAAGATACTATCAGTGGGGCAACCTCTAGCTCACCCAGTAAGAGTAAGCGCCCCATGTAGGCTGAGTCCTTTGCAGCGGCCCAGGTTTGAGTCCGACCTGCGGGACCTCCTTGCTGCGTGTCATCCCCCATCTCTCTCCCACCTTTCCTGTCTCTCTACTGTCACTATCTAATAAAGGGACAAAGCCCCAAAAAATAATCTTAAAAAACAAAAAAAAAGATACTATCAGCAGAAAACACTATTATAGGCTATTGACAATCTCGGCTTTCAAAAACCCATATTCAAATTCTACATAGAACAAGTGATGGTATTCTCTAAAGGTTTCTTGGCTCCAAAAGCTCCGCTGCTGTAAACAGACTGTACCCACTGTGAACAGCAGACAAGTCTGAGCGTTCCTTTATTCATATTCACATAAACCAGAGGCACATAAAGCACATCAAAGGCCCGTCCGCTGAGACATGTTGATTTCAGTTGGGGGTCTGAGGGGGGGAAAGGGTGCAGTGGTAGCTCAGTGGGAGGTCCCATGTTCCTGTGGTCTGGCTGATCTAAGCACCTGTCTGCATGGATTCATCACCCGAAAAGGCTGCGGGCTGTGACACCGTACGACATTCAAATGCTAACAGCACAGACAGGGAAGTTTGAACACGATGCAGCTTCCTCTTGATGTGTTTGTGAGTGTCAGGATGAGGCCCCTGCGGAATCGCTGCCTCAGCCTGTCTACTTCGGGCAACTCGTCTGCTGTTTCCTGTTTTCTTAAGGAAGGTGGATTCCACTTGTGGTGGACCTGAAGGGGGGAAGGAGGCTGGAGACAGAATGTGTGTTGTTGTTTAATAGGGAACTTGTTAGTCATCCAGATCCTATATTAAGGACCTGAGCTGGAATGTGGGTGGATTTTGTTTGCTTTCATCATGTTTTGGTCCAATGAGTTTAAGTGTGAACATGTTGTATATATGTTGTATAAAGTATGTTTTACAATATGCTCAAACATATTTTGTATGATAGTTTGATGCACTTTTTGTTTATATGTGTATAATGACTGTGTATGCATGCGTGTGTTTGTGTGTACGTGTTTTGTCTGTGTTAGGAAGCATTTGTTGACAGAGACCCAGGGGGTGGCATCCTGCAGTAGGGACAGGACAGGGTCCTAAGGGTGTAATCAAAGCAAGGAAGCACACTGGGGATAAACACACACACATACTTCCTTACTCGTCATTCTTATATCAAAGGGAAATTGCAGTTTCATACGAATTGAGTCTTATTTTCATAGTTTTTTGCATCATTCCTATATGAGTAATAACACGGTACATACAAATTTAACTGTAGAGTTCTAGGAATGCTGTAACATCCCGAAAAAGAAGACTGACAGGGCAAGAAACAAGAGCAGTCAGATTATTTTTAGCGGCTGTTGCCATAATTTTAAGCCGAGAAAGTGTGTCTGGCAGTCAGGTAGAATGGAAGGTGAGGTAGTGGTGTTTTTAGCGGTTGATGCCGTAATTTTAAGCCGAGAAAGTTTGTCTGGCAGTCGGGTAGAGAAGACTGCAAGGTAGTGGTGTTTTTAGCGGCTGTTGACATAATTTTAAGCCGAGATAGGGTGGTTGTCAGTCGGGTACAGAGCTCTGCGTGAGCATGGGCTTTTATGACTGTCAACATAGCCAGCATCTAACGTTAGCTACTCCACTGTGCTGTGGGGTAATGTCTCGCTATGTGAGACTAGCGTCTAGCAACATTGTTGGAAGCGCTCTCAACCTGGCGACCTCCGTGAACTTCGAGTCTGGGGAGGAGGGGCCGGGGAGACAACTCTCTCCAGTATTTTGAATTTGGACTGTAGTAAGTATTTTAAATGTTAGCTGTCAGTATTACATATTGAACCATTAAGGGCTATTTCAGTGATTTAGTATTGCACTTCTTGAAAGTGTGGGGACATAGAGACAAAAAAGTCCAAACAAGAAGTTCCAAAAACACTGGATCCTACATTTCCCATAATGCAACCTAATAGAATCTTTCATTAAACCCTTCTTGCTTGGTAAACGTCTTTCTAAACTCGGTGCCCCACAGGCTTTCTTTTATGTTGTCTCCAAACCCATGTTGAGATTACTCGTCACAACTAGCAAAATGTACTTCAAGTGTAAAATCGGTGAAGTGCCCCCTTAATTAAACCAGAAATCAGCAGTGATGGGTTGGGCTTGGATTGACACGGCAAGAGAGTTGGATTGATAAAAAAAAAATAGCTGTGCAGCTTAGTCCAACAGGCTCCTGTAAAGGCCCTGAGAATGTTATTTTGGGCAGAGTCAGGGATGACTATCAGCGGGTTTGTTTGTAGAAACTTCCCTGGCCATGTGAGAGAGGCAGCGGGAATGTTTGCTGCTTTAAGCTGAACCTGAGCCCAAACTGGATGACTTTTTTGCTGGCTTCTTCTGTGTGACCGCTGCATGACAGGCCTGCCGCAGCTCTGTTTCTGTGTGTGTGTGTGTGTGTGTGTGTGTGTGTGTGTGTGTGTGTGTGTGTGTGTGTGTGTGTGTGTGTGTGTGTGTGTGTGTGTGTGTGTGTGTGTGTGCGCGCGCGCATACGAGAATGCATGTGTGTGCACGTATGTGTAGGTTAAACCTGCTGTGGCTTTCATACATGTTATTTGTGCCTCTTCAAACCACCTCTGGTCTCTTACAACCGATGGACTGACTGCAGTTTTTGTTCATTTCTGGCACAGAAAGGGCCAAGCGATCTGGACCTGGTGCCGGAGGAATACTCGGTGATGATTGGCTCCTATCCCTGTAACATCAGCTTCCACAACGACCAGCTGTTCCACTGCACCATCAATGGACTGCTGAGCTCCAGCGAGAGAGAGCTGCCTGTCACTGTAAGTATGCAAACATGTAAAACACCACAATAAAATACAAATACACATGAAAATATTGCTGGATAGACCCTGATAATTTAAGGATATCACCCATCTGTCACACAGTACTCGTAAGCCAAACATTTTGTCAGAATCCAGACCATCTGGGATGTTTATTGAAACAGATTTGATTTGCACAGGTCCATGCACTGTCAGTGATATGTATGTGTGTCTCTCTCCAAGCATTATGAATGGTTTGTAGTCTCTGAGCATGCCACCATGAATCAGCAGTTATTGAGCTGTCACTCTGCTCCACAATGCCGCAGAACAACAGTGAAATGTTTACCATCCTTTATCTCTTTAATCCTTTATCAGTCCGTCTTTCATCGCCAACACAATCACCTATCACGTAGACACTATCTGCTCACAGTGAGACCTGAGTCTTCTGACTCAGCCATGATCTCACGCCTCGCTTGTGTTTTTGTTTTGTCTCCGAATTCCCTACATCGCAATTAATGGTCTTAATCGAGACGTGGTCGAGCACTGCACATTCCTGATAAAACCAGACACTCTCTTTCCTCTACCCACGTTTCCCATCTGTTGTTGGCCATTCTGATAGGGCTTTATTAAGGGGGAAAAGCATTCATCTATATTTAAATACAAGCTAGACTGTGAGTGGTTTGCTGAAATAGCTCAGAAACACATGTTACGCCGTTTCTATCTGTCAGTTGAGTTGTAATGCTTCCTCACTTTAACACAGAAATAGAAGGAAAGCTCTTTTAGTTTGCCTCCTCTCTCTCTCTCTCCCACCTTGTGTACCTGTGGCTCGCTCTCGTCCCCACCCAGCCCTGTCTGCCTCTCAGGATGTCTGAGAATAAACACAGGCAATTAGCAAAGACATAAAGGAAGGGCAAGGGTCAAATGAGATGTCATAACACAAATGGGTGGGCTGCCTGCACATAAGCAGAGAGGATGATTAGTATGCCCATTCGACAGGGGACTAAACACGAGACATTTTCCTTTGTGTCGGCACATTTGAATACATGTTGGGCCGTTGCATAGCTTATGGCCATTTATGTTTCTTCACTTACTTTCGGTGGCGTATCTATTTTTACACGCCCATGTTTTGCTTGGCTATGAAGTGGAGCTGAGCGGCAGAAGTGGATCTGGGGAAGTTTATACCCTGAGCGAAATAGGAACATGGAACAATGGCATTTTCCCCTCCATTACACCAGGCCTGGCTGATGCAGTCTCTGGAAGACGGCCTTCTCTCACTGGCCTGGGTAAATTAATGCCTGGACAAGAAAGAGAAAGATGGAATGAGAAAAGAAGGAGGGAGCCCAGTGAGCCAGTTTCCCACCTCAGAGTAGAACCAGCGTAAGGGATTTGGTCTGAGGATTGGAGGCTTTTTATCTGAGGCTCTTTTTATGAAGTATGTTCGGATTGGGAAGGAGAGGGAAGGATGTGAGGAGGGACCACAGAGACTCTGCTGACTAATCAGAAGGCAGAAGTGAAAGTCCTTTTCTTGTCACATCTGGGTTGCTCTGAACTGGGTGACTCTTACAGCTCGTTGCAGTGAGAGGCCATTTTTCAAAATCTACAGTGTAATTTATTTTTGTGTCTGCACCTGTGTCCATGAAAAAAAACGATGTGTCTGCGCATATGTGGATGTGTGCAGGCACTTGTGGTCCCATTAAAAAAAACACCCATGTTATACTGCATGCACTATTATACTGTATTACAAAGAAAATACTTAATGCAACTACTATGCATTGTCTGCTCATTCATGCTCCGTCTGTCTCTGCCTCTGTCTTTGTTTCTCTTTCTCAAAATCAAATTAGCTTTTTTAGCTGATAATAATTAAGCACAGTATTTCCATAACAGATGTACATTAGTATAATGCAGATTTTCTTTTAAAGATAAAAGACAGTAAAGAATTGTAATGACTCAAACTTATCATTTGACAACCTAGTTTCCAGGGAGGTATTTAACAATTTCAGATCTTGAGAAATAAGCCCAAGCCTTTATTTCCTCTTTCCTTTATTTCCTTACACAGCTTTGGAGTAGACTTGTGACAAAATCTAAACAGTGGCTTTTCAAGACAGGTCATAGTGTACAGTAATATTCATGAAATGCAAATGTTTCCTTATGAGTTGGAACAATGGTCTGTTATTGTATGGACCAATTTGAAATGATTGTTTCTTAAAAAAAACACTAGAGCATTATGTAAAGCATAGTCTAACCAAGGGGTCACCAACCTTTTTGAAACTGAGAGCTACCAGTTTGATACACTCTTCTGAAATAACAAATGTGCTCAGTTTGCCTTTAGTTATATATGATTATTAATGATTAATGACACGCATCTATATGAAGACACTGATCATGTTAATGATTTCTCACAATAATTATCAACAATGACTTAACAAGGTGGGAAACAGATAATATCAATATTCAATTTTCATTTTTAGAACAGGCCTGAGGGCTACTCATGTGGTCCTTGGGGGCTACCTGGTGCCCGCGGGCAACTTGTTGGTGACCCCTGGTCTAACCAAACGTCAAATACCTTTACGCAGTTACAGTATGTCCGATTCACTACTACTAGATGTAGGTAGGGTAGGATTGATGGTCGATCTGAAAAAGATAGGCTTTGTTTTTAATGTGATTAAAGGGAGTTGTATTGCTCTTTATATATATATATTATATCATATTTAACGGCTATGCTAAAATGCATCTTCATCTCTTATGACTTCTTCTAGTTGAATGATCATAAAAGACTTGCATTGTGTATATGGAAGGACACTATTGTGATAGATTGTATTTATAATGCTTTGGAGAAGAGTTTTTTGTTAGCAACATAAGATTTAATGTAAGAAGTTGTGCTATTCTTCTGACAGATTTCACCACTGCAATCGTCTATTTGGTGTCCATGTGGGCTACAAACAAATAAACAACTACAACTACTAAAATTAAATAAAAACAAAAGATTTATAAAAAAATAAATAAAAGAATATATATGACATGATTAGATATGCTTTTGTATGACAATGTAATGGTGAGAGCTGTAGAAGAAAACTAATAAAAGAAAACGTGTTGCTTTTTTTACCTCTTAGGTGCAAGTGGGGAACTTTCGTCACACCATCGCCAAAGTGCAGCTCGGCGGCAGTGAGCTGGCCATTGTGGTATCCATTGTGGTGTGCTGCGTGCTGCTGCTGCTGTGCACTGTGGGTAGGTTGTGTACACATGCTCACCAGCAGATGATGGATGTATGCCTGCTGTAGAAATGGATGCTCCAGATGTTGAACAGATAAAAGGAATTCTTGTGTCATAGTTTCCCGCACTCCTGCTTCATCCCTCCTCAGTACCCGAAGCACAAAGACCCCACTGTTCCCCTAGCTGTCTGTGTGCTTATGTGTGTATGTGTGTGCGTACTGTACTGCTGTATTCTTTGTGTGTGTGTGTGTGTGTGTGAGTGTGTGTGTGTGCAGGGCAGGTGTATGGGTGAAAATTGGTGCTATGGTGGATTTTTCAGTTTCCTGCTTTGAGTTTGTTCTCATATGTTCACAAAACCCTTATTTCTTGTCAGACTTTAGGTGTGATATAACCGTTGAAATAATATGTGCACAAATTCTATTTACACATTCACAAACAAGACAATTTTCATTTACATGTTCTCACAGTCAGATAGATTCATGCACATATTTTTCACAGGCTCACAAAAGGTGATATAAAACCATTTCTGAACGTCATTTCATAAACTCGAAATCTTTCAGACACATTTTTGATCCTTTAGATTATTGTCTGGTTTACTGGAAGTTGTCAGTGTGTGATTACAGTCTTTGAGTTGAAACACACTGCATTTTGTCTTTCTCAGCTCTTGTAGTGTACTGCACAAAGAGCCGGAGGGCGGAACGCTACTGGCAGAAAACTTTACTCCAAATGGAGGAGATGGAGTCCCAGATCAGAGATGAGATCCGTAAAGGTGTGTTTACACAAAAACCCACACACGCACAGACACGCATACATCCTACACTATTGTACAAGCTCTTCCTTGTGTAGTTGTTTAGATTTCAAATGTTTTGTGTCGCTTGACATGAAAAAAGACCTTGTGGGAAGACAGAAATATTGACCACATATTTGTGTGTCACAAATGTGTGTGTGTGTGTGTGTGTGTGTGTGTGTGTGTGTGTGTGTGTGTGTGTGTGTGTGTGTGTGTGTGTGTGTGTGTGTGTGTGTGTGTGTGTGTGTGCGCACGCAAAATGTGTGTTTGTTTAAGATTGTTTCCAGGCTGAAGTAGGAGGGATATACAACAGTTGACAGATTTGTGCCGAGTAAGCGTGACTCATAAAACACAGTGTCTGACAAATGATCAGTCACACGCAGGCACACTGATTGGCCACATCGCTTTTGCTGTGTCTATACCCTGTAGGACCAAGGCCTGTGTGTGTATGTGTTTAGTGCTCTGTGTCTGGCTGTGTGTGTGTGTGTGTGTGTCTGTGTGTCTGTGTGTCTGTGTGTGTCTGTGTTTCAAAGGCGAGTAAAAGGCCGTCCACGCGCCTAAGCAACAAACCAGATTTATTGGTAAAATAAAGATAAAGGAGGGAATCGAGGAGAGCAAAGTCAGGGCTCCAGAAGTACGAAAGGCGGGAAGGAGTGAAGTAAAAGAAGAGGAGTTATTTAGTCAAAAGATAGATACAGATAGATGGTTCAAAGGTAATTGCATAAAGTGAAAGATAGTTCTGCTAGACGAAGATGCAAAAGCAGGAGAAAAGAAAGATGGGAAATTGACATATTCCAGGTTACAGGAATGGGAGCGTTTGGGTATTTGTCTAAAAAGTGAGGCAGAGGGGAGGTTTGGTATTCAGGCCTGTTGCGTCCAATCGGGAGCTGGTGGTGTGAACTGACTGGTGGTTTAGAGAACGCTTTAGTGAGATGGAGGATAAATAACCTGGTGGAGTAAATGAAATATGTTTCAAATCCCTCAGGTCTAGTATCCCCTTCTTTCTACACAAACACAGTCTGAAGAAACTGGCATTGTAACCCAAATACGTCATCCTGTGACAGGAAGAGCTTTTCAATAAAGGGATCTCCAGCGTCTCATTAGAGGAGAACATTATTCTCTTCTAAACCATGCTATTCAATGAAGGGGCTACAGTGTTAGCATGCAGATTCAAGTCAGTGTCTGGACATGCTGATACTGTTTCTACAGCATGTAAACTGCAGCCTGCACACATGTTTTGGATGAGGGACTTTGGATTGTCGTTTGGTAAATATTTGCCTGCATGCCGTGGTGGACTGGCAAAGAGAGAGAGAGAGAGAGAGAAGGACAGAAAAATCAGAGGGTCAGTTTTTGGTACATTTAGTTTTTAACTAGAACATGACACTATATTTAGGCAACTAAATGATACAGTCCATTTCTGTGTCTGATCTGAAATGTCTTCCACTAAAATCAGCCAGATTCTTACAGATCCCACGGTACCCTGGGAGAATTTGATGGTTATTGCATTAGCCTGTGAACAGATTTTTGGCTCATTTTTCTTAGCAACAAATGCAGCTTAAGGAGCCAGAAACAGGACTGTGATTCAAAAACAGTCCCAGGATTCAAACCCTTTTGGGTCTTTCCGTTGTTTTTTTGCCATTTCAGGCTTTGCAGAGCTGCAGACGGACATGACAGACCTGACCAAGGAGCTGAATCGCAGCCAGGGCATCCCCTTTTTGGAGTACAAACAGTTTGTCACACGCACGTTCTTCCCCAAGGTGAGGAAGCCTATTTTTCCCCACTATCTGATTTCGACTGGCAGACTGACAATACCATTTTTCTCAGTGGGGTTTTAATATTCTCTTTCCCCCTACATGTCCCATTTTTCCCACCGCTTGTAATATGCAGGATGAAAATTCACCTTGAAACTTTTAAACCTACAAGTAGACATTTAGTGAAGTTGAGCTCAGTTTTGGCACCCTGCAGGAGAGTTAATGTGTTCTAATAGGTAAGCATTTTTCTGATGTGTGATCCACCCTGAAGGTAGACTGTGGGTCTATCTTCCCACTGAGACGGACAAACACAACTCAGCGGCCTTGTCTTCCAACCACAGGCATAGACTTTCAGACAGAACAATGGTGGGCACCGAGACACGGAAAATTTCCCCCTGATTTCTCAAAACACACTCCTCACTCTGCTCATACACCCACACTGTTTCGCAAGTATACAAGCTCTTGCACAACTGCAGCCGCGCTTGTCTGTTGCAATAGAGACGGGACACTGTTTTCTGTTGTGAAGGAAGTGAGCGGGGAGAGTGTTGAAAAGCTGCATAGAGGGAAACATAAATTCAAGTGTTTCTGCTTCAGTATCATCTCTCCATAGTTTTCTGCTAAAACAGCAAACACTCTACTTTGACCCTTTGTGCTCTTTTTTTCCCACCAGAGCTTCTGGTTCTCTTAGATTACACACACACTCAACACAGTGTTTGACACAGACTTAGACAAAGTTAGAATACAAGCCAAATGTAGCTATCCTGAAAAGGTGGACAGAGTTGAAAAGGCTGCCTCTTGGCTGTGGGTCAGTTTGTCTCTGAAGCCATTAAGGCTCATGACGTTTCGTGTCACGGTGTTATGTTTCCTTTTCATGGTCAGTAAGGGGCCTATTCAGGGCCTCTTCATGAAATTCTGCCCTTTGGGTCCAGACTGCAAATTTACCGCCAAAGTCTCAAGGCCAGCTCTTTTTGTTTTCCCTGTCTATTCATCTTCCTGTGTTTATGACTAGAGCTGACTTTGTATTACAGTTTTCTGTGTGTGTGTGTTTATGTGTGTTTCAGATGTGTTCCGATTACGAGAAGAGTCTGGTCCAGCCCGCCTACGAGAATGATGGCCTGGGCCCACGTGTGCTGCCAGAGACCCACCCGCTGCTGCAGGACTGGCAGGTAAAGGGTTAAGCCATTAGGATGTTAGGTTAGGCTTTCTTCTGCCAGACTTCCTTGATTTGGCTCCTTTTTCACTCTTTTGCTCCTCAACTGGGTCAAACTTGTGAAGAAAAGCATATTGTGCATTTTTGCCTTTGGGTGCTTGTTATGATGTCCGAGGGGTATATCAGCGTGTGTTTGTGTGAACTCACATGCTCTTGTGTGTGCACATATGAATACTAATGCATGTCATACAGTGGTTGCTATGAGTGAAAATTCAGATTGTCAAAAACCCCGCTGCCCACCATGTTGTTGGCAGGTTGTTGACACACTTCCCACTGGCTCTTGGACAACTGAATAGTATGCCTTCACATCAAGATCCATCTCTAGTTCATTTCCACAAGACTCTGTGTGAACGGGTGTTGCACGTGCATGTGTGCGTGCACGTTAAGAAGAGAGAAAGTAACGATTGCAGCGCTAGTTTTGGGTCGGCAGCCGGGGGGAGGCTGTCTAGCAGTGATGAAGTGCCTTGGATCCACATCGTCTTCCCAGGAAGTGTTTTCCAGGTCACAGCAAATAAATCTCACAGGCGGGCATTTATCTTAATGGACACCCCTGTTCTCCTTCTGTCAGGCTGCAAACCATACCATATGGCTGCAGTCCAGAGGGAAGACTTCATCACACTGCTACTTAGTCGGACTCGCACCCAAAGATAGGCCATACTCATTAAGTCAACTCTGCACATTTAGAGACAATCACACACAGTCTGGGACCGGAGTGGGAGATACACCTACCAGAGACGGAGCTACCTGAAGAAGCAGGAGGAGGATGTGTGATAGACAGATGAAGTGTTCACTAGATGGGTCACTTGAGACAAGAGGTGGTGAGATAGATTAGGGAGGGCACAGCAGGTGTGTAATGCAGTTTAGGTGAAATCACGCAGAGAAATAACAGTTTCATCCACCTTCTGTCCTCAGGCTACCAACACAACAAAGCCTAACGTAGAGGAGGGCATCACTCTGTTCTCCACTCTTCTTAACAACAAGCACTTCCTGGTCACGTTTGTCCACGCCTTGGAGCAGCAGAAGGACTTCGCTGTACGAGACAGGTAAATGCAGCAACTGATATGTGTTAGACAGTTTATCCATCCAGATTAACTGGCTAGTCATTAAATCAGTAGAATTTACAGATTTCATCATATTGTGAGGTGTTTTTAAAGGCACACTCTGCAGTTTCCGGTTTTTGTCAAACAGCTAGCCCTAGAGTCGCTGTGGAGTACTTTTATTTAACGTTACTGTCGTAAATACCACTCACGCAGAGCTTTCTCTGCACTCACGGCCTGATCCCCTCCCCCGTGGTCTTATTATCAACACTGGATGAATCAACAACTTCGTAAATTAGATTAGATTAGATTAGATTCAACTTAATTGTCATTGTGCAGAGTACAAGTACAAAGGCAATGAAACACAGTTTGCGTCTAACCAGAAGTGCAAAAAAAGTATAGGCAGGTGGTGGTAAAAACTGACATACAACAAGCAAGCGCAATAACATACAACATAGAACGCAAGCAAGTTAATTGACATGTTGATAAAATGTCGGGAGTAGGCTACAGTCTTCAAGTTGGTCTCCTGCGATTATATGAACACCGTCGGGGTGGGCCCGCTGCTGTTAGTTTATGGTGTCCAGCAGGAGAGAGAGCGCCACGTTTACATTGGTTTTGGGTGGAATATACACAGCCGTAACAATCACTACTGTTAGCTCTCTCAGTAGAAAAAAAGGCCGGCATCTTACAGAAATGTACTCAAGGTCAGGGGAACAGTGTTTATCTATAAGTCTGCTGTTATTACACCAGTTCTCATGCACGTACATACAGAGCCCCCTTCCTCTGCTCTTACCGGAGTCTCAGTCCTGTCTCAGCGTAGCAGAGTGCAGCCTGCTAACTGCATGCTAGCATCGGGTATCCCAGGTTGAAGCCAGGTTTCAGTGATAATCAAAACACAGCAGTCACGAACATAGCGATTCCCAGCGAGTTGTAATTCCAAGTCGTCCGTTTTATGCACCAGGGATCTGGCATTGGAGAGATACAGGCTCGGTAGAGGTGGCTAGAGGTGGCTACTAGCCTTAACATAACACCGGACCTGCGGCCCCGCTCTGCTTCCTCTCCCTCCTCCGTCTGCGCCGCCTCCTAGACCCGACAACAATCCATGGAGAGCCCGGCGGTCTCACTATGTCGTCTGGGATGATGTGCGTACAATGAAAGACACTCAAAATAGATATCTGGTGCTGGTCACCAATGTGCAAAAGGTTCTGGTGGATGTTCGCAGAACCGATAACAGTAAAGCAATTTGTGATTGTCTTGAGATTTGGCGGGGCGCCACCTCCCAAACTTGCATTGCTGGTTTCCCGATCGGCATCCCTCCCCTGCTTTGCTGTCGGCTACTACGAGTTTGTTTACCATCGAAATGACTTTGAAGCTGTTATATTAAGGTACAAATCTTGCATAGTGTGCCTTTGAAGCTTCCGTAATCAATCATTTTTTATTAACAAGGGATGAAATGGCGACACATAAGGTGTCGCTTGTAGTAACAAACCCACAGAAAAATATCACCTTCACCTCTACAGAGCTATTTACCATCTTTCATCTCATTGTTTTTGTTTTATGGCCCACATCTTTACTGTTTGGTTCACTCTCATCAACCTTGTTTGAAGCCCCAACTGGCAACTGTTTTCACCGAAAAGCCTCTGAAAACCCACTGTACACTACCTGCCCACGACCAAACGGCAGACAGACAAAGTTAGCAACTAGCTGGTGGGTGATCACAGTGGAACAAATACTTCCTAAAAACCCAGATATATTTCTCAGAAGCTGGTGGAGAGCAAAACAGAGCAGTGGCCAAAAAATATATTAATGCTGATTTAATATTTTAACTCATTACTTAAACAACCAAAGTAGTAGTCTTAAAAAAAAGTAAAGTGAACTTTTTATAGCGCCGTAGTATTTATTGTATGGCTGTTGAATTACATTACATTGTATACAGAAGGTGTCTCTATTTTTCCAGTGTTTACCACAGGAAAAATATGTTTACTGTTCAGAAAAGTGGTTGCTCCAGCTTTGTAAACACTTGGTCTTTTATCAGTGTAGCTGTTTTGGTCCTGATGTCCTAAAACTGGCCAGTCATTGTGGACATTCAGGGAAAGATTCCAGAGGCAAGACCACATCACTTTCCCAGCTCAGCGTCAGCACTTACTGACTGATGTGGCCCTTCTCCTGGATTAAAGGGGCTTTGTTAGGGAAATCCCCTGCACCTCTGGTATTACTCACCCAGACACTCCCTGCATTAGATCAGTCCTTTATTTGGCTCTCCAGTCACAGGTGCCGTGGGGAGGACAAAACCTCGTTGCTGTTTCTGTAATGTAGTTATTTTAAAATCTCCATTGACCACACGCGCACTGACAGGGCATGTTTGCAAGAGCATGTTTTTGCTCATCTGTCTCCTCTGCTAATCTGTTTTCTCACCTTCCAGATGCAGCCTGGCGTCTCTGCTCACCATCGCCCTTCATGGTAAGCTTGAGTACTACACAAGTATCATGAAAGATCTGCTGGTGGACCTGATTGATGCTTCGGCTTCCAAGAACCCCAAACTGATGCTGCGCCGCACCGAGTCTGTTGTGGAGAAAATGCTGACTAACTGGATGTCCATCTGCATGTACAGCTACCTTAAGGTGGGGATGGAAAAGAAGGAGTCTCAGCAAAGTTATGAGGGAGGCTTGATTAAAAAGAATTACCACATATCTGATTTTTGACTTCACCTCTCTGCAACAATCTTCAGGAAACAGTGGGTGAGCCTTTCTTCCTGCTGCTGTGCGCAATCAAGCAGCAGATCAACAAGGGCTCCATAGACGCCATCACAGGGAAGGCCCGCTACACCCTCAATGAGGAGTGGCTGCTCCGCGAAAACATTGAGGCCAAGCCACAGGTCTGATACCTCGCACACTCTCAGTTCATCTTTCACACCCTCAGTTTTGTTTTTAAGAGCTCAGAGAGGTCAATGTCAAACGTACACGTTCAATTAAGTTGACTGCCAGAAAGTTTTAGTCATGCTGAAATTCCAAACTTTGCAAAGTTTGAAATGTATTGCTCTCTTCTTTATTTTTGCAGAACATCAATGTGTCCTTCCAGGGCTGTGGCATGGACTCGCTGTCTGTCAGGGTCATGAATACAGACACAATCTGCCAGGTTAAGGAAAAAATCCTAGAAGCCTTTTATAAAAACCTGCCATTCTCCCAGTGGCCCAGAGCAGAGGATGTAGACCTGGGTAAGAGCACATTTTCTCTGATTATTTTCATCCGCTCCCCTCCCCTACCTTTTGAGATATAGTAATCTCCTTTGTAAAAGGTCAATTCCTCTCATGAAGCTCAACTAACCTGAGGCTGCAATATAATAAATGACAGAATGCATGGAGGAGAGTGTACAGTCATAATTACAAAGAGTTATTGCTTTCAAAAGCTGTGGAGCCTGCAGAGCTGATTTGATTAATGGCGTAAGAATATTTCCACAGGTCGTGACACAGAGAGTTAGCGCACGGCTGCCCTCTGTCTCGCATATTCTTTTCCAAATTTAGGATGAAATTGTCTAATATCATTCTCGTCCCTTCTCCTGTCTCTTTTCTCTCCAGAGTGGTTTGACTCTGGCAGCAACAGTAAGGTCCTGCAGGACCTGGATAACTCCTCATTGATGGAAGATGGCAGAAAGAAACTCAACACTGTCTTCCATTACCAGGTGTGTGTGTGTGTGTGTGTGTGTGTGTGTGTGTGTGTGTGTGTGTGTGTGTGTGTGTGTGTGTGTGTGTGTGTGTGTGTGTGTGTGTGTGTGTGTGTGTGTGTGAGAATCCTATGAAAGGTGTTGTCATTGTGTACCTGTATATATTGTAACAACAACAGTGAGGGTGTTAAAGGTGAGAACATCTTGTAAATGGTGTCACCGGCTGTCCATGGGTGGGAGGATACTCTTTGTTTCTAAGTGGCTGTCAGTTAGTTGTAGGGTGCTTCTGCAGATTGCATTTAGGCATACAGTATACAGTGGAATAATACAGTAATTAGCTAACATTTTACAAAAAACAGTTGATTTAGATAGATAGATTACCTACCTTCTTAAAATCTACCTATTTTACCTCATTAATAGAACCTATGAATATGCAAATATTGTTCATTTCAAAAGTTTCAAGTGAAAAGGGCGCCAAAACACTAAATAGATGCTCCCAAAAAGATTATTTATTAAATATAATTACTAGTCTTCATCAGGTAATATCCAAATGACAATTTCGTCATAATTGTACTTAATAAATCATCTTTTTAGGAAGATCTATTTAAAAAAACTCTTAAAAATGTTTTTTCCTGTGGCCGGTTAGCTCGGTTGGTGGAGTGGGTGTGCATGTGCAGAGGTTTATTCCTCGACGCAGAAGGTCCAGGGTTCGAGTCCGACCTGTGGCGGTTTTCCTGCATGTTTTCCCCCCAGCCTTCCTATCTAATAAAGGCAGAAATGCCCAAAAATGTAAAAATGAAAAAAAAACTTCTCCTCATCTCCTATTTTACAGAAAAGTCCATTCTCAGTGTAAGTTACATATTGGATCCTGCTTTTATGTCCAAATTATTAAACTTAATTAAACTTTCCCCCTTTACCAGATCAATGTAATAACAAACTCTGCACTTAGCTCATTCTGCACAGTGGAGGTCAAATATTCAGGTGAAATGAATCACATTCCTAATGGAGAGAATATAATGATTTGTTGTATATGTTTTGTTAACTGTTAAAATCTAAGTCATTAATAATGGTTGTTCAAATTCATTAGCCAGGTTTTTATACAGTCTGTTTTGACAACTTAATACTAAGCGGAGTACTTGTAAATGATAAACTAGTGACTTGTAAGTTATTTTGAAAAAGAAAAGAGTGTGCCAGTGTTTGAATTGCAAATAATTTTTCAATTAGTTACTAAATGGCCCCCCTCCGCTCAAAAATGTGTTTTCCTTATCGTTTCTTCACTTTGATGTTTGACCCTGACTGTGCAGAGTGTTTTCACATTCATCTGTTGAAGGGGGGTACACAAGTGTGATGTGGAAACTTGAAACCTCCACTGCACACACACTTAGGAGGGACTTGACATTCAAGGAGACATCTTGTGTGCAGCAGTTACACTTTCAAAATAAACAATATTTCCATAGTCATAGATTCTGGATTTTTCAATGAAGGAGATGGATGTCATTGTAAAAATTTGTAAATAGTTTATAATCTTCTATTGTGAGGGGGGGATCAGACACATTATTTGTCTGTTTATTTAAAGCAGTGTATTATTGTATGTATTTAAACATTTTTGGTGGAGATTTGAAATAATAAGAGCTGATTTTATTTATTTAAGATACTTAATCATGCATTAAAATGTACTGTAATAATTACTACATGCTGCACACTACAATGCAGCAAAATTAACCAATCATCACTTACAAATTCAATATAGGTTACTAGTTTACTAATCTACTACTACTACTACTACTCATAATAATAATAATAATAATAATAATATGCATACATATACATCGATTAAAATGCATCATAAAAACAATAAGAATGTATAATCTAATATAGATAATTAAATGTATATATATATATATATACATTTATATATATACTGTATAACTAATTATCTTCATATATCTATATATATTATTTTTACACTAACTTCAATATTTTTTCATAAAGAAAATAACCTAGCAACAAGTAATTAAAGCAGTTCTTAATGGTATCCCATTAAGAATGTTTTATGTGTTAATGTGTGTTTGCTTATGTCTGCGTTCATTTGTAAATGAGTAAACAGTCGTTCGGTGACCCTCGACCTTTGACCCTTTACCTGTATTTGTTAAGTGCTCTGTTTATTTTTTGCTGAGCCATGGTGACAAAGCTGTGAAAGCATTGAGCTGCAGCATGTACTAACAGTCTGGGTTCACTGGCAAAGCTGTTCAATCCATTTCACCGCAGGTTGACTTTAATGAGCCCAGCCAGGCTCCTGCAGACTTGCCACCACTCTAGATGCACGCAAGACTGACACACAAGCACACACATAAACATACACACCTCTCAACACCGCATTCCCCTCGAGGGCATGCTTAATGATGCTGTTCTGGTGCACCCCAGCTCACCCCTGACCCTGTGCCCTCTGTCCTCTTTCGTCTTTCTTCCCTGCCTCCCTCCCTTCCTCCTTTTTCTCTCCCTTCACAGATCCCAGAGGGGGCATCGCTGGCCATGAGCATGAAAGACAAGAGAGACAACACCCTGGGGAGAGGTACGTCTCCTTCAAACACACCCACTCCGTGTCACTTTGTCACACACACTTGGATAAATGCACACACTCACTTGATCACAGGAAACACATTCGCATGCTTACCTGCTTACGAGAACACGATACATTAATGTCAACATGCATGAAACCACACACCCTACCGTCCCCAAAAAGACACAGCGGGCATCTAAACACACCCGCACCTAATAAATCACAACACTCCTGCTTTGCACAGTAATTATGCTAGCTCGTCATTCAGAGCTCTATTTCTGAGTTATAGATGTATTTCATTAGCAAATGTCAGCTTGTGGAAAAAATGCAACACAAATGGGCCCATTGTCTACCCTCAACTTGGAACATGATGACTGCTCTGCCTGTTGACAGATGAGTTTACATGCAGCTTTTGATGGGCTTGTTCGTTCGTTTGTCTAGGGTCTACCTTACATAATCAGTACCAGACCAGAGCTCAATTCTACTCAGGCTCTGTCCATCAAAGTCTCTCCTCTCATTCATAGTGGGCCAAAAATAGGCTTATGTGAACCAAACCTGGCTCCAGCTTCAAAGCGTTATGAGCTTGTAGTGCTCCCTGGCTAATATAAAACACTGTCCTGCCTCCCTGTGATCAGTGTTGAGGGTCTGGACTGAGGCCCGCTGGGCAGGAGCATCTCTGGCAGAGCCAGCTATAATGAGAACACACTCACAATGCTGTTGTGTTTTTGTGTATGCCTGTCTTTGTTTGTGCTGGTGTATGTGTGCAATAATTTACTGTATGTTTGTCTTCTGTGAGCTTGTGTTTTGACATGCGTCTAGGTATTTGGGTATTTATATGTTTTCATACATGCACACGGGTGTGTTATTGTTTAGATCTATATATAAACCAGCAAGGTTTAATGCTCTTTCACAGCGCTGGCCGAGCATTACCATCTCATTACGCCGGCTCCAGAACCAATCACAGACTCTGTGTGTCTGTCTCCCATAATCTCTGTCTTTTCTCTCTCCTTTCACTCGTAATCTTTCTCTTTCATTCTCTCAGACAGCTCCCCTCCTCTAGCAACCCACAGTCCACCTTAATCACTTTCTCCTCTCACTTGTACTCTATCTCCCTTTCTCTCCTGTCAATCTTCCTCCTGTGTTTTTTTTCTCCCTTCTATCTGTCATACTCCTCTGTGCTCCCTCCTCCTGTCTCCTCTCATTCACTCAGGTCTCCACCTTGTTGATTGCACATTGTTTAAAGCTGTATGTTTCTTTTTTTTCTTTCTCCTTAGTTAAAGATCTGGATACAGAGAAGTATGTACACTTGGTGAGTACCTCCTCATAGGTAATCAAAATGTTTCTATAAGTGCGCTCTGAGTTTATTACCAGAGCTTTTCCTGTGTGTGCCACTGTTAGTCAGCCCGGAGCAGGCATGATGACAGAGAGAATGGGGGGGGGGTGAATGGAGGTGAAAAGGAAAGCTGCTGAAAGGACATGACAGCACTAATGCCGCTTAAGCTCTTTTATAAACGTCAGCCAAGATATGGGCCCTTTGACTTTAGAATAATGAGTTCCTTGAAACATAATTTGCCGGGTGAATAGTTAGTTTTACACGACAGTTCTGTGATCTTTTTTTGACACAAGTAGGTGGATTTTGACTGCTTCTTTCTTTTCCCCTATCCCTTTTAAAACCTGTATGAGCAAGTCAGAGACATGATCCTGTACACAGTAACCAGAGAAAACCATGAGAATTCCCCAACTCCCATCACTTCCCCAATTCTGTATTTTATATAGGGCTTCAAAATACCCTGATGTGATTTCTGGATCATGTGTCTAATGCAAGAAACAGAAAATTCCCCTCTGACAGCTGAGACAGTAGAGCATTCATTGAGCTTCATATGACGGGGTTTATTGCTTTAACCTGTGTGCAGTATTTTGACCTTTGGCCTCTGATTTTTCAGGTCCTACCTCATGATGACCTAACAGAAACCAAGAGGTCACACAGGCAGAGCCACCGCAAGAAGGTCCTGCCTGAAATCTACCTGACACGCCTGCTGTCTACCAAGGTGAACACAAGAAACAAGACAATGCTGTCAACACTACAAACTACTTAAGACTTAAGTTACAGCTCATTTTGTTATGGCCCATATTAGCCTCAGGAGTCATCTAGAAATTCCCACATCCCATGAAACCATATCTCTACGTAAGCATGAGCCACCTTATTTCTTTAACTCCACAGGGAACTCTTCAGAAGTTTTTGGATGACCTCTTTCAAGCCATCCTCAGCATCCCTCCAGACCGCCCCCCTCTGGCTATCAAATACTTCTTTGACTTCCTGGAGGAGCAGGCTGACAAACGGGGCATCACAGACCCAGACACCCTGCACATCTGGAAAACCAACAGGTAGACTTTTAAACTCTGAATAAAGTCCCCTTTGGTCACCTTCCTGTAAGTGCTTTAAAAGCCTATCTTTCCCTGTCTTTGCAGTTTACCTCTGCGTTTCTGGGTGAACATCCTGAAGAATCCTCAGTTTGTGTTTGACATTGAGAAGACGGATCACATGGATGCCTGTCTGTCTGTCATCGCCCAAGCCTTCATAGACGCCTGCTCCATTTCTGACCTGCAGCTGGGAAAGGTTAGTTTCTGTGTGTGTGTGTGTGTGTGTGTGTGTGTGTGTGTGTGTGTGTGTGTGTGTGTGTGTGTGTGTCGGTCATTCACTGTCAGCAGCCAGATAAGTCCTGTCTACTTCTCCCAGGAGAATGTTTAATTTTAAATTTACATTCATCTCTTTGAAATCAGGGATCTCTCTCTCTCTCTCTCTCTCTCTCTTTTTTTTTTTTTTTTTTTTTTTTTCTCTCTCTCTCTCCCCACCCCTCAGACAAAATTAAGAGAACTGTGTCTCCTGACACTTCTGTATACTCCTTAGATAGCTGTTTTTTTTAGCCTATATTTGAAAATTGGCACCATTAAAAGTATGCCGAATTAGCTATTCAGAGTTCCTATCTGCAGTGTACCCATGGATGTACAGACAACTATCACTGGATTATTGTGGTACTGAAGAGAACATAAAAACATCATAATTCTCAGGCAACTTCTGGAGTTATAAGGAGCGCCTTTTGATTTCTAAGCAGATTTATGGATGTTTATTTGTTATGGACATCAGAGATAATGATGTCATTGGGAGGTGTGAGTCACACTGAATCAAAGAAATATGTGTATCATGTCTGTGTGTTAAAATTTGAGTTATGACTCTGAGAAGGCATACAAATTTTGACGCACTTGTCCCTTACACCTCATGCAGTAAATTTGCCTCATGTCTCTCCAGGAGTTTGACCACACACACACACACACACACACACACACACACAAACACACACACCTCCCGAGTCCCCCTGTGAACCCTCATCCCTAAGCCTTCAGACTGTCAGCTCCATCTACCTCTCTTCATGTTATTTCAGCAGAGTCGGCTGATCCAAGGTCATGAGCACCAGGGATCTCTTTTTGTGCGAGTGTGTGTTCATGCATGTGTATGTCTGTCTGTCTGTCTGTCTGTCGGTGTCTGTGTGTGTGTGCTTGCATGTCAATGTCCTCACTGCTCACAAATCCGTCTCATCCCTCAGACACCGTGACCCTGAGCACGCTCTGCTTCCTGTCTCTCTCTGACTGGCTTCCTCCCTGGAGGGAGCTCAGGACTCATCAAATGATGCTCCTCTTTCACTGAGAAACAGTCTGATTTATATACTTCAGTTCAGTGCCAAAGTGCCAGCACACTCACAGCAGAAATATTCACATGTACATGTGGGCAGGTACATACCTATGGATGCAGAGGCGTACATAAAACCTCCAGCAATGAGACATTTTCGCACACTCTGCAGAGTCCTCATTAACATGTCACATCTGGCTGTGCACGTATTGTGGAGTCACCAGGTTCAAGGATATAGCCACGTTCTCTCCTGTAGGTCAAGGAGACTGGCATGATACACGTCTACATTTTCCTTGATGTGTTCACAGTCACTTGTTTGTGCATTTGCATGGGTGTGTGTGATGGCCTCGGGACAGGGCAGTGAAGGGTACGGGGTCTGGATTAGCAGGAGCACAGCAGGGGTGAGAAAGAGGGATAGGAAACGAAGCAACGCTTGCTGTTTCCACGGAAACCCTCTTATCTGGCGAGATGCAGACATTGAGGGCCACGGGGTCACAGGGGGGTTACCAGGCAGATGGGTGAGCAGCAGGAAGTGACCTTGTGGACAGGAAGAGAGAGGGTTCCCTATCAGAAGGTGCAGCTTATACGAATGCAGGCTTTCCACCCCCCCCACCCCCCAGCACCTTTAAATTAACACACACAAACATGCACACACATGCAAACAAACACACACATTAGGTGACACAAATAACTCATGACACATAAAAATATTACGGTGCGTTGTAAGCACATTTACTGATGCTGAAAGCTGAGGCTGGCCTTCTCTTTTTCCCTGTCCTACTTTCTCTCTGTCCCTTTCTTTCTCGCACACAGCACACAAAGACCTACACACACTCGCTCGCTACAGTAGTCACCATTAAAACCTGAGTATGCCCACAACCTCTTAGCCCCGCTACTTTTCTTCCTTGAATAAGCACCAGTGCGAAAGACTGAAGTGACTGTGGAGAGAGTGGCAGAGGTATGAAGGAGTATTTGTTTAGACTGGAATGTTCCTTCTCTGACTCTGAGTTTTTGAGTCTCCTGTTGTGCAGAAAAATTTTTTTTCCCTCCCTCCATTGTCTCACTTTAGACTGGTTTAGATTGGGTCATGAACAAATAACATCCAGTTTAACTGAACAGCTCCTTATTAGGGCACCTGATTGCAGACTGCACAATAATGTAAAAACCCTCTTCATTCAAGACTGAGGTCCAGTACTGAATTATGAATTAAACCTCAGAAGAGCACTGCTTGATTGTGTTTAGAGTCCTCCTGCTGTAGCATTCAGTTGTACAGGAATTTTGAACATTTTGATGTCTTCATGTTCGTCAAATGCTGTGTGCCTCATGCTCTGCCGGGGTGGGTGGGTGGGGTGGGGGGGTAGTGAGCTCAAGAACAGTCTGTGTCAAGCTTGCTCAGATTTGTTCCAGATCATCAAATGGACAGAGCCAGACTAAACTAAAAACTAAACTAAAAGTGGTTAAAACTGTCCTTACTGAAATGTTGTTTTTCAGGACTCCCCTACCAACAAGCTGCTGTATGCCAAGGAGATCCCTGAGTATAAGAAGAGAGTGCAGTGCTACTACCAGCAGATACAGGAAATGGCCCCTCTTAGCGAGCAGGAGATGAATGCTCACCTGGCTGAGGAGTCCCGAGTGAGTAAAGTGTTCAGAAAGTCCCTGTTTGTTAGTGGTCTGGCTCCACAAAAGCCTGCAATTACATACATGTTTAATTTTGAAATCTAATATAAGTATGTTGTTCATCCTGTAGAAATACAGAAATGAATTCAACACCAACCTGGCCCTGACAGAAATCTACAAATACGCCAAGAGATACAGAAACCAGGTAAGGAAATAGATTCCTACGTTACTTCTCTTGTTACGTATCAGTGTAGAGGATCATGTGCGTGTTGAGAGATGTAGTACACTATAAACTGCCTTACAACCTCCTTAAACGTGTCCAATCCTCCCTTCCATCCCACATACAGTATACCTTTCACTTAAAGCATACAGCATGCTGTTTACCCTTTCTTTATCCATCACTCCTATCTGCTTAATGACACAGTTAAGTTGCTGCTTTATATCTCCTGTTTCTCTTTGAACTAGCCCTCTTCAAGCCCCCGCTGTCCTCCCCCATGTTTCCTTACTGCTGCGACTATTCTCAGGAGAGCTTAGTCAGTGGTGACTGTGCCTTAATGGAGCACCCTCATGATAATACCGTTTAGCTGCTTTCCTCTGTCATGCTACTGTACTGACGTGGGCCGGGGGCTTAGACTCTGATTCACAGAGCCCTATGAATGGCCCCTGATTGCCTATTCTCTTGCCCCAGCTCAGTTCGCTCTGCCTCGTAGCACACTGGCGCTAAGAGCCCATAAATCCCACTGAAACCGTGACAACTATTGGGCATGAAAAACAGAGCAGATGTGGGTTTTGTAAATATGTGAAGAGCAAAGGCTTTTGTGGTGTGGAGGCATGCGTGAAGGCTAGAGAAGAGGCTGAAGCACATCACAAGTTGTTCTTCTGCTGCTCTCCCTATTCTCCCGCTCAACTTTCTATGTCCAGGCAGGTGGCTGATTGCCTCCCTCTCCTAGATAGATAGATGCATGAATGCTCGACAGCCACTGAAAGTCTTTCTTGCGTTTTTCTTTTCTATCTCCCTCGGTCAGGTGGTGAACGCTCTGGAGTCCAACCCCACCGCACGTCGCACTCAGCTGCACCACAAGTTCGAGCAGGTCATTGCCCTTGTGGAGGACAACATCTACGAGTGCTGCAGCGAAGCCTGAACCTGCCAGTGTCTTTTCTACTATCCGTCTCTTTCTCCTGCTGACAGCTGCCTTTCTCCTACCTACATAGTTACTTGGGAATGTCGGCCACTAAGGTGTTAGCCTTCATAAGTGTCATTATTATTCCCTCAGACTATAAGAAGTATGGAAAAGTGGCAAAGGACTTAAACCTGCCTCCCAAGCGTCACACATTTGCAAGGCGTTCCTCCTTTGATTTGGGAATGCCAAGCAATTTTCCCAAATCTTTCTCCATGACACAGACAGAATTCCAGTCTGGCTCAGCTGTGCTTTAGAGGGAAGGTGTAGGGGCTTGGAGATGAGGCTTTTTCTGGATGTCTTTACAGTTACTGGGACCTACAGTAAGCCCTGGTAGCGATCTTAACGCACTGAACCCTTTTCTTAAGGGAACGAGCCAATGATGCACTGTACTGTATTATAATGTCCATAGCAATATTTATAGATGTGTTATAATGCTTTCAAGTGGCCTGTTTATCAGGATGGGTAAGAGAAGGACAGCGATAAACATCTCCCATCTCCTAAAGCCTGCAATGTTCTCAGGTGTGCTTGGTGAAGATGGGTGCTCCCATCGGTGCTTTGAACAATACGTCCCAATGTGCTTTGCAGGTTAATGATTGGTTGAGGAGGAGTGGAGAGAGGAATATAAAGGACTGATCTTTATGAAGTCAGAAGTAATGTGGTTCACTGGGAAGAGCTACATCAGTATAGAAGTGTTGATCGGTGTGCTTGTAAATGAATGAATTTCATGTTGGATTCTGACCAATTAAAAAGAGGGAAATTTACATTTATGAGAAAAAAAATGTGAGCTCAATATATGGAGATACTGTATTTGTGATGCCAAATGACTTGTCAGAGTTTGTGAAATAAATTACATTATTTAGGATTTTAATGTGTCTTAGGATCTCAAAGTGCTTAATTTCTACATGCATTACAGCATAACAGATTTGAACAGCATTTGAAAACTATTATGATCTGGCCTGTCACACAAAAGCACACAAAGTAGCATCTGGAACTTCTCAGAGAGCCTTGTAAAAGTTCTTATGAAAACATGTGTTAGGGAAAAGTCGTTGAGACGTTTAGCTTTGTTTTTATTGCAGGACACAGAACAACAAGATCATAGCCTTTACACAATGAACAAATAATATCCCCATACCTCTGTAATACTCACACTGGCAGTCTGCCATCCAACACACACACACACACACACACACACACACACACACACACACATATATAAGCATCCACTGTCTTGCAGGAGGAGCCATCTCCCTGCAGAGGCTCTTTTCAGGTCCATCTGTTTACACTCATGTCTCAATGTCAATGCCAAGAGCAAACTAACAACCCCAGCTTCTTCACCATAAAGAGGAAAGAGGCAGCCCCATCTGATGCCTCAAAAATCATCTGAGATATCTAAACAAATTCATGACTAATTACACAATTACAAGTAATCATAAAATTGATTGTTTAAAGCGCATTTTGGAGATATATAGCTACAACAATTACTTGAACAAGAGTTGATGTGAATGAAATCATCCGGTTCGGTTTGTTTTCACCTATTATGTGTTTTTGGGTAGTGGGGAGCTTGAAATGTGTTCAGTTGTATCATCACACAACACCCCCTTGATGCTGGGTTCAAATCTGTGAAGCCAGCTGAACACTTTCCATGATTAAATGGATTGAAAATACTCATTCTGGCTCATGAGTATGTCAGTCCCACTAAAAGTGCAGTTGTATCGGTGCAGTGAAGACACATGGAGATGTAAGTCAAGAGGATTGGCCAAATGAACATGGTGCTGCTTTGCGGTGGTGGGTCCCTAGGTGTGCAGGGACAGATGGGACATTGAAGGGGGGAGGAGAGGGCACCGGTCAAGCAGGGGCCACCTGGCTGGATGAGACAGACGAAGTCTGAGTTTTGGAGGTGGTAGCGGTGCTGGCCTCATTGTCTCCAAACGGGTTTTTTCCACAGCACACAGTGGTGATCATGCAGTTTCTGAACTGGAGGCCAAAAAGAAGAACATCAGAATCACAGTTGATCAGTGGTGGAAGAAGTATTTAAATCCTTTAAAGTCAAACTACCAATAAATTAAGGCTTCAAAGTCCCACTTAAGTAAAAGTACAGAAATATTATCAGCAAAATGTAAGATAAGATTAGCATGTGTTGATCCTAGATAAAAATAATAATTCAAATTACAAAATTACATAGCAAAATATACTTAAAGTATCAAGACTAAAGGAACTTGTGAGAAATAAAAGTCATTGTATAGTATGTCATAAAAAAGTCATAGTATAGTATATCATAAAAAGTAATAGTATAGTATATCGAAAAAAGTCATGAAAAGTCTTAGTATATTATGTCGAAAAAAGGTTTTCTTACAAACTTCTATACAACTGTCATAATATATTAAGTTGAAAAGAGATAAAAACTTATAGTATAATGTGTTGAAAGAAGTAATAGTATAGTATGTCTAAAAAGTCATAGCATAAAATCATAGTATATTATGTCAAAAAAAGTCATAAAAAGTAAGGTGGTCGAAAACATCATAAAAAGTCATAGTATAGTATGTTAGAAAAACGTCATAAAAAAGTCATAAAAAGTCATAGTATAGTATGTCGAAAAAAGTCATTAAAAAGTCAGTATACTATGTCGAAATAAGTAATAGTATTGTATGTCGAAAAAAGTCACAAAAAGTTATGGTATAGTATGTCGAAAAAATCATAAAAAGTCATGGTATGTCGAAAAAAGTCATAGTTTAGTACGTCGAAAAAATCATAAAAATTCATAGTATAGTATGTCGAAAAACTTAACATAAAAGTCATAGTATAGTATGTCGAAAAAAGTCATAGTATAGTATGTTGAAAAAAGTCATAGTATAGTATGTCGAAAAAGTCATTAAAAGTCATAATATAGTATGTTGAAAAAAATCATAAAAGGTCATGGTATAGTATAGTATGTCAAAAATGTCATAAAAAAGTCATAGTATAGTATGTTGAAAAATGTCCTAAAAAAGTCATAATATAGCATGTCGGAAAAACATCATAAAAAATTCATAGTATAGTATGTCGAAGAAGTCATTAGAAAGTCATATTATACTATGTCGAAAAAAGTAATAGTGTAATATGTTATTTTTGCTACTGATGGGATTTAAACTCCCAACCTTGGCCTCACTAACCAGTCTTCTTACAGACTGAGCTATACAATTGTTGTAATGTGGTATGTTGAGAAGACATAAAAAAGTCATGTTGAAATGTCATGTTTCAATGTTGAAAGAAGTAATAGTATAGAATGTAGAAAAAAGTCATAGTATTGTATGTTGAAAAAAGTAATAAAAAGTCATAGTATGGTATGATTAAAATCATCATAAAAAAGTCATAGGTGACAAAAAAGGTGACGCCAAATCCTCCAGCATCGAGCCTCCACAGGCAGCCGCTCGTGTCGAAAAAATCATATTCAATCAAATCAAATCAAAATCAAATCATCAAGCGTGTCGGAAAAACGTCATGAAAAAAAAAGTCATAAGAAGTCATAGTTTAGTATGTTATTTTCGCTCCTGATGGGAATCAAACTCCCAACCTTGGACTCCGGAACCAGTCCTCTTAAAAAATGAACTATACAATTCTCATAGTAGAGTATGTTGAAAAAAATCATAGTATAGTATGTCAAAAAAGTCATAGTATAGTATGTCGTAAAAAAAAGTCATAGTATAGTATGTCGTAAAAAAAGTCATAGTATAGTATGTCGAAAAAAGTAATGGTATAGTATGTCAAAAATAGTCATAAAAAGTCATAGTATAGTATGTCGTAAAAAAAGTCATAGTATAGTATGTCGAAAAAAGTCATAGTATAGTATGTCGTAAAAAAAGTCATAGTATAGTATGTTGAAAAAAGTAATGGTATAGTATGTCAAAAATAGTCATAAAAAATCATAGCATAGTATGTCCAAAAAAGTCATAAAAAAGTCATAGTATGTCCAAAAAAGTCATAATGTAATGTACTATTTTCCCTTGTGATGGGAATCAAACTCACAACTCTGGACTCCTAAACCAGTTTTCTTACAGACCGAGCTATACAATTGTCATAATATAGTACACTGAAAAAATCATGAAAAGTCATATTATAGTATGTCCAAAAAAGTCATAAAAATGTCATAGTATAGCATGTTGGAAAAACGTCAAAAAAAAATTCATAGTATAGTATGTCAAAAAAGTCATCTTATACTATGTCGAAAAAAGAAGCCATAGTTTAGTATGTTATTTTTGCTCCTGATGGGCATCAAACTCCCAACCTTGGACTCCGGAACCAGTCTATACCAACTATACAATTCTCATAGTAGAGTATGTTGAAAAAAGTCATAGTATAGTATGTCATAAAAGTCATAGTATAGTATGTCAAAAATAGTCATAAAAAGTCATAGTATAGTATGTCAAAAAAAGTAATGGTATAGTATGTCAAAAATAGTCATAAAAAGTCATAGTATAGTATGTCGTAAAAAAAGTCATAGTATAGTATGTCGAAAAAAGTCATAGTATAGTATGTCGTAAAAAAAGTAATGGTATAGTATGTCAAAAATAGTCATAAAAAATCATAGCATAGTATGTCCAAAAAAGTCATAATGTAATGTACGATTTTCCCTTCTGATGGGAATCAAACTCACACCTCTGGACTCCTAAACCAGTTTTCTTACAGACCGAGCTATACAATTGTCGTAATATAGAACGCTGAAAAAATCATGAAAAGTCATATTATAGCATGTCGGAAAAACGTCATAAAAAATTCATAGTATAGTATGTCAAAAAAGTCATCTTATACTATGTCGAAAGAAGTAATAGTATAGTATGTCGAAAAAAGAAGCCATAGTTTAGTATGTTATTTTTGCTCCTGATGGGAATCAAACTCCCAACCTTGGACTCCGGAACCAGTCCTCTTAAAAAATGAACTATACAATTCTCATAGTAGAGTATGTTGAAAAAAATCATAGTATAGTATGTCAAAAAAAGTAATGGTATAGTATGTCAAAAATAGTCATAAAAAGTCATAGTATAGTATGTCAAAAAAAGTAATGGTATAGTATGTCAAAAATAGTCATAAAAAGTCATAGTATAGTATGTCGAAAAAAGTAATGGTATAGTATGTCTAAAATAGTCATAAAAAGTCATAGTATAGTATGTCGTAAAAAAAGTCATAAAAAAGTCATAGCATAGTATGACCAAAAAAGTCATAGTTTGTCGAAAAAGTCATAATGTAATGTACTATTTTCCCTTCTGATGGGAATCAAACTCACAACTGTGGACTCCTAAACCAGTTTTCTTACAGACCAAGCTATACAATTGTCGTAACATAGTATGCTGAAAAAATCATGAAAAGTCATATTATAGTATGTCCAAAAAAGTCATAAAAAAGTCATAGTATAGCATGTCGGAAAACCGTCATAAAAAATTCATCTTATACTATGTCGAAAGAAGTAATAGTATAGTATGTCGAAAAAAGAAGCCATAGTTTAGTATGTTATTTTTGCTCCTGATGGGAATCAAACTCCCAACCTTGGACTCCGGAACCAGTCCTCTTAAAAAATGAACTATACAATTCTCATAGTAGAGTATGTTGAAAAAAGTCATAGTATAGTATGTCAAAAAAAGTAATGGTATAGTATGTCAAAAATAGTCATAAAAAGTCATAGTATAGTATGTCTTAAAAAAAGTCATAGTATAGTATGTCGAAAAAAGTCATAGTATAGTATGTCGTAAAAAAAGTCATAGTATAGTATGTCGAAAAAAGTAATGGTATAGTATGTCAAAAATAGTCATAAAAAGTCATAGCATAGTATGTCCAAAAAAGTCATAAAAAAGTCATAGTATGTCCAAAAAAGTCATAATGTAATGTACAATTTTCCCTTCTGATGGGAATCAAACTCACACCTCTGGACTCCTAAACCAGTTTTCTTACAGACCGAGCTATACAATTGTCGTAATATAGTACGCTGAAAAAATCATGAAAGGTCATATTATAGCATGTCGGAAAAACGTCATAAAAAATTCATAGTATAGTATGTCAAAAAAGTCATCTTATACTATGTCGAAAGAAGTAATAGTATAGTATGTCGAAAAAAGAAGCCATAGTTTAGTATGTTATTTTTGCTCCTGATGGGAATCAAACTCCCAACCTTGGACTTCTGTATCTTCCCCCTTTCTCTCACCTTTCATGTCTGAGCTATCATTTCCATTAAAGGCAAACATGCCCAATACAATAGTTTTAAACAAAAAACGCATTGTATAGAATGTCATGAAAAAGTCATAGAAATGTCATAAAAAAGGTTTTTTTAAAGAAAAAAAAAAAGTCACAAAAAGTCATAGTAGTATATCCTAAAAAAGTCATAGTATGTCATAAAAGTTTCATAATTTTTTTTTAAAAGTCATAGTATGTCATAAAAATGTCATAGTATAGTATGTCATAAAAATGCACTGTATAAAAATGTCATAGAAATGTCATAGTACTGTATGTCATAAAAATGCATTGCATGTCATATATTGTTACTATAACTGCCACTGTTCACAGACCTGTCTGTTTAGCAGAATGTAGATGACTGGGTTGTACAGAGCAGCACTCTTGGCGAAGAAAGCCGGAGCAGTCATAAACACTGGTCCAAACTCAGTTCCCTGATTGGCAAAGATGTACCAAGCCACGGTTGCATAGGGCATCCAGCACACCAGGAAGGAGATCACCATGATGATAACCATACGTGTCACCTCTTTCTCTGCTCTCTGGGTGGTTTCAGACTCTTGCTGCTGGGCCGCAGCCTGAGAACACACAGATGCAGGTTTTTAACTTATTGAAGTTACAGTAAGTGAATCTGTAATCCAAATGTAAACAAAAGGGTAAGCCCATTACCAAAATTGAAAAACACAAGATGAGACTACCAAACTGACTGACAGGTCTTTTAGTAAATGGACTAACACTAGAAAACAGTTTAATCTACAATAAGTTAGTTGGGTTTTCTCATGCTGTTCATCTGTAATAGTTTCAAACACAGTAGTTAAACAACAGCTAACATTTTATTAAGTCTACAATTATTTATGCAAATTTAAATATCTGTAATTTATGTGTGAAATTGCAAATTGAGCCTTAAAGAACAGAAAGGATGGTGCTTTATCATATTGTAACATGCAATAATAACTTGTTTGGCCAATTGGGGACAGCGGAAACAAGTTGTGAACACAACATTGATATATTTTCACTTTTTAAGTGTTATTGTGAACGTGTTAGCAAAGAGTTGCTTATTAACACATATAGCAGTTATGGAGCAACATTATCATTCATTTGGAGTCATGAACGTAAGTCCAATATTCACTCTCTCTGTTTTTGGTCTATACTAGCCAAACTTTTGGATTACAAAGGTTAACTGTTACCTTAATACATGAGAGCCACAAACTGCGGCTAGGTCTTCGCCAACTAAATTACTTACGGAAATATCTGGCTCTTTAGCTTCTAAAGGTTTCACTATGTTCGCCAGCAAGTCACTAATTTGTCTTTCTACCATTCGGTGCTGAGCAGATAACACATTTAGTTTTGGGGGCTTTTTCTCAGAAAACATCGCTGCCTGCTGCAGCAGAAAACGGTGTGATAAGAGTGAACCAAAACAGTAAAGTGGAGCTGCAGATTCATAAGATAATTTTCTGTAGGTTCATCACGACGAGCGACCCCCTTAACATTTATTTGTTAATATAAAAAAATAAATTATAGCCTCTTTAGTTGAAGAATTTCAGCATTATTTTTTTTAACTATTAATGACTGCTAATACATTATTAATGTTGTTAAACTATTATTAATGAGGGCATCAGGACGACACTGTGCAGGCAGACTGCCCTTCAGCTAGAGGAGTTGGGTATAAGCTGCCATGTTGGCAAAGATCTGCCCTCCTGAAGTGTCCTTGAGCCACTAAATCCCTCACATCGCTAGAGACTCCGCTCTGTGATGCTACTAACCTCCCCGTGGAGGGGAAAAAGGTAAAAATAAAAGCATTTCTCGACAAGAATAAACAAGGGATCACATCCTTATTATTAATATTTTGTCTGGCAAGGGGGTTCTTACCGCTCGCACAGTGCAGAGTAGGCGACTGTAGCAGAAGAAAATAATAATAAGGGGGATAAGGAAATGGAGGACGAACATATAGATGACAAATGAGGTGTTGTGGATCTCAGGCTTAGGAGTGTAGTAGTCAATCCCACAGGAGCACTGCATTCCCTCTGGGATGTACCTGCATCCACACACATAATAATAGTTGAAAATGTTCCATCAAAACCAGCACACACACAGTATTAGATACTTTATTTGTCTTTGAGTAAGTGTGCTGCAAGTAAATAAAGGTAACCTCTGATGTGCTTTAGTGTGCAAATAATGAGTAAAATATCTGTATGGTTTAAAAGCCCGGCAAGCACAGTCAAGACATTGAAACAAACAGTACCGGGACCATCCGAGCAGAGGGGGAACAGCACAAGTCAGGGCCATGATCCATGTAAATGCTAGCCCAGCGATGGCATGTTTCTCCCCAAAGCGGAAGTTGGTCATTGGCTTACAGACTACAATGTAGCGCTCAATAGCCAAAACCACCAGAGACCAGAGAGCAATCTCCCCTGAGACAGTAAATAAAGCAGGTGTAAATTTAAATACAGCACACATTTACTTGATATTACAGTTATACAGACACACAGTATTTTAGATTTCAAGTATTCACACTCCAGCAAATATTCTCAAAATTGTATGTTTTAGAATTTGAAAGTGACACACAATCTAAATGAAAGCATTTTACACACAAGGTACATTTATAAACAATTTCTCATCCCCATATCTTACCTCCTAAGGTGGCAAAGAATCCCTCAATGTTGCAGCCGGTGACCCCCAAGACGAAGTATCCATGCAGTGCTGTGTAGAGAGTGACTGTGAATCCCCCATGGACCATGAAGAGGTCGGCCACCGCCAGGTTGAGCAGGACATAGTTCAGAGCCGTCCTCAGCTTTTTGTTTTTGATGGTGACATAGAGTGTGAGAAAGTTGATGGGGAAGGCAGTAATGATGAGGAACAGCATGTACGCAGCCAGAAGAGAGTACTTCCAGGGCTCAGCCAGGTAGTACTGAGGGTGCTCAAATGGGCTGCGAACCAACCCAGTCTTGTTAGACATGGGGACGTAAAAGTTGGGTCCTTCTGTGCCATTCATGGCTGCAGTTGGTGATGTTTTTTCTTCCTCTGAGACTTTAACACTGGATGTAACAGTCTGTGCCTCTTCTCAAAAACATCAAACACTGTGAGGGAGTCTTGTAGTGCAGCCGTAGTGCAAATGGGGGAGAAAGGACGTCTGGATCTTACGTGCTCTGCAGCCCCTTTACGTGATGCAGCACCTTTTAACAAGCAGATCGGATTAGGAACTTGCATGGAGCAGAGATGGAATTAAGACACTCAATTTTAGTCTCCCTCTCTCTCACATTCCCCCTACACAAATCACTACAGGAGAAAACTCCAGAAAACTCCAGAAATAGCTATGTGGTATGTTCATTTTCATTGCAAAGATAGAACCAGCCTATTTGTGATCTAAACCGTTCAGAGTGGACAGACTACAAATGAAATTTCTTGAGCAATCCAATTTATTTGCATCTGTGAAAGCCTAATCTGTGAGCCCTTGGGGATCAATACATTATCTATCTATCTATCTATCTATCTATCTATCTATCTATCTATCTATCTATCTATCTATCTATCTAACCCCTAACCACTGTATAATGCAGAGCTCAACTCATAGCCTTAAGTGTAATAGGAGTCAGTGGGGCATAGCCCTCATAGCATGCACTCTCACTCAAGCTCTTTTTTTTAGACACATAAACCTAAAGTTCTATCTGAAAGAGTAAGAAGTTCATATATTACTCTGTAATATATTAACATCATTAAGAAAACCCAATGTAATAAAAAGTACCAAAATATTTTATTGAAAACGTTTTTTTCTTTCTTTGTAACAATATAAAAAATACATTCTCATGACTAAACAACAGATAACATGTCCAATACTGTTATAAAACATACAGTACAGCTTCAGTATATAAGTCTGTGGAATGCATCTGGCCTTCTACACTATTAGGTTAAAATAGTGTTTTTTAAATAAATGTTTTTCTTAGCAATATTTTTTTACACTGTACACCCATGTTGCCTTTAAAGTGATAATGTAGTCAGTACCAGATCAAGGTAATCTGATCCTACTAATCCAATCGAGTTGATTGGCTGATGGTGCACTTTCCTTACACTCTATAATGACAACACACAGACACTACAGGTATTACTTCAGTCACTTATCCTTGGATGACAAAGAGGCTCTTGAGAGGGAGCTCAAGGAATAGCATGCAACACGTTCAAGTTATCTTCACAATAAACAGATGTCTATGTATATTACAGTTACAACTATATTACAATGCAAAAGAATACCGATGAAATGTCCAAAAATCAACTGCAGGATAAAAATCCAAAAGGACAAAAAGATTGGCTTCAGGGTACAATTTATTTATTTTTTAAATAGCTGCTCTAGTTGTAGCAGTTGTAGTAGATCAGTTTGGTTCATCGATGGGTCTGCGGCAATAAGGACAGCAGTTGTGCTGAAGCACCAGGAGCTCATAATCCTCACTGTGAAACATCTACGAGGAAACACAAAGATAGGAACATCAGAACAGCCCAGAAAAAAAACTGAGAAGATCTGAGAATAAATGTTTTCTATAGAAGATGGGCAACAAGATAGTGTGTCTTATAAATGCTGTACCTTGAAGCAGGTGGGGCACATAGTGATGCTCACATCAGGCAGCAGGGAGCGGAAGTATTCCCATTTGAGCGGCCTGGGCCAGCGTTTGATCAGGACGTCCCTCCTGCTCATGGAGCGAAGCACTGAGCGACTCACCTTGACGGGGACAAAGGTTGAGCCCCCCTGCTGTTTGTACACACATAAACACATCCAAATTCTATTATGGAGCCCGTCCTTTTACCCTGTCCAGCTGGTTTGCCCAGTTGGCGGAATATTAATCGCCTCATCTCTCATCTCGCCATCATCTGTCCTTTCTTACCTCAAAGCTCATTTTGGCTGTAAATGGGTCTTCCTCTGGATCATCCAAACCATCATCCATCCTCAAAGCCTGCAGTTCTGATTTGGTGTTAATTAAGAACAAATAGCTCAAGCAATGCACACATTTCAACATCATATTTTATTTGTTATGCATTTGTATGTGTAATTTTTTTTCAAGACAAGAAAAAACCCTTATAAATGTATCCTTCAGAGACTATTCTAAAAGTGAGAGTGTTCAAAATGCTGATCAGTCATGCCTGTCAGTCACGTCGTGGCTCTGGAAGAACAGCGCAGACCTCAGTGCCCTTGAGTGTCTGCTGGCTAATGCAGGTTAATCCCTGCACTAGGGCTGTGGCTATGGCTCTTGGAGGGTTAGTGTCATTAAGATGATACAGGAGAGCCTTGCTAACCCTATAAGCTCAAGAGCTAAGATGACTTAGCTCTGACAGCTTACCCACCAGCCCAGAATCAAGGCCAACGCAGTCTAAACAGCTTCTTAGAGCTGTCACACGCCGGAGGGAAGTCACGTGCTTAATTTCGAGGAGATGTGCAGGGCAGGGATACAGCCTCTCAGGACCAGCAGAGTGAGGAGTTAATAATTCAAACAAAAAAGCATGCGAATCATTTGTTACTCTGTGTGTGTGTGTGTGTATATTTGTTATGCTGTTACATAGATGTAGATGATCAAAGGATACCACCGTTGTCCATATCCTGCCAGCGTGCATCCCTCTGATCTGTGTGAGGAACTTCTAAGTCAATTAGAGACACAGCGTCTTCATCACTGATGCCCTCCTCCAGGTAGAACTGCACCAGAGGCAACACCTCTGCACACAAGGAGTTACGCTACATTAGAAACACAAATGCTGTCCTCTGTGGCAAATACTACGCACCATGTGTTTGTGTGTCACTGACCATATGATGAGGCTGAGTAGATGAAAGGCTGCCTGCAGTTGATGCACACGCTCCCCTGGTTGTTCAGAAGGGGGTTGTTGGTGGAGCAGCGGTAGCACATCATGCCTTCAATAAGGTCCTGCAGTGAACACATGGAAGTTTAACCCACACACTTAAGAGCACAAGACCGGGGGTAACTGCTCATATATAATTATTTATGAGCAATATTTCAGAACTGGTTAAATATACCAGCATGTACAGGCAACTCTTTAACGCACCTCGCTGTCGTGAAACGGTTTGGAGCGAATGGTGAGGCTGCCCAGTTCTATGGACTCCTGGAAGCGAGAGGGAATGTGCAGCTCCTGGAGTTTCTCGTAGGAATACCTGGCAAGCTTATATGCACCCAGTCGTCGACTCTGCTTGGCCAACGCATACAAGGTGTTACTAACAATAAGGTTAAGGAATACTAATGTAAGAGATAAAGCTAGAACATGGATGTTGATTTCTAGACAATCTTATTTAAAATGAGTTATTTTTTTATGTGGAAACATTTACACTTTTGTGCATTTATAAATAGACATAACTGTATAGTCCCTCAGTTTTTACTACTTAATGAGTAGAACAAAAGCCATGCTGAGTTAGTAACATTGGCTAAATGCCTTGAAAGTAATACCTTGTTTAGGTATGTTTGTGATCTTGTGTGTGTGCTTATACAAGCATGCGTGCCTGTTTTTTTGTGTCTTGAGTTGAGGAAATTGTCGCTAATTTGTATTTATATGGAGATGGATTGTTAAGAGAGCAGCTCTGAGAGTGGCAATGACAGGTCAATGAGTTGCAGCTGCAACAGCTCTATGCTGGCACTCCTTCATCACCTAAAATTTAACACCACTCCTCTCCTTTCCTCTCCACTCAGCTACTCCCCAGCTCCACCCACACACCCAGTTCTGTTCCATGGCTGGGACTGTTGATAAATGCACGTCCTCCTATTGTGAAACTTGTTTAGTGCAGCTTTTCTGTGACATTGTGTTTAATTGTTCAAACCATTTCCAACGCATTCCGGCTACGTCTATAAATCTAAGTTCAAAGTTTTTGGAACACCTCAGTTTGGCCGCAGAGGATCCCAGCTGCTCAGCCTGATTTCCTCCTCAAAGGCTGGGCTTTCCTTCCTCATACTCTGCCTCCACTGTGTGTGACTACATGGATATGTCTGTGTGGCTGTGGGTGGCTTTGTGTGTGTATTTTTTCAAATTAAAGCAGATTGTTTAGTCAGTGTGTTTATGAATGTATGTATGGATACGTATGCAAGTTCACTAATCAAAGCATTTGTTTAGATAACGGAGAATGTGCCTTTTGCTGGCATCTTCTCCTCCTCCCCATCATCACTCCTTTTCTCTCTCTCAGCAGCAGCATGATTTTCCGCAGCGGTGCCAACTTTTCTGTTTTCTCTCTACTTCTATCTCTTTTCCACCACTTTATCATCACGGTCTCTCTGCCAGTCTTGATTTCAGATTGACATGTCTGTTCTTGAGATTTTTCCAGAGAAGAAGAACCCCACAATACTTTCTTCTAAAAAATATTTGCTCGATATCTTTCGCTATGTTAGGACTACATTCTGAAATGGAAGGATACACTTTCGAAATGCCTGGTGGTATGTCTTTGGTGAGGTTGTTCAGAAGGAACCTGCAGATGTTGAAGAGCGTCTCTGGCATATGGGAACTGAAGGGCTCATCCTGCAGATAGAAAGATTGGTTGAAAAATGAGAGAAGTCTCTACTCAAATTTGGGTGGTTTACATTTTCATTAAAAGCTCCATCTCTCTACTGCCTGCTTAATTTTTTCATCTTTTAGCCCAGTCTAAAACCCTATACAGTGCCTCATTCCACCTCGCAGTGCCCTACTCACTGTTTGGGTGACAGGTAAAGACAAATTTGCTAAAGCAATCACTAACTGCACTTTATCCCAAAAGTTAATGAGTTCAAATCTGTATTGCCTCCCCCGGAGAGTTAAGGTGAGATATAGTTTCCTGCTCTGGTCTGGATCACAGCGAAGCCTTTCTATTGCAGGGGTGTGACCAAAGCTGAGCAGAAAGCTGAAACAAACAAACGAGGACACTGACACAGGCCAGGTCACCCATTTTAGTGCTCATAACCAGAGATTGCTTGTTTGTAAGTAGGTTAGGGCTGGGGGCTTAGTGAAGACCACTGATGCAGTAGTCATCAAGATCAATCAAGCAGCTAGTTACCATGGTGATATGGATCAGAGAGGTTACAGGAAGTGAACCATTTTGACTGTTGCATAAAGGGCATTATCACTATGAGCAGTTATGTGTAGCGTGTTTATCATTATCCTTTTCTGTTAGTCAACTTTTAAGTAATACATTTGCACAAAAGTTTAATAACGTTGGTAACTGAGTAGTTCAATGTGATCAAATTCCCTTTCAGTGTTCTCCACCTGAAATTAACACCCTCAACTCACTGTTGTTCACTTTACCGAAAACTCTGTGCACATTTTAATTTGTCCATAACCCCAAGTCTTTTTTTTGACTGACATAATCTTGCAGAGCCAGACCTTCTCCTTGTCAAACCCACAGCGGTCTCGAGAAATTTGAGTACAGAAGTTGATTAGAAAGAGGGCAGCAACACAGTGGGCTGTCAGTATACCTCATGTTGAAAAAAACTATATTAGGAACATGAATGTGTTTGTTCCCAAAAAGAAACCTAACCACATAGCAGGAACTGTTTCCAGGGATTTCAATCTGACAGCCAATCATATGTCTGCCTCCTAATTTCTAAGGCCTCCTCCTACTTTTGTCTGGTCTGGCTATAAAAGATTAGGGTTGACAAAGTATCACGTTCTCACCGTGTAGCGCTGAATGGAGCGATAGACGTGGTAGAGCTCGGCAAGATGCTGAAAACGCTCAAACTTCTTTAGCATTTCATCTCTCTGGTCTTCACTTTCTGCTTCAGACAAACGTACCAAAAGGATTAGTGGGAAACAATAAATGAATTAGGCTTTCCAGTAAAAATAAATGCTTCTTTCCATTGCAGTGACGATGGGTCTCACCTCTAGCAATGTCCAGACACTGCATAGATAGCATCCAATAATAGTACCCTGCATCGTTGAACCTGTTCTCCACCACTGCATTTTGGGTAAGCTGCTCGAGGACTTTAACTGCTTCGTTCTGTCGCCCTGCCTTGTGAAATGCTATGGAGTGAAAGAAATAAAGAAGTGGTGATTTATGGATTGTTATGATGTGTCCTTGAGGCAATACTGGATTTCAAGTGCCAATCTAAAGACATCCTTTATTGATTTTTATGTGTGACATATCTGGTGCCAAGTTGTCATTGTGGTGGTTTTGCACTGCACTTCCCCAGATATTATTTCACAATCAAGCCTGAGGCAAGTATTATGACAACTTTTTTCAGCAATGGTGCCTCTCGTGTCCTGTTTGGCAAAGATTTATAAAAGGAAAAAGCTAACAGACACTGTTAAGAACAACATAGCTTTCAGGAACTGGCTTTGGGTTGATTATATCATATTAATAATAAAAAGTACAAACGCAATCATTGTGTGTTTATGAAAGTCTAGGTTGACAATACAAAAACAATATGTCTGATGTATACTCTATTAATGTATTCTATCGACACTCACACATCTGGGAAGAATCGCTCAGAATTAGCTGTGTTTTCGACACAATTGGATTCTTGTACCCTAGAGATTTTTACTGTACCTAAAAAAAAATACATAAAAGTGTAGCAACACACACACAAATATGAACTTAATGGAAACAAGAACGTTTTCCAAATTTTTCACATGTAATTACTAACATAAGTCTTTTCCAAACAGGGAAGTTGCTCCTGAATATGAAACACCATAGCACTTTGACATTAAAGCCCTTATAAACGTGAGCGCTATTCTTCACGTTCCTATCAGAGGGTAATTAGCAGCAGCTTTAGGCAGTCGGCTCCATCAGTGACCCTGCCCCTGCAACCACAGTGGGGGTCAGGATATATTAGTGGCAAATATTTATCAGTCTACCTAACCGGTTAAAAACCACATTCAGCTGCTGTTGGTTAATGTTAGGAAGTGACACCCACTCCTTTGCCCTTACAGAAACACAAAACACAAGCTGACCAAAATGCAGAGTATAGCAGTGGTTCCCAACATTTTCAGGTCAAATCTCCAACAATACACGTTTGTGTTAGAATACTGTTTGACAAACTTACTTTTACACACAATCCTCATGTTCATATATGTATATAGTGCTATATTTTATTTATGTCCTTTCATCTTATCTTACATCCTATTACCATTTAATCTTTTTTATCTTTGTATGAGTGCTAGTGCTCTTATTGCGGCAACTAGTGCATTTATTGCTGAGCTCACCCCTGTCTCGTAGAATATGTTTCATAGCACCGTTGACCCTGTGTTAACCAACTAATACAATACAACACAACTGACTAATACAACCTGAAACTTCATAGTAAATACACATTAACAAGGTAATGCTTTGGATAATTGTAAACTCAATAACATGTATTTTTCTGTGTATAACAGAAATCAAGTCAATCAAAGTTTAAAGCATGATCAATCAATTAGAAAACTGTAGAGTGAGCCAATATGCAGTATGATAAAGAATTTGAGTGAATGAAATTGAGAAATATGACAACTATAAGAAGATATATTCAAACTGAAGACATTGGTTATAAGAAACAGCAGTTAGGTGATAAGGAAAAACGCAGCAGACCAAATCAAATCTCTTGATGGACTCCTGGAGGTTCAGAACCCCATTTCAGGAACAACTGAGCCACACTTCAAAATATGTTCCCAACCAATTCAGCCTAGTATTAACTTTTTTCAAGTTGTTATTGAGAAGTACCAGTGCAGCGGACAGGAGACAGGCTGGAATCCTAGATTCAATTACAATCACTAGTAACACAATACTGCATGACCATAAGAAAGCTCTGTTCAGTCATGAGTTCCATGGCAGGCAGAGGAAGATTATGTAGAAGAGGAAATATGCCTGCTGAGATCATAATTACAAATCTATGAGCTGATTATAACTATGGTTACAGTTGGTAATCATCATCAGAGCCGCTTGTAGTACTGGTGATTAGAGGCATGCATGCATGTCATTCAGTTAACAGGCAGCTCAGCTCTGTTCTGCTCTGCTCCAGCAAAGAGGATCATGTTTTACAATGAATTCAGAGAATCTTAAGGAAGTAATGAAACATGTCTGCTTCGAGAGCTGGCCAGGCTTTATAACTTCCATATGTAAACATTGGCTGTGAAATAATCCTGGAAACATACATTTAAAAAAAACTTTTGTACATACACTGTGTATACACTGAAGCATCCCAAATAGCCTGACATAAGGTGAAAGTAAAGCCCTGTTGGTGATGCAAACTCACCTTTTTGTGCCTCCTCAAAGCGGTCATTTTCTGCCAACCACTGGGCATAAGGCACAAAGACGTGATTTTTGAACTGGGGGTGTTTCTCCACCAGTGAGAAGGCCTGAGAATGGACAGGTGAGTGCAAAGAAGAGACATAAAATACAGTGCATGTTACAAGTTGACATGAGAATGTATAAGTTCCACGTATTGTAATGGAGAAAAGTTTTGCCCTGATTAATTAGGGTTGAACTGCAGTTGATTAGGGACATGCAAGTTATCACACATTATTCAGAGAAACAAACATTACTTCCAGTCAAAACATTGCTGCGCAATACAGCTTTATTAATGAGTTGAGAACAAAAAAAGTGTATGAGCTATTTCACACTGAATTGGAACTACAACTTCAGCTCTTACGCTGTTTGAATGACAGGGTATAATGAGCTTTTGAAGTGCACTGTGGACACATATTTGCCTGTTATAGTGACTGATTAATCAAAATGTCCTGTGGCAAAACTTGAGCCAAGAAACGCACACCAGTCATACAATACAGTTAAAGAGAGCTAGGGACTGTGTGTGTCCCAGGCCTGTGAGCCCAAAGTCATTTAAAAAAATACTTTGTTGTAGAAAAGAGTGGGAGCAGTGAATAGCATCCATATGGCCCATGCTGTAACAAAGTATGTGCTCTGTCCCGTCTTGGTGTCCACCTCCCCCAGTGAAGCACACAAAGCCTAACCGTTCTCTTAACCCTTCCTCAAACCTCCCTCTCTCTACTCTTCTTTTTTCTCTCTGAGGATCAAATAAATATCCAGGAATACTTCCTCAGACACTACAGCAGAACCATGTGATTTGATGTTCTGTTTTTGGCTCTTCTGTTTCAGCGTGCAAATCACCAATGTGCATCTCAGTAACGCCCTAGACTCGATTCAAGATTAAAAATGTTCTTCTTGTCTGAGCAGCATCATGGAGGAATTGGATTGGAAGCAGAAAAGAGCTTTAAGCTGATACTCTTTCAGTGCAGTAGTGTTTTGTGCTTCTCACTCCCTAATCATCATGTGGGCATGGATTCAGAGAAATCCAAAGCTGGATGATTAGCTCTGGTGTGTGTGTGTGTGTGTGTGTGTGTGTGTGTGTGTGTGTGTGTGTGTGTGTGTGTGTGTGTGTGTGTGTGTGTGTGTGTGTGTGTGTGTGTGTGTGTGTGTGGTTTAAGTTTGTTAAAAAATCCGGCAAATGCTTATTGTTTGTATTCAGCTGTGGTTACTTTAACAAATACAATACACTTCTAGTGAGACCCCTGCTTAAATTGAACAAGCCATGAACATCACGTGTTTTGTGATATGGGTTTCTGAGTACCACAATAGTTTATTTAGAACAGTCCCATGTGGTTCACATTATATTTATGTGATGTGTCTCAGGAAACTATATATAAAAGTTGTGATAAGCAGAACAGGTGTGCCTTCTGTGTGAATAATTGTGTCGTACCTCTTCCCAGTGCCGAGTTTCCACATGCAGCTGCACTAGAGCCTGCAGGTCTCCCATCTTGGAATAAGTCTCTGAAGCATAGCCATGGTGCTTCAGCCTCTCGAAATAGAACGCACACTTTGCCAGCGGTTCGCGTTCAGCCTTGTCCAACTTACGAGCAATGTCAATCAGCCTGGGTGAGAGGAGAGAGGAATGAGAGCACATACACACACACACACAGACAGAGGGTGAGTGCAGATAAACCCTTACATGGGGGTCTGCTGTATCAAATTATGCTCATGACGCCAAAAAGAATATGAACCAGTCAGGGTCACTGGCTGAATCAGATTCAGGTTAAAGAGCCCTGACTCTGTTACAGCTGCAGTGTTTATAGTGCTGACCCACTGGTAGCACCACAGGAGACTTACAGCATGCAGACAATAGGTCAGATGGAGTCAGTGGGGAGTTCTGATATGACCACCAGACCACTGGCTTATCAGTTTGCCGGGTTTTCAACAACACACACTCACACCCCTCATTACCACTACGCGTGTATGAGTGAAAGCTAATAGAAAGCTAATAATTTCCTATGTACTTTCTTAGCTGTCATGGCTTTCACTCATATCAGCTATACCTTTTAAAACAGATACTCTGAGTGAGAGATGCATGTTTTGGATATTTACTCAAGTGACCTAATTACAAAATACCTCAACTATTTTTCATTTCAAAACTTTAACTACTGGACACAAGATGTCTACTACAGTACATCACTGAAAAGTCCATTCTCAGTGTGTGTGTGTGTGTGTGTGTGTGTGTGTGTGTGTGTGTGTGTGTGTGTGTGTGTGTGTGTGTGTGTGTGTGTGTGTGTGTGTGTGTGTGTGTGTGTGTGTGTGTGCACCGGAGGCTTAAAGTTTTCACAACACACTTGTTGCATACATGATTGGCTTCCAAACTCGTGATGAAACTTAAATTTAAGGTTAGCACAGAGAAAGTTTCTCCCTTCAGCAAATTATTGTGAAAACAGCATTCTAGCCTATAAAATCTGCAAGTAACTGAGGGTCAATCATTCAAGTCAAGTAACAATAAACAACACCTATTTTTAGTTGAGAGGAACTTTAAACTTAAACACATCCAATCAGGACTCTGCAATGGTTAAAGCATGTGGACGGCTTAGTGGGCTAAGTGTGTATCTGTATCAGATTCAACCTTTGGGTTCAGGGGTTTAAATGTGGCTCTTTATATTTTGTCCCATCCCTGTCCCAAGCTAGATTCACCATACCTCTTTTTAGAGTATTCAATTCATGTCTAGAAACGTAGACCGTTAAAGAATGAGAATTCCACCACTGACAGTAAAACTTCAGACATTAGACTGAGATTGTGAACATTTCTAACCATATTAACTTGACATTACTTTCTTTTGTTTAGTTATGGACTAGAAATGTGCCTAAAGTATTTTGGATGACATTTTTGTTGATTTGGTAAAAAAAATCATGCACACAAATCTAAAAGGTGGTTTAGTAAAGGTTAAACAGTCTATCTTATGGTGGAGGACTAATCTACAATGTTTCATACAGTAACTGACACCTACATGTCTTCCCAGCCGTGTTCCCCTATAATGTCTATGGCTTTGAGATGTTCTCCTGCTGACAGGTACATCTCCGCTGCTGCCCGGGGCTCCTTGCTGCTCTTAGCCCAGTCCGCCTGCTTAGTCATCAGGATCCGAGAGTTCTTAGGGTCTGTTGCTCCAATAAACTCCTGCAAGAAAGACACACAGTCTTTTCAAATAGTTACAAACTTACTAGTCTCGCTTTGCCAGACCCTCCTCCAAAGCGCGCTGAAGGAGAGTCTGGTTACGCCACATAGCATTCGGGGATGGGAGGAAAACGTGCTCTGGTTTATTGGCATTTCTTTAAACCAATCACAATCGTCTTGGGTGGTGCTAAGCACCGGTGAAAAGCAGCGGTGCCGCTGCAAAATAGGCACGGAAGGAACTTGTTTTGGTGGAACATGTGTATATTTAAAAGTTGTGAAATACGGCGGATTTTCCGGCGGCAACGGAGCAATCCCGGAAGTGGAACGTCAAGGATATAGACTACAAACTTACCAACATACCAATGGATAACTGGGAAATCCCCATTAACACTGATGAGAAGCGAGGAATGTATGTAACACAGTTAATCTGAGAGGAGAGCAAGAGAAGTCCATTTCTGACAGACAGAATCACTTGGGTCAAGGCCGAGACAGGAGAAAGACAGTCACACAAACAGCAGGGGGCTAGCTCTCTGGTGTCCATCCTACCTAAAACAAACAGCTGTAGGACCAGATGGCCACACAGCCACATAAATACACAGCAGCCACATCAAACAAACATACAATCTGATACATACGCACACACAAATATACATGGACGAGTCATAGCTGTGTCATCTGCTCCAGCAATGTGAATGTAACGCTGATGATCAAAGTGTCCCCCCACATGTAAACATAATAAAGCATGAATTTGTCTCAACTCCAACTGACCCCCTCATCAAAGTATTCACGTAAAAGCAGACCCTCACCTTATTTTTCTCAATTTGTGCTCCATTTAAAACTCTAACTATGTGTGTAAGTTACCCTTGTGTTGTACATGGATATGTCTGTAAGATCATGGTGTGTGTGTGTACTGATCAGATGATATATGTGGAGATTTCAGTGATATATGAGGAGATGAAAGACAGACGGTAAAGGGGGGCCATTTGAACACAGTTCAGGGCCCCAACTTGGCATAACTGCACACGATGAGGAAAAGCATATGTTCTAGACCCCTAAAACATGCAGTGCTTTGCAGGTTGTTCTGTCCATATTGATACAAAAGTATGTTGTACATGCGTATGTGCATTTTTGCCAATCAATGATTTAATCACCTTGGCATACTCGAACATGCGCAGGTCAGTGTACATGCTCAGGGCTCTGGATTCGTGGCCGGTACGTTTGTAAAGCTTGGCTGCCTCGTGGAATTTCCCCTGGTAGGCATAGACGTCTGCCAGGAACAGCTCATTGTCGTTCTCACCCCGCTTCTTCCTCTCCTGCAAATCAGGCAACACAAACATGGCATGTGAGCAGAGATAAATGCATATACACACAACATGTGTGTTCACACACACAATGAGTCAAAAAACACAGAAGGCACTAACAACTATTGGCTTGCTGGATGCAGTCAACCTCACACTCTGAACCCACACTAAACTCTTACAACATCAGTCATAATGAAACTATAGAACAAATACAATGTTTATAGAATACAGTAAACATTTCTTTCATATCATCGGAAAAAAGCACACTTTCAAAAGGACATTTCCCCTTTTCAAGAGTGAAAACAGCTAAAACTTTGTTCCGGCACTAGCCAACTTAAAAAAGACTTTCCTCTGCTGTGCATGCATATTGTCAAGGAATGTGTGTGTGCTTTTCTGTGTGTGTATATGTGCTTGCATGTTGTGCATATTGGACCAGAGGAGGTAATTCAGGACACAGCTTCCTCCCTTGTTCGAGATTTTTTTAAGTGTAGCTCAGGGCACAGCCTTGCAATTGATGTATGATGACCATAATAAGTGTAATTGACCCAGTATCCCCAAAGCCTTGTCTAAATTGAATGATGTCAGCTCTGGTTGGAGCAGAAATCAGCAAACAAAAATGTGAACTTGGCTTTCCACAATATTGAAGGATTTTCTTTCCCTTTTTTAAGAGTAGGTATTACCTCAATGCTATTGATGAGCTCCAGGTAGCGCAGGTCTCTGATTCTAATGAAGGCCTGAAATTGGGAAAAGACAAGATATATTTTAGAGGATGGTCTCTCAGAACCTGATGTTTTGTGTTTTCTTTTGCAGTACCAGCTTCTTTAAAATCCTGAAAAAAGTAAATGTGAACAATTATTTATATTTGGCTACCTGGGTAATGTACCATACATGACATGAATCCTACAAGTAAAACTAAGGGAAAAGCAAGGTACTGTCACCACATTTGGAGGAGTTGCTGCTATTTTGTACATTTTGTGTGTGTGTGTGTGTGTGTGTGTGTGTGTGTGTGTGTGTGTGTGTGTGTGTGTGTGTGTGTGTGTGTGTGTGTGACTGGCCTTCTTGGCGGTGTCAAAGTCAAGTCCTTCCAGGGCCTCTGTGGCTAAATCCCTCCAGTCACTGTCCGTCACACCTAGACAGGCGATCTGGTAGGCCTCCTTAAACATCTTCTTCTCCAGGTACTGGTACATGGGCGCTGACTGGACAGAGCAACAACACCACCGGCAAAAAGCATTACAAACTTTACATAGCAAACTAATCAATGAATAAAAAGATGACCACAAACAAAATTATATCTTCACCACACTCGTCTCAATAACTCATAGTAAAGCAATTAATGTAAGTAATTTTTGTCTTTGTTGTACAAATGAATACCATGATATTTAAGATTCAAACACCAACCAACCATTGGCAATTGTGTGCTTTTATTTCTACATTATGACCATGTGGAACACCGTCATTGCCTCCAGACTACAATCGGCCCACAACATACTACACACCTGAGGCACCTCCACAGCCGACATGGAATAGACGTGGAGACAGAAGATCTTAGAGCCGTTGTAGCCAACCATAAAGCCTTGCATCTTCTGCTGGTGTACAGGGAAGTTGCTAGCCTTGATGTTAAGGTAGCCATTGCCAGAAAAGCACAGCATGTCCTCACACTGGGTGTTCCAGGCCACGCTGTTAGCATTAGGCTCCTACAGGGAGAGCAAAAGAGAGGAGGCAGGTAAGGGAGGGTAGCGGGGAAATAAGGTCTAGAGGTGACTGTGGAAAACAGCATAACATATAAGATATGTACCTGTACCTAATACAAATAATTACACATACATGTGTCTATTTTATTCCATCCCATTGCACCTCTGGAATGTATTTATCATTCCCTTAACTCTCTCCACTGCCTGCTGACCTGAAAAAGCAGCTCTTTACTGTTGATGTCATAGACTAGGAGAGTGTTGTGCTCATCCACCACAGCAAGTTTATTGCGGGAGGCGCTCATGTCCAGGCAGCGCACCGAGGTTGACAGCTTCAGCAACGTGATGGGAAACAGGTTGTCAACAAATATCTTCAGGATCTACATTATAAAAACAATTACAAGCAGAGTGAGATTAGAATAGAGCATCAGAACTACCGCTAGCTGTAATGAATGTAAACCCTTAACAGGAATAAATGTTTCCACTTGCAGCCCCATCCACATAAAAATAAATCTTCTTCAGGAAGAAAGGCGTTTCTTTTATGTGCAAATTCTTGGACCACTGGCTTAAGAGCATGATTTTCTCAAAATACTCACAGCTCCATTCTTTAACCCTACTAGTAGGCCCTCTCTGCCTGGCGGACCACCAATCACTTTGATGTAGCGAATTAGAGACTCCATCACCCATTCTTTTTCCCTGACACTGGTGAAGGACAGGCACTGGAGTCTCTTCTCCTGCACAAGAGCAGAGCGGGAAGGGTGAGACCACTATTACATTTAACACATGAAACACCGACTGCTCCAGCATGAAAAAAATTATTGTTTTTAATTATTTCAGTGTGTTAATCACACCCTTTACCTTATTCAAGCATACTTGTAAATGTAAAAAATCTTAGTACATTGTTCTTTAAGCGTGGCTTGACATCAGAAAGCATTGCTATAGAGACACAGACATACACAGCTCATACCAGTACAGCCTATTTATATGGTCTAAAAGCTGTCTGAGGCATGAAATACAGGCATGCCTGTTAGAGAGAGATCTGAAGCACCTCTGTCACACACAGACAGATTTAAAAGAAAATAACCTCTGTGTTATGGCTGCTCCTCCTCCCTACCAGCCTCTGTCAAACACTTAGAGACAAGAAGCAGAGAGGAACCCCGAGAGACACCCACTGGTTCAACAGACTGTGGTCCTTCCCCTTCCTTCAACTGTCTTGCTTTATCCAGTTTGAAGAGGGTTAATAATGGGAGAGAGACAGAGCCTGCAGAGCACATGCACAGCTGGAGCCTTTTGCATACTAGGCAGAAACATCTGGAAAAGCAGCAATTTCATGATATTATAATTTTTACAGTTTGGGCTAGTATTGAATGGCTAAACACTGATTCATTCTGCGTCCATCATGTTAGTGCTCAAATGTCTCTACAACCTCTTGAGTAATCTTTCAAGTGTGCAATAGAATAATTTACAAAGAACCAAAGTGTAACTGCAAGTTAGTAAAAAAAATAGTAATCTGGTTTTTTTTTTTTGTTTTTCATTTTTGCCCCACAAAAAGCCCCCCGCGGGGTGCGGTTTTTTGTTTTGTTTTTTTTTTTTTTTTTTTTTTGTTGGTTTTTTTTGTTTTTTTTTTTTTTTTAAAAAAAAAAAAAAAAAAAAAAAAAAAAAAAAAAAAAAAAAAAAAAAAAAAAAAAAAAAAAAAAAAAATAAACTAGTAGAATTTACTATATTATGAGAAGCATAACTGGAGGAAAACGGTTTGGCTCATAATGTGAGGAAAGACCCAAAACACAGGCTCTATAAGAAGCAAGCAAGACATTTTAAGTAAGCAAATGTAAATTGATGTTTTGGATGCTTTTGTTTTTATGCGCATTACACTGCACAATGACTATTGAACTATATCGCTTCTGACCTGACACAGGATGATATGCTGGGAGCAGACCACCAGCAAGTTGCATTCAAACTTCCTGCAAATTTTCTCCTTGATCCGGTAGTGCATGTCTGAGGAGTCATCTGAATAAAGCTCATAAATGAGGATCTTCTCAGGCAGCTGGATAGCAAGACGGTTTCTGTAGATGGCGATCTTCTTCACCAGCTCACGGCACTTTATCCTCACTAGGGAAAGAAGGAAATGAAGGGAGAGTGTGACACGTGAAGGTGAGGAACATTTAATTATCTCAGCCAATGCATCCTGTTGAATGAGTTTTCTCAGGTCTTAGTGTCACAACCTCTCATTTATAAAAACAAATTAAGTTTGAAATGAGAAATGCACCATTTAAAAAACCCTTAACAAAAATAGTAATTTGATGACTGTTAATAGGACAGATACAGTGGATATGAAAAATTACAATATATTCCTATTAAAGGTATTGTTAACGTTTAAAGTTTAGTTCAGAAAATACTGCCTCTATATCCTTGATCATGGCACTTAACTGTGCTGCTTCAAGACACATACATTATTATTTGGAGTGTCATCACAATAGGTCCTCTATTATGAATATCCTGTTGCCAAAGCAAAAGTCCACCTTTTTGTTCAGTGATGAGGTGCTGGACAATGACATCAGTCATGCTGTCTCTATAAGCATAGCGATCCTTGTAGAGGCCGTGAACTGTACTGAAGATAAGTTGGTAGCAGGCGATGGTCCCATCCTGGCAGCCCAACACCTAGATAAGAGATAACAACGTAGCAGTACATCCTATTAACACCTCTAAGAAAAGACTGTGAGAGTGGGAAATGTTCCTGTTGTTAAAGCATCTATCTACACAGTAAAACTGAGACAATCTGCCAGCAACCAACTCATTCTTGAATGCCCCATCACTTTCAGTTAAATATAGTGAAAGGAAAATTGCTAAGGTGTTACTGTTAATATAAAATGACTGGTGTAACTGTGTAGCTAAATCAGATCAAGTAAAAAGTGTCAAATGCAGATTGGCACCCTGAATATCAGGTCTGAGCTTTATCAGTGTTTTGCATTACATGTTCCTATGTCTTTTCTTACTCTGACACACACTAATATTTAAGGGTAGGGATAACTTATTCAGACATATGGCTTCACAAGCTGTGGACCCACCACAAAGTTGGAGTCAGGCTTAACCCGGCATGTCCACACCCAGGCATTCTGCTCTCCAATGGTTCCTAGCCGCACACCGTCTTTAGTGTAGAGGGAAGCCTGTTTATCAGAGCCCCCCATGACTATATACTCGCCCTTGGAGAAGAAGCTGACGCAACAAGGGTCATAGGTCAGAGTCCTGTCTTTTCCAATCTGAAAGAGACAAAGGGAGAAGTGGACATTAAACCAAGAAGTATATCTCATATGTATTGCCTAGGGGCCTGGGCCAACACATCCAACTGTCTGGGTGGACACACATCAAAGTTCACAGTACATTCAACCATCCCTTTGGTGTTTGATGAAAAGATAGACAAAAAAGTGTTCCCCTACTCTATTGTATTAATGTTCAAAGTCCATTTGCACAACATCAAAACAGTCCCCCAACTCTGTGCATCTGTTTCTCCTCACTCTGGAAAAAAGCTGGCTGACAATCCAACTTATTTTCTTTCATTGCGAACAATTCCTGATGTTGTAATCAAAACAGAATGTTCACTTAAATAGATAAATAGGCCAATGACAATTTATGAGCCAAAGGCATAACGGCAGAGTAATGAACAGTGCATATTTGTCTATAATTACGGTACTGCCAACAGGGAATTTAAGAGGAAGGCAGGACAGTTAGGGGGCCATTAAAGCATAGCAGGATCACTTCCAATGTACTGTTATGGTTTCAATAGAGCCTGACAGTCTAATTACAACAGGAAAGTGTTTTTAATACCATATATTTTGGACAGATAAACAGAAAGTATTGTCATTTCCTATTGCTATAGCAAGTGATAGCACATACAGTGAGCTGATTGTGTTTCAAAATGCCATCAGTCTTCTGGTATTTCAGAATCAGAATCAGAAAAGGTTTTATTGCCACAATAAGTGGCAATAAAACATTTCCATGCAAGGTAATGAGACTGCCTATATTTAGTCATCTAGATGTCCTTTTAAACAGTTTGAAGTGGCAAAGGGGAAATAATTATTTTATTAGAACGTGTTGCATGAGTAAGACTCAGTATATCTGTATGTATATGTACATTGCCAAGTCTCCATGTTGGTTGTACTTAGGTTAGTCTCACTTTGCCAGACCTTCCTCCACAGCGCTGCAAAAGAGGGTCTGGCTAGTCCACACAGCATTCCGGGATGGGAGAAAAATGTGCTCTGGTTTATTGGCATTTCTTTAAACCAATCACAATTGTCAACGCGCTGGACGGAGCCACGGTGCAGCTGCAAAATAGCCTCGGGAAGGAACTTGTTTTGGTGGAACATGTGTACTTTCAAAAGTTGTTTTAGTCGTGCAACAGAAAACTCAGATTGGACAGATAGTCTAGCTAGCTGTCTGGATTTACCCTGCAGAGATCTGAGGAGCAGTTAACCCTTGTCCTCATAAATCCACCGGAGTTTAAAATTCCAACACAAAGAAAAGCAGAAGGTACCGGACATCCGGTCGAAAAGAGGGACATCCAGCGGAATTTCTGGCGACACCGGAGCAATCCAAGAAGTGGAACGTCATGGATATAGACTATACTTAGGCATACTATATGGTAATTTAGGATTCAGGATTTTTCTTTTTACATAAACCTGTGGTATTCACCTGCTTTCCACTGAGCTGATAGAAGGACAGCTTCTGACCCCAGTCTGCCACAGCCAGAATATCATTGTGCTCATCCCTGTGAAAATACAACAAAAATGACTTTTGGCATAAGTACTCCTGTCAACATACTGTACTGACAGAACTTTCGTGTTTAGGAAGTGATGACTTAATAAAAGCAGAGAGGGCACCCTTCATCTAGGGGACGCATGGTCAAGCCCTTTCCCTTAACAATTGAAAACTTTTAGCTTTACTATGTTTTTATCCTTAAATATTTGAATTGCATGTCAGGACAATGTATTTGTATCTTCATTATGGTTGTATACAGTAAGCCTTGGTATATATTCATGTAAGCCTGTGTGCTGAGCATCCATGAGCAAGAAACGGAATCCCTTGCAGCTCAAGAGACACTATTCCCTGGCTGACCTCAAGCTCTGACCTCCCTGTGATGACAAAATCTTATTCCATAAAGCAACCCAATAATAATATATCTGGTGCATCTTGTCATTGTCTGTCATCACTGCCCTCTTAACTTTAACGTTTTATCTTCCTGAGTGCCCTTTTCTCTCAATGAACCTGTTCGTTTGTCCTCTGTAATGGCTACATCTGCACTCCTGGCTTTGGCTGTAGGGGGCATCAAAGAACATGGACAGCTGCTCCAAGGCATAATCCTCTCCCTTCCAATACTCCCTGGTTGACCACTGCCACCTGCTGGCCCCACACAAGCTATTCACTTAAAATGCAATGTACTCTCAATAGCACATCATTATTTGAAACTAGCAACATGGATGGACAGTGTATAAGTGTGTGTGGCAGTGTGAGGTATTACATTTAATAAATTGCCACTATTACCACTATTTTTTACTTTTTAAAAATGGCATGGTATTGACAATACCAATGCCAAATTTCTAAAATCGTATGCTGCAATAATTAAGTAAGACTAACTTAGAGGGGTTCCAGGCTATAGACCAGATAGGAGAAGAGGAGCCTCCTGGACGTTCTATCTTGACCTTTTCCTCTCCGTTTTTGTTCCGAATGCTCACCACTCCATTCATCATACCGAGGGCAAGGTACTGGCCATCGTTCGTCCACCTTCAATCAAATGAAAGCCTTTAACATTAATGTTTACATTAAAGTATACCAATGTTGCAGACAGTTATAACGACAACCTTTACTTACCCACAACATGTTATTTTGCTGCTCACTTTATGTTTGTTCACAGATTTTTGCTCCGGGGACCACAGACCTAAAACATTTTTTAAAAAAGGTACTCAGATGTCCATTGCTCCATGTGGGCAAGTTCTCTATTTACAGGTGTGATAGTATATTATGCACAAGATTTTAAAGTCCAGAATAGACTCAAACTCACGGTGCACTCACCAAAATCCCCAGTAGAGCATGAGGCAAGTTGATGTGTGACAGGGTTGTAGGCAACACACTGGATAGAGTCATTGTGACTACAAATAAACACATCAAAAGAAAAAGAGTAACACACTGCAGAGGATGAATTACTCTACAGCAGGGGTCACCAACCTTTTCTAAACTGAGAGCTACTTCATGGGTATTGAGTCATACGAAGGGCTACCAGTTTGATACACTCTTCTGAAATAACAAATGTGCTCAGTTTGCCTTTAGTTATATATGATTATTAATGATTAATGATACTCATCTATGTGAAGACACTGATCACGTTAATGATTTCTCACAATAATTATTAAACAATGACTTAACAAGGTGGGAAACATAATATCAATATTCAATTTTCATTTTTAGAACAGGCCTGAGGGCTACTCATGTGGTCCTTGGGGGTACATGGTGCCTGCGGGCACCGCGTTGGTGACCCCTGCTCTACAGCAATGAGTAAATGTGACACTTACGTATATTTTAAAATACCCTCCAGTTTAGACGTCCAGATGATGATGCTTTTATCTGCTGAGCCTGAGGCAAACCTTTTACCTACAGAAGAATGCATTGGTTAGTAGGATAACAATAATGACTGATAAAGGAAAATGTAGTGTACAAATGAAAAGCCAGTGGAGTACCATCTTTAGCATAGGCCACACAGTACACTATGTCTTTGTGTCCTTTTAAAGGCTGGATAATAGCTCCATCTGCTACGTCATAAACCTGCAAGAAAAAAGCAATACATTACATGTAATAATAGTGCATGTATGTTCTTTAGATATAGTGCCTTGGCCAAAGAAAACAGGAAAGTCTCACCAGGACACGAAGCCCTGCAGCAATGATGAGTTGGGTGCCATCTGGCTTGAAGGCAAGATCATAAACACTGCAAAAGAGAATCATGGATTTGTCTTCTGAAACGTTTTTTAAATTGATTTATTCGTCAATCAACAACTATTCTGATGATTAACTCATGGTTAAAGTAATATATATTAAGTAAACACGGCAAAAATTCTAGCTTTTCAAATGTGAGGATTTGCTGCTTTGCTCGGTTTCTTTAATAATAAGCTCAATATCTTTGGATGTATCTCTGGATTTTGGACTGTGATCGGACAAACTAAGAAATATGAAGAGGTTGAGGTTGTGGAAATAGAGAAGGGCAGTTTTTCCACTACTGTATGTTTTTTTGAGTTTGAAGGCTAATTGTTTACATTGCAAATAGCAGTAGCCTATGACAAAAAATCTTATCACAAGGTCCACTTGTTTCCCCCCCGGGGCTTTCAGTCAAACTGCTGAAAAAAAAGCTGAAAATAAACTATAAAGCACTAATAAAGCAAATAAAGTTGGTTGTAAATTTAGTAATCTGTTATCTTGTGTACAGCGAGGTAACCTATATGCTTCATAAGGTTATCTTATATGAAATTGTAACGTACGTTACAATTTCATATAAGATAACCTTATGAACAGCAAACAAGACTTAACGTTAACTTGGTCTAACCGTTAACGAGAACTAACTTTAGCTTCGACCTAACCTTATCTCGTGCTATACAATAACGATGACATGCTAAACCATTGATAGAACAAATATGTTGCATGTAAACTAAGATACAATAATCATTAACCAGCTTTATGATAACCGAATTGCTGCGGGCTAATGCTAATGCTAGCCAGCTGGCTAACACTAGTTTACATAGCAACCGTCGTTGCTAACCACCTAGCGTTACATCCCAGCATTGGACCCAGGTTGACAGCGTAAACACAAACATCGAGACCCTCACCATTGATCCCGAATGGTTTCTTTCCATGCTAGAACGGCTCTCATTTCCACCTTTTAATAGCAAACGGGAGGGATGTTTGTATCAACAGGTTCTTGTCGCTTGTTCGGTCGGTTTTTCATACGAAGCTCCGTTTTCATAATTCGTTCTCACTGCGCAGACTCCGATCTGCTCGCTACTTCCTGCATGCAGGAGGCGGCGAGCCTCCTATGTTGACATCAGAAAATATCCTGCAAGACAACACGAGCACCCATGAGCTCCTGTAACAAAAAGAAAGAGTTAGAGGTTAGTTAACAATTGTATTGCTGTTTATCATGTCAGCATCTGCTGTAGATCCATGATACGTTACATTGTAGTATGTGAAGATGTCATCCATGTTTTGTTAATGATATACATTTTAGGTAAAGACGATTCAGGAATGGCTGCAGATGTTGGTTGTAAAACGTCCGCAGCTGGACATTGAGCTGAAGGCAGTGAGTGAGCTTCAACAGTGACTCCACCACGAACCTACCACTCTCTCAACCGGGTTCAACAACAACAACAACAACAACAACAACACACCTGTCAAAATGCACACTAGCTGTGATAGCCACCAAAGTTACAAGGACATGGGTGACTCATGCCACACCTCCACATTGCCCCTTGGCTGGATCAGAGAGGTTAGGCAGCGGAAAGAAGGGAAGACAGCAGGCAAAATGGACATCTACATTACAAGGTGACTCATTCTTTTCTTGTAACCCTGTCTCTATAATCATACCTTGAACCATGACTAAGTGCTTTGCGCATAAGTGTCTAATGGATTTTTCTCTCTGTTGTGCAAGTCCCCAAGGGCAGAAGTTCCGCTCAAGAGCATCCCTGCATGCTTTCCTCCTAAAAGATGGAGAAGGGAACTTAGACATAAACCTCTTTGATTTCACCACATCCAAGGACAATGTTGTCACCACTTCACAATTACTCCCCTCCCAAGTAAAACAGAGGAGAAGAAAGAAAAGACATGCAGATGGACAGCAGATGACAACAGAAGATGCAACACCTCCAAATAAATCTAAAAGAGCCCCTTCCTCCCTCAGAAGTGAAACTAAAGACAGAAAAGTAAAGAGTGCAACTGTGAAGTGTTGCATACAAGCTGCACCTACATCCACAGAGGATGATGTCAAACTGCAGAAGAGCCCTCAGAGTCTGAGAGAGAAGCTACTCCGACTGGCTCCTTCCAGTAACCAACAAAACACTCTCATTGTTCACAAGGACGAAGAGGCAGACTCGCAGCCTTCTGTCCCGACTCTGAATGTTGAGCCTGCCACTGAGAGTGAGAGCGAGAACGAGGGTGAGGATGAACGAGGCGGAGATGAGATACAGATTCACAGCAAAGGTGACAACAAGTCTAATTCTGAACTGGAGGCCGTCGCTGAAAGTCACCGGGATGAGGAAGGCGAGGTGTTGTTACCTGACATCACTGGTGGGGGCTGCACACCAGTGAGAGATTCCCAGAATGATGATCTACGCTGTCTGACAGCTTATAAAAGTAGCAGTTCAAGTTAGTTTTCTCTGGATCTAATTTCAGCATCTTGTACAGTGCAGTACAATCACTACAAGTTCAATTTTTTTCTTTATCCAGTTTCCAACTGCCTTCACATTTCTTCTTCATATTTCTTCCAGTTATGGATACATACAAAATAAATGAAAAATAAATACATTATGTAACACAAAGAACCTAAAACAAAAAGGAAAGGAAACAAGGGGAATGGAGATATGTTCAATGAAGAGGGAGGGAACAAGTAATCTCAATTATTACAGAATTTATGTGATTTGTTCCATTTCAGAGTTCATTCTTTGAGGCAGGATCAGGTTTCAAGTAATACACTTGATGGTGGCCACTCATATGATTTGTAACAAGTAGAATACTTCTTTAAGGGCATCAAACACGTACTTCCAATTGTTACTAAACTTCAGACATGACCAAAAAATGCACAAATGATTATTTATTTGCAGTGTCTGGAAGTATATTGTCATTACTTTCCATTTGAATTCCCACCAGTATTATAGTCACCAACTGTGCCTACCTACATTCATTTCTACTTTATTTTTGTAGGGTGTTCAGGTTCATGCACGTGTGTGTGTGTGTGTGTGTGTGTGTGTGTGTGTGTGTGTGTGGGTTTTTGTTTAAGCTCTGCAACAAACAAAATTATTAACATAATATCAAACATCTCAACAGAAATTGTGTGCAATGATAAAAGTAAATCAAATAATAAATAAGGTAATTCACTTACAGGACACACACAACATGTCTGAGGTCAAACGTAAAGAACAAAGTGTGCAAGGCAGTATATAGGCTCTCATTAAGGTGAACTAACTGCACCCTGCCTCAGGTGTGATCATGGGGATTTCTGACATTATGTGTCATAAGAAATGTGTTCTGTTTTTATGCATACATATTCCCTGTCTACCTAGAGTCCAAGAGTGTGGAAGACAAGCGAAAAACAAGCCCTTATTTCAGCAGGAAACCAAACAGAGATGGTAATGTTAAAATGGTTAATTTAACACAAGAAGCAAAGAGAAAGCTTGTGAATATGTGAGATATACGATATACACTCAATATTTAAGGAGACGTGTACACTGTCTGTAAACAGGCCTTAGCCCACCCAGAAGGAAGGCCTTCAAGAAGTGGACACCCCCTCGCTCACCCTACAACCTCGTACAGGAAACCCTTTTCCACGACCCTTGGAAGCTCCTGGTGGCCACCATTTTTCTGAATAAGACCAGTGGTAAGATACAACATACACACTTTGCGTTGCATTGCAACAACATTGTATCAACCAGTACTCAAGTCTAGCATTTGTATTTTTTGTCTTACTATTCTCCAGGCAAGATGGCCATACCAGTACTGTGGCAGTTCTTTGAACGTTACCCGTCTGCAGAGGTGACCCGCGAGGCCGACTGGAAGCCCCTATCTGAACTTATGAAGCCACTAGGCCTGTATGAGCTTAGAGCCAAAACACTCACTCGATTCTCAGGTGAATGTGCTTGTCCTTTATTGTGAGGGATTACATTATGCACTTCAATGAACATTAATTACAGTACTATTGGATGTCACTGTAGATGTGTTTTTTAGTCCAAAAATTTGAAGCAACATCAGTTGCCAGAAGAAATTCTCAATCCCTTTTCTCCCGTGTAGATGAATATCTAACTAAACAGTGGCGTTACCCCATCGAGTTGCATGGTATTGGGAAGTACGGCAACGACTCCTATAGGATCTTCTGTGTGGGCGAGTGGAGAGATGTGAGTCTTATCCCAACTATTTTGGATTACATTAGTTTTGTAATGTTCATTAATGCCAAATCTGATGTTTTATTGCTATTTTTTATGTCAAAGGTGAAACCTGAAGATCACATGTTAAACAAATACCACGCCTGGCTGTGGGAGAACCATGAAACATTTGGAATCTGAAACACGTAATATGAGGAACTGCAAGGAAGATTTGATGTGGTGCAGACAAGAAAATGATCACATAAACAATACACATAACAATATCAGTATTATGATGTACACGCAATGTTAAACCTGGATACCTTTCAAATTATGCAGTTATATTACTTCTTCCTTTTTAAATTTTTTTTACTTAATGTGTAATAAAATGTTTGGTTTAAAAGTTGGAATGATTCATGCGTGCATTATTCAGCGAGACTTCTGACTCGTCTTGTTCCATGTCTTTATACGTAGATGTGATCTTCTGACTGTATCTGGTTAGTCCATTGTCACAGGCTAATAATCTTTCTTTTTGAGCACACTGATGCATGACCTCTCACTCCACGTAGCAGCTTTCTTTTTGGTGCATGGGGGGGTAACCTGATTCCCAAGGCAACTGTTGCCAACGCAAAACTCTCAGTGAACGCACAGGCATGTCACAGTTTAATCTCTAACTAGTGCCAGTACAGTAATTTGCTATATTTACTGTACATTTGGAGTTGTGTTATTATTTACTAGAAATCAGAAATGCTACTTTAAAGAGATAATTCATTTGTGCAGGCATTGACACTTAAGCTTGATTCCAAAAAGACTACTCTGGTGGGCGAACAGAAGAAACAACCTGAACTACAAAATGAGACTACGTAAGAAAACGGCGTTTTTTTTTTCTCCATTTGTTGTCTATTTTAGTGTTTCTAGTAGACATGTTAAACATGTGCTGTGATTCTGTTCATCTCAATCTTCATTACCACAGCAGCCATCTCTATAGCTTCCACACCAGTGTGTATTCCTCACGATACACTTCCTGTCCGACAGAGTCGCAGCCTGGTGGTCACTCCGATGATGTTTCCCAGCATCTCAGACTCTGCCCGGCTGTGGACAAGCAGTCAGGTGAGCACAGATTCATTGACTGGCTGTCTCATAGGAAGATGGTGTTTGCTTTGACATAAACAAAAAAATACTTCTATAAATGTAAATCTGCTCTCTAGAGTATTCCAAGACTGAACCCTTTACATCCACCTTTGGTCTATAAACGCACTGTCAGTCTGGAGACGCCAGCTGTTCACCACCACAACCACCAGAGGACACTGATTATGCAGAGGAGAGAGCACCACAGGTAGGAGCATCTAACCAATACCTCATTGTAACTCATTTTTTTCTAATGACAATTACTGTCTGATGCCATTGCCATATTTGCTTTGTAGAGCTGAGTTCAAAGTCACTGACTTGTAGTTGGTTGATATGTCAGGTATCATCAAGTGTGGCGAAAACCTTTTTATGGAACCAGCAGTGAGAGAGAAGAGTACAGGTAAAATAATAAACACTTTCACTTCCAATACTGGTCTAGTCTTTTTCTTTTATCCTCCTAAATGGGGATTGCATTACAACACATACTGCATATATTCTTAACATTCATTGGTGACGAAGAAAATATGTTCTCTTTCCTGTAGGAAGGAGTTGCGAGAGCAGTTAAAGAAGCAGATGGAGGAGAAATGTGCAGCTCTGAAACTGCAGCTGGCCAGTAAAGTGAAGGAAGCAGAGTATCTAAGAGAAGTGGACCGCCTCGCCCTGTCCAGTGAAAGAGACCTAAGGATCCAGCACAGCAAAGCAATGACAGCTTACAGAGATGAGAACAAGAGGGTAAGTCCTACACATACATTATGTATCAACTGCTAATGCCTTCGTGTTTATGTCCCTCACAAGTATCCTGATAATGCTTCAACATGCCTGATGCTCTCATGTTACAACAATGTACTGTAGGGAGTGTTTGAGGTTTTTCTCTCGTCCGTCTCTGCTGTGTGTGTGTGTATAGCTAATGGAGCAGAGCTGGAGGGACAGAGCACTAACACGTTCCCAGGAGACCCTAAAGGAGAGAAAGCTGCTGTGTCTCAACCCCATTAACTGGAGTGGAACACTGAAATAGATGGAACCTCAAGAATCTAAACTTCAAACTCAGGCCTCACTGTAGCACTTGGGCATGCCTAAATGTCAGATGAAAATGGGATGCAACATATATAATGTAATGTAAAGAGCAGAGGAAGACAAAATAAAATTAAAAATTCAAATACAAAACATGAGGAGTGACAGACATTTTATTGTAAAGCAAACATCTATATAACTAATAATGACTGGAAAACCTTCCACACTAAGAAAATCAAAGACAGTAGATGGTCAGGTAAGAAGTGATGCTTCAGTGGCTTAAACATGATGCTACTATATCTGCTAGAAATAACATTGAACAGAATAAAAAATAAATAAAAAAACTGCATGGAAATACACATAAAAATCCACAGGAAATGTTGAGAGCAAAATATGACAAACATCTTCCCAATAAATATTGCTTTCAAAATAAATAAAAAGGCAACAAAAATGGCTTAATCATCCAGATCAGAGCTGGTATTTACCAAAAAACATTCCCTCATACACATTAAGTGGTCAATAGCAGTTGTGTTGGTGATCCAGCAGCTGTTAAAGTCAGTCTTCCATGCCAAAGTTAAATAAATTAATACATACAGTGCAGTACCTGTCATTTCAAATCCTATTTTCATGCATTATTACTAAAAAGAATCTTTCAGTAAGTAAGGAGGTAAAAGTAATTCTGTGAACACAAATAACCAGTGGCTCATAATGGAAATATCCCAGAGTTTCGATGAGCTTTCTCTTTGGGGTGATCCTAAACATTCCATATTTTACCACATGCCCACTGCAAGAAGCTCTGAGTGTTGCAGTAACCTGACAGACAAAATTCACATACCATTCAGTCTACGGGAAACCCTCTGCTTCACAGCATTGAGATAATAAAACACAGGGTGGACATGATGACTGGAGGTTTTGATTGTGTGGAAGAAAACGACAATTTCAACACAGAGGCCAGATGAGACATCCAAATGCATAATAGATTTTAACAATCAGTAGTGGTTTTCATGTCACACAAAGGGTGACATGAGGTAGAGGATTAAGTTCAGTTCCCTTTATATCAGTGCAGTGTTGCTTTGATATTCCTCTTCAAGCAACATGAAGTAGCCTTCAAGTTCTCACTTTTTCCTGTATTATGCTATCCGTAAACATAAATGAACCCAAGCCCTTTCAAGTAACTCCCCAAGTCAATCCCTGAATGGCTAGCATTACAGGGATAGTCTCCTGCCCCCAGTTGAGTCTTATTCACTTTAACTGGCTGGTATTCCAGTGTCCTTTCTCAAATCAAGGCTCCAGACAGTCTAGCGTCCCTTCAGAAATCCATCCAGCATTAAGTCTCCCTTTTCTGTCAGCCAGTATCCGGCCATAGCAGCTACACCTCCAATGAAAATGGCCGTGAAAACCATGTCACCCTTTGCGGCGAGCGTTGCTATGGCACAGATCACAACGCCAAAGAACATCTGCTGCAGTACAAGGACCTCATCATCTGTCATATCGTCAAACAGCCCCTTCTCTGGGCCAGCTGAGGAGGTAGAGGGAAAAGAAACTTAGTCAACAGATCTGAAAAGCGGTCAACAATATATGTCTGTATATTTACTGCTACTTACCAGGGGGCTTATTCTCAACACATATGCTATCTCTTCTAATGAATCCATCAGCACAGTCACAGTGGAAGGAGCCCTCCTCATTGGTACAGGCCTCATTGAGTCCTGGGCATGCTATTGCACGATCACTACATTCATCTATATCTGTGCGAGGAAGCAAAAAGAATAACAGTTTAAGGAAATCAGGGGAAAAAAAGGTGTGGCACAGAAATACAGAAAATAAGCAGTATATCCTTACCAAGACACTTCGCTCCACTCAATTTGTAGCCACGTGCACACTTCTTACAGCGGGCAGGACCACTACCCATGCAGCCCACACATGCCTGGTCACAGCCTGGATACAACAGAAGCCCAGTGGTCAACATTACGTACTAAACTGGGCATTATGCGCTATACTGTATGAATAACTGAATTAGTCACACAGTGGAAAATGAAAAAACTGCAACTAATGAAGTTAACAATACCTGCCCAACTAAAGCTGCAACAATAAGTCAACAAAAAAGGAATTCGCAACTACTTTGATAATCAATTAATCGTTTTAATTTTTAACTTGTATGCAATACTTGTGCTGTGGGAAAGTATAACACTCATTTTTCACCATTTTCTGACATTAGAAAATATTCAGAAGATTAAATCGATGATGAAAATAATAATTTGTAGCAGCCCTGCACCAAACCAACCATACAGACAACCACTCATATTTTGCGATAAGATAAAGTAGATTGTTTGATTATAACTTCTACAATTTTGCAAATGTAACTAAAAACCTGCATCTTATCACAAATACATAAAAAAAGAAAAATCACACCAGCTGCAGAAATAATCTAAAAAACCTTGAGGGGAGCGTACTTGCATGATTTCCTTAGGTTCAATACAGCACACTAACAGCAGCAACTTAGACAGCAACTACAAATGAGAACATACCTCTGCATTCATATGATCCTTCTGTGTTGTGACAGTAGGTGTTAGAAGGACAACGAGCCAGTTCTGTACCACACTCGTCAATGTCTAAGAGACATACCGGGGCAGTCAAACAACACACATCCAAAAAACTGGCACAGAGTCAATGAAATTTAACCAAATGACCGCTAAAGCCAAACTCACCCACGCACTTGTTGTCATGAAGGATCCAGCCGGCTTTGCACTCGAGGCATTTGTAGTCCTGTGGCCCCGCACATTTCTTACATGAGTGGTAGCAAGCTACAAAGAGTGAAAGACGAGTAGACAGCAGGAAGGTCAATTTTGGATGACCTCAAACAAAATTACATATATGTAGAAAGTTGAAACCATTGGCTGAATCTCAGGCACCTGCACAGGCTCCTATGCTGTTGTTGGAGCTTTTCTCTCTATAATAGCCATCAGCACAGCTCTGGCACAGACGGCCCGAGTATCCAGGATCACAGACACATTCTCCATCTCCGAGGCGAGTCCCTTCCCCCTCGCAGCGGCCCAGACCTCCACACACACCACCAGGGTCCGATGGACACTCTATATCGGATAAATGTGCTATTAGTGGTACACTGGAACTCTTAATAACCAAGGCTCTGAATTAGCATGGTGATTTTCACATCTTGATTGAGTCTATAGCATCTCCACATGGGGCAACCAAGTACAAATGAGGTTTAGCATGGTAAGGTTTTCTACACTGATATCAGGAAGCTTCTGTTTAACGCTTTATGTTTTTCATACCTTTGCAGTCAGGTCCAAAGCGTCCAGGTGGACAGCAGAGTCTTAGCTCCTCTATGCACAGCCACTCAAACAGGTCCGGTGCCTCCTGCTGCCTACAGGACACATAAATCATGTCAGTCATGAAATTAAAAATGGGCATGGTAATAAATCTTATCAAAACATGTTCCTCTCTGTGATTCAGCAATAAAAACAGAACAAAAAAATATATACTACGTAAATCACATTTACCTGTGGAACCACCATGTCTCCACTTGGTCCTCTATCTGCTCAAGCAGCCGGTTACATTCAAAATCTGCTTTTTCACAAGCGGCTTCCACTATCTCTAGGAGCCGAGTCTCACTGAAACAAGAGATCAGCAATTAGAGATGTTAGCCAGAAGAACAGAACATATGCTGTCTCACCCCCACACACCCACCCAGCCCCCCAAACAACAGTGGGGGGCCTTGCTTTGGTCCATTGAGAGGATTCACTTCCCTCAGTGGACTGTAACATTTAAAATAGGCCGTCTTATATAATCATTCACACATAACAAATTATCATAAATGTGCAAAGAAGTCAAAGAACTTCTGAAACTGAATCACATTAGTCAGGATGGTTCCTGGATTTCAAATTCAAAAATATCAAAGTTAGTCTTTTCTTCTTTCTTCTTTTATATCAAGAATTGACTGACCCCACAAAGGTCCATAGATCAAGCAACTAAATAAAGTGTAGGTGTGACTCCAGTTGAAACTTTTATCTTACCTGCGTGCATACTTGGCCAGCTTTTCTTCTTCCCAGGCAGTGTTTCCTCCCCCAAAGTTTTTGTTAGCTGTTCTCTCTAAGCCCTAAAAAAGGCAACATTTCAAGTAATACTTTAAGAACATGCTTAAGAAGTAAAGCATGAACTGATGGCACATTAACTTAACTGCAGTACCTTAATGAAACTCTCTGTGAGTTTTCGGCAGGTCTGGCATGGCGCAGTCTGAACTCTCACAAAAGAGAGCTCTGAGAGAAGCACCAGAGCAGGCAGGAATGGCCAGGCCCACCACATGATCCTTCAGAAAACACACACACAAAATCAGCGTATGGCAAATACATTTTTGTGTTTAAATACTTCTCAATGATCATCACAGCACATATCATCAAATACACATACTGTGAAAAGCTTTACCTATCGTACATTAACTTGATGCTATGCATTATTACTGTATGTAAAGGAGGTTGACAAAACAAGATAATCTGTACATTATAAAGCAGTCCAAAGCCATGCAATATATAATAGCATAACTTTTGTGGAAGCATAATGCTCAGTATTTATTGGGACAGTCGGTGTGAGAGTGGTGATAACTTTTTTTTTTTTTTTTTTTTTAAGCTGTAGTTTTTGTTGTTTAACTGGATTGCATAGTTCACCCTCTGTGACGTCAAAATAATATTATGATACAGATTTAAGTAATTTTTATAATTTGCGTGATATTTAAAACTACACACAATGCAATCCTCAAGTAGCTCAGTGACGTGTCTCCAAATATTGTTCTATTAACTCAGTCTTGTTAGAAAAGTTTAAAAACACTAATCTTAGCCTGGTTGGGATCTAAATACAGCCTGTTTAATCCAGACTGTTTGGGATGCTCTTCTTCCACCGTTAGCTTATTTTAGCTAGCTCAGCATCAGCACCACACAAAATTAGCCAACCAACAGCTGGCTAAGGTCAAGAGTTAGCTGCTAGCCTAAGCTAACGTTGTCTATCATTGTCTTCTAATCTGTCCGGTGTATCTTTAAAGTATATTGAACTCAGCGATTACATAATCCTAACAATATTTAAGGTTACATATCTACTAGCTACGTAGCTAATTATTGAATGCAGTTTACGTTACTCTGATATTAGCTAGCCGAACTGCTTCTTTTGACCATTCTGGTCTTAACGTTAACGTTACCTTATTGCAAAGCCACCACGTCCGCCGAACCACTGAGGATTGTTTGATTCCCTGCTGGTTCACACTACGCAGGCAGAATTTCACATTTTGGAAGGACACTTTTAATGCTTCAACTGTGCCATTTTTGTTGGTAAACCAGCTGAATGACTGACTAGCTAGCTGACTGACGCTGGTAGTGCTCATGCAGGCTCGTGTAAAGCTAGCCCTGCGGTAGGCTCAGAGACTGGATGGGATGATGCTGCTTCCAGTTGATTCTCTGTTTCCATGCAGCTGCAGCTGAGCCACACAGGATATGGCACCGCCCAAACCCCGCTGGGATTTCATTTATTAACCAATCAGTCAGCATCCAATTTTACACAGTAAAAGTAGACACATATCATGTTCATCAAGCCATTTAAACAACAAATCAGTCAGTTAATCTGCATTTAAAACACATTTATCAACCTATATGTAAACATTTAGAGACTAATTCCAGATTTCTGCAATTATACCGATTAAAATGACAATTCGTAATATGTTCAAATTCATTCACTTGTCAAAACCTATGATCTGACCGCACTGACAAAAACTTGTGGGTTCCACAAGTTGTGGATTTTATGTAGGCCTATTAAATTTCTATGCATTCTAAACTAATTATTAATGCAATTATTAATTAATTAATGCATTAATGCAATCTCTTGCCATGTTGAGATCAGAAGAGCATCTAACAGGGACAACATGATTATTCAGACAGATTCTTTATTCAAATCACACTTACAGTAGGACAAAACATAGTATAAAATAGACTCACCACGCATGAATAAAGCAATTGAATATGTTTAAAGAGAATGGAAATAGCTGTTAAAAAACAATTCTTCAAGTCAAGGCTTTCATATGCAATAGCCTATAAGTGCATGCAGAATGTCGAATACTAGTAAATATGTCAAACACACAGTAAGTTAGTTTAAGACTGAAAAATGATGTCAAGAAAAACACAATGGAGCAATTTGCTTCATTGAGATTCTTGCATTTAAGTGTAATTTTGGTATGTTTATGAAATATATTCATCACAGGCCACTGTGAAGTGACCAAACTGCGTAGCCAATCAACTGATGTATTTTTCCTTGAACTTACTTAAGTAGTGTGAGGTTTTAACGTTGTGCACTTTTATTTATATGGAGCAGCAAGAGCTCAAGCTATAACAACCCAGTTTTTTTTTTAATGAAGGAAATACTCTTTCCACTCGCAAAACACGTCACCCCTGTTTCAACAGCCACTAGTCGCTAAATGTTTAGATCAGCAAATTCAAAAGCTGCAAACTGATATGGATGTATCTGAACATCTCCCAGAGTGTCACTTCAACTCAATACTGGCTGTTCATCCCAAAACTTAAGCTTGGTCTTGTGTCATCCTCTCCTGCTGTTAAACCCATTCCATTTCACTGACCTTGGGGTTTGAGTCAGGGCTGGAGGGAGGTGTGATAATACAAGGCTGCAAGGGCACCGTTTCCCCAGAGTCTTCTACTCCTACCCCAACACAACTCTGGGACACTCCTGCAAGGCGTAATAAAGTTGTCCCTGCTGTAAACCCTGACAGCCCTCGTGCCAGAGCTCGGGATGCCAGTCTGAGCCCCCCTGCTCTTTTCCGTCTGGCTGATGCGGTAGCCATTTGCCGAGACCCAGCCAGTTCAGTCAGAAAACCCAGGCTCTGGGACGGGAGGCTGTAGACATGAAGGCCGCGGAAAAGTTCTGGCAGCGGCCGGAAACCACCCGGAGGCTCAGGTGGAAGTGATTCAAACTGCACCAACATAAACCGCTCACCAGCGCGGCCCTGTAAATAGTCTGCTAGAACACAGCTCAATGAAGCAGTAAAAACATCTACACAGGGAGAAGAAGCAGTGTAGAGTCTTTCTGCCTCCTCTTCCTCCATGACCCTGTTCCTCTCCTTGGGAGTGTTTCTTTCCCAGCTCCGGGCTCCCCATTCTTCAGCCCTTATCCAGGCAGCCTGGGTTAGGACCAACACCACTTTGCCCCCCTGCTTTTGCAGTCGGTTCAGTCTTGAGTGGAGCCATGGCACGGGGCCCAGTACACTAAGCTCGGCCTGGCTCCACAGGTCAAGAGACACACTGAAGCCGAGGCCTTGGAGGGACGAGCCCAGGTAATTCATCAGCTCTGGCAAAGCCTGGTTGTCATCAGATGGATACAGCAACACAACATGACCACCACCCACAGCTCCTGTAAAAAATTAAAACCTTTTAGAAACTTTGAAAGGAATATTTCCAACAGCTGGTTCTGTCCAACAGTCCAAAAATCTTTTTTCTGCAAAGAAGAATGAGCCACAGTAGCAGCTACAGTAACAGTGGCTACTAGAAAAGATACAGAATATAAATGTCAGAAGGAAGGGTAATATATGCAAGTGAGCATTTAAACACAAGAAAATGAATAGTCATACATCTCTACAAATGTATGGATGAAATTTCATTCATAGTGTTAACCCGTTTTATGAGATGTGGAAAATCATGGTTGCCCAATATGAAATAGATGTCAGGCCTCCTCATACCTTTAACATCATCTTCTTTCAACCATCTCCACATGTAGCCTAGAAGGAAAACAGAAGTACACATTGAGGTATTTTGCTAAAGTGGTATTATTATTTATTTATATTTAAAAACTGACCTTTAAGGACCCCTTGTATAAGATAGGCTCCTATTATGGCCAAACACATCAGTAGTAGTCCAATGAGGAATGGCAGGCTCCATCTCCATCGAGGTGCTGGAAAATAAATAAATGATTAAATCTTTAAAAAGTATGTTAAAGAAGATTCACAGACAGTGATAAGTGTACAGTTAATGTGTAATTACTTATCGGCCACATTCTAATGACAAAATGTAGCTTGTTTTAGCTGATAAGAGTTAAATAGTAAACATCTGGGTCTGGATAATAATTCATTGTCTTACTTGCAAATGGACACTGGGGCTCTAAGTATAACTCCATCCCATGTAGCTTTATCTAAGAAAAATAGTGAAAGAGTTAAGGTTAGCACAGTATGTAGGCTACTGAAGTATAAAGCAGTGAAATATGTTTTAAATTGTATGTAAAAGATTATATTTAATATATCGGGATCACCTGAACACAAATCAGAGGATGTGACGACCCATTGAACTCTCCTGTTTTCTGAAAAGTAGATGAAGAAATACATGAATGAATGAAATAAGGATCAAGAAGAAAGTGAAGATTCATCATTAAACATGCAACAATAATGTAAAGCATATAGTTCATAATAATTACATGTTTTTGGAGGGTGAGGGTGGTTGCAGTTAGGATGTGCAGTGGAGGATTAAGTATTTAGATCCTTTACTTGACAAAATAGCAATGCCCCAATTTAAAAACTGTCACGCCCCCGCCTACCGTGACTTGCACACAGTGACTGGTGTGTGTGTGTGAATGTGTTTTGGTTTATTTCTTCATTTTTTTATGCCTGCCGTGTGTTTTGTTTTTTTCTCTGTCTTTCTGTGTTTCTGTTTCCACCTGCATGTTCCACAGTGTGCACCCCCACTGCCAGCCCACATTCACAGCTTCAATACAATAAGATTCTTTCCCACCTACTCCAGTCAGCGCCAGAGTTATGTCCCCCATTCCTGACAAAAACTAATCATGCATTCTTAATGTTACTTAAGTAAATGTACATGAGCATTGTTGAAAAAAAAATGTACTGTATCAGAGGAAAAAGTACTCTTTAGCAAAAAAAATGATTATATTAAAGCCACGGAAGGCAATTTGTTTCGGGCGTTGTTGAGAATCGGAGTACCGGTACAGATCCATTTGACCGACACGACTGAAGTGTGGTGTCGCAACGTCATACATCCATGGTTGATGCTCCACGCCCTTGACTGGCTGCTGATTGGACGAACGCCTGACGTGGGTCTGGCTGCTCGAGAATTTCAACCGAGTGTCATGGCGGCGCGTTGAGAATACAATCTAGTATTCATTTATGAAAATAGTTTCTGAAAACATTTTTAAGCGAGAAATAGGCCATACAGTTGCTGAAGGTCAGTTTGAAAGATTTTCATCTACTTCTACTGGATAGTCGCGTCGCGTTCAACGGATTAATTTACATAAAGATGGGCATCGTTCAGCTTTTGGATGCGCAGCATTTTTTCAAATGCAGCGCCGCCTTCTTGGAATGCTTTGCATGCACGTTGAAGTCGCTTGACGTCACCCATAGGAATAGAGTGGAGCGTGGCGCGACAGAAGCGTTGCACGGTCAAATGGATCTGTACCGTAAGTGTTATTATTATTATTATTATTATTATTATTATTATTACATATAATAAAATTGGATTAATGTTAGTGATGCATTAAGTAGCATTTTAATGTTGTATATAGTCAAGATGGAGCACAGTTTAACTGTTTATATTCTGTTGGGTAGTTTAATAGCTGTCAGACAAATGTAGTGGAAAACTCTGCAATTTAGTGGAGAACAAGTATAAAGTAAAATTGAAATACAAATAAAACTACCTCCAAAAAGTGAGTAGGTCTATAGTATTTTCCAACTCTGAGGATGTGACTGCTTGTAAAGAAACCAAAAGGTTTTTCTTGATGTTTTACCCAATGTCCACTGCGTGTTGCAATCCAGCCAGCATGTTTGTGGAGTATCTGTCTGGAGCCCGTCACCTCTTCACACTGGCCTCCTGCCAGGTCTTTCTTGCACAGCCTCACCTCTGCCTCCAGCCTGCAGGGGGCAGTCACATTCCAGATCAGCCCTACGTCATCCTCCCTCATCGGAGACTCCTTCACAGACACAGACACGTTGTGCTGCATTCTTTCCAGTGCATCTGAAAATATAAACATTGCTGAACTGTGAAATAATTTACAATGAAAATGTATCTTGCTCTGTTTGACCTCAGTGAACTCCCTTTACATTTTTCATTTTTGAAAGGGCAGAATTCCCCACGAAGCGTCTTTCCCTTTCGCCATACCTTAAAAGAAAGGTTTTTTAAAAGAAATTAAATATATGTATTTCCAAAACATGTTTGTCTTTTTATTCTTATTTACAATTAACATGTTAGCTAACCTGGAAGCACAGGCATGGTGCAACAAAGTTTAACGAAATGGCCATTTCTCTCCTGCCTTTGGGCTGCAAAGGTTAAAAAGAAAGTTAAATAGATTTTAGATTGATTTTTGACAAACAGAGCATATTAATATAAAAAAATGTTTAGCATTGACTGACCCACGGATGACCCTCTCCAGATATGTCATTCCAAACCATCCTCCACATGAGCTCGTCTTCTCTGGTATCGTTGTTTTCCAGTTGGACGAGGACCACATTTCTCTCATGATCAGTCACAGATCGGAGTCTGGGAGCTGACACATCAATCATATAATTAAGCCGACCCACTCTATAAGGAAGTAAAACTGCTACTGCTGGCCTGGCACTGCCTTGTGCATACTTGATTCTTATTAATGTTACAAACATCTCTTACCACATTCCTTTACTGTCCCTTTTAGGTTCATGGAGCAAACTGAAAGAACAAAGGTTGATGTTCAGTGACGTTAGTAGTCAGCAATTCAGCGTGTCTTTGCTCACATAAACAGAACTTAAAAGTTACCTTCTTCTGAAGATGGGATTGTGATATTTTGAATGTTGTATGTTCTCTTTGAATAGACCTCAACCACAACAGGACTGCCAAATGACACTTTTTCTGTCAACAGCAGCTGCATTTGTAGAAAATATATATACACATTATAAAGTGTTTCAATCACTCAGTAACAGCATGAACACTAAAAGACAAAGATCTTTTTGAAACTAGCCTTTGAGCTATTTAATAAGTAGGAGTGCAGGACAGTGAGAGAATAACAGTGGTGGATGAAGTATTCAGATCCTTTACATAAAAGTACCAATACAACAATGTAAAAAATACTCCATTACTGTCACAGTCTGGCTCTCTGTCCCTCATCTCCAGACATACATGCCCAATTACTCAAACCACATGTATGACATTCTCCCTCCATCCACCAGATGCCCCCGGACTTTCCAACCTTTCCACATCCCTGCGCCTGTTCCCACAAATGGTTCCCACTTCACTAATCAGCATTGCAGTCACCTGACCTCCTGCTCGTTCACCTGCTCAGCTGATCTAACTTCCCTCATCAGTGACTCCTACTTCATATGCTGGTCCACTTCCTGTGGTTGTTGTTGGTTACTCATTGTTGCATTAATGTTTGGAGTTTTGTTACTTGCAACCTGTTTGCCTGTTGCTTGCTTGCTGCCTGTCTTTGGACTCTCTGTAATCCTCATTTCTTAATAAATATTTTAACTGCATTAGTCCGCCTGTCCTTGTCTGCATTTCATTTGCATTTTGTGCAGTGGTCCCCAACCTAGAAGTCTAGTCCCTCGTAAAAGTCAAAAGATACATCTGATGGGCCATGAGATGATTAATTGGAAAGGAAAGATGAAGAAAAAAGTTTTGTTACATAAATCTGTATTAATTTTTTGAAATTTCTCCAATATTTACTTTTTTATAAAATAATTAAATATCTAATTGGGCCTCAAACAGTGATTTAAATTAAGCCATCCGAGAAGTTTAGAGATGAAATGTTTCTTTGGTGGAACTGCAAACAACTAATAGACATCTGAGAAGTGCCCCAACCAGATTCTGCATTTTTGTAAGGAGCCACAAGTTGAATGGTTGGGAACTGCTGGTTTAATCTTATCAATGTGTTCTACCTATAAGCTTATAATATATTTTTACATAAAATCTGTCAAATAAATGTAGTGGAGTAGAAGTTTAAAGTAAGGTAAAAAATGAAATCAGTACTGGATGAAGATAAGTAGGCCTACTTCAACATTTTACTTACAGTTCTTGAGTAAATCTACATAGTTACTTTCCACCAACGACTAGTTCATGAATTAGTGGAGAACAGAAACAACAACTACATGAGGTAATTCCCTTACAACTGCCCAATATTATCTACCTTATGTGTGGGCTGTTGAGAAGAATTCTGGTCAGAACCGGAGAAGCTTGATCTAAACTGGAGTTTCTTGCAATAATTCCAAAGAAAGTCTGGGGAGCTGACACACATTTTCACCCAAGCTGTAACACAGAGAGTATAGAAGAAGAGTAAACTGTGTAAAAAGAATGGAAAAAGTTAATTTAAGTTATTCTATAGAATACAATGTGTGAGACATAGTGTTTGTTATGGGTCGAGCTTATGGTTGTATACCTTTTGGCTCAGTGAACTCCTCTTCATCAGTATGGTCACCAGATTCCTCAGAAACCTCCATTGCATTATCCACTTCTCCAACAACAATCACAGTCAGTAAATACCACAGTGGAGAACACAATGTTTTAGAACAAGTCTAACAACTACAACAATACAGGAAACAGCTGCTCAAGAGATGACTTGACATTACTGTCTGCGTACACAAAAACATTTATTTTGGACAACACGGCAAGAAAAACTTTCAGAAGCATTTAAGGCGTGTCACCCTAGCTCACAATGTCACAAGATTTACAACAAAGCTACCTTGGACTGTGATGTTGATTTGCAGGCAAGGTTCACAGTTGTCATGTGTGGCTGAACAGCACAGAATCACTTCAAGCTGCACATGTGTAACAACCACTGTATCATCTGAATCATCAGGGTACGGAGGGACTGTGGAAAGAAGAGCCGTTCTGCTTTAGAAAACTGTGAGATTATTACCGTGATAAGAGATGCACTTGTGTTGATTGGGTCACTACCTGAGCTCATGTAGCAGTCAGTCAAACCCTGAGGAAAGAAAAGTTGTAGGATGAGAGTTGAATTTTCAACAATTCCACTTGCAAAAAACTCTTGAGTAGTGTATGTGTCAACAGTGGTGAAAGGGTTATTCAGATACTTTACATGCGTAAAAGCAGAACTACCACTACTATTAGACCGCAAAACATTTTCATATAAATTTTACATAAAATAGCAATGGAAACTACAAACAGGTGACAAAGTATAATTAAGTATATGATAGTATTTCAGTAGGATAGGAACAGTAAAGTGACATTTGTATTTAGATCTACTGTATAGGAGGGACATATTTTTGGACCATTGTGTTAGACATCCCTACACCACCATAATCAATACATCAAAAAGCATGATGCTCCATTCCCAGTAGAGTTCCACAGTGCCATTTATATGTTATATAAATACATTACATTACATAAGTACTATAAGTTCAATTTAACTTATCAATAGGGCCTTTTCACAGCAGACATTTTGACTTGTCAAAGTACTAATAATATTAACGGTAGCTCTGTTCAAGTGTTCCAGTAAATGACAGTGTGACAGTGAGTCAGCTTGCACAATACCAGGACGATGAAACTGAAGCCGCTAAATGGAATTTGGCCATCATTAATTTGATTGTTTACACCTGTGATTTTCCCTTCTGTAACATGTCAAAATAACTTTCATTAAGAGGCCTATACTGTACCTATATTTCTTCTTTAATAGAAGAAGAAATACTTTTAATGAAACGCCAAGTGGAAATTACATTGTAACATTATGTTGTTATTACACATTACACCTGAAATACACACACACATGCAAAAACAGGACCTTATACATGCACTAATGGAGAGATGTCGGAGTGAGGGGGCGCCCCGAGCAGTTGGGGGTTCAGTGCCTTGCTCAAGGGCACCTCAGCAGTGCCCAGGAGGTAAACTAGCACCTCTCCAGCTACCAGTCCACACTGTACGGTTCCCAATTCAAGTCCCTACGGACTGAACTAGTTTCATGCTAGCATAAAGCTTTTACTTTATATGTGCTTGCATGTGTATATCATACTCCATATATATATATGTTCTCTCTGGTTGATTTAAGTCTCTGAAACAAAATTCAGAGGAAGTTCAAGCTACAACATCCCTCCTTGGAAATTGAGCAGTGGAGTAAGGTGTCAAGTACAATAGTAAATAAGTAATGGACATTAAACTCTGATCTCTCTCTCTCTCTCTCTCTCTCTCTCTCTCTCTCTCTCTCTCTGTCTCTCCTGATTTACCCCAAAACCTGAAGCCTGCACACAAAATGTTTGTAATCATTCATGTATGGATTGGCTAGAGTTTTCATACAACAAATAAAAAGGTGGTAACACACTTAATTTAGTAGAGGGATATTTATAAAGTAGAACTCAATTCTAAACAACGTATAACTTACTCTATTATTTGGCTCTTGTATTATAAAGGACACATTGTATGATATAAGAGAAAATGGTTTTACAAATGAACTAATAAAAACAAACAATAAGAAGACCTATATATTATAGTGTAATAAATTCACTACAGAGTAGGACTACATAATAAATACACACTCTGTATCTGTTATCTGTAGCGCTTTTAAATCCTGTCAAATTATCATATCCCGGTTTCAGGAACCTGGATAAGACCCGCTACCTGAAGCACCACTCTGCTCCGGTTAAAACCAACATATGTGGCATTTAAACTTATCTTGTTCTCTGAACGTTCTTTGCCGGCGCAGGACATAGAGGCTGGTGAGAAGTGCACACAGACCAACCGAAACCTGGATGCTGTTTTGATCATGGGCTCGTTACCTCGCTACAGATGAGTTCAGGTGCGTCATGGTCAATCATCTGCAGCGCTCTTGCGGACATGAAGAGCCAGAGGCGCAGCAGTGACAGCAGCGGGAGAGAAACATGTGGCACCCGATGGAGCGTGAGAGCCATTTCTTGGAGAGCGCCTCTGCGCCTGGCACTGGGAGTCTCTCTCCTGTCTGCTGCTCCACGGCTACACTCCGAAACACAAAACGTAGAGCACGCTATCCTGAGATCCACCCAGCAGCATAGCATGGCAGTGATAGTTCATCGGAGAAACGAGTGTGGCTTGTTCAGCACCAAACTGTTGTGACATTCACAATGATTGACAGCTCGGGAGTGGGGCGTGTCGCAGCGCTACCTGCTCAGGTGAGATATTGGAAACTTGTCACATGCGCAGCAAGTTTCTGTTTGGTTCTGATCATTCAGTGCAATTTACATCATAAAATAAATATGATCTAATTTGTAACAACAATAAGCCCAAAGCAGGCCTGCTAGGCAGAATGCATGACGATTCATAGGACTGTTTGACTAAAAATGTGTTGTTAATAATAAGCCCATCAGCTAAAGTCAAATATTTCTCACAGATAACGATTAACTCTAAAGTAGCTTTGCACCCAACATAGAGGCTGTTGTTTGAATGTTTTCAGTTGGAGTGATAAAGTTTAATCATTAACCTTTAAGTGATATGTCCGTCAAGTCCACTGGTGTAGATAGCAATTTATATTATTCCTTATCTACTGTACGTTATGGAGCCCTGTCACCTGTGTTAACTGTGTGTCTGTGATCCTTTAGTGAACAACCATAAAAATGCAAAATCATTGTGGATCTTAAATGTATTTGGATATTTATAGATATACATTTTTATATCATTTTGACTGTTGAATATATATATAAACAAACGTATTGCCCAGCCCCAATTCCGGTTCCACATCAGTGAATGTTTTGGCAGTATCGTTCCAGTGGTAAATCTACTGTATGACTTACTTCCTTAGTACTGATAATCCTGTCAAGCAGGTGTGTCAGCATCAGAATACTGGAGTCTTGTCAATGTTGTGGTCGTTGGTGTAACTCATTTGAAAAACAGGTTGAAGAAAACACATGAAACTTATAAAAAAAGTTACATTATTATACATTAATGTTTTTTTATTAAAATTGTTTTATTATCTTTCATATAAAATGTTCTAATGCCAAGTGTCAAACAAATATTTATTCAAGGGGCAATCAAATGTTTGCTGAATTAACCCTTGAGTTGTCCTCAGGTCAAATTTGACCCGTTTTCAAAGTTTCAAAAATATGGGTTTCTTTCAATCACATTGCCCAAAAATAACATGGATAGTTCCATACACGAAACAGGCTGTAATTATGCCTCAACATACGTTCCTCTGATCTAAATTATTAGCTAAAGTAATTATATAAAATATCAGTGAGGTTTATTGACCATGAATTACAAACATAAGTGTAAAACTAGCGGTGATAAGTTGGAATGAAGTTGGCTTAGAAGATGTATACTTTATGCTTTATAAAACAGGCAAAACAGACTGGGGCAATTTTGACCCAGGAAGACAACACAAGGGTTAAGCAGTGCATTAAAAAAAAACTGATGGATGTATACTTTGTTTTTAAGAGGTAGTATGTGTGCACATATTAAATAATAGGTCTCATATACTAAAGGCAATATTAGTAGTACAGGACCACATGCATTAACTGCTAAATGGTCAAGCACATTCAATTTCAACAAATTCACTTAATCTTTCTAGCTGTTGCTCTCTAACACTGGAAATCCTGGGACAGCTTTGGCTCAACGCCCCGGTTTAGAAAATCCCAAGTAAATTTGCACCTGTGCTGTTACAACACTTTCAAACACTGATAAATGCATTATTAATACTGTAAAGTGAGGTCTAATTTGCAAACAGATTTTCATAGTGGTTAGCATATTTACACACAGTAGACAGGGCAGCCGTTCGCTATGGCTTCAGTCACGAAAGCAACATAAAGAGCATCTGTTAAAAGCTTAATGCAGAAGACAGGAGAGAGTATTTACCTCCTGTTAATATGCAAAATGAGTGGTGGCATTTATTTACATGATGGTGTCAAGTAATGAAAAGTTCTTACAGAGTGATTGGCTCAGATGCGCTCACACTGAAACACCAACTCCCGTGTCTTATGTACTGTATAATGTATCATGTTTCCAGCAGAACAAAGGTCTGTCCCCATTAGACACTTGAAACCTGAGATGAAAGTTTCTCTTCTCGCCATGGCAACACATGGAGAGGCTCGTGCTCTTGTACAGTTCCTGGCCTTTCCATGTTGGCTGCCAGTGGCAACTTGAGCCTGCTTTGAGTCTTATCTGACATAATTTTTAGTGACATGATGTGACGCTCAGCTCTTGCATTTTCTTTCCTTGCGTCTGAGGCAGCAGTGTTTGTAGTCTTTGGGCAAGCTGCTGTGCCAGCCACAGTGACAACACTTTAGACAGGAGTCTGGGCCAGCAGTTCCACCTTAATTCACCAGTTTGTGTCTGTCTTCTCATCCCTCCCAGCTCCTGTATTAAACCCCTGAAATCCTGCGGTAAGCAGTACCGATGGACACCTCTGAAGGCCTTTGGGATGTCCCTGCTGTGGCAGTGGCCCTGGAAGTAGACAAGGGCCACTCCTTGACCTTTGCATTCCTGCAGCGCCCCATCTAGGCAGGCCAGAGCAGCAGTAAACACTGGTACAATCACTGTAGAGGGCTCCCTCTGGGTGTACCAGTCTTTATCATCACATAATCTGGCACAACCTTTTTTTCCCGCAGCTTTCTCTTTTTTGCATTTTCCCAGTCTTCTTCCAATTAGTTTCAAATCCTCGTCCCGCTCTACTCTTTTTTTCTCATGTCTCACCTCTACTTTGCTGTAATCTTCCTCTTTTCTCTCATTCTTATCAATGTTTTCCCTCTCCTCCCTCCACTTCTCATAAGTCTTTGTGGCTTCAGGACTCCAAATAATCAGCACTTTTCCTTGTGCCTTACGCACAGCTTCCCACTGCCCGTACAGCCAGGGAAGTGGACCCAGATCTGCCACTCCAGTCCCAGTCTGTGTTTGTGAGCTTTGGGCCCACAAAGCCATGTGCACTTTGGCACTTAGCTCCCCCTGCAGGATTGAGGCTAATGCACACACAGCAGAGACGTGGGCTGACTGCTCTGATGAGCACACCAGCAACACTGGCTCCTGGATGCAGAGCCAACCTAGAGTTATGGGAAAAGACAGGGGATTTGTTGGCTAAATTTCAATTCTTCCTTTCCTACATTAAGCACAGTTACCTTCAGAAATGAATCAAACTAATCAATTGAGGCAATACAATAGTGGAATTAAAATTATTTGAAATTTGAAGAAGGAGACATGCAACCACTCAAAGACACAGAGGCAACTGAACCAACCTGCAGCTCCACTCTTGGTGAGACGGTGGATACAAAATCCCAGTAAAGCAACAATGACCACAAATACCAAAACTGCCACAGCATACATGCCGCATCTGTTGTGCGTGTCTGTAGAAACAGAAAATGTGAGTTTATTTACTTTGTAGGAGTTGTGTGTGCATGTATGTATGCATTCATGAAGTGATGGACAAAAGTGCATGTGATGGTACACTTGAGCTTGTGTGTGTATCTTGACTACACTCACAGTCCGGGCACAGAATTCTTCTACCATGAAGAGCAGGATCTGACCTCCACACCTGCAAAAAAGCAAATTGAAAGAGTGAGAAGAGAGAAAAGGTAATTCACCGTGTCCAGAAACACCTTTCTCGGGCATGCACTTTACCTGCACACACGGCTTCTCAGCAAGAAAGTGAAGAGGCACATTTATCCTTGTTTCATTAGTAGTCCGTTCCTGTAAAATGGATAAGAAGTGGCACATATTTACTCACATGAACATTTAATTACCACATTTTTCTCTCTCTTCAGCTCTTTCTCTCTCACGAACCAGTACGTATGCTTACCATTGTCACAGAGTGGACCTGCCCCATGGGTGTACATCCCCTCTTATTAAGGACACATAGTTGAGCTGAGAACTTTGCAGCAGGAACAAAAGAGGTGAGATACAAAAACACACTCAGCCTGCCCGGTCTGATATACACCTCCCATGAAGACATGTCTGTGAAGAACAAGGAGAGAGGGAAACTCGTAATTTGTAATGCTAAATAATTTTTCTTCTTTATCTGATTGTTATTGAAATCCAGCAAAATTTGGGAGAATAATTAAGTCTATATCTCATAGCCCTTCCTCATCCTTACCCAATCAGATTACGCAGGATTCTCTCAGTGTTTCTAATGAGAAGGAGTTATGTGATCTCTTTAATAAACACTTTGTTGCTGCCGGTCACATATTTCAGAATTCAGGCTTAAATGTTCCGATAAGTGACAACTCATCTAGTATGTCAGGGGATGCACAGTTTCTCCTTCAGACCCTTCTCAAGACTTGAAGTGCTCAATGCTCTCTGTGACACTGACCCGAAGAAGTCCACTGGGGCTGAAAAATTGGATCCTAGTCTTTTATTATTAGCTGCACCTATTATTGTTGATGTTTTGACGCATATTTTTTATTTGACTTTATCATCAGAGAGAATTCTGGATGTATGGAAGACCGCTTATGTAACTCCTCTGCATAAGGGTGGTCCTACAAATGACATGAATAACTATCGGCCAATTTCAAAACTACCCTGCTTAGCAAAAGTTTTCGAACCTCTGATAAGTAATCCAATAAGATCTTTTTTATCTGACTGTGATATTCTAAGTCTTTCAGTCTGGTTTTAGATCTTGGCATTGCACTGTATAAGAGGCCTCTAAGGTTGTGAGTGATACTGTTCATGCCCAAGATAATATGCAAGATTGTCTTGCACTTTTTATTGACCTCTTTTAGGCCTTTGATACAGTCGATCATGCTATCCTTTAGTGTCTCAACAACACGCCCGCCGATAGGGGGGGACAAACGGGTCTGTTGTCCCGGGCCCACAGTAGGGGCAGAACTGGGCCCTCATTAAATTATGGAAGAATTAAAAATCTTTTTTTTTTAAATAGGCCTATTTGTGGAAAAAAATATGTAGCATAATATTTGAATTACATAAAAGCGTTTTATTTGTTTTCTTCCTAATTGTCCTGGAAATGGTGGTCAAGAACCCCCCCACCCCCAACATAAAAATGGTTTGGCCACTGATCAAAATTTGATATTGTCACTTGATTTGAAGTTCAGTACGCTCAAAATGTCCGGTCAGCACAAGTCCGGAGCTCGGAAAAGGAAAGAAAAGAGAAGAAGAAAATAGAGGCCTTAGAGATTTTCTAAACAAATATTTAAGAAAAGGTGGTGACGGTGAAGCTGGAACTGTCAACGTAGAGCAAGGTAAGAAACAGCGCAGCCAACGTTTACGAGCCTTGTAACGTAACGTAACAGGCCAGCTCTCATGTTAACGTCCATTAGCTCGTATAAAAGCCTGAGACAACAGGTTAACTTTGACAGAAACAGTTGAGTTTGGTAGCTTCATTAGTAAGGATGAGACAGAGAGAGATCCAGCTGCTGTCAGGTGACAGAGAGAGTGATGCGGGAGGGGCCCGCTGCCCCGCAACGGAGGGACAGAGTCAGGCTACCGGTGAGAGAGAGAGAGAGAGAGAGAGAGAGAGAGAGAGAGAGTGCGGGGGGCTCGCTGCCCTGTCGGAGAGTCTGAGCAGGATGGATCAGAGACTGATTACACACTTAATTTCAGTGAGAGATGTGAGGAGAGGAAGAGCAAGGGAAAAGGAGAGATCTGGCCGCGAGGGGGGGGGCCCATCTAAGATCTCGTCCCGGGCCCAGGCAAGACTGTCAGCTGGCCTGCTCAACAATATCGGGTTTGATATTGTGTCCTGTAGGTGGGTTGAGAATTATTTATCTGGTAGATCTCAAGCTGTTGTGGCTGATGGTTATCAATCAGATTTTCTGAATATTTGTAAAGGGGTTCCTCATGGGTCTGTTTTGGGGCCTCTTTTATTTATTATATTTATTAATTATTTTAATTCTGGTGTTAGGAACAGCTCAGTTCATCTCTATGCGGATGATACAGTCATCTATTCAGTTGCCCCTCCGTTGATCTAGGTCTTCAGAATTTACAATCAGATTGTTGTGTAATCCAAAGAGTCTAGGTCACTTAAATTGACCTAGACAAAACTAAGTATATGAGTTTTCCAAGAAATGTGTCTACTGTGATAATTAAAAGACACATCACCACTTTTGATGAGACACAAATTGAAAAAGTTTCCAGCTACAAGTATCTGGGCAATAAATCTTACCTCACCCAAAATTTTAGGAAACAGATTGTTCAAGCTACGTTTCTATCAGTTTTAGATTATGGGGATATCATTTATTTGCATGCAGCTTCCTCTACATTGAATCCACTTGATGCAGTTAATCACTCTGCTCTTAGATTTATATCTGATAATGGATTCAGTCCCCACCTCTGTCTCCTTTATCACAATGTAGGCTTGACTTCTTTGGCTCTAAGAAGGGAGCAACAATGCATTTTATTTATTTAAAAAGCCTTGCTTAAAACATTGCCTGTATATTTATATCTGAATTTTAAATCGTATCACTATGACACTCGCACTAGTGATTGCTTGGTCCTAAATATTCCATTTGTTATGACAAAATTGGGCAAAACTGCATCAGAGTATTATGCTCCATATAAATGGAATAACCTGCAGATTCTAATGAAATTGTTTCCATTTAATCACTTTAAATGTCTTCTTTATGAGTTCATGTATTCTGAATGTGCATATTTGGTTGTTTAACTTTCTGTAATTGTTTTATGTGTGTACTGTGTATTGCAACTGTATATTATATATGAATTACTATGTTTAGTAATTTTTGTTTGTTTTTAATGTATTGCAATTGTATATGGCATGTAATCAGGGCATCATTGGAAATGAGAGCTTGCTCTCAACTGGCCCTGCCTGAATAAATAAAAGTGATATATTAACAGGCTGAGAGTCTTCACAGCTTTTAGAAAAAAGCAAAACTTCTTTTATTCTTTCTGACTCACCGGCTTGGAAGGGGCAAGATATATGATGGCTGCCTTGTAGAGAAAACTGCAAAAATTAAACACAAATATGTGAATCTGCAACTTAAACACAGGCAAACGGACATATTTCAATCCAAGCACATTTGGCTAATCCTCACCTGCACACACATCTGAGGGTGTTTGTCCACTGCAGATGTGTTATAAATCTGTTGAGGAGACACAGTGGGTGTTTGAGAAAACTTTATTAATTTATATCAGGAATCTATCACCAATACTAACAGCAGGCAAGCCAAACATACCAGTTCTGGCCCTTCTTCCTTCTCTTTCTCCAGTGTGGAGTTGAGTTCAGGTGTGCAGAGGTGTTCGTGTTGCCTCCAGCAGAGGGAGGCAGAGATCCTCAGGTCACTGGCAGGACACTCTGAGCGCCACTTTAAACTTGACTCATACAGTGTGACTTCAGAGGAGAGCCAAACATCTCTGACATCTGTTGAGGCAATGTGGACACATATGTTTACAACTCTATGACAATGTGTCTGACTGCGGCTAATCCAAGGAGGAAGTTGTGCCAGACCAACCAAATATTAATTTACCAACATCAAAACTAGAATGCTGTATCAGAGTAAAGTATCAAACTGGTACATGAAAGTAAGATAATGTGCTTTAAAAGAGTCAGTTACCCCAATTAAAAAAATTTAACATTTTCTTCTCACCCCTTCTGGTGTCGAGGCATGCAGATAGTTTTGATTTTAGGTGCTGAAGGTTTGGGATATTTGTCTCTGAAAATGCACCCACCATCCCAGTATAAGCCAGGTGAATTAAATGAAAGGGATAATTTAACAATTTTCTTTTTCACTTTATTGCCAAGACTTATATAAAAAGATTGATGCCAGTCCCATATCTGCTCAGTAAATATGAAGCTATAGCCTGACCTTTGGCATAGTTCAGCATAAAATCTGGAATCAAGGTTAACAGTTAGCCTTGCTCTGTGTGACAGTTTTATGGGGGGTTATGTGCTGGAACCATTTCTTGGCCAGCAACAGTGACATAGCCTTTTGACAGAGCCATGCTTGCTTGCTAGTCTTTGTGCTAAAAGTGCTGTTTGGCTATCTTAGTTGACAGCAAGCCGTAGCCTTCTACTGGATACAAGATCTTCTCTAACTCTTCGTCTGACTCTCGTCAAATGTAAAAAATTACATTTCAAAACCACATTATATGGTAAATACCAAATTGTTTTTACAGAAACAATGTCCTCTATTTCTGTGGAAGTAGCTCCACTGAAAGGAAAGGGAAACTGTACACAATGAGGTCATTGCTTCTGAAAATGAATTTAAATTATATTTTTTTAATGAAAGCAAAACTATCTGCATTTCTAATACCACTAGGTTAATATGTCTTTTTATAATTGTGGTGACCTGACCCTTTAAAAGTAAAGCAATTTACGCTATTTTAAAACAAATGTTTTTCTCAGAATATCATTCTCTAATAAAACTTATGTGCTCTACACAAAATGTCCCAAAACATTTTGTCTGTGCCTTTGAATTCAGGTTCTCTTCCTGATGTCTTTTTAAATAATGTAGCAATGAGAAAGAGACTTCAGTTTGTGCACTAGTTTACAGTGCACATCCCATAAGATGTACAGTAAGCTATGTGACCAGCAGTGCAATGCACCCCATGAAAATAGTTTAGGCTCATTTTTGGAAAAACAGCTAAATGGGACACATTTAAAATGCTCTAGATTCATGCTTAGGACACTGCGAAAAAGATCATGTCCTGCACATTTCCCTGGGGTTTACCATAATTCCTTGAATGTGGAACGCCCTTGTCACAACATTAGGAGATTTGGGCGGTAACATAATTTGACCCGTCTGCAGGTATTGGATAACCTACTGCAGAAACATACATCTTAGAATAGCCATATTTTTAAATAAAAACTTTGTACAGAGTGTGACTGTGTTAGAAATGGACACAGAAAGAAATTACATAATAAACAATATTTTTATGAACTGTAACAAGATCTAAAACTGGCTTGTGAAAGACTGCAAGACACCACCCAACAGACGAAGGGGAATGCCTGTTTTGTATTTCTGAATCATGAGACAGGAGTATATCAGTCGTCAATTACAAAACAAGGGTAAAATAAAAAAAATTCCCTGCAATGTTTATTTTCAATCTGACTCTGACATGAATCATCCATCACACTCACCTGCGAGGCTCTCACTTTGAAATGGGCACTTTGTATGTCGCAGGGAATCCATACGGGTGTAATATACCTGTCAATACAAAACAGGAATTAAACTCATTCGACAAAATAATAATTTTGCACGTGTAAAAAAACATTATATGGAGCTGGAAGTACCTGCACACACACACAGGGCAGCAGGTAAGGGATGTTAAGAAGAGCTGGTCGAAACTGAGATGGATCAATCTGAAAAGAACACACATGCTTACTTTCTTTAGTGTGTAAAAACAAAAGTGCACATATGCAGATAAATGTGCCTCTGATACTTACAGTAATTTGGCGGGAATGTACACCGCCGATGCAGTCCACTTGACTTTTTTGGTAACACCATTTGGCGTAAACTTTGTCTCCAGGCTCCACGGTGACAGATATGGATTTAGTCGACAGGTTAACAGACACATTAAAGTCTGGCTTGGGATCTAAGTCACACACAAAAATACAGCTAAAGTACCGATATATAATCATCACCACATACAGCTCAAAACATACAGACGGGTGACGCGTTGAAGGAAAACGTGGATAAGTTAGTGAAGTTGAGAAACTTAATAAATGCAGATGGTTTGGGTTTGCTTTTACTCTTAGACTGAAGGCATGCAAATCAAAACAAACCCTAATTCTTATACAATGGATGATTTTTGACTGTTGTGTCAGACACTGCTCTCCACCACCATCATCATAACACCAAATTAGGAAATATGTTTGCAACAATTCTGTTTGATGCCTTCAGTAGAGAGATTATTGTACAACTAATACAAATGAGCATTAGAGCTGTTTGGAGGCCCATGGTTTTTTTTCTTTAATTTGTCACCCATCTGAGACAGGATATACAGTATCACACCTGACTCTTACATTTCCTATGTGTTATACAGGCTGCTCTGATGGAGAGAATCAGTGAGAATGTATGAAAGAACCAAAGGAAGGAGCAGAAAGGAAAAATTAAACCAAAAGAGGTAAAACATGAGGCCAGAAATCCTAAATACACTACCTGGTACTGTGTAACTGACATTGCAGCTTGTTGAAGTTGTGCTGTAGAATGCAGAAACAACACTGTTTGCTACAGCTTCATCACAATCATGTTTCACCTCCCACTGAAAAAAAGACCCAAAAAACACACCATCATCATCAGAATTGTCTTCACAGCAGCATGTTTGAGCCTAAAACAGGAGAATGCATCTTACCAGAGCAAAACTGGCATTGCTATGTGACTTGCACTTGACTAGAATTTCACCTGGTTTTTTTTCATAGTCACGCTAAGAAAGAGAGAATAGAGAAAGAGAGATGATACCATTGTGTTCCACCCTCTTAAAATTAATAAATGAATGAACTGTAGGCTCATCATTACATTTTACATGTACACATGAGTTTGGGGCAGGTGCAAAGAGTCTAACCTTTTTTTTCGTGATAGGCCTAATTATGTCTTGTTGAGAGTGTTGAATTTCAATCTTCGGGGTCTCACGGAAGTCTGGAAGAGAGCAGTGTGACATACTTTTGTCAGACGTTTGACAATGACAGCTTTAGAAGATAACAAACTTGACTTTGCCGCTTGACTCCGTACCACCAGACTTCATCCAAACATGGACAGTGACACGTTCAGAGTAACTCCCCTTAGAGTCCTGGACTGAGGTCAGTTTCACAGGGCAGTCTCCCTCAACATAATCTGTACAGACAAGTGAAGAGCATTATTACAGCAAGTGGAATGTGGCATCCACATGGAGTCATTGATATGATGCTACGATGCCTTCAACGTACCATTTTGATTTACCATCTAAAATAAAGACAAGAGAAAGACAACATAAGTTTAGCGCAAAACTGTATGGATTTGCCCATTTAATCCACATTAAATCACTATACGTTTTATTAAGAATATTTAGGCCGTTAAGTTCAGTTAGGCTAGTGTTTTGAATGTAATAAATCCAATCTTATTGAAATATTATAATATTTGACCCTCAATTCATCTTTGTGTTAAACTCACCCGACATGTTGTGGTACATTCCAGCAGCAGTGGAGACACCGCGACGGCAAAAAATGCCAACGCGGTGCCGAGACTCCTTTTAAACATCTAAAACGTTTAAAATGGCAAATGTTCGCGTAATTATAAGCCACAAGTTTGTGCCCTCGCGAAGCCGTAGTTTTAACGCTGGTCCATGTAGCTGGTTTCTGCTGGTAAGAGCGAACACTTAACTGCTATCGTCTGTGTTCAGCTGCTGAACACCTGAGCGCGCGCCCTTAAAAAGAGACCGGGGGGTTGTATGATCTAGCCTTCCTCAAGTATACTGCTTTTTTTTTTTCTAAGCGCTCAGGGCCTGCCAAATGACTAAACTAAAAACATTTTTGGATGAATAATCGCGGACAACTCATCTCCACCTATCTCAGGGTCCCAAACAGCAGGAGGAGGATGTAGCTTTGAACCCAAGCCTAGTGTTACCTTCCTGATGCCCCAAAAGAAAATACTACCATGAAACTCGCAGCTCGTAAACCTAATAGGTCATACATTACCCAGCACTGTTTTCACTAGCTCTCTCTCACACCACTGTTGTACTAGCGCTCTCTTTCTCTTTCTCTCTCTCTCTCACACACACACATACACATAAAGCCCAGGTACAATCCACCCTGCAGCTCCAATTATTTCTTTTCAATATTACAATTTCACCCAGACACCTCCTACCTACAGTCATAAATACAGTGTATATAAAAAGACTCAATATTAAGTATTCATAAAATACTAAATACGTGTTTGCACAAGTATTTGCCCCCTTTAATATGACACCTATCATCACTGGTGCATCCAATAGGTTTTAGAAGTCAATCGATTGCATAAGTACACCTGGATCTGAAAAGAGAGTTAGTAGTGTGACAAAACCTACACCATGAAGACAAAGGAACACTCTAAGCAACTCTGAGAAAAGGTGATTGGTAAACACACACCAGTGGATAGATACAACATTTCCAAGTCAGTGTACATCCCTTGTAGTCAAGTTAAATCAATTTTAAGAAATTGAAAGAGTACGTAACAGCTGTAAATCTTCAGGCAACTGGTTGCCACAACATCATAAGGTGTGTTCTTACGAAACCAATGACAGATGCCTATCAGTGGTTTCCACTCATGTTGAGCGCAGCTCAGTGCAGGAAACAAGACGTCTTTACTCAGAGGTGTCATTTTGGTTGCAAATCTAAAGACATCAAAATTGTGGTGAGTGGGTGTTCGAGATGGGTGGGGGATCTTTATCGTGAGCGGAAAAGATTGATCAAAGATTCTGGTTTGTGGAGAGGAAAGTCATATTGGCTGTCATCACAGGCAAATGAGCTCATGTCGCAACTGCTAATGTAAACGGTCAGTCAACTTATGGTAAATGTAATTAACATGGCCGTAAAATGGAGTCATACTGTAAGCCTTACAGTATAATTCCATTTATTACAGTGTAAGGTATTATACCTGAAGATGCAGTGACATGGTTGATGTAATTTTGTGCTATCCTGTATTAAGGCCCTGCAATCTGTTTAGGTGCATTTTAAAGTTTTGAAAGGTTAACACATGATCTGGGATTATTATGGAGAAGTTCATTTGTCAAAATCAGGTATAATTTACAGGCAACCAGACCACTGTCTCAACGTCTGGGAACGTAAGATATACATGCAGCACATGAGGCAAAAAAACAAACAGGTATAGGATACTGTGCGTTTTTGTAAAGGTTGTCCAACCAGTAGAACCAGTTAACTGTAAGTCTGCGCTTTATACAGTATACCACAACACAACGCAAGCAACTTGCAATGCGAAGGACTCTGCATTAACTGTTACACCATCACAGAGGAATTATTTTATATATATATATATATATATATATATATATATATATATATATATATATATATATATATAACATTGCACATGAAGAGGTGTTTTGTCAGTTTATGTTAATCAAAATCAGAAAGATGGAGTGTAATAAATCTTGAGAAGCACTTATGAGTCACAATTTCTTTGAAAAGAGGTAATGGGTGGGTAAGACACACGGATATTCCACACATGAAGGAACCCAGGAAGAACACTGAAACTAAGCAGACAGAGTCAACTCTCAGAAGCAGACACACAGTGACCACGACACAACCCACAAGTTTAAAAAACTCAATTCTTTTTTTTATTAAACTTCTATCTTTATGCAATCTGTATATATAAAAGTTCTAAAGCCATCAGCCTGAAACTAAGACAGACAGTGAGGCGATCACGTGTTTCAGTTTAGTCCTCATTATTCATTGACCAGCGGCCTGTGTGACAGACGTACATTAAGAAAATCGTAAAAACAGGAGACATGATGAACACAGAGTGACAGACGAAAAAAAGGACCACACAATGGTGTCTTGTGTAGCAGGAGTGATTAGAAGTAGTCCATGATAAAAACGAGCTTGTGGACCTTGTTAAGGAGTAAGCAGAATAAATAACATCAACGTTGGTTTGCCCACAGTTGAGGCTGTAATAGTCTCTCTTTGTGCTCCACTGACAAATGATTCGACACTAGCACCAGGCCTGTTTTTTTTTTTTTTGTCTCAAAGAGGTGGGCGATATGTGAAGATGTGTTGGGGTGATGGCATTTCCCTGTCCAAATGTAAAATTATAGTTGTGTATGTGTAACACTGTTCATTTCTTGAGTCTGTAAACCATCCTCTCATTTGTTAATAAACATATCGACCACATATGAGGAATATTTTTGATTGGTCATTTGAAACATAGCATATTTTTCCATCATTATTATTAATTCCATTTTTTTTTTTTATTCTCTTAAATACAATATTTTACACGTCAGATTAAATACGGCTTAGTTTGCATGATGTGTGTGTGTGTGTGTGTCTTGGGGCCAATGTAGTGGATGTTTATTTATTTACCCACTCTGTGCTACTGGCACGGTTTCTTGTGTTCTGTGATGGAGGGCTGGGCTCTCGATAGAGAACCGTATACTCAACGACACCTGCAGGGACCAACGCATAAGGTGTGTGTGTTTTCAGTCACTATCGCTGGTCTCGCTGCTGGGGTCTCCCTGCACCTTGCTGCGGTGCTGCATGGCACGGTGGTAGGCCACCTGCACTGACTTGCGGATGTTGGATTTCCTTCCCTCCAGCATCTTCTCCTTGTCCAGCTCCTGGTCCACCCCGAGCGGCACCAGCTTAGAGCGCGGCAGCCACTGCCTGGATACACAAAAACGTATACTTGAGTGTTAAATCATTTCCAATTAAACAGAGGTACAGTACATTGAAAAAAAAAAAAAAAAGCTCTAAACTAAATAATAAACATTCCTCTGCAGGCATTACAGGCCGAGCGATATCATGTGGAAGATAAACTGAATATATAACTTTAACTCTTGATTTTAAAAAGGGCTACGAGCTGAAAGCAGTTTAAGACGAGGGTCATCAAGGCGGTTGAGAGTGACACTGGCTGTTGTCATCATCATGTTGTCAACACGTTTTTCACATTTCACAAAAGCAAACATTGAACATATGTGACTGCGCAGCACGCAGTGACCTAAAATACGACCTGTTTTTCCCCCTCTTCTATTCTCAAAAACCACATTTGCCCTATTTCTGCTAAATGTGCTGTCGTCTTGTGCTTTTGTACAAGGAGTGCAGTTTCCATTGAACTACTGCCACAGTTACTCGTGTGCACACATCCCGTAACAACAGAAGCCTGTTTTGCTTGCGTCTTACTGTGCTTGCCATTTTGGTGAAAAAAATAAAATAGAAATGTCAGAAGAAACAAAGAAGAAACCAACGTTATAATGATTAGTGATGATACGTTTAGTTAATACAAAAAAAGATGGGACAAGATAAATCAGAGCACTGACCAAGTTCTCTTGTTGTCAAAGAAGAGGACCAGGAACAGGTGCTCCCTGGCCTCCTGGGTCATTTGCTCCCCTAGTTTCAGCACATCCAAAGGCGGGACAGGGATCGGGACACCGCGGTGGAACACCCCCTCCCTGGGCATCTTCGGGTCAATTATCTGCAGGCAGACGGTAACGAGAGGAGGGTTAGACATACAGTCATTAAATTGCAGAATCTCCTGACTTGGTCTTTGCTATTTGCAGTGTCCACTTGTGTCTCACCAGGGCAGGATATGAAGGATAGCCTCTGCACTTCGCCCACACCAGGTCCAGAGCTTCCAGAGAAGAATAGTCATCAGAGGTCATCCAGCATCCGGACCTGGCCCGACCACGCACCACTGACGGTAAAAAAAACACAGGAACAGGATGACATTCATCATTGTGCAACCTCACTTCTAGCTAAATAGCGGGTATGTACACACACTGTTTCAAGTGTTTATTAGAAGATAACCCCTTTTCCTTTGGAAATTGTGAGAAAAACATAAAAAATAATCTGTTACTGTAATGGGGCAACTGGGCTGGTTGTGAAAGATCCAGCTCCAACAAGACTGGGTGAGAGCTGGGTTGGGCTTCCTAAACAAAAGGCCTTGGTCGTCATTTGAGCTTGAAAATTCAACACGTTCACATGGTGAATGCTGATCTCTTTATCTGCATTTTCTTTTGTTATGTTATCAATAACATGGAAAACACTTTCAGCAGCTGCCATGTGTATGTCTAGTGTTCATGTTTGCAACTGTGCAGCTCACTGCACTGCAGTGACCGATTCTCAGCTTTTAGTTTTCAGTAGCTTTGGGTTTTTAGTTTTTATAGCAAACTATTGCAACATTAACCACAGACAAGAAAATAAGCAGATGTGTCCTATCACTGCATATTATAATATATTTGCATTGTGTCATTTTGCAGAAATACTGTGGTGCTGTTTGGATGTTTTGTGCCATAAGGACCAATTCTGTTCTATCCTTTGTATCTTTTTTGGTGGAATAAATGGGAAGGTTTATTTTCTTGGCATGGATTGTTGCCCCAACCAAAGTTGAATTTTTTTTTATAAATCATGAAAACCAAGGGGCATTGAATGTTTCAGTTTTTAAATTGGGCCCCAGGCAAATGTAAAATACATTATAAGTCATGGAGCAACCTTTAAGAAATGTCAGTTATTTAGATCATTTTGATCAGTAAATACTGCCAAGTCTGAACCAGTGCCATGAAAACATCATGAGTAATCTTTTCACTGGTATTCAAGACACTATGTCAAATCATATCAAATCAAAGAAAAGCTGACTGCACTCATACCAGATCAGCAGTTTGCCCGTTCTGAATTTCCATCTACTGTACATTAACATTCAAATCATTCTGAGAAAGCTCTCACGGTATGTAAGCACTGACACATGGATGTGTGTGTGTGTGTGTGTGTGTGTGTGTGTGTGTGTGTGTTTGAGGAAATGAAAGTGTGCTTACAATGTGAAACACTCCGCGATCCTCCAACTGAGTAGGAATCATTTTCAGTGCCCGATGTCTCCTCACTGCTGTCCTCCTGGAAAGCAGAGCGAGAGAACGACGCCTTTCCTCTGCCCTGCTTAGAGGGGGTCGTACTGAGAGAGAGAGAAGAGACACGGGACTATAAAGATCCATAGAACTTTAATACAAGTGTTTAAAATATAACTGATCAAAGAGGTTATCAACTATTAATGTCAACACCATAAAATACAGCTAACCATGCTTTAGTAGTTGCTAATACTGACTGTTCTGGTAAACAAGAGGTTGCTGGTGATCTCATTTTCTTTTATACTTTATCTGTTAGTAGTGCTACTAAAACAATTATTACATGTTTAAGCCACGCATAAAAGCCTTAATACCACTGAGATCTGGTTGGCTGACGCTACTGCCACATCATATCTGAAAGCACTTTAAAAAGGGATAGTTCAACATTTCTCAAGTCAAAGTAAAAAAAAAAAAAAGCCTACCAGCACCTCAAAAGCTCAGTAATTAACACACTGTATCTTGGTTTCTTAATCCATACATAAACAATAATGTAAGAACGACAAGTTGCTGTTTCACAGGGATTTACATGCTGGAACTGTTTCCTGGTGACCAGGGGCCGGGTGCAGTGACTTCCTGGAGTCTCCGCTGGCTGCCTGGCAACATCAAAGTGATGACAAGACTCCAGGAAGTCACTGGAAAGCAAATAAGCATATTTAGCAAAATGTCGAACTGTTCCTTTAAAGCTGCATTAACTGATTTTTTGGGCCTCTTGGAGGCAGAACTCCTCAACAGGCTTGCAGACACACTGTCCTGACATGATCTCGCCTTATGAAGTTGGTATGGCTAATGTGTCTGCTGTACAGTGGGTTCATCTGGGCCTGTTCACTTAAAACAGCTGCCTGGAGCAGCTGGAAACAGGGCTGATGAGTGCTGGGAATAACCCATTCGTGTAAATCTGGGCTGTAAAATCCAAACAATGAGGTCATGTTTGTGCACTAATCACCTGGTCCGGTCAGAAGCTGCGCTGCTGCTGCTGCTGGTTGTGGACTCCGAGTCTGAGCTGGAACGAGGGAGACGGGACTCACTTCTGTACACGCGGAAGCTCTCCGTTACTGGCTGGTTTCCTCCATCGAAACCGTTAGTTGGCAAACCTGAGGAAAAGAGAGAGAGTGAACTGAGTGTGTGTGTGTGTGACTCAAAACTTGTACGTTAACGTTTATTATGCATGTGTCTACTGTTACGTACCTGGGAGCAGGTCGTCATTGTCACTGTCGCTGTCAGAGCTGGAGCTGCTGCGGGGGCTGCGGGGCCTCTTCCTCTGCCTGCTTTGTGACAGCAGAGGCAACTGAGGGGGACCGATAGGGCTTTGGCTCAACCCCGTCCCAGCGTAGCCAGCATCCCGGTTCTTGGGAGGGCGTCCTGGCCTTTTGGGGGGTCCGGCCATTTTTTGGTTCTTCTTGGAGAAGAGGACAGATGTTCGACGGCCCACCTCTGGAGCCAGGGCAGACGAGGACACGCTCAGATCTTGAGGAGGAGCGAGGTTTATAAGTTAGAAATGCAAGCAAATGCTTATCATGTTATTGTCCTTTAATAGCCGTTATCAATTTCATGCACGATAATGATATTTTACATCTTCCTAGACGCACCTTTTCCACCAATCTCCTGGCTGCTGCTTTCCCCCCCTTCATCATGGTGTCCCGAAGAGGATGGGTGATGGGGGAGGGAAATACCCCGGTCTCCTCCTCCCACAGATTCCCGGCCCCCCATAACGGAGCCTCCCTCCCGCTGGTGCGCAAGCTTCCTCTTGATTACACTGATCTCCTTTCTCAGAGCTTTGGCTCTACGAGACTGACCAATGCTGTGCTTTCCCGAGCTGACCTCATCAAGACGCGCCTGTAAGTAATGCAGCTGCTCTTCCAGTGGCAGCCGCCGCCTGTTCTCTGGCAGGAGCAGGTCTGTGAGGGGCAGAGAGAGAAAGGCGGTTAGAAAAAAGAAAAAGGTGAATAATTATGAAGGAAGTCAAATATGACAACACTAACAAAGGGAAGAGATGTGGGCTGCTTCCCTGTGGATGTTTGGTAGAATTCCTGAGCTACCAGACATCTGACAACATTATGCTAATTTGTGTAATATTGGTATATGGTGTGCAAAATTCAGCATGTCCGCAAGATTCATCAAACTAAATCTGAGACTGTTCAAAAATAATTGTGGGAGTTAAAATGAAATATGTGAGAGCGCCCAACAAGTCACTTAATCTGGTACCAAAGATTACAGGTTACAGGTGGTTACAGTAAAAGTAAGAAACCCAGTTTATACAAGTAACAAGGATTGGAAATGTTTTTAGCAACTGAATTGAATGAATGTCATGCAGCACCTATTGGTCACAGGCTTTACTGTGCCAAAGAGCTTTTTTTCTTTACAATATATTTGTGTTCAGCATATTACTCTACATACCGGTATGTCTAATACCGTTCCATTGCTCAACACTCGTGACAAGGAATGTATTGTAACTGACATTCAATCACTGAAAGGAAAGAAAAGACAAACACCAACAATAACATAGACCTAGCCTCGTAAGCTAAACTTATATATATATATATATATATATATATATATATATATATATATATATATATATATATATATATTTTCTTACTACCTTTCCCTCTTTTTTAAACTTAATCTCTACTACACCCATGACTCATAGTCTGCCCTCCTATACCTTTGTGCCATCTACACTCCTCCCATTTCTCTCCCACCCTAATTCTTTCCACTATTCCACTCACATTTGTGTGATAATAAAGTATACATTTTCATCTAGCCAGCCAAAAGTGTGTAACCATAGAACATATTGTTTCGTCTCCAAATGCAAGGTATCAATTTGCCACCAAAAAGTGGTTGGACAACCTAGAAGTTCTCTTTGCAAAAGATAAATCATTAGAAAATTGTGCCTGAAAAAAATGCTTCATCTGCCATAAACCTCCATACCTTCTTCATTAGAGGACAATGGCCGGTCTCGTTCTCTGTCTCTGTCTCTGTCTCTGTCTCGCTCTCGCTCCCGTTCCCGTTCTCGTTCTCGTTCCCGTTCCCGTTCCCGTTCTCGTTCCCGTTCCCGTTCCCGTTCCCGTTCCCTCTCTCTGTCTCTGTCTCTGTCTTGGTCACACTGACTGTCTGGGCTCGGCTCTCGGGGGAGGTGTATGCCAGCCTCATAGTCAAAGCCTATCCGTTCAGCGTGGCGCCTGGCGGTTCTTATGACAGCCCCGCCCATCTCCCTGAGCCGCAGGGCAGCGCGGTAGAAGACTGTGTCCTTGGCGTTGTACTTTAGGCAGTTGTTGACAATGAGGCCAAAGTCTGCCTCAAATGCCTCAAAAGTGAGGTAGTGATGGGACTCCAGCAGGTTCCACATGGTCTGGAAGTCCATTGGAGTGTCAATGTGGTCCAGGTAGTCTGGCACCTGGATAGTAGAGATCAGGCAAAGGCATGACCTGTGTGCTCTAATAAGCTCTTGTGTATGTACAGTGACTTTTCAGTGCAGATGTCAGTGTGTAGAAGTCAAACAGAATACATATTTGAAATGTTGTGCCGAAAATTAAATGATGCGGTGAGCGACATGACAGCCAATATTTGTTTACTTGAACACAATTTGTTTTGGCAAGGATTCCTTGTATCAAAGCTACTGAGCTGTAGGGTCCGTGTACTTGGCGGCCAACGGATTTTCGTTTTGAAAGGAAAAAAACAAAAACGAAAAACGGCCAGTTTCCCAATTACCATTAGTAAATAGGAAAACTAAAAACGGAAAACAACCCATTATTCGTTTTTTGTTTTGATATTAAAAAACGGAAAACGAAAAACTATCTCGTTATCCGATTTTCTTTGATGTGTTTGTAGATGGAACTCGGAAATTTAAAATGTGTGTATAAATCTTATTCCTCATTCATTTTTTTCGTGACCCGGAAGCGATCGTAGGTAGTAAGCGGCTGCATACCCGGAAATCATTTGGACATCAATGAGACCATGGACAGTTAGAATGATACGGACGTAAAAACGTTTTTAGACAAATATGCTAGTTTTATATTAGAAAACCGAGTGGTCACAGGAGATTAGCGCTGACTGCTCTCATTCATCAAAAATGAGTCTACACAACAAGACAACCATCATAGTCTAATAATAATAATAATGAAGCGAAAACATTTTCAAAACTTCTCATTTTCATTGCCATTGCTTTGGCAAATATCTGTCAAACAAACTAAAATCGAAACCATGATTTGGCTTTCCCTTATCAAATTGCAAAAGACTCCGATTTAATACAACAATATCTGTCAAACAAACAGGGATATAATTAGTATAAATAAGATATAAAATCAATATAAATGTGATTTTTGGAGGTTAAAAAAGTAACTACCTAAGTCAGTAGGCCTACATTTTAAATGAGCTACTTTTACTAGTAATTTTACTTGTACTTGAGTAAACAACAAAGTAACAGTACTTTTACTTAAATAGAATTTTTTTTTACTCTTTTCACTTCTGCTGATTTATTTAAATCTAAAAATTGCATAGACCTAGCCCTGGTCTGCATATCGGCCTAGCTGTGGTCAGCTTTTTATTTACTTTAAGAGTAGCATTCATTTGTATGTTTAACAAAAGCGGTAAACGGCGATTTCAACTTCAAGTTGGCCATCAGGACAGAAGTCCCTGACAAGTCCCTGCTGAGCACACCACCTCCGCACATTATTATTATTATTATTATTATTATTAGACTTGATGGTTGTCTTGTTCTGTAGACTCATTTTTGATGAAATAGAGCAGTCAGCGCTAATCTCCTGTGACCACTTCATAATAAAAGTCAACTTGTGTTTCGCCAGTGAAATGATTTTAATATTTGCATATTAAAAGCGATATGCAGACCAGGGCTAGGTCTATGCAATTTTTAGATTTAAATAAATCAGCAGAAGTGAAAAGAGTAAAAAAATGTTCTACTTAAGTAAAAGTACTGTTACTTTGTTGTTTACTCAAGTACAAGTAAAATTACTAGTAAAAGTAGCTAATTTAAAATGTAGAGTTACTTAGTTACTTTTTAACCTCCAAAAATCACATTTATATTGATTTTATATTTATACTAATTATATCCCTGTTTGTTTGACAGATATTGTTGTATTAAATCGGAGTCTTTTGCGATTTGATAAGGGAAAGCCAAATCATGGTTTCGATTTTAGTTTGTTTGACAGATATTTGCCAAAGCAATGGCGCAAAACAACGTTAGAGACCTTTTATGTGAAAATTTGACATTTTGAAAATGTTTTCGCTTCATTATTATTATTATTAGACTATGATGGTTGTCTTGTTGTGTAGACTCATTTTTGATGAATGGGAGGGACAGGGAGACGTTGCACAGATGATAGCAAGTGAGATAGCGGAGAGAAGAGAGTATCTAAGGCGAAATTGCGTGCCACTTCCATGTTAGGGAGACAGGGAATCCCCTTTCGTGGCAATAATGAAGTAACAGAAGAAGTGAGTGAAAAGTATTTGCAAAACGCAAGTTAGAAATACCCTGGGGGCTAATCACCTCCTGTCTTTAAATCCTAGTGAGGTCTCTGCTCCGGACGTGTCGCACTGTGAATGCAACATTGAACATTTAGCATGTTTAATAATGCAAAAACCAGTCCTGCAGGATTATGACAGGAAAGGACTTTTTAGTAAAGCTATCAAAGCATGAGAGTTGGAGTTTATTCATCTTTGATGCTGACGGACTGGTTCAGCCTGCAGCAGCTGTTTCACTTCACTTTGTATTTCCTTGATCGATTTGATAAGGGAAAGCCAAATCATGGTTTCGATTTTAGTTTGTTTGACAGATATTTGCCAAAGCAATGGCAATGAAAATGAGAAATTTTGAAAATGTTTTCGCTTCATTATTATTATTATTATTAGACTATGATGGTTGTCTTGTTGTGTAGACTCAGTTTTGATGAATGAGAGCAGTCAGCGCTAATCTCCTGTGACCACTTCATAATAAAAGTCAACTTGTGTTTCGCCACAAGTCCCTGCTGAGCACACCACCTCCGCACACTCCTCTCAGAAAAACTGTGAACCCAGCGCAGCTGCTATATCACCACAAGACATCCCATTCTTTTGGTTTTCTAATATAAAACTAGCAAATTCGTCTAAAAACGTTTTTACGTCCGTATCATTCTAACTGTCCATGGTCTCATTGATGTCCAAATGATTTCCGGGTATGCAGCCGCTTACTACCTACGATCGCTTCCGGGTCACGAAAAAAATTAATGAGGAATAAGATTTATACACACAATTTAATTTCCGAGTTCCATCTACAAACACATCAAAGAAAATTGGATAACGAGATAGTTTTTCGTTTTCCGTTTTTTAATATCAAAACAAAAAACGGATAATGGGTTGTTTTCCGTTTTTTGTTTTCCTATTTACTAATGGTAATTGGGAAACTGGCCGTTTTTCGTTTTCGTTTTTTTCCTTTCAAAACGAAAATCCGTTGGCCGCCAAGTACACGGACCCTGTAGCCTAGAAATCTAGACGCACCCTTGTGACAGCAAATGTAATTTGCAGCCAAGGGGATCTAGGCACTCTCTGTTGACTTGCAAGCTGGAAAAACCAAACTCTGGTCAGGCCAATCACATTGTGTATAGAGTCGGTGGGCGGGCTTATGGCTGCTGGAAGACTTGGAGTTAAGCTTTTTTTCAGAAAAGAACAAAGCACGGCACTTAAATCATTCTTAAAAAAGGAAGATGTGTTCGGAGTTTTGCCGTTCGGATACGGCAAAAATTGAATCTATCAACTAGCTTCTCTTCCTTCTTCGTTGCTCTGCCTGGTTGTAGCGCTATCCTATTACGTGCAGAGGGAATTTGAAAGACAACTGTTTATCCCCTTGGATTGAGCCCTGTCAATGGTGAGTTCCCAGACCCAAAATCTTGATGTGGGTCTGGCTTGTCAGGCCAACTGAGCTGGGATATTATACAAATAAGTTTAACAATTTTTCATAATAATTTTATTATAAATATAGTTATAAATAAAATGCAAATAGAAAAAGAAGTGAGGTGCAATATATAATTTAACATACATTATGTAGCAATTTAATCTGATGTGATCAGATTAAAAAAAATTACATTTATATGAAAGGAGCACACATAGCTTAAGTGAATATGCTCCTGAGTGAGTGAGTGAGTGAGTGTGTGTGTGTGTGTGTGTTTACCTCTGCCAGCGGTACAGGCTCAGTAAAAAAGTTGTTAATGTCTCTTTCCTGTAACTGCTCCAAAGTACTCCTCAACAGCACCAGGAAGGGAGTCAGCTGCATCTCCAGCGCCATCTGCTGCACCTTAATCTAAACACAGACATCATTTATTTTAACAGTGTACACCTGCTCACTGAATACATAAACATAGACAAACATGTGGGTTACACTTTACATGAACGTGTCATAAACATTATAAACAAGTCATAAACGTTTATGACATAAGTGTCATTTGGTTAGGGTCCATGTGTCATGACTGTGTCATGACAGTGTCATGTGTTCATGACAGTGTCATGTCACTCTTATGTAGATACCTTCAAGTGTTACCAAAATTTGTAGTAAGAACATTGTATTTGTAAATCCAAGTCAAATGTATGCATGTACCCACACACTCATATGTGACTGTGCTAAACTGCCGGTAGCGAAGGAAAGCGTTGTTTTCCGTGTAAATATTTTATTTGGGTAGCACACATAAACAGTGGATTAATGAATTGTGAATTAATGTGTGTGCACTCTCATGTAGATAGGAAGAAAATAGTTAACGAATGCATTGCTGATATGCAGCTGATAATTAAATGTGTCAGAGCTTCCTGGCAGCACCTAACCCTTCCACACCCCCAAGACCTGACCACTAAAAACAAACTAGTTATTGAGACAGTGTTTCATTGCCTGCACAGAAGCAAGTCCAATCCAAAGAGAAGACTTTTGTACTAACCAAAAAAAAAACGGAAAAACATAGTGTGTGCTATGGCTAGCGTTAGGGTTTTTAATATCAGTTAGTAACAGACATAAAAAGATAATTCATAGCTCACCGTCTCCCTTTTGAGTTTTTCCCTCTTGCGGATGAGCTCCACCAGTAGCCTGGCTCTCTCCAGGTCGTGTCTAAGTCTCTGCCATGCCTTCAGCTGCTCCTTTAAAGCAGAATGTTTCTCCTCGCTGTCCCTCTGCAACACCAACACACACACACAAACCCACAAACGTGTCAGACAACTGTATGAGGCAAGAACAGAACTACAGTAGCATATACAATCACATACAATAACACAAGTCACCGGAGGGAGCTGCGATGGAGGTTGTGGTGGGAGTGGGTCGATGTGTCGTTGGGACTGCAGATGGGTTTGGAGCCGGCGTAGCAGAGGTACGCCGTTACGACTTTGCCTCTTCAGGGTCCAGTAGCTGTGAAGTCGCTGCATGAACTGGCTCTTCCTGGGTACCGTCAAGTTACTGGTGATTTTGCTCAGCCTGCAGAGAAACAAACACTACTTCAACTCTTGCTGTCTTGTCTTGCCATGTCATAAAAGTAAAGCTTTCGTAATTGTTATAGGGAAAGTCCCCCCTGTTCCAGGAGGTAAGGGCGATTTACAGAACAGCACTTCTAGAGCAAGCGGATATTAGTATGCAATTAAAAAACTCAGGGACCCACAATAAGTCAAGTGATCATTTTGGTTGTGGTTAACCTGCTGATCCACACAGTTTCGTGTTAAAGGGTTACTAGACATATACGGTCTTGGAGCACACAGTACAGGTAAAACATGTAGTGTGTATGTACCTATGGGGAGGTATGCAGGGCACAGACACCACTGGCGCAGCAGCTCTCCTTTCAGCCAAGATCTTCCTCGCTCTTTTCATCTTTAGCCTGGACTTGGCCTTCGCCCTCTTGGCTCGCTCAGAGCTCCAGCCCTTGGAGTCGTCATCATGGCCAATGCTGGGCTCGTCATCCTCCTCCAGCTCTCCTTCACTGTGAGACGAACCCATGCTGGCGCCGCCCACTCCTCCCAAAGGCCGTGCTGATCCCGGAGGCGTGTGGATGTCACAGTAAGCTGTCTTGCGGACGCTGAAAGAGGTGCCGTTGGCCCCAGTCTCCCTGACGGGCTCCATTTTCATGTAGAGGCCCGCCTGCTGGGCACAGGTGACGTGGAAAGCCGTGTAACAGTTGGCTTTGTGACACTGGATGCAGGCACCTGAACCACGCTGCTTGCAGATGTAGCAGGTGAGCTTCCAGCGTGCAGGAGGAATGTGCTCAATACTGTCGATTGGCTCCAGAAAGACTGTGTTAGCAAAGCAGACCTGAGGAAAGGCAGCAAAATTCACTTTATTGCAATATTCTTTTTAAAAGTGCTTGGGTAGTAATGAGATAACAGACTGACTGAGCCCTGTTAAACTGTACATTAACACTGATGTTAATCTATTCATCTGGTTGTATATCATTTTAGTTGTGTTTTGCATTCTATAATTTATGCATCTAGTGCATTATCAAACCACTGGTACTCAACATGCTGAACAACCATCCATATATGTGCAATACAGCATCCTCACAGTCCTAGACTGTCAATACAGTTAAATCCTTATGCACACACTGAGGAACATTAAAGCAACATTGAGTCTGAATGAAACAGACTAATGCTAAAAGCTGTGTGCACCACAGACAAACACAGCAATGCGGAGTACCGCAATATCTGCAAAATGATGCAGTTCGGATCAAGAATGCATGTGGTGGTGTATGAATTTTACCTCCGGGATCCAGAGGGCACACACAACGTGTGCCCAGCGTGCATCATCTGTCTGTTTGAAAGCACCTCCCTTGTTGGGACAGAGAGCACAGTCCACAGCTCTACTTGGCGACTGCAGGCAGCGACGACATAACCACTGGCCCTCTGGGATGTATGGAACACCATAGCATTCTTGGTGCACTGCCAGGTTACACATGTCGCAGAACAGGATCACATTGCTGTTCTGACACTCGCCATCGTTACAGATGCAGCAGACAGCATCTTCATCGATTAGGGTACTGGGGTCAGCCTGTGGGAAAAGAGGATAACGAGAGACCAGAGTTGGACACATTCTATATGTTTCTAACAGTGTTCTAATATTGTTTTTCCCTTAGCTTCCAAATTCAGGTACCTTGTTGTGGCTCTCAAAGTACGACTCCTTCTCCAGGCGATCCATGAGGTACTCAAAGACTTCCTGAGGGATGGGTGTAACACCGTCACGCCGCCGCTTGTCGTTCATGATGTCAAGCCAGATGTAGTCTTCCTCGTCAATGTCATACTCGACCTCCTCATCCAGCTCCTCCACAGACTTATCAATGTACCTGAGCACCAGAATGGGAAAGTAGAGGAACATGTCTTATACATATAGTATTACATAATAGTACATGGGTAGAAAAATAATGACAGAATCTGAGGTCAAATGGATTTCCTTATACATGTACAACGAGCTGTACAAGTGCAAAAAAAAAAACTGCGTAAATGTTGCTTCAAATATTTGACTCACCAAATTTCTGTTTAACAAAAGATGCCTTCTCTAATACATGCACCCCATTAAATTGCCTGCCATGTACTTAACAATAATCTTGCTTCTAATTGTAATTCTTACCCGCTATGTAAATTATTAATGAACCAGATTATAATTCTTAATGCAGACCTGTAGTAAGATGATGGTCGAGGAGGGGCATCAGGTCTCTCTTGGTCCAGTTCTCTGAACACCGCCTCAGGGAGTTTGACTGCAGGGCCGGACAGAGCGCTGTGATGATGAGATGAGCCATCCTTCTTCTTTTCCTTACTCTTATGCTTCCCAGACTTTGGAGTGGATTTGCCCCCATTAGAGGATGGGATATCTGGCCGGTCCTTGCCACTACCTCCTACCTCGCTGCCTCCAGCTCCGCCATCACTACCGTTACACACCCCTCCGCCACTACCACCAGTACCAGATGGAAGTGCATCCTCTGCATCACTGTCTTCCTCTGACACCACATCAATGTTCTCAAAGATGCTAATGCGTTGGATGCGTCCTTGAAATTCCAGCTCCACCATGCGCTGTGCCTGGGCATAGGTCATTGTCTCTCTGCCCGGGGAGTGAGAGTGATCTGACCGGTTGGGGCTACCCGGTGTGTTCCCCCCGTGCCCCGGTCCTCCACCTCCCTTACCTCCACCATCGTCCGTATCACCTGACCCGGCCAATGAGGCGCGAGGAGGCCGTCCTTTTCTCTTCTTTTGGGGCACAGTCTGTGCAGGAGTTGGGTTATCATGGTCATAGTGGTAAAGGTGATACTCAATGCCACTGTAGCTCTTGTAGACTTTACGACAAGTCTCCACAGGGCACTCGTAAGGGGGCTTGGTGGCCCGCAGATTGTGACAGAACGTCTTTACATCAAAGTCCAGTCCCATTTTGCCAACAGCCACTGCTGCGACAGATGCTGTTCAAGTTTACATCTGGGAGAGAGGAACACAAAGGAGAACCATAAGAGGATAAATTCCAGAGATTTAATTACAATACATTAGTTAGATAGTAGCTACTGTCATTGAATTGTAGCACTTGGAGACACCAGTCTAGACAAGTCGTGCACCTGTTATAGTGCAGTCACGTGACCATGTCCCTCACTCCCAGTAGGAAACAAATTGTTATGTTTGTCTCCCAGTAGCAGGTGCATTTAGGTCAATATTTTTCTAACTGAAGTTATGTCAGGTTGACGTGCATTGAAAACAGACGGCATAACAGTAAGCCTAGTTGCCAATAAATTACAGCTTGTTTACAGCCCATGATTTCTGGCTAAAACAACAGTGCACAGGACGAAATTTTGTTTGATGATCCCAAAAACTAACCAGGACTTTATAATCCAGCTAACGTTAGCCCTAGCATTTCACTGATGCTTTCTCCTCAGACAATGAAACATTGTAGCCTGACGCTGTTAGCCAGCAAGCTAACAGCAGCTAGCAAACAACAACACCAGTTCACTCTCCAAACAGCATATACTACAGTTACTACTCACGAGTTAGCTAACGTTACAAAGTAGCTAACGTTATTGCTTGCTTCCGTTAATTGGTCATCTTAATCGACGCTCTGTGTTTCATTCAGCTCAACAATAACGTTACACTACGTTTTAATTCGCGTGCTAAATTGTAGCTCTATTCACAGGGCAGACGGTAACGTTAGCTACATAAAGAGGAGTGCTACTTAAACGTTGCATTTTTTTTTTTTTTTGCATTAATAATAACAAACAATACACACGAGTGTTTAAAGTTAGATACACTGTAACAGCGTTTCCCTCCACAATGACCTCACCCCGTGTATCCCTGAATCTGAGCAGCAAAATGACAGTATTACTAGAATTCATCAGGTTAACGTTACCACACTACTACAACATGCGGCACAAGGTATATTGCTTAATTAAATAGCTAACGTAAGTTCGATCAGCAAATTCTCTGTGGCGAAATAGCTGTGAAATGTTGTGCGATGCGAGGAAAATAGGCAGGCATGCTCAGGGCTTTACTACTTCATGTTTTCAGGTTACAGTGGGTTAAGATGAAACACGGAAATTGCCACACAATTCTACTCTGAATAACCTTTTAATTGTTAAAATGTGACCCAATTGTTTCTGACAAAACCAGCCTTCAATCGTGTAACGCTACAGATCTGGACTAACGTTATAAACACTTACTACTCCACGTTCCCCAAGACTGCGTGCTTCGGAAACCTCACACCAGATCGGACGGGTTGCAGATCGGTTTTAATGCATAAAATAATCCCAGATGAGAATTACAGGACGCGTAGGTACAGTGAAATGTGTTTATAAAACAATATAATATCCCGATCATGTCATTGTGTTGGGAATAATTCAGGAACTCGGTTGAACAAAAGGGGCAACCGTTGCTGTAACGTTACGCCATAGACGCGGGTTGACACATTCGCCACACAAAGCAGGGTCTATTTCTCGGCTTCGGTGTTAAAATAGAGCCTGTTTGCACGTTAACCCATATTTCATAATACTACACATTATATTCTGTTCGGAGAGTTTATGGAGTAATTTATTTTTCATTTCTACTTGACCAGTAATTTCCTACATTCGTGTTGTATGTTGCGAATCTGTGGCTTTGTTTCAAATTTGTCGGCAGGACTGAAGTGAAAACATCCTGGCCTGACTCCGCGTCACACTTTTAAACAGTCTACAAACACTTGAACGCCCTCTAGTTACATATTATTTAGAATTCATTGGTTGAATTTATCTTTAATTCATAATCTTAACTCCATGCTAGAGAAATACAATAAAGGCAATAAAACCAAAGACACACATCATCAAGCACAAAATAATATTTATTTCTCTCTCAACATACAGTCTGATGATTAGAGTGCAGCAGGGTTGGGTGGGGTAATGCAGTGGGACATTCAGCAGGCAGAAGCAATCCCACACAGTTTGAATACAAGCCTTTGACAATCAGAGCAGATTCACCAGGGGGCAATATTGTCCAGAGAGAAGTGAGATGAGCAGAGTAGAAAGTGTCAGGACTGCTCCTCCTCCTCCTCCGCCTCTGTAATCTCAGCTCCTTCCGTTTAAACACTGCATCCAAATGAATATGCAAACAATAGTTATTCCTTCCTCTGCTAACCATGAGTTGGCAACGAAGGAGGTGGAACAAAACCAGATACAAGTGACAGAGAACAGAAATCTCTTACTACAGGAAGTATTTCACCAAAGCAGAAGACTCTGCATAATATCCTATAAAAGTCCAATTCAAACTGAATTTATGGAATAATATACATCAAAGAAAGCCCTCCCCCGCCACCACCTCTAAACAGTCCAAAAAAAAAAAAAAATTACAAATATAAACTACAAGAAAACTGTACAATTCACAGCTTGGCAGACATCGGGGTGCTGAAACCTTTCAAATGTGTGGAGATGTAAAATATTTAACCATTGTAGCTGTATTGTTTCTTTGCTTTGTGAAACATGAAAAGTTGGCCATGCTTGTCAGTGATAAAAAAGTACAGGCGGTGAAACCCACTATATACAGTGTAGGAAACTCTTAAACAGGTTAGAATTAAGGGGGACTATACTGTATGTTGTGCAAATCTCCCGCATCAAGTATCATTTGAATTCTGAATCACTGAAAAGAAAATTTAAAAAAAAGAATGCTGTCATCCAAAGCAACTTTGAAAATAAACACATCAAAATGTCAACAGGGCAAAACACTGCTTTGTGAGGGTCTCATTCGTTAATTTAATTTGAGGAGTTGTTTTCATTTAAGTACCATCTCATGTGACTATAATGCTTAACTGTACAGTGGAATCACCTCAGACAATAGCAGCATTAAAAAGTCAAGCTTTAAACATCAAATAATTTAAAAAACATCAGACCTAACTGGTGATCGCACAAAACATTTCACATATAATGTATGCTGAGTAATAGGATAGCCAGGTTGAAAGAACATTTAGCAGTAGTGACTTGTTTGCTTGGTGGTTTGTAATGTTTATAATTTGCAAGGTAACTTTTGTCTGTTGCTTGGTGATTTGTAACTTTGTTCAACTCTTCAGCTTGCTCCTGTTGCACACATCAGAGATAAGGCTTGTGGCAAGGCCACGATCAAAGCTTTGTGGAGGGGGTTAAATTGCACTTTTAAGCCTCAAGCCTTCACATATTAATTGCTACATTCTGATCAGAACACTTCCAGAGGCATATTCTGTAGAAAGAACTATGCACATTATATATGGCTCTGGACACCACCTTTCCTCTGAGCACAAGGATACAACATTGCCAACTCTTGTGCTGTCCAATGCATCAGTTGTCCTATCAAAAAGAGGCTGTGTCCGACTGAACCATTTGACCCCAAAGAGTGGATTTGGCTGCTGGCGTAAATTTTTTTTTTTTCTTCTCTCATCAGTCGTACATTAACCATTTGTTTCTGCAAGGCAACGGTACATCTCACCACTATGGCAATCCATCTGTCACAGGGGTGGAAAGTAAACAAGGGTTAAAACATGATTTTATTATTTTAAATAAGAGCATTTACTGTATTAAAAGTGCAGTTATACAAGGGCATACATATGTAAACAAAAAACAAAAGTGTCAGTAATGCATAAAAAAAAGGCACTGCACTCAAACTATGATGCAGACATGCTTTGTTTCACAGAAGAACAAATTATCTATAAATCAATGTTCAAGGCACTACATTCCTTCAAATATCTTCATCATAAACACCGTCCTGTTACTGTATCTGAAACCACTGTTATTTGGATTCCAATGTAGTGTATAGTGTACGTAATACAGAGAAAGGCAAAAATCAATGTGTAAACTGCAGTTATAAAGAATAAAGTGAAATGTTTTGTGACTGCAGACAAATTGTCTTGTATGGCTGAGTTTAGTCAACACACACACACACACACACACACACACACACACACACACACACAAAACACACACACACACACACACACACACACACACACACACACACACACACACACACACACACACACACACACACACACACACACACACACACACACACACACACACACACACAGGTGATGTATAAAGAATATCAACACTACAAGATCAAATGATGTACATGTGTGGCTCTGGTGAACCAGAACAGAGTGGTGTTGGACAATCATGCCCATACACACTAACAAATATTAGTTAGCAGATTAAGTAGTCCTAGTGGTTTTTGGACACGGGCCATTCTCGGAGTCGGGCATGACCAGAGGGTAGGCTTGGATCCCTGCGTTTGCCATTGTGGCATAGGGCATCATTCTTGCAGCACCAAGCAGGCCTACTGGACCCACAGACCCGACAGGACTAGGCATGCCAGGCCACTGCTGGGGGTAAAGAGGACCAGGAACCATCCCGCCATAGGAGCCTGCTGGCAAAAGGTACCCAGCAGGGAGCATAGTTGAGGAGTTGGGAGCTAGAGTTGTGGGCATACCAGGGCCTAAAGCAGCTGTCAGGGGGCAGGAAAGAGGCAGCTGGAACTTGCGTGGACCAACATGGCATTTCATCTGAAACAGAAGGGAGTTGTTGTACAAAGTAGTGCATAGACTGACTCAAATGTAAGAGATCAAAGTACAACTGATCCTTTTATCATCTATCCCTGAGTGCACACCTCCAGTTCCAATACCTCATGTGTAGCTGCTCCCATGGGTGGCGCTCTGCCCTCCAGGTCCTGCTGGCGTCTCTGCTGTTTGATCTGGTTGAGGGAGGGGCGTGGTTGATTAGCTGCAGCAACAGTCTCCTTCGTCCAGTCATCTACCAGTTTGTGAAGATCATCGGTGAACGTGCCTCTCTTGTTGTTGCTGTTGTTGGTCTGGACCTGAGCGAGCTGTGTGATTGGCTGGGGAGATGGTGACGGTGTAGCTGTGGTGAGTGACGCCTGTGTCTGACTGGAGGCTGTCTGAGCTGTGGTGGTGTTGAGAGTAGACCCTGCAAAGACACAAAGGTCTTCAAAATCTGGCCAGTTCAAAAAAAATGTACAGTCAAATCAATTGGCTGCTTTATGGCGTAATATAAAGGCAGTTGTGACACAATATACCTATAATATAGAATAGTCCTAATGGCTTTGTTGAGGCCAGAGTAAATAGTATGCTACTTATTTACTGTGACATATTTTGCCAACATAGCAGCCAAAGGATTGCAACATGAATGACTTTCATGAGTAATCATAGACAAATTAAATGTTTGATATGCAAGCAATGACAAAATTCAGCAATCAAGACATTGACACGGTCATGCAAAACAACAAGAAACGTAAAATAATGCAACAATCTGTAGAGTACCCACATTTTCAATAACTGCCACAGTTTCAAAGTGCCAAAACAAAAAAAGAGAAAATAAAGTGCACAGACAAACATAAGGAGGACTAAAATAGTAAGGACAGAGTAAGAAAGACAGAGAGTAAGTAAATGAGATAGTTACTACTACTGCGCTCTTTGCCTAGACATAGTCGTTTCAGAGTGGACCCTATAAAAAGGTAAAACAGCACAAGACAGAAACAGTTAGGCCAGGACACACTGCACACCACAAGTATGTGGAAAAGCTGCTTCAAAAGCACATTCAGCTATCAAAACAATTGGGGAGAGAGAAAGAGGGAAAAGGAGGACAAGGGGTTTTAAAAATCAGTGAGGAGGACTGGAAGAAAGAGCCTAGGTGTTCTCTTTTAAATAGACAATCATTTGAAAAGTTGACTATTAGAAACTACCTGACAAGCTTAAGAGAGAGCACTCCTAGCTTTGGTTTCTGATGTTGCGTGTTAAAGTTCCCTCATTTATAGCAACAATGTCAGGAGGAAGACCACCATATTTTATGCTGCTTCTTAAATTAACTGAATACATTATTGAATACAACAGAAATATCTTTTTTGTGATGACAGAAATCTGGTAAAATGCAGTCACTATAAATCTTAAATTGCCTTTACAAATAAAGAGTAAAATAATCTGTGTTTACGGATTTGTAAAATGTATGAATGATATGGTCCATTCGTTAGTAGGGAGAGACCAAGATAATTTTAGTTTTCTAAGAAAGGAAGACTGGAGCCTGGATTAAAAAGAGATCCTTTTGTCGATGTGAGAATGCCTGTGAAACAATGTGAAACCAAAATAAATAAAGCTTCAAACTAAAAGAGCACACAGATACTAGGTGAAACTCATCAGAGTCAACACTTGTCAGAAACATGCATGTAACTCAGGAGAGGTGGAAGGAGAAAAAAAAAAAAAAAAAAAAGGAGTAATATTGATGATACAGCCCTTCATATGGCGCAGCAAGCCTCCATCAGTGCCCTGCCTGGCGCCTGCACCATGCACGTCTTCTCCATCCAAACATGAGGGACAAAGAGAGCCCTGCCTATCAGGGAAGGGCTGGTTTTTTTCTCTGTGTTAGTATACAGATGCTTACTGACTTGGGCAAAGTGCCTTGACTTGGGAGATGTTACACAATCAAAATTAAGAGTGGATGGAAACACACAACAAATAAAGGTTTTGGCATTCTCTCTTACACATGTACTGACACACTTGTGCAAACAGGCACACTGTCTTGTTTTAGTTCTGACCTCAGGCCCATGTTTGGAGAGATCTAGCCCCAGTGTGATTGCGGGGTCTGGTATATTTTAAGCCAGAAGCACTGCACAAAGCATTTGTAGGAGTGGGACGGGGCATTATACCCACAATTGTATGGTTATGAATGGAACAGTGCTTCTGTAAATTGTGGATGATTGCCAGAGTACAGATAAATACCTATAACATCCAAGTTATTTGCGGCCTGGGTATTGGAGGCCCCACACACACACACACGTTCCTTTTCAATCTTCATGCCAAGAATCTGAATGGTGTCCCGACTCTTTGGGGTAATTCTGAATTTATAGAACCAGTTACTTTTTGTTGTACTTCATTCTTTCTGACCACCAGAGACAGTGCTTCCCACCTAGCCTAGGAAAACCCTGATGAACTTCCAGCAAATTTGAGATTTGCTCTGCAAGTCAGTCTGGCCAAGAGCCCATTCAAGCCCATTTCCAATTTTTCCAAATCGAGGCACCAATCACAACCGTTGAGGCGGGCTTTACACGATGACGATAGCGCAGCGACAGCAAGCAGCTTTTCGTTTACATTTAACATGACGGCCACCGATGCGCAGCAACCTGTTGATGCCGCTGTCACTTCTACGTCACCCGGATCATTGGTCTGATTGGTTGAAGGACTATCCAATTGCGCCCAGAGGCATTTGAGCGGCGTCCGTTGGTGACGCCCCTTTGGAAATGTGCTGCGAATGAAGCTTGCCCAGACCCACTCTAGGTTACAACTGAGAAGGGTCTGGTGTCAACCAGGCTATTTCCCATCTGGAGGACTTATTAATCAAAATCCGGTCATGTGAAGCAGTGTTATGCGGCGATATAGCAGTTAATAAAAGTCTGTTGGCCATCCTAGCAGCGGGTTTCTATTTTATAACCCTTGACTACAGAAGTTAGCAGCATGCATTAGCTCAGAGGGCTGAATTGGCTTGTATACTTAATTACGTGAATGCCTTTGTCACCCTAGTCTCGCAATGCCAGACCTTCCTCCACAGTGCTGCACAGGAGGGTCTGGCTAGTCCCCACAGCATTCCGGGATAGGAGAAAAATGTTAGAAAATGCTCTGGTTTATTGGCATTTCTTTAAACCAATCACAATCGTCTTGGGCGGTGTTAAGCAGCGGACAGAGCCACTCTGTTAAACATGTGTAGCGGCCTGTCTTTGTTGGTACTACTACAACTGGGGGGCACCAAAGTCAGAAATTTCAATTCTACACAGTGGCTTTAATCAAATTCACATAATGGCTCTTTTCCAGTAAGTGACAAACACGACTGGGAGCCTGGCCCTGGCTATTGGCTATGGAAATGAACCAAAAGCGAAATTTTCGACTTTTAAGTGTCCACAAACACTTCTGCACCAATTACAATGTCTAACAGCAGCAAGAAGTAAGGGACTTCCAGCAAAGTCATAGGCCAAAACACAGTCTACACAGAAATGTGACCTGCTTCACCGATTGCTTGAAGATGAAAAAGAAACATTTCCTGGCTGCACAAGCCCTTGATTCTGGTGACGTGTGCCTATGTTAGCTAGATTCAGTTGAATTTGTGCATGTGCTGGATATTCTCTGGCAGCCAGAAAAAATATAATACAGACCACAAGCTTTGAGGTTGTTGAGGGAGGGGGGCGAGGAGTAGGGATAGAAAATGGGTGATGTATTTCAGGTGAGTAGGCCTGTGAGGAGGGTGAAATAGAAGATCCACTATATTACAGAAAAAAAAATTGGTTGATAGAAGAGAGAGGCAGGTTAAATGAACAGAAGATGGAAATGAGTGAGGGGAAATATTAAAGAACAAATACAAACAGATGGACAGAGACACAGGTCCACTGAGGAATCTAGTGCGTGGTTTGCTACTAGATTTATAGGTGACTCTCTCTGACGTTTGGTGGTAAACCGTCCAGCCTGTAAAAATGAATATAAGAGGGAAGAAGAGAAGAAACAAGAGAGACACTTTGTAAAAGTGTACAGAGACTGGGACGAGAAACCCCCACCATCAAAAGCACCAGCAAAGGAGTGCACGATTACAGGACCCCACTACAGTAGAATATCTGGTAATTGATGAGAATCTTCACCAAATATACAACTGATAATCAAGCGTTTTAAGGGGATCTCCGGAACTACCGGGTAAGGGTATTGTGGTTGTATGCTTGGGTTTTGACCCTGATATTATTAGTTTGTCTATTAATTTAATATTGCTTATTTAATGGGGTCAGATTTACAGCTTGTAGTAATTTGCACCTGTCTCTAAATGTGCTTTTGTCATAGCATAAAACCAGAAAATACACTACAGCATTAGACTAAAATGTAGTAAAATAAATTGTACCGAAAAAAAAACGTTATTACGTTGCATCAAAATGATCAAATAATAATAATAATAATAATAATAATAATAATAATTATAATAATAATTATAATAATAAATAATAATCTGTTAAACATATTTGAGTAAATTAAAAAGAAAATACATTTGAACCACAACATCTCAAAGAAAAAAAACAAAGAGACTTTGACTGAGGCATAGATGCAACAAAAATATTTTAGACGTTTATTAGCTGCATAAAGCTGTTGGGTTCTGTTGACTATCTTACAGTAAGTTTAACTAAATCAAAACCTTTCAAACTAAAAAACATGGCCAACTGCTACAGATTCAAATTATAAAACTAGGAGGGAGGGATACTGTGGTCACTAGAAAGGATATCCCGTCTCATTGCTAACTCCAAAATACTGTTAGCAAACTACATAAAAGAGCCACGTTTTAGTTGTTAGCAGGTGTTACTGACTGTTAGAATGTAGACAGCTCTTGGTTTTACAATAGCCAAGAGGGACAGTGACCAACATGTCAGCCTTAACATTTATCTGTCTCTATTTTTGTCTGTCTAACTTGTAGTAGACTTAAACGTGGCTTGGTTAATAATTTGGTTATATAATGGCTGCTGAAAAACAATGAGTCATATTTATATAAGTAAATATGTGTGTATATGTATAATATTATTTATTATCAATATATTATCTTCTATACTGTGGATTATAGTAGATTAACTGAGAATCATTTTCCATGATTTTTTATTTTATATTTTACTTTTTAGAACCCATGTACGTCATTTTTACATCAAGTTGTTGGCATGAACTGAATATTAACTCACTGTTCTTTATTTCTCCCAGGCTACATAAACAAAGTACAAGTTTGTGAATTTAAATTGTGAACTTTAAAATGTGTACCACTTGAATTATTGGATAATATGCCAACCCCAGCTTTCAAACAATTATTGGTTATCATTATCAGAAATTTCAAATTTTCAAAAAATCGGTCCATTCCTATTACTTGCGTAATGGCACACATGGTATATACCAGGACGCAATGCACATTATTATGTATAGCACATAAGTATCACTTCTCCTTTTCTCAATCAGACAGATGCTAGCCATCTCATAAATACATTTACAAATGTTTATGTTTACCATATGGCTAAAATGTTATATATGTAGTATTTTAAGTGGTATTACACACAATTATGTGTGTTTGTGTCTGTAATCCTTTGAGATGAGACTCTTGAACCTTCTACTTGCAAAATGTTGTCCACTGACAGAAGGGACAACATTAACACGGTTAAGCATTTACCTTAGCCCTAGTGGCTGTTTTGTAGATAGCATGTCCCATCCACACACACACACCATCATCATCATCATCATCATCATCATCATCATCATCATCATCATGCACATGAACCTATAATGTGTACCTTGGCCAGGGCCAGCTTGGTTGGCTGTTCCATCACCGTGTAGCCCAGCGTAGATGTTGTCTGAGGAGAAAGAGCCCTTTAAGGAACAGGGTTGCTGGGTGTGGACCTGCTCTGGGGCGGCACTGGGCTCATTGCTGGAGCTAGAGCTGCCACTGGAGTGGGCAGAGCCATCTGACAGAACTGAACTTTTCGCCGGGGAGCTGGATGAACTGGCAGCACTCTCACCTTGGAGCAAAAAATAAATAAATAAATAAAAGAAAGAGAAAAGTGTGAGTCAGAGTGAATCACTTGTGAATCGCACACTCCTACGGTTTTCTGAACTGGACGCCATTCCTGCGTTTTCACTTGTGTGCTTCAGTCTGAAAATGTTCTCCCATACACACAAATCATCCCATAAACCACTTGTCACCACACCATCCACACCCACACACCTTTCCTCTCTGTGGAGGGGTTAAGATTGTTTTTGAGCTGCTGCACCATCGGATTGAGCAGTTTTCCAGCCTTCAGCTTGTGTTTGCTGGCCTTGCGCCTGCGACCACTTGGGGGTGCAGCATGAAGTAGGCCGACATTGGGAGGCAGTGTTTTGCCCAGCTCAGTGTACAGATGCTCAATCTCACTTCTCTGGAACGCCTGCAGCTCAGAGATCTCCTTCATGTGTCTAGTGAGAAGGTACAGGGAGAGAACAGACAGAAATTAACTGGCTGCTATTCAATTTCGGCATCTTTTTTTCCATTGTCTTTTTTTTTTTAAGCATTGCCTCAGTAATACACTCTCCATGTAGTCCACTAAAGCCTCTGTCATTGGATCTTGCAGTCATAAAACCTGCATCAAGGGACATCCTTAGATTAGCATGGCCTGTCTGCTTGTTGGTAAAAAGTTACTAACATATGTTTTCATACCATTAATTTAGCACTTTTCGTATACTAGCACAGATTTACGCTGCTACTTGCAGCCTTAAGTCACACTTAATTAGTTAGTCATCAGTCATTTTCAATAAAGTGGTGAAGAACCCTTATTTTTAAAACCTTGGTAATGTAATACTTCAATAATCAATGTTGATAGAGGATAAGCCTCCTTTGCCAAAACATCTTGACTATTAGGCAGTCGTGACCATTAAACATGTTTACGTCTATCGTCAATTGCTATTGTCGGTTAACACAACCTTGTTTTCTGCCAAATGACATAATGGTAAATTAAATCATGCACAGACTTCTGATGACTATGCAGAGGAGCTTACCTACACATATACACAGACGATGCAACACATTTGTGCAGCTGTGGATGAATGCATATGTGTGTAAGTTACTTTACTTTTCTTTCAGCTTCTGCAGTTCTTTCCTCATATCTGCATCCTCAAACTCAGAGTCATTGTCACTGCTGATGTAGGATGAGTGGGCATGTCCTGCAGAAGGCGAGGGAGCGTGACCATTCATTGCCGCGGGCGGTCGGCTCGGTGAATCAGAGCTCTGCTCACTTTTGCTCCGACCAGAGCGCCGCAGGAAGGCCACTGCCCTCTTCATGAGGTCGCTTCCACTGTGCTCAGACAGGGCATGAGCTGGGGGAGTGGGGTGGGCTGGAGGAAGGGCTATGCTGTTGCTATCTTCATCTGCTGAGTCAGAGTAGTGGTGAGAGGAGTGGTGGTAGTTGTGATGAGTCGGCGTATCGATCGTCTGGGCCCGGGGAATATGGCCTGGGGCGAAATCAGGGCTGGAAGTGGGGGGGGCTTGGTAGAAGTTTGGTGGGGCAGAGTAACGGTTACTACTGTGGACTTTGGATGTTCCTGCATTCTCATGATAGGCTGCAGCTGTCACAGATCTGCCCATGGCCACACAGTCCTCTTTCCTGCCTGGGCCCCAGGTCTGGCTGTGAGACCCTCCCGAACCACTAGAGGGTGCTGGGGAACTGCAAATCGTCTTGCTTTTCTCTAAACGACAAATGGCATCTGGTGGAGTGGGGATGATCTGAAAGGAAGAGAAGCCCTTGTTCATAACAAAATCAGGGTCCATAAACCTCATCAACCAATGCAATTTTAAGCAACAAACTGGACCCAGGACAAACACTGGAATAAGTCATGACCTGTAATATAATTTCATTTGGTCAAAAAGACATTTATATTGAGCAGATGTGCAGGGTTTTGAAAGTGGCAGCTTACTTCAAAACGGCTTTTGGAGCTATATGAACTGGAGCTGGTGGTCACATCTCTTCTGTTCAAACCCCTGTTAGTGGCTGAAGGATGAGGAATACGGTTTCAAAACAAATGATTCTCTTATCATGCAGTAATATTGTGATTTGGACATTACATAGATAATGTTACCTACCTGCCACTGAAGAGTCACTTAGTGCACCCACGCCATCTGTGCTCTCAGGAATCTGAGGCTAACAGAGAAAAAGAGAAGGGTGTGTGTGTGGGAGGTTGCAATCATTTGAATAGTGGCAAGTGGTAAATCGCTACATACGCTAGATCAGTGTGGTAAGGCTAGCCATTATCCTCTCCTGACCTCAGTTTTGTCTGAATGAGTCAGACCATGGTTTGTTTTTGGAAGCATGCACAGAAAGAAACTCGCACACAAAATGAAGCTGCCAGAGCAACAGATCACGATGAATTACGGTGCTGACAGCAGTCATTTTGTTATCCTAACCCTCTAAATCACAGTATTAGTCTTGCTCTTTACAGCCAAGCCAATAGTCAAATCAATGACAGTGCAGGGAAACGATTCAATGATGATGCCATTAACTTAGCTCCTAACCAATGTTTGAATGCTCAGATTACACACACACACACACACACACACACACACACACACACACACACACACACACACACACACACACACACACACACACACACACACACACACACACACACACACACACACACACACACACACACACACACACACACACACACTCTTACCAGCTGCTCCCCCTTCTTTTTTGTAAGTGCTCCCTCGGTGCTTTGGCCTTCTGAGACTGCAGGTGGGCTTACTCCCTCTGTACTGGAGGCCTGGGGGTCAGATGGAGTGCTAGAGGGCTGGGAGGGAGTATGCTCCTGGTACAACAGGTTTCTCAACTTCTCATCCAATGTCTTGATGGTGCGGTCTGCAAACTCCACTCTGCGTGGTCCCTCACTGTCTGACTCTGCTGGCCCCCCACTTACTGGCTGCGGGTGGCTTGTGGACTGGGAGTTCTGATGGGCTGGACTCTGGGGCTGGGAGGTGACTGTCCCAGGCTGCATGGGCGTGGCATAAGGTTGCTGCAGGACCACAGACTGATGGGAGGCCAGCTGAGGGGGTAGTTCTCCAGTAGGACTGGCCTTCTGGTTGGCCTGATTAGTTTGAGAAGAGGTCAAACCACTAACTGCTTCTTTATCAATAGCATTCACATTCAGAGAGACTGGTGGCACAATAGCGCAGCATGGAATGTCCGTTACCATAGAGACAGCAGAGATGCAAGGCTCTTCCACAGGAAGGGCGTTGTGATGGCTGGCACCAACAGTTGCAAGGGGACATTTATTTATACAGGGCTGAGGCTGCTGGATCCGTGTTTTTTCAATGTTTTGGTCTTGAGATTGCACTGAGGTCTGAGCTGCAGGGAGCAGAGAGGAGGAGGATGGGCTTTGGGAGGATAAAGACGTGACTGGGGGAGTCACTGCAGTCGTGTTGCTGTTGGGCCTGACTGATGAGGCAGACTTTTCAGATTCTGGAGAAATAAAAAGATTAGAGTTAAATAGCCAAGGCCATAAAGAAGAGAGGCTGGGTTCTGCGGGTGCCAGTGTGTTATCAACATTACTGCTTGTCTTCCCCCACCAAGCTCTGTCAGCTGGAGTTAGATCCTTCCCTTCATTTCTGCCTAGAACCACTGAAGAAGCGCTCTTATATAACTGACCCCAACGGATAAACCACAAAGAAGCACACTCTGATGCATGCACAGCGTCTTCACTATCAACAGCAGCAAGACACAAACGATTCCGTTTCAGTCCTATAGAAAATATACTCCTGGCAGAGAAAGCTGCTGCTCATATTAAAGAATTTCGTTTAGTAAGTAGTGAATCTCAAGACATCAAGGAAGCATTAATGATACTTTGTATTTCTGAGTGTGCATACCCTGGGCTGTAGAGGTGTGAGATGTAGTCTTCTCTTTATCTAACATAGGCGTCTCAGCGACAGGGCAGATGATAAACCAGCGTTTGCCAGTGTGGAGGACTTTCAAGGACAGAAAGAAAGAAAAAGATCATAAATGCACATATACTATAAAATCAATTCAGTAGAATAGCTAAAAGGTAATTAACACTTTGGAATCAAAAAAACTAAAGCGTGGGAGAATACAAACAGATTTCAAAGTAATTCATAAAATCATCCTCATTGCATTGTCACATTACCACAGGCCTCATACGAAATATACAGATGTACAGGGAAGCAGCTAAGTTTAACTGAAACTGAAAAGTGTGAGTGAATTTTCTTGAGTGAATCTATAAGATCCAGGTGGCTAAGAGTCTTACCATTTTGCTGGTACACCAGCTGTGGTGTGCTGGGTGCGAAAGCCTTCAATCCCTAAAGAAAAGCAAAAATTACTACACCGATTTGATGCAAGTGTATCAATTTAATAGGCACTTAAATATGTCCTCAACCAGCCAGAGAGCTGAACATCAGAAACAAATTCAGTTAAAGCTCAATTCAGATCAAAATATCACATCAGCAAGAATAGTATTTTTGGCAGCACTGCATGCAAAGTCATCTTGAGAGTGCGGTAGACAGATTGTGCCATCGCAACCATTAATTGTCAACAGTTACTTTCTCACCTCTGTTCCCAGAGCGCCAGCTCCCTCACACTGTTTGGGACTGCCTCCTTGGTCAGAGTTCCTCTCACTCTCGGCGTCTTCACTCAGCAAGTCCTCAGCCTTGTCCACAATGTCCTTCAGTTGCTCGATAAACACTTCTTTTTCTAAAGGCAGAATGAAATCATTCTGCACCTGAAGGGCACGATGGAGAAAAAGGTAACAGGACATTAAAGGTTTAAGCTTAACAAGCAATGCTTAAAACAATACTGTGCCAGGGACAACAGAAGTATTAGCATGTTTAGGAGGGGAAAACCACTTTAAGAGTAAACAAAATTCTTTGAAAAATTGTTTCTAAGCATTTCACATCATAAAAGTTAATTCAATATATTGCTTAAGTAAACTTCACAAGTAGGTGTTTGCCTTGGACAACCTATATTATACATGATAAGTTGGTAGAGCCATAAATATTTATTTATCTATCTATAAATATGAATTAGTTGGGATTGGAGGAGAGACATAGCAAGAGAGAGAGAGACAGACAAAACATTTTTGCTGCATTGCAGCTCAGAACAGCAACACAGGGAGTTTCAGAGTTCTGAGCCATAATTAAGCATCTCAGGCAGCTTACCACACGCTACAAATACCTTTGCATCAATTGAAGGGGCAGTGACTTTGTCTCCTACTTACCATGTATGTAGCAATCTCTTCCGGTGCATCTCCATCCAGGTCAAACTTGAAAGTAACCATTTTGTGATTATGAGTTTCCAACTGACATTCTACCATCTTATCGCCAGTGTTACACACCTGCAACAAGAGCAGACACAATAAATGAATTGTCTGCTATTACATTATTTTGAACATTGGTTTAAAGAAATGTTTTCCTTGTTGGAATATATTTTGGTTACCCACATTGAGCATGCTGAGCTTTGGCCTGCTAGTCTTCTCTTGCCGAGAACGAGTGCGTGTGGACCTGCGGTGGTGTTTGCGGATTTTCCCTTCGCCTTTACCTCCATATGTCCCTTCGTAACCATCACTCATCTCCTTCCCTGACGTGGCATCAGAGTTGAGACTGGTTTTGGTGAGGATAGGCAAGTACATCAGTGTAAGCATGTATTGCTTTATTCATGAATACATTAATACTGAGCACACAGCTCTATGTTGAAGTGGACTATTAGTTTCAAGATGACAAAGTCAAACATGTTCAAAACTGTTGTCCAAATAAAGATGGATTGACAATATGGGTTTTTTTTTTTTTTTTTTTTTTTGGGTGTGTGTGTGTGTGTGTGTGTGTGTGTGTGTGTGTGTGTGTGTGTGTGTGTGTGTGTGTGTATGTATGTATGTATGTATGTATGTATGTATGTATATATATATTAATAAAAGGAAGTGTGTGTCACACAATCTTCTGGGTGTAATTGATAAATCTTGTACTGGAAATGGGAAATCAACCACGGGAGATGCTAAACTCCACATGAGCTTGAAGGGGATACAAATTTGTGGGGGATTAGCTATCTTCTATCCATCCATTATGAAGGAACAACTGAACTTTCTGAAATGTAAAGCTGCTGGTCACAATGATACATCAGTGTTCATCAAAGTGCACGTTGGTTTTACAGACATTTGTGTATAGCTGGAGAGGTGTCCTTTTGTCAAAATAATGCCTGAAAAATAGACGGCTGTCAACTAGGTCCACATTACACAACAAATAATACAGTATAAGAAATTGGACCGGTTTTACTTTAGGAGGAACAGCTAGCTAGTTAGTTTTCTAAAGGCAAACAAGGTTGCCTCCTTTGCCTCGTGGAGTGTAAAGAAACAGGCTCCAGGCCCTGGAGCTCTGTCAGGGCAGCAGCATTTGGTAGGCCATTAGTCCAAAAGATTGTGACTTTGCGCAGGTATGGAGTGCTGTGGGCTGCCAGCCGTGACAGAGCTCCAAGTACCACATAGCAGGCCAGGGTCTGTGAAGGAAGGCAGGCCGGTCGGCGAGGCAGCAACACAGGCAGCACCGGCCGCTGAACTCCGACACACAGTCTTACCAAATTTGCAATTAGCCATCAATTTTCGTAAAACGGCCCATATTTGAGCTTTATATAGTGGAAGGAAATAGCCCGACAAACAATGTATAACTTTGCAGTGTCTGAAATATGAGACCTGCTGTCGAGTCTCCCATGTATTTCTATGTAGTTTGCTCAAACCAATCAGCGCGCAGCTCATTCTAAATATTCATGAGCAGACCATATTTGGAAGAAAAGCTCTTGTTCCAGATAGAGCCATATTCACAGGGTAGTTAAGGGCCTAATAAAATAGCATTCAGGCAATTTTCAGCCCAGCCAATGTTACATACCCTTTCAGGAGACCTTAAGGAACAGTGTAAAATACCCTATATAATCATTCTATCACCCCTTTAATTACTTTTAGTTTGCGACAAAAAAAACTATGTAGCCAACCAATGCATGTTCTACTTGGCATCCTTTCAACAACAATTCCCTGAGTATAGAGCCTCTAATTCATTAAGTCTGAAGTAAGACGGAAAACTGTTTAAGACCAACTGCATTGTGTCAACATTCATGTCACTGCTTATCAGGCAGAAGGCTGACTAGGGATTAATGTCCATTTGACAGAACCTGAGAGGTGGCTGAGATTACTCCAATTACTTCCAATATGCATTTCTTATCATTCTTCGAACCACTGACTTGTCACCTGCAAACATGGTTGAGGGGAAAGAAGCTAGTACCTGTCATAGCTATGTCCTTCAGTCTGTCTCTCTGCAGCTTGATCCTACAGAAAGAACAAATACAGAAACAAACAAGCAGAGAGAAGGAATAAAAGAGATTAACATGTATTGGGTAATTTTGATTACGTTCCTGACAGTGACTTAAGAGGACGTACAGTGATACAACATGTGAGTGCACTGGTATATATTTGCAAAGCAAGGTGGACAGAGGAAGAAATGAGAACTAACAAAAAGTAGAAATCATATGCCCATACCTCAGTGTTGGTCTCTGTTGGACCCTGACCTGCAGCTCCAGTGAGACTACTGAGCTGTTTCTGCTGAGTCAGACTGGAACTAGCAGACCCAGATGACGCTCTCTGAAAGTCAGAGGGCTGAAGCACAGGAATCTGGCTCTGAACCTTACTCTGGGCCTGCAGGGCCAGCTGGCATGGATTATTATTGTCCAGGTGGGCTGCAGTAGTGACTGTGCACGGATCTGACCCATTCAGCAAAGGTGAGAAGAAGACTGCAGGATGGGTGAGCTGAGCGGGCTGGACTGGCTGAGCAGAGGGGATAAGCTCAGGATTGCTGATCTGGGCCTGCTGAACCTGCTGTAAAAGACAAACCAGATGACACATTTGTATTATACATAATCATGTTGTTCTGGAAGACTGAGTCCTTTGCAGACATTTTGAGATATTCAAACATTTGGCTGTTTTGTCTTTTGTTGTTAAGAATTCCTCAAAAATATTTAACAGGATTTCCATCTATGAAGTACAGTATGAATAGCAACCGTTATTAGCAAAGACTTAAGTCATTTTTCCATCTGCATTAGGGCTGGGCAATATATGGGTATAATATCGACATCTATATTTAAGGCTAGATAACGTCTTAATGTCTCTAATTTGCATTATTTACTTCATCTGATTTATCACTCAGCCACAGAATAACAGCAACGATCTGACAGAGAATACCACAATCAAAAGGTACCAGTTCACACCCTCTTTGTAAACATCTGCACTCCATTGCAGCCATCATAATTACCTGCATTAGAGGCTGATTGCTGCCATTTGTGGGAGGGTGTGTGTTCTGACACGTGGCATGTGGGTATGTGTGTATGGGCTGGGTGATTGGCGCTGATATAAATGCAGGTTGTGAATGAGAAGATTCAGATCTAACACTCTGCTGCAGAACAGTGGTGGGCTGGTGCTGTGGGGATGTGGGTCCCACCCTAACCAGCATTGGTGAGGGGGAAGGTATGAGGGACACTGGAGTGGGTGAAACTAACACATTTTCAATGTGCAGAGGAGAAAGGGGGGAAACAGAGGGGGCCACAGGGAGAGTCTGTCCAGGAGAAAGGAAGATGTGATTAAAAGAAGAGGAGGTTGAAGGGTGAGGGGCAGTGGAGGAGTGAGGGTAGGAGGATTCACAGTCAGTCACAGCTGTCATCACCTGGATTGTGGGATACTGTGAAGGAAACTGAAGGGAAAAGGATAAAAACAGAGGAAAATCAAATGATCTAGAGAACAAACATGAGGCTTCAAGACAGCTTGCGTTAAGTCTATATTATTATTGTTCTGTATAATCAAAAGGTAGAAAGAACTGCTGAGACATACAATAATTCAGACACAAGAAAAATGAACAGCTATTACCCGGGTAAGATACTTGTGAATAGTGTGAGAACAGACAATACCTGGGATGGATGTGTTGGTGGTAGAGAGTTTGAAATCTGCAGAGGTTGGAGTTGTTGCTGGACAGTAGCCTGAGCCATTGACTGTTGAGGAGGCAGTGCCTGGGCTGGTGCACTTGAAGCTGACTGGCTGAGATTCTGCCCATGGCTCTGTCCATCTAGTACAAGCTGTGACATGCTATGACCAGCAAGAATATTCTACAGAAGAGCAAAAAGGAGGGAGAAAAAGAGGAGGAAGTTCAATAATGGCAGGGATTCCGGTTTCATCTCTCAGTTTGGAAATCTGCATTTCCTGCTATTGACCCAGATCAGAATAGCTGACATTTTCCATCCTGTCCCTAAGCCTGGAATGAGCCCAAATCTGCTGCACATACTTGAGCACTGCTATTATCCCAACGGAGACACAGAACAAGCCTGGGAGGGTTGGCAGATGCAGCGGCTAAAACCACTGTTATTGTTTCCTTCATCTCTATGTTGGCTGTTGTCCAAGGAAACTCCGGTTATTTTTTTTAATTCACCTACTGTCCACCAACACAGCTGCTACCAATTTAGCTGCACCAAATCAAAACCAGGCTACATAATATGAGTAGCCTAAAAGTAATAATAGCATTGCCATAAATAATGTTTACTTGTTTAAGTGCATTATTTTCTGTCCCTCCCACTGTGACAAATTGTGTTCAGACAAAGGCTTTCAGGAAAGCAGCGATGCAAAAATAGGGTTGAAACTAATGAAAAATGAAAACAGGATGAGGTCAGAGGAGGGAAAACAAATTTGAAACTGGGGCAACATGTATGCCACCTTGCTACAATATACTGTAGTGATTACCATCCCTCACCTGTTGTCCTCCATAAGTCTGGGGAGCAGCAGTAGACTGTGCAGACAGGTAGTGGTTCTGAGCTAATGCAGTCTGTTGCTGCAGCGCATTGAGGGCAGAATGTGCATAGTTTTGAGAGGCAGCATCAGGTAGACCAGACGCAGGGTAACTCTGGTGTGTGGTTGCAACCTGCACAACTGGGAGTGCTGTCGGATGAAGTTGAGAAGCTGGGATATGAACCTGTTGGACTGTAGACTGGGATACATCCTGGCTCTGTTGTGGAACTGCAATCTGCATGGCTTTCTGACTGTGCTTCTGTAGAGTTAGGGTGTGTACTTGTTGCTGACCAGGAGACTGAATACTTTGAGAAAGCTGGGTAGGCTGTTGTGCCATTTGTTGGTGTATGGTATGCATAGTTTCTTGGCTAGGCTGGAGTTGAGGCTGAATATGAGCCTGCTCAGCATGTTGTGTTAGTTGTATATTGGACTGAGTATTTAGCTGGTGCTCTTGCTGAATGGGTATCTGTTGGCTGTAAAGTGCTGGTGTCGAGGAGCTCTGACCAGGCTGCTGACTTGGCAGTTTGACGTGTTGCAGTGCGCTGGGAGCTTGTGTAGTATCATGACACTGGGCAATGGCTGCCATAGTTGGGGCTAAAGATGCAAGAGGGTAGCTTTGTGCTGGCTGCTGTGCTGGCAGAGCGGTTGCCGCTGCAGCAGTCTGTTGCTGAACTGGAGTAGGATATCCTGATGCAGAGTGAGCCTGTTGTTGAGACACACAGTTCTGAAGAGTTTGTTGGACTTTCAAAGGAAAAGTCAAAGAGCTTGCTGCTGTTGCCTGCTGCTGTTGGTGGCATGGTGCTTGGTAGCTCTGTGCAACATGTTGTGGCACAGTCGATGCTAAAATATTTGCTGCAGCTTGGGTCTGTTGAACACTTGGAGGTGTGTAGCCAGCTGCACTGACTGTATGCTGGACGTTGACTGAACATAGACTAGCTGGAGCTGGTGTTGCAGCACTGTGTTGGCCAGCATATGGAGCAGCAGGGTAACTGTGTCCAGGCTGGAGGCACTGCAGTGGTGTGTACACTGCTGTGCTGGATGAAGGCAGGCCCTGTACAGATGTTTGATTCAGGTGACCTGCGGAACTGGCCTAAGAAAACAAAGGAGAGAAATTCAAATTAGACCCTCGCAGGAGTGAATTTTACCGGTCAAGGATAAAAATCACACAAAAGCTAAAAACTGTGCCAATTATTACCAGATGCAAGTATGAGAGAATGACATACAAAAATAAGTTAATGAAACATCGGTTTCAACAATGAAGCAGGCGGTGACAGGTGTGTGCTAAAATAAGGACAAAAGAGAGAAATGGTAGGAGAGACCGAGGGGAGAGAGATCAGACAGCTGCCCCATCTCCTTCAATCAGAGGCCATATATCCAAGGTAAGCTAAAGCAAGGCAGCTGTAGCACTGGGCCAGTAAAGCAGAAAGGAACATCTAGGTCAGTTTTAGAAGGGATTGGTTAAGGTTAATCAGCAAGAAACGTAGTCTATTAGAGATTGTGCCATTGTCCTCCAACAGTAGCAAGCTTATGATTTTCAGCTCTTTAGGCCTATACAGGTAGCAAGACTCAGACAGTAGACATGAGATCAGACCAGCTCCGGGCTGAACAATGCTGTACCTCGGACAGGCTGGGAGAAATCAGTTAAGCAGGAGTTGGCCCAATATGGGAAACCAAAGCGACTTGTCTGCTAATGTGACCTACCACTCCCACAGCCCTGGTAACTTGCTGCTCTCTGGCACAGAATCTATCCTCGCAGTCCTGAAGGGGTTCTCGGTCACCAACCATACTGCCACTCAGGAGATTACTCTTCAGGCTGCCGTCTCCATCACTGCGGACAGGCCTGTGGGCAGCTGAGGAGTGCAGCAGGGAGGCTTGGGAGGGTATGGTGTGACAAGGGGCTGCTTTACGGCAGATTATATTAAACAGGGACTGCTGCAGCAGTGAGAAATTGGAACAATCACTCAAACCTTTCAGCCGTCCATAACTAGGAGTGGTCATTGCTCCACCAGAGGACAGGTTTTGTCTGAAGTCACATGGACAGAGGTATGTTGGCATGGCAACAGAAGGACGGCAGTGGCTCCCTTCTCGTGACCTTAGAAGATGCAAAGAGAGGCATGCCTGGCACATATGGCCTTTATGCGTTGCAAAATGGTGGTTATGACGAGAGGTCAGACTCAGAAGATTACTAAGGTCAGAGTGTCTGCGTACACTTGGCACAGGAAGTGTTAAGTTCTCACTGGTGGACTCTGATAACAGTCTGATGCTGGTGTCACTACAGCGCCGGTACTCAGAGGGTGAAGAGACAGGGAAGGCCTGCAGTACTGGTAGAGCACCCTGGGAGGAGAACCCATCCTTAGCCTCGGAGTGAATCTCAGGGGGGCTGAGTTCTAACAGTTTCTCTGGTACAGTGGGGGTGGGACTGATTGATCTCCGCGACTGAATGAGGGCATGGAGTTGAGCAATGTGGTTTGCCCTGTGAGTGTCAATGACAGGGGCACTTCCTCTCCGGGTTGCAGCTCCCAATCGAGTCCTGAGCTCTGGGCTCAGTGTTGCCCCCCATACTTCACCCTTTTCACAGGAGTGAGGTCGATCTGTCAGAAAAGGGCTACTGATGTGGCACTGATCGAGGAGCAACCCAAAAGCAAAACACATGTTACTCAAAATGAATAGCTTGTAACAAAAAATAAACTATATGATGAGATGAGGACAAACAAATTTGCTGTGCATGACTGGGTTAATGAAGACTGATGTGCAAAAGTCCAGAAATGTGTTGACTGTACAGATGAACATTGTGTGTGCGGATACAGTGTCTGTGCCCAGTTCCAAGGCCATGTGAGCCATGGCTGCTTTCAAAGAGTTTTTGTATTTTAATAAATCTGAATGTACATGGTCCACCTGGGTGTGTATGCTCCTGATACAGACCTGCTGTGTTGCCATAGTAATAGGCTCCAGCAGGGACTGGTAGAGGACACTCTGCTGGCTGCTGTGGGATTCTGAGTACACAGTGGAGCCCATGCCACTATCAAGTGTGCCGTCTGCTGCAGAGACACAGAAATCTTGCACTTATAAAAAAAAAAATCAGAAATTAAGCTCATTTATTTTTGAGTAGAGGAGAACTGAATTTTTTACATGTCACTGAGGTGGCACTGGCTGGTAGGTTACACAGTCTGTTGTGCTGGTCTGCCTCTGGCTCTTCTGGTTCCAGCAAAGGCTGTCCTACATGTGCAACTCCAGCAGGGATGCCCTGAGATGTTGTCATCTGGACCCTGTGCCCCCCTTCACCTTGTTCCACTGGAACCGCAGCAGACACTGTTCTCTCTCTTCTCCATTTGATCAGTGCCACACGGTCCCTGATCGACTTTCCCACAGTCTTAGCATCACTCTCATGGAAGAAGCCAGACTCCACCTGACAAAGAAAAGGGAAAAGGCATGACTTCCAGGATATTTTAGCATAGAGCATGTGAGAGAAGAGAGATCACATTGTGTGAGGGAGAGAGAAAGAGCAAGAAAGGAAAATAATAGAAAATCTATTTCAAGGGGATCAGAGCAGTGGGGACCTATTGCTTTTGTCAGCAGCTTGGTTCACTGTTCACAACCGAACCGTCTGAACTGTTACATCTGCAAATAAAGATGAAGACACAATACATAGAACACATGTTATACATGCAAAAACAATCCAGTTGTCTCAAAACCAAAAGGGGAGAACACAACATAAAGCAGTACAAATATTTGAAAGAAAAAAGCTAGACAAGCAAATATGTTGTGATTATTAAATCTAACACTATTTAAATAAACCACGTTCATTCATCTGATGTGCAGCATACAGAATACATTGTATAAAATGTCATAGAAAACACATAGTAATAAACAGAGTAATTGTTTGGAACGGGCCGCTTGCTTGGCCTGTGGTATTGCTGCATGTAGCATTCTCCAGAACCATTGTAACCCCAAATAACTTACAGAAAGCCCTCGAAGCAACCCCACTGTATACTACTGACGTACTGTGTGCTTCTACTTCAGAGGAAAACACTGTACTACTACATTTACCTGCCAGAGAAACGTTACGTTGCAGATTCTTACTCACATAATATCACAATTAAAATATGATTCATTATTATTCATTAAACTATCCAGCATTAAACTAGAGTTCAAAGCTACACCTTAAACAGACGTTAAGTATGTATAAGTACATTGTGCTGATTTAATGTCTCTTTTCATTTGAAGTAAACATTTGAATACAGGACTTTTACTGTGCGAAATTAAGTTTTACTATTAATAGTTATATAGACAGAAAAAAAACGATTTGAGTACTTCTCCTATCACAAAACCTTTCCAGTCAGGGAAAGGGTGAAAAGTAAAAGGAGACGCTGTTTGCCTGGGGCCCCAAATCATTATATTATTATAATAAACATTTCAGCTAATCTAATGTTATGGCAGCGTTTTTGTTTAGCAATTTTTTCCTCAACCTTTATTGTGCAGTCGTTTAGTTTTATTCAGTTTATTAATATCTAACGCTGTCCAAACTGCTCTAAACTCCAAACGGCAAGTTCATTGGGTACCCAGGAAGCCAAGTTTAAAGTAGATTTGAGATATTTGAAACACAATGGACACACACACACACACACACACACACACACACACACACACACACACACACACACACACACACACACACACACACACACACACACACACACACACACACACACACTCCAAGGTTTATAGTTAGATTAGCACACAAACCAGAATGAATGACAAAACAAAGGGAGATCCAGGGCCATCAATGGAAACAGACCACATCTCTCATGTGCCTGTCTGTAGAGAAATGACTCAGAGTGGATGAGGAGTGACGTGACATGGGAACATGCTGGCCATACAATCTCATTGTGCTGTTGGTCCACATGTCTGCTCTTATGCCCAAGGCGATTGTTACAGAGAGGCCTTTCTTTCCCAGCTTGACAGCCTGGTCAAGGCCAAAACAGCACAGATAAATGGAGGGAGAGAGAGCAGATAAGAAAGAAGGGAAGAGATGTGAGGGAGGTAGAAGGGAAGAGATGTGAGAGAGAGAGAGAGAGAGAGAGAGAATGAAAAGGAAGAAGTTGGTTAAAACAAGAGGCAGAAAAAGAGAAGGCCAGGAAAGCAGCTGACACAACTCACAAAAACTTCTCTTTCACACGTCGAGCGCGTCCTGTAAGATTCTTTGTGCAATATCTAATAACACATTGCAGATGTTTCTCAGTCTTCATGCAGTAGACTGGCCTAACATAAATCCGTTTCAAAGCAAGTTTGTTGGTGTTAAAGGACAAAGCCTGACAAAGACTATGTTTATATTTTCTATCTGAAGTTGAGCTGTGTTAACTCAAATTGGTCTTAATCCAATACCCCAATAAATAATTTCGTGGTGCTCCAGAATATTAGATGAGTGACATAAAGACTTGAGGTTGGTATTATCATTTCTCCCACAAATCTTCAGTTTTTCTGGGCCATGTTTTTATTGCAGGGCCTGTGGGCGCCTTATATGATAGTGTTCACTTGAGAAAACAATGGAAACAAAAGGAAACAAACAAAACCACAATCACTGTATTACTGGAGGATCAAGCAATCACTAGTAATCTGCATTTGTGTCCATTCCCCAATGATGAGATATAAGAAACGCCAGCAGCTAGGACACACTAAGCCAGAAAGACATGCAAATCATGACAAACTGCATAACTAGGATGGGTTAAAAAAAAATTACTTAAATTGTCTAGATGCCATATTTTTAAGGAAGACATCACCATGTAAAACAAAGAAATAGATAAGGATTCCAAATCCAGATTTATCTCAAAATATTTTCCATATTTTTGTATGAATAAGTTCTTCTGACTCTACCTTCAATTATTCACTCACCATCTCTTGTGCCACAACCTCAGGGACATCCTTTTCCAGGTCAAACGTGAACTCGATGGCTCCACTCTCCTTGTACTTCCCTTTTAACTTCTTGTGGTCCTCCACCCACAGTTTCAGGGCTATTGAGTCCTTTTTTCCATCATCCTCCTCAGCTAGCTCCACCCTTACACCTGTGTCCTCAGCAAAGAAAGCATGGTTCAACAGGTCCTTTATGGTGTACCTGGGAGAAGGAACACCAGAGCTCAAGACTCAGGCACAAACAGACACACTGGTGCCACTTATCTGTAATGTATAGTGTTTGCAGATAGCGTTGGCATCAATATGGTTAACTGTGGTACAAGAATTCTGCTGTGTTGATAGTGTAAGGACATATAGGCACAGTAATTACATCATACATGGATTACCTTTGGAGCAGAGACAGAGCCACTGAAGTCACTCACTGAACCCAAGCATGCTTCAATAAAAAGCCACTGGAAGCTTATTAAGGGTTATTTTCCCCTCTGTACACAAACTCATTATGTAACAGAAATTGAAAGACACCCGGCAGATATGGTGGGAGACTGTAGTGCTGCTGAGAGCCCAACTGTCATCACCACAGCAATGAAGGTGAGACGAGGCATGAAAGATGAGAGGGCACCTTGTGGGCCCTATTGGCTGGACACTGAACAATAATGGGCACAGTCACTCACCGCTCCTCTTTCTTTTGGCAGATACACTCCCCAATAATCTCCTTGATTTCAGGATCCATGACCTTGTTGTAGCTGGCTGGCTTCACTCCCTGAGGAAATGGAAATATAAACAAAATGCTGAGGACATGCCATGGAAGGATACAGTGTTAATGAAAAACAATGATGAAGGAAAAACAAAGGCAAGAGCTTGGGGATGTTTTTGTGATACTCCACCCCAAATCTGATCTTTTTCAGATACTCACACGCTGTAGGCTTTTCAACCTTGACAGAGCATGGCAACGGAGGTCAGCTTGATTGACCATGTAAGTTGCAATGGATTCCACAAAGCATCAAAGCATTTAAAAGAAACCTTTCAAACCACTCCTGCAGCATAGTCAACTTCTCTTTCTCGGAGAGCTCAGCATGTTCACCAAATTATAGCTTTAACACACAACATCCATCTCAATTCTTACACACGACCTTGGTGAGTTTGTTTGTGGGCTGATGTATGCTAAACTGCGCATGTCGCACCCGTCTCCTGATCTTACATTGGTCAGGAGAAGCAGCGGTCTTGAGTCTGCCTTGGTTCCTGTTGTTGTTTTGTTTGTGAACTACAATTAGAACACAGTTATACTTAATTACTATGGTATTTTGATTGTTCAGAACATCCTGAGCATATGGATGGACACTGACAGCAGGAGTGGTTAGAGAAGTTAAGATGGACGATTGTATATACTTTTCCACTGTGAGTGTTTGAATCTCAATAGATTTTGGTTGGAGTATTACTTTTTAAATGGTGGGATTTTTGGTAATACTAAATTTTCTTAGCTCAGCACTCTGCCCTCACTTTTTGCATCTTATAACTTATAAAATACTGTATATGCATCCTCTGAATTAACATTTCTACCTATTATGCAGCTGCAAGCTGTATATGCTCAGGGAGTAGTATAAAGCTATCAGGGTTTCTCTTTGATCAATCTCCTATTAATATCCTGCAGTGGTCCCTGCAGGGCACTATAATATGCATACAGTAACAATGCAGATACCAGTATCTAGAGACAGCTGCATTGATGCTGCCCAACCATTAATATGGGCATAAAGCCTACTCTTCAACAGCAGGTGAAAGAGTCATCTCTCAGATTCCCACACTGCAAAGTCTCAAGTGTGGAAAATCAATAGCCTTCATCAAATCAGGAAGGCTAGCATGGTTTTAGACGCCCCCTAATCTAAAAGCAGTTTACAGTACGTTTTGCTTGCAGAGACACACTCATTGAAATGGAATGGAATACAGCCTTTAGGCTTTATCTAAAAAACAAAGGGGATTTGGACTCCCTCTGTGACTCCATATGGCTCATTAGATTATTCACCCAAGAAACAGAGCAGAGCAGATCTTGTACTATAAAAGAAATGCTGCATTTCTGCAATTAAAAACTCCTTGGAGTTATGTGGTGAAGCAGCTAAAACATCCCTAACATCATTGTGCCCTATTTCACAGGTTGACTGAGCATGACCCTGAGTTATTACAAAATGCATGTTACAAGAAGGAAGACAATGGCAAAAACAAGTTAGAAACACAATTATACCTTTTTCACACCAATGACCAGGGTTATCTGACCCGTGTTCAACCCTTCTTTTGTCAATTGAAACCAAGCCGGTCAACATTGGGTGATCCCTGGTTATGACAATTTAGATACGACCTGGGTGACAACCCAGGAGCAATGCATATTAATCACCTCACATGCTGGAAAGGCGGGGGTTTACAGATCATATTCAGTGAACAACTAATTTTGTTACATACTTCAGTCCAGCTGTACACCAACAGAACTAGTGTTTTGTCATTGTACAGTAGGCTCTCTGCAGCCTGCAGTTTCAAACTGCAGGCTGGCTAGTTTAATTCTCCTCCTCTGCATTTCATTTATTGCAGGTGCAGCAGTAAACAAGGAAGTATCTCTGGTATCGATTTATGACAATTTTTGGACGAGGGGAAAACATTTATCTATGTTTAATAACATTAGAAGTAAAGTTAGGCTTTGCTGTCGGCTTCCCGGGGGTGTTGAACGTCAAAAAGTAATGAAGTAACCTGAAAACAGCGTGTAGTTTCTTTTTAGCATCTCACATCAGACTTTTGGTCACTATGACCACTACTACGGTCAGAAACAATGTACCAAAATATGAACAATAACGTCGCTGTCAATGGGCTTATCCGCTAATGTTAGCTACCAACCGTTACCTTGAAACCATCCAGCAAATAGATGGTACCGTAGGGTGCCGTTACCTGAAACCGGCGATTTAACATCACCACTCATTTTACACACCGTTTAACAAAACAAAACGCTGAGTGAACATTACTAGCTACGTTTTTCATCTTGGTTTTGAGCGGTATGCACCCCACTAACCTGGAAAACTGTTTTAAAACCGTAACGTTAATACAGCGTGTCGGAGGAATGCAGCGTCTCCTGCAGCGGAGAGTCAAAGGCAGAGGGACCGCAGCGTTCGCTAACGTTAGCTTCTTGTCTCATCTGGGGTCTGATAAACCGTAAATTCATCAAATTCAGTGTCCACAATGCTATTTTCCAATAAACTGTAGCGGTCATTTCACGGGACCCGCGCGAGTGTGGATTTCAGGTCACGGGTTTCGTCGCTGTTTGTCACTTTGCCTAAGATTGAGTGACAAGTAGTACTCGCCCTGTTGTTTATTTGGTTGCCATGACTTCGCGAGTGGTGACGTCCTGTCACTGTTACAGTTGCTCACCCTAAAGGGGGAGAGAGAGAGCGGATGACAGTTCGCTTGAGTTCAGTAGAGCAGACGGCTCTGCAGAGTCATGTAATCACGACTTAGACTTTTCATAAACAGCTGAAGGAGCGGCGGTGCGCAGTGTACATAGCGGAAAGCCTGTGCGTCTGCCCTATTTCTGATACCGTGGCGGCAGAAATTTTACAGTGGCGGGCCGCCACAGTAAAATCAGCATAGAGGAAACACTGCAATAATACGGAATCTAAATTAAAAAAAATACAGTACATGTATTTTCTAAAAGTTGTTGTGTGACAGCTAATGCACAGTTAGTGCAGGCCCTGTTTTGTCTGTACAATAACACATTTATTATTAGTATTATTATTACTATAGTGACACAGCTGTTTATTTGTTTCATTCATGAAACAAACTAGAAAAATGTACAGTATCTGGACTCACACTAGTGACTTTGCGGTATATCTGAGCAGCATTCTGACACTCAGAGTAGGGGTATTCTGAGGTGGCCATCTCCAGCATACACATGCCAAAGGCATATACATCCACAGCCTCATCATAGTGTTCCTCATACATCTCTGGAGCCATGAATTCTGGGGTGCCTGAAGAGAGAAGAGTGCCAAATGGATAATGTATTTATTTACTGCAAGAACCATTAATCTGCCAAGTTACATTTTAAAGTCTCCTACCTATGACGCTCTTAGCAAAGGAAGCCGCCTTTAGTGTTGCCAGTCCTAAATCCCCTATTTTGACTGAGCCTGTAGGTCCAGTGATAAAGATGTTGTCACATTTTAGGTCCCTATGGATGATAGGAGGGGTCCTGGTGTGGAGAAAGTGAAGGCCTTTCAGGATCTGTCTGCACCAGCTCCTCAGGACCTTTGGCTTCATTACCTTGAAACGCTTTAAATAGCTGCAAGAAGGAGAGGAAAACATTACCTGACAATCATAGGAGTTCTTAAAATATATTTTCATTAAAACATAGATATGTTGACATTTCTTGTAAACAATATAGAAATAGCAAGTAAAAAAACGTCACAAAAGGCACAAATGTTGTTTTTTTTCCCCACTCGTTTGTGACAGGAGTTGTCTGTACAACATCTACCTTCAACGGTACTCACGTTTTTAGCGTTCCTGACGTCATGAGCTCTGTTACTAAAACAATGCACTTCTTCCCTTTAAGGGGTGACTCCCAAAAGTCATAGAAACGGACAATGTTTGGATGTTGGAGACCCTTCAACATCTCTGCCTCCTCCTTAAAGCGCTGACGTTCCACTTTTGACAGCTTGCGATCCTAGAGGAAAGACGACAGATGCACCAGAAAGAAATAATGAATATAAAGCACTAATGATAAGATACTTATAACATATTTGCTTCACAGGAACTGCCAGATGGAAGAGGCTGTCACCTTGGAGGCACTTCCTTGCACATTTTAAACTCATGCATCCAGTATGTTTTAGCAACTGGGAAATATGGCACATCTCTAATTGGACCATTTGTATATTAAAGCTAATAACCGTCAGCAGTTTGTGTGTTTGGGAATAATCAGTGGCTTTCTTAAGCAGTAAAAAGATTCAGCCTAAATATCATGCATTGTATTTAAAGTATTTTAGTTTAATACCAGTCAGATGTGACCTCTCACTTGTTAAGCTTTAATTTATCCAGAAACACAGAGGCTGTGGAAAGAGACATTGAAAGGGTAGCAAGAGTGACTCTGGCGGGAGAATGAACCAACACATTAAAAAGGCAATGATGCAAGATTTGTACCTTAACATAACAGCTTCAAAGTAATTTCCATGGTAAACAAACTCGTAGTAGGGCGCATCATCCCAATAGCAAAGCAGGGGAGGAGGCCGCTGGCTAAACCAGCAATGCAGGTTTGGAAGGTGGCGCCCCGCCAAATCACAAATTGCTTTACTACTATCAGTTCTGCAAACATCCGCTACACCCGCCAGAACCTTTTGGACATTGGTGACCAGCACCAGATATCTATTTTGAGTGTCTTTCATTGTACGCACATCATCCCAGACGACATAGTGAGACCGCCGGGCTCTCCATGGATTGTTGTCGGGTCTAGGAGGCGGCGCAGACGGAGGAGGGAGAGGAAGCATAGCGGGGCCGCAGGTCCGGTGTTATGCTAAGGCTAGCATAGCACACAAGCCATCTCTACCGAGCCTGTATCTCTCCAATGCCAGATCCCTGGTGCATAAAACGGACGACTTGGAATTACAACTCGCTGGAAATCGCTATGTTCGTGACTGCTGTGTTTTGATAATCATTGAAACCTGGATTCACCCGGGGATACCCGATGCTAGCATGCAGTTAGCTGGCTGCACTCTGCTACGCTGAGACAGGACTGAGGACTCTGCTAAGAGCAGAGGAAGGGGGCTCTGTATGTACGTGCATGAGAACTGGTGTAATAACAGGAAAATTAGATAAACACTGTTCCCCTGACCTCGAGGATATATCTGTAAGATGCCGGCCTTTTTTTCTACTGAGAGAGCTAACAGTAGTGATCATCACGGCTGTGTATATTCCACCGATGCCAATGTAAACACGACTCTCTCTCTCCTGCTGGACATCATAAACTAACAGCAGCGGGCCCACCCCGACGGTGTTCATATAATCGCAGGAGACTTTAATAAGGCCAACTTGAAGACTGTACTCCTGACATTTTATCAATATGTCAAATAAACTTGCTTGCGTTCTATGTTCTATGTTGTTGCGCTTGCTTGTTGCATGTCAGTTTTTACGAAGTTGTTGATTCATCCATTGTTGATAATAAGACCAGTCCTACAGGGGGGAGGGGATCAGGCCGCGAGTGCAGAGACGGCTCTGCGTGAGTGGGATTTACGACAGTAACGTTAAATACAAGTACTCCACAGTGACTCTAGGGCTAGCTAGCTGACAAAAAACAGAAACTGCATAGTACGCCTTTAACATGGTCACACCCTCTACACACTGCAGCTAAAGGTTACGTGTCATCGATTTCTTCCATCTTTCTCCATCTCCTTCACTTGCTTTCTCACCCACTACCTTTTGCTCCTTTACCCCCTCCCCCCATATCTGCAATCTGTGTCTGCAACCCTAACACCAACCACTCCCTTCTCCATAACCAAGCATACCCAACACACACAGAAACACATCTGCGATAAGCGCTTCCTCTCAATCGTTTCCCTCTACAGTTCTCTGTAAGGCTGACCCCACTCTGAGAGCACCTTGCTCTAGGTAGTGCTAAGGGGTTCTTTACTGCAATTTCCCTTCTTTTTTTAACCACCACAGCAACAGCTTATGTAACAAACACACATGTACACTCAGCAGCACTGAGCATGGACTAGAAGCACGACCCCACCCCTAACAGGGAGCGACGACACTGACGGTGGAATGCGATGAACACAACCTAGCGAGATCTATTTAATTATTCAACCACAGTGAACTGCCTGTAAGATGAAACTGCGTGACAAAAATGAAATCAACCTGAATAACCTAAAAATTAACAAACTCAAAATGTGTTGTGATGCAATGCGTTGAGGAGTAAAGTGATATGATGATAAAGCATGGTGGGTGGGTGTGTGTCATATTAGGTTTTGTGTGCAAGTGTGTTGGGGGTGGGGATTTTCACTGCACTCTTCTAAAGTCCCATGAATAATTCAGTTCTGCAGAAAACCTTTTCTACTGAGGAGAGCTGAGCAATGGAGGGCTGGGGGCTGGGGCCACCCAAGCTGGGCTGGGTTATCCCCAGATGCTCTTTGCTGCACAAGAGCAGCACATTGACTGATGTTTACCTGAACCACAGGTCTAAAAAGGAGGAAAGAGATAAATTAAAGCAAATTTTAACCCTTAGCACTGCAGCTTTCCTCCCCTGAGGGGACACTCCTCTTCTCCCGACTTTGTTTTATCTTTCTTGCTCCCTCCTCCTCTCATCATCTCTGCACTCATCTTTCAGGAATCCTGCTGCTATTCCTAAATAACCCCTTTACCCCCACCACAGAGTGTTCCCCAAGTCCCAATCACACTTCCACACACACCTCCATTTGCTCTCCCACTTCTGTTTTCCCTCTCAGCAGCCATTGGGGCTTCTGCATAATTTAGAGGCCACATGTAGGCTCAGAGGTGTTGTGCACAGCATGGCGAGATACACAGACATATACATATACACACTGAGACACTAAAAGAATGTCACTCCCAAGACACACATACCAGACAAAGGATATCATGGCAAGCATCTGTAAATGAGATTTGTTAATTATTCATTACATTTGAAATCCACTGCTTACATTTATTTCCCTTTGTTGCTTGCGTTCTTTCCGGTTTTTACCTTTTCAAACCTTTACCTTCACCCCACGCTGGACAAACTCACCCACCCCCACACAACAAAAAAAGGAGCCGCAAGCAAAAAAACCACACCCCCCCACCCACCCCCCCCCCCACACACACACACACACACACACACACACACACACACACACACACACACACACACACACACACACACACACACACACACACACACACACACACACACACACACACACCATATAAGGCCTTAATCCAACCCCCAACCCGGCCCACACAAAGGCAGCCCCCCCCCCACACACAGAGGGACACCACACACACACACACACACACACACACACACACACACACACACACACACACACCCCACACACACACACACACACACACACACACACACACACACACCCACACACACACACACACACACACACACACACACACACACACACACACACACACACACACACACACACACACACACACACACACACCTGGCAGGAGGGACAGGAAAATCGATTGTGACATTAGCAGGAAGCAATCTATAAAGCTATGCCGTAGACTCTGCTGCCACCCACTACATCTGTGTACTGAACTATGTTAGTTCCCCAGCTCTGGTAGATCAGTCAGCCGCACAGACATATCAGACCAGGTAATAGATTAAAATGTTCGTCCTGGGAACTGTGCAGGCTAATATACCATGTAATTGCAAAACTATGTGTTCAAATTCAAGTTCCTGGCGTAATGTCACATGTTGTCTATAATGCATGCTGTCCATTTAAAAAGAAAGCGCCCTCATTGTGGAGAGATGGCGATCAGCTCAGCTACTTTACTTAAAGATCTGTAAGCTGTAAGACTTGCAGTTCCCAGTAACAGGAGCAGATAGATAGATAGATAGATAGATAGATCGATAGATAAAAAAAGGCTCTAGCTGTTACACTGTCCATGCCATTGATTGAGCATGGCACAAATTCTGCCTTAGTTTGGAGTTTGAATTGCACTGAATGCACTATGCTACAGAATGTATGGTATGCGCAAATAATTTCTAATATAGGAAGAAGTTCCACTCCCTCGTTACTTCCGGCTTCTGAACTGGTTGCAGTTCCACCAGAGTTCCATATAGGGGGCGCTCACAGGCCAGTGCAGAATGAATGGGGCTCTATGGAGCTATATCCCTCAAAATCCACTTTTCGCAGGATATCATTTTTTGTCTAGTAATTTCACTGTTGCATTCAAAAGGGGAGGCTAAGAAAATACAGACTGCTTGGTGTTCGATTTTTTTAAAGTTGTTTTTTGTTCTAAAAAGCCTTTTAAAATGTCAATGACGTCATACACATATACGGCCAGAGATACTGCTTTACGGCAAGCTCTGAGTTGCTTCCTTTATTCTCTCGAGGCATCGACAACACAGCTAACAGGTTAGGCTCTCCCTGTCAATACACGTGCTAGAAAGAGGTTTGCTAATGTTTTAAAGACCACGCCCAAATATTCACTCTGACATTCTGGCTCTGCTTCGGATGCCGTCAAGCGGGATCTTTGATCGTAATCAGTCCTTCACTGACCAATCAGCATTCATTAGCAGAATGCTAGCGTGTTATGGGCAACGACTCACCCTGTAAGAAATCAAAAGGACATAAGCACTTGTTCATTCAACTTTCGACCTATAACCCATGTTGAACTTGCAAAAACTACAATCAAATCTGAGGTTTCTCAACGACAATCAGGCGAAAGAGACACATTTAGCCGTCTAGCTCCATAGAGTCCCATTAATTTTGCACTGGACCGCGGTCACCCCCAGTGGAACTCTGGTGGAACTGCAACCAAGGGAGTGGAACGGCTTTCCGTAGACTGGCTTTGGTATGCGCTAGTAGATGGTATCACTCCAGGTGCCTTACAGTGCCAGCAAAGTGAACATATTGTTTTGTTAATCAGTACAAGTCCTAGCCAAGTCTACAAGTACCCTAATATATCTGGACCCTTGTTAATTATTTTGAGTTTCTAAGTGCAACATACTGAATAATAATAATAATAATAATAATAATAATAATAATAATGCCATGGTGAACCTTTGATACATAAATGGCTTTGATTTTTGTGTTTTAAAGAAAAAACAAGCTTGTCTATGTAATGTAGTCGGAATCGCTAACTAAACATTATTGGCCTATTAAACTAATGCAGAGAAAAAAAACCTAGCATAACAAATCTGTCAAACAATGAGCATCCTTTATGTGAAAATAGTTCTGGAGTATCCAGCTTTCCAACAGACAAAAGTACTAACAGTAGAAAGCTCTGAAAGCATGTCGAAGGATTTACCATTTAATTGGAATTCCTGCCATCAACACAAGCATAAAAAACTTGTTCTGCTCAAACAACATCAAACTAGTGAGTCAAAACATTGTTTTCCTGACCGCAGAATGATGCAGCCCATTTTTTCCTGCAGTGATTGCACTTTTTGCTTGATAAAAAAAATAAAAATCCCACAGGGATTGAGGGGCTATATCAGGATGATGGTCTGCTATTGATTATCCACTAATAGAATCAGATTGCCCCTAGTGGGGGAGCTGTCGGGCTAAAGAGTGTCGAGGCAGGGCACCTCTCTGGAGCATCAATTTAACATCTGACAGACTCACAAGTGCACACACACACACACACACACACACACACACACACACACACACACACACACACACACACACACACACACACACACACACACACACACACACACACACACACACACACACACACACACACACACACACACACACACACACACACACACACACACACACACACACACACACACAAAATAATTGCTTAATTGTTAAATATTTTAATCTGAGTTGATAAAGCACTTGATCACTTGTCTCCTGCTAGTTATACTACAGCACTTACTTAAAAAAAAAAAAAGTTTAATTAATAAATATTTCAGTTGTATCTCTTTTCGGTGTTGTAATTTGTAGATGTCCCTAAGCACTCTTACTGCCCGGTAGCAGCAGCAGAGACCTGAAGCCAACAGGCAAGTGTTATTTACATAAACTTCTCGTGTACTTACAAACTTTCCAATCCATCGTTTTATGAGTGCATAACCTATTTGTACTAGTGTAGAAGTTTGGTATCATTTCAGGCATTATTAGTGGGGTCATATACGAGATACAAACGTGGATCAATTGGCCCCTGCGCTAACCTATTTAGCTGATAACACTATGTTCGACCCAGGTGAAAAAAGCTTCTTGGGGGGTTGTTTGGCTCAAGGTCATGGTGCAAAGGACCCTTGGGAGAAATTACTCCGAACCATCACTTTAACACACAATAAACGAGAAAAGAACAGTAGCAAAACACAGAAACAAAGCAAGGTTTTATTCTCTAGTAAGAAATCTTAACGGACCATAATGTTTTTTGGCATTGGCCCAGATGGGTCAATTAAATGACCAAGCAGCTGACCCAACATCCAGCCGGTCTAATCTAGTTCTTCATTTTCACAGTACCCCCGATTAAACCATAATAGTTCACAGGTTCTTACCCAATATTCAAATCTCTAAAATGAGTAAACTTATTAAGAGAGAAATAGGTTTCCGTATTAGTTGAAATTATGGCAGCCAAATACGCTAAAAGAAATCAACTTTGTCTCTCTCCACAGCTTTGTGTTCCTAAGCACCATTTTCTCTTTCACCATGATCCTTGGTTAACAAGGAGCACATTGGGTTTAGTAACAATGGTGTGACAGCAATGTATATTTAAACTTAACAATCTCTACTATAAGCTCTACAGATTCAAAATCGATTCATAGAATTCCAAAAATGTATTGGATGTATTAAGAGAATGCTCAATCCAATACTCTGCAGCAGAGCTGCTACCTCTGAACTCAATGAACTTCAGGACTCCACTGGCTTGGTTTGCTCACCGTGATATTCTCTCGTGACCAAGATACATCCACCGCGGATCGGGACGATCTTATACATCCAGCAAGTCATCCTCTGCTATTAGTTTGTTTTGGTCTTAAGTTTTAAATGTCGACTTTTTAATGTTCAATCTCTTACAAATAAAGATCTGCTGATAAGCGAGTTTATTAGTGATGCTAAACTGGACATAATGTGCCTCACTGAAACATGGCAACAGCCTAATGATTATTTCCATCTTAAATCAGACAGCCCCTAATGGTTATTCTTACATCAGCCAACCTCGCTCTAGTGGGCGAGGGGGTGGGGTTGCTGTAGTCTATCGTGACACTATCGGAGTTAAACCAATCAGTATACCTCAGTTTTCTTCATTTGAATGCTTGGCTGTTAAACTCTCTGGCTTTCAACCATTGATAATTTTAACACTTTATAGGGCACCTGATCGGTTCTTAACTTTCTGCATTAATGACTTCACTTTCTGTCTATTCTCCCAAAATATTACTTGTTGGTGATTTTAATATTCATGTTGATGCTGCTACTGCTTGTTCCACTGCAGCAGATTTTATGTCATTACTTGATGGTCTTTATGTCATTCAAAATGTATCTTTTCCCACTCACAACAACTTTAGATTTAGTCTGTTCAACTGGTATTGTTCCCTGCAATGTAACTCATGCTAGTTACCAATCTCCGATCACAAAGCTGTTTTATTTGAAGTCTCTGCCCCTGTTTCCAGGTATAAACACCAACGCACCGTAGCCTTCAGAAATATAAAACACATTAACCCATCTGACCTTATGAGTTTCATAAATGCATACTCGACCACTGACTCCCTCTGTCCCCTCAACCTCATCACTCATTACAACGACTGCCTATCCTCCTCCCTGGATGCCCTTGCTCCAGCTAAATCTCATTCTGTCTCCTTCACCCACTCTGCACCGTGGTACACACCTGAGCTCCACCGTTAAAAACCTGTGGGAGACGCCTTGAGCGCCTGTGTAAACTCACAGGCCTAGTATCTCATGCACAGGCCTACAAAGATCACCTGTTGCAATATAAAAAACCCTTTCTGCTACCAGATCATCTTTTTTTATTCTAACATAAATTCTGTGAAAAACAATTCTAAGCTCCTCTTTTCCACAGTAAACTGGCTACTTAAGCCTCCTGACAACATCTTTTCTGACCCCTCACCGGAACTCTGCAACAAGTTTCTAAACTTTTTTCATGCAAAAATTCAAGACATTCATCAGCATCTACTTAATATTCCTAGTTAGTGACTTGTCTACCCACCCAGACCTCTCAGGTCATCTGGGACAGGTCTACTTGTTGTCCCCAGAGTCAGAACTAAACAGGGGGAAGCAGCATTCAGTTTTTATGCTCCACATATCTGGAACAAACTCCCAGAAAACTGCAGGTCCGCAGCAACTCTCAGTTCTTTTAAATCAAAAGCTAAAGACCTATCTTTTTGATGTTGCCTCTTTAAATAACTGTTCATTTGTTATACTGAAGTTGCATTGATGACACTGTATGACACTCGATAACTGCTCTTTAATGTTTAATTTCTTATACTGCACTGTAACTTTTATTTGTGTATTTTATCTCAGTTCTTTAAATTCTTATACTGCACTATGAATTTTATTATTGTCTTTTAATGTTTTAATTTGTTTTTAATCGTTTTCTAACTGCTCTTCAATGTTTTATGTAAAGCACTTTGAATTGCCCTGTTGCTGAAATGTGTTACACAAATAAAGCTGCCTTGCCTAGTTCTCCAGTCCATAACCTGCCCTACACAACTACCTTACAGGGCTCTGCCTTTACAACCTCCCTCTCAAACTTCACCTTGGCTACGGAGAACCTGATCGCAGAGCTTGTCAGTAAATCAAAAACATCCACTTCCCAATTAGACCCCCTGCCTACCAGTCTTCTCAAATGCCTGCCTTCCATTTCTCCCTTACTCACTACAATAGTTAACTCCTCCCTCTCCACTGGCATTGTATCGCCCACTTTTAAGACTGCTGCTGTCACTCCTGTCCTCAAAAAGCCCAATGCTGATCCTGATTATTTTAATAACTACCGTCCCATTTCCAACCTTCCATTTGTCTCCAAGATACTAGTCGTGGCAAATCAACTACATCAACATCTCAACTACAACTAGCAAATGCATTTCCTGCAGAAAATACGTGGGAATGCTGAATAGCTAAATTGCTAAAGTTAACTGGATGAATAGCTTAAATCCGTAAGAAGAAGATGAAGTAGTGAGAATAGTTGGAAAAGTATGAATGGTTTTAAAATGAACATGAATTCCATAAAAAAGTTTAACACCACCACTAATGTATGAAAGATGTGGAATATTTAAAGGTTTTCTGAAAAGCTGACGCTAAACTGAATTGTTGGCTTTAAAAGTTCAACGATGCACATTGGCTGAAACTAGACAAAAATACCTAAAATACAGGCCAAAAGTTTGGACACACCTTCTCATTCAATGCGTTTTCTTTATTTTCATGACTATTTACATTGTAGATTCTCACGGAAGGCATCAAAACTATGAATGAACACGTGGAAGTATGTACTTAACAAAAAAGTGTGAAATAACTGAAAACAGTTCTTGTATTTTAGATTCATCAATGTAGCCACACTTTGCTTTTTTTGAGCGCTACAAACCCTTTGTGTTCTCTCAATGAGCTTCATGAGGTAGTCACCTGAAATGGTTTTCACTTCACAGGTGTGCCTTGTCAGGGTTAATTAGTGGAATGTTTTGCTTTATTAATGGGGTTGGGACCATCAGTTGTGTTGTGCAGAAGTCAGGTTGATACACAGCCGACAGCCCTATTGGACAACTGTTAGAATTCATATTATGGCAAGAACCAATCAGCTAAGTAAAGAGAAACGAGTGGCCATCATTACTTTAAGAAATGAAGGTCAGTCAGTCCAGAAAATTGCAAAAACTTTGAATGTGTCCCTAAGTGGAATCGCAAAAACCATGAAGCGCTACAACGAAACTGGCTCAAATGAGGATATCCCCAGGAAAGGAAGACCAAGAGTCATCTCTGCTGCTGAGGATAAATTCATCCGAGTCACCAGCCTCAGAAATCGCAAGTTAACAGCAGCTCAGATTAGAGACCAGATGAATACCACACAGAGTTCTAGCAGCAGACACATCTCTAGAACAACTTTTAAGAGGAGACTGCATGAATCAGGCCTTTATGGTCAAATAGCTGCTAGGAAACCACTGCTAAGGACAGGCAACAAGCAGAAGAGATTTGTTTGGGCCAAGAAACAAGGAATGGACTTTAGACCAGTGGAAATCTGTGCTTTGGTCTGATGAGTCCAAATTTGAGATCTTTGGTTTCAACCGCCGTGTCTTTGTGCGACGCAGAAAAGGTGAACGGATGGATTCTACATGCCTGGTTCCCACCGTGAAGCGTGGAGGAGGAGGTGTGATGGTGTGGGAGTGCTTTGCTGGTGACACTGTTGGGGATTTATTCAAAATTGAAGGCCTACTGATACAGCATGGCTACCACAGCATCCTGCAGCGACATGCTATCCCATCCGGTTTGTGATTAGTTGGACCATCATTTATTTTTCAACAGGACAATGACCCCAAACACACCTTAGTTAGACTCGAGTCGCAAATTTTAGGACTTCAGACTTGCTTGATTAACATTCATAAAAGACTTGACTTTGACTTGATATTCATGACTTGAGACTTGACTTAGACTTGAGTCAAATGACTTGATTTTCTGTTTTCCCACTCTGATATTGAGGAGGAGTTACTTCACTGCAGTTGTGGAGCGTCTGTCGTAGTGTGATTGGTTATGTCGGTGGCATTGATTCTTAATTTCCCACGAAGCTGATCGCGGTTACATGTCAGTTAAACTTTTCATCTCCAATCCTATCTGTATTTGTGAGAAGTGGCGCTGTCCTGAGTTGAAAGATAGCCTATAGGCTAGGCCTACTTTACGGCTTTATTATGGCGTGTGTGTTAGTGTCGGCCGCTGTCCATTTCCTAAGGTTCTGAAACACTTATTTTTTTTTTTTTTTTTAAAAGGGTGTGCGCGTGTGAGCACCCACGGAGGAAAACATAAATCGGCGCCTATGTCCCTCTGCACAGAAAATAATAAAGTTTGTCTATAAGGATTACACTGACCAGGCAAAGAAAAAAACGATCGGCAGTTTGCAAGGTCTGCAGTACAAAAATGTCCGACGTCGAATTTCATCAGACACTTCAAATCGGGAGAGATTCGGGTTCCCGTCCCCATATTCAGCTGAACCACTATTTGGACGTTTGTGTTTCAGTTTTTGGTTATGAATAAGCACACCCTCCCCTCTTTGTTCAAGGTGGCGGTAAGAGCGAATAAAACTAGGCACACATACACATCTCTCTCTCTCTCTCTCTAATATTAAGAAATTTTCACTCACTCTCAAACACGCACACATTCACTCACAAATACACTGACAAATATCAACATATACTTTCCATTCCATGTGATAAGCAAAGGTGGTGGGATTCAGCTACTCTTAAAGAATATGTTTTGTTCTTTAAAAGAAGGAAAGGTTAAAGGATGAGTTTCTGTCTCATAAAAGTGAGGCATGTTTGAAGAATATTATTTGACTTAGGAACCATTATACTTGAATTGTTTGAAGGAATTTCATGATTTGATGTCATATTTGAGGCATATTGAACAATGTTGATTTATTGTTGGCCTAATATCAGTTTTAGGCTGTGCTTTATCTGTGTTAATTTAAACTCTTCAGATGTATGTGGACGCAATGTCTTTTGAATATTGACTAAAAAATGCAAATAAAACTCCAGCAGTTCATAATCACTGTCTTTACCTTGTTTAAAAATGGAAACTTTGGTATGACTTGACTTGTGACTTGCTTGACCAAAGCTATGACTTGACTTGCTTGATTGTCACAAAAAATGATTTGGACTTGCTTGAGACTTGAAGGTTAAGACTTGAGACTTGCTTGTGACTTGCCCATGTGTGACTTACTCCCATCTCTGCTAAGCAGCCCAATACACACTCATTAGAAACGCAGAAAAATCCTGAAATGATCACGAAACTTAAACCGCTTTTTCACAAAAACTGTAAAATATATCAAAACACAATAGTTCCTGAATACCTGAATATTTTGTAAACAGTTTAAAGTTTGAATCACGTCTGTAGGTGAAAGAATGTAGGAGGAGATACATTTTGAAGAAGAGGATTTGAAGGATTTGAAGCCCGCTCTCATTGACTTTAATGTTAAAATAAAATGTTTAAAAGCTTAATATTTAAATTAGCTGAAAAGTACGCAGAAGTTACAGAGAGCCAAAAAACGTACGGAATAAGAATAAAGAAAGAACCGAATAACAATAGTTGGAATGCTGCTGAATCAGCATTCCCACTGTATGAACATTCCCAGTCTGGTTTCTGTGTTAAACATAACACGGAAACCGCATTGGTGAAAATCACCAACGACCTACTCCGTGCTGCTGACTCTGGCCTACTGTCCATCCTCATCTTACTCGACCTATATACCATAAGACAAAAGTCCTGCCCATCGACTCCAAATCCTCTTTCAAAACAGCACAACTTCAATATTACCATTGATGAGATCACGGTCCCTCGGTCAACTCAAGTCAAAAGCCTTGGTGTCATTCTGGACAGTTCCCTTTCATTCGAATCCCAGATTAAAGCAATTACCTGGACTTCGTTATTTCACCTCCGCAACATCTCCAGGCTTAGACCCTCACTGTCTCAATCCAGAACTGAAACCCTAGTTCATGCCCTTGTCACATCACGTCTGGACTACTGCAACTCCCTTCTCACCGGTATCCCTTCTAAGCTTACAAACAGACTCCAACTTGTTCAGAACTCTGCTGCTAGAATACTCACTGGTACCAGAACATCTGAACACATCTCACCTATCCTTACGGCGCGTTCATGCCACCTCGGAATAACAGGGACCGCCCCCATGATTACGTTGTTTTTCCGACTGGCATTGTTTACATGGTCGGGATGCGTGTTCGTCTTCTTCTGTTATATTGGCATTTGGCATAACAACTTTTTACATGACTGCCACCAACGGTTGGCCGTAGCCTAGAGCATCAGGTGTGTGAAAACATGGAGGCCACAATAACAAAAGATTTTCTGCGGTTTTCTTATGCAAGCATTCAAACAGCACATTGCCAGGTGTTTGTGTTATCTGCAGGACAACGAACGGGAAAAGACACGGATAATATGTTTTTTTTATACATGGGCCTATTTATGAATAATTTTAAATATGTTATGTCTGTGCAGGTTTCTTGGGAGAGGCATTTGTCCACAATAAACAGTCATTGTTCAGTGAAACATAGTCGCCTACATCAAACGTCAGTTGTCAACAACACGTCACCAACTGGGAAACTCTGTTAGCAAAATCCAGCCCGAGTTTCCCACCTCTGATTCCCACAGGAAGGTACGTGAATGGTGACGTTTTCACTCGGAAAAACGTTTTTCCGACGTCCATGAACGCACGGTTAATCTACACTGGCTCCCTGTGCACTACCTTATTGAATTTAAGACCCTCCTCATCACCTACAAACCACTCCATAACATCACACCCAGTTACATTTCTGACCTCCTACCAGGCTATGTCCCTGCACGCTCCCTTCGCTCTTCCTCGACTGGCCTCCTCGTCACACCCACATTCCGCCTCTTCACCATGGGGGCTCTGTACCAAGTCTCTGGACCTACGTTTTTAAGAAAGCTTTTAATCTTTAAATCTTCATAGTACTACATCGCCATAGAAACCCTCCTGACACACTTTTTTACTGCTTTTCTGAAGTTTCTTGCATCTCAGATGTATATTTTGTAAAATGTATTACTATGAAGTTAAATGTATTTTAATGTATTTCCTTCTTTTATGCCCTCTTAAACATGTAAGATGTCCTTGTGTATTTAGAAAGGCGTCCGCCAAATAAAATGTATTACTATTATTGAAGGCGAGAGTTTGGACACATTTCGGCTTTTATAACCTCGAAGGAAAGGCGGAACTTGATAGGAATCATGCTATATGCAAGCTTTGCAAAGCGAAAGTTAAGTATTTTGGAAACACCACAAACTTGAGAACTCACATGGTACAGCATCAACCAGAGATTACCATTAAAGACGTGGACTAACAACAACCTAAAGTACGTCCTCCTAACGTGCCAGTCAACTAACGCACTATTTCAATGCTCTAAACTCCCACCGTTGCGTCAGAGAGCAACTGCCGGAGACATCGTAACTGCACAGTGGAGCATGCTCACTCCACAACACATAGACCAGCTTCTTTTTCTGCAAAGGAATGTACAGATTCCAGCCAGTGGTGGACTATGGGACGGACGGACGCGCACACACACAAAGAAAGGGCCTAATTTTAGGAAGTTCAATGTGCCCAGTCAAGTTCACATTTCAACAGTCAACCTGGTAGCTGAAGTACTCCTTAAACCACATTTAGCAGTATTTTTTGTTTGATCTGAGTACAGCACTTTAAAGCTAAATGTTAAAGCTCTAACAATTTTATACTTGAATTAAATGGATTTGAAAGCTGGCCAAAGCTTGGCACTTAAATTGCAAAAGGTTTTATTTTGTATGAAGACAAAGTAATATCAAACTACATTTAATTTGTTGTGTTTTTCTTTTAAATTGTATGTCTAATACAGTCACATGGGAAAAGTAACTACATTTACATACTGTGAATAGTTTTTTTGAATCGAAAATCTATATTGAATCGTGAGCCTAAAAATCGGACTTGAATCGTGACATTTTCTGAATCGTACACCCCTACTTGATATGTGCCATAACACTTGACTAAGTTTAAAGTGCTCATATTATGCTTTTCTGCGTTTTCCCTTTCCTTTATTGTGTTATCTTTTTTTGTGCATGTAATAGGCTTCCAAAGTGAAAAAGCCAAAAGTCCACCCAAAGGGACTTACCATCTCCAACAGAAAACACTGTTCACAAACCACTCCAAACAGCTCTATTGTAGTCCAGCCTTTACTTCCATGACGAACACTCTAACACGTTATAATGCTCGCCTAGCTGCTAGCGTGGCACGCCCTCATACTCTGCTTCTGACTGGCTAGTAGTCCTTACCTGGCTACTGCGCATGTGTGACTCCCAACAAAGATTGAACAGAAGTGCGATGCCTCACTCTGTAGCTAAAACAGAGAGCTCAACACACAGGGTGAAAAGAGGAGCTTCAGCAATGTGCAGTACAACAAAAATATGGTGTTTTTGAAAATTAAACCATGTAAACCTATTCTGATAAAACCTGTAAATACAATTATGAACCTGAAAATGAGCATAATATGTGCACTTTAAGAAAATATTTCACCCCAGGATGTACTTATAAAAACAAACTAAATCTGGACTCTGTTAAACATAAAGACATTAAAAAAGGTAAGACTCACACACACACACACACACACACACACACACACACACACACACACACACACACACACACACACACACACACACACACACACACACACACACACACACACACACACACACACACACACACACACACACAAAAACACACACACACACACACACACACACACCACAGAGCAACCAGGCCTTAGTATAGCTTTTGCAATGACAAACTTAGGTTCAGTCACAACGATAATGTTATGCTTTATTGATCTATGCAAGATTATTCTCTTTACTGGAGGTCAGGATATCACAGAACGCGACACCTTAAAGCTGTGTCTTATTCAGAGCTTAGACATTTCAACATGAAGATGTTGGGAATCATGGGACTGGTTGCCAGGTTTACGGAGGTATGCCAAATTACTTGGCCATCCTGCCACCCTCCGCACCCATCATCCCCAATAACAAATGACTATTGCAGTGCTTCTGCTGCCGTAAAAAAGCTGGTGCAGGGTGAGCAATGAGGCAGCAGGATGCCCAGAGCTGAATTGTGTCCCATCAGTTATGACTGCACGAGAATTTGGCCAGCAGCTTTTAACAGCTTTACTGTTACTCTGACATGCAGCCACTCTACACCCAAGCTGTGCTAATTGGCACACTGGCACTAAGGGTGGTACAGTACAACATTTTAAATGAGAAAGAGCTGGTGAGACTGCTGTGAAGCTATGAGAGCAAAAATGCGCATACTATCACCAAGCCTTGTCAAGGAGGAGCCTGAAAGACTGGAACACCGGCGAAGATGACAAGCCACTGAGATACTAGGATAAGACAACAGTACTGTTAAAATCTGCCTACGGCCAAATGACTACTCTGCTGTTTGGGTGTGAAGGGAGTGAGCTTATAAAAATGAGGGGGAAGAGATGAGGAGAAGCTGTGAGGAGGCGACATATGACAGACACCACCACACCCCCAGCACCCTTAGTTAACAGAAAAGAAACAGGAGAACAACAAAGCAATATGTCACAGCTACGCTTATGACTAACTGTAAGTGGACTATAGTGAGAATTTGTTATATGGGTGTTGAATGGTATAACTGTGTGTCTGGCTGATTGTGACTGGGAGTTAGCCAGTGTGGATTATGCCATACAAACCTCCTATAAACCGCTTTCCTGTCACAGATTAAATGTGTAGGCTGACAAACAAACAGTTCTTTGACACAAAGATAAAGAAACAAAAATGTCTGATTACATACTTGCCTCCTCAAAAAGACTAACGCTTCTTATGCAACAGCCATAACTGCTGACTGATCACATCTTTGTTTCTTTTCCTTAAATTCCTTCACATTTGAGGTGTTAAAAAAGAATTTTAATGAGATATAAAATATTTTACAGTTGAACTAAATTATAAAAACTGACTGAAAATATCTAACAAATTTTGCAATTCCAAACTTTACTGGAAATTTATTTTCTATAAATAACTACACAAAAAGGCATGTAAAATCAAAATGCTACCAATAAGATCAATAATGGTAATATACAGTATACACTACCGGTCAAAAGTTTGGGGTCACTTAGAAATTTACATTCCACTCCATTATAGACAGAATACCAGCTGAGATCAGTTGCATTGTGTTTTTTTTAAACCAGGGCAGCAGTTTTCAGATTACATTATGTGCTTATATACAGTGGGGAAAAAACGTATTTGATACACTGCCGATTTTGCAGGTTTTCCTACTTACAAAGCATGTAAAGATCTGTAATTTTTATCATTGGTACGTTTCAACTGTGAGAGACGGAATCTTAAACAAAAATCCAGAAAGTCACATTGTATGATTTTTAAATAATTCATTTGCATTTTATTGCATGACATAAGCATTTGATCACCTACCAACCAGTAAGAATTCCGGCTCTCACAGGCCTGTTAGTTTTTCTTTAAGAAGCCCTCCTGTTCTCCACTCATTAACTGTATTAACTTCACCGGTTTGAACTCGTTACTTGTATAAAAGACACCTGTCCACACACTCAAACAGACTCCAACCTCTCCACAATGGCCAAGAGCAGAGAGCTGTGTAAAGACATCAGGGATAAAATTTCACACCTGCACAAGGCTGGGATGGACTACAGGACAATAGGCAAGCAGCTTGGTGAGAAGGCAACAACTGCACAATTATTAGAAAATGGAAGAAGTTCAAGATGATGGTCAATCTCCCTCGGTCTGGGGCACCATGCAAGATCTCACCTCGTGGGGCATCAATGATCATGAGGAAGGTGAAAGATCAGCCCAGAACTAGACGGCAGGACCTGGTCAATGACCTGAAGAGAGCTGGGTCCACAGTCTCAAAGAAAACCATTAGTAACACACTACGCCGTCATGGATTAAAATCCTGCAGCGCACGCAAGGTCCCCCTGCTCAAGCCAGCGCATTTCCAGGCCCATCTGAAGTTTGCCAATGACCATCTGGATGATCCAGAGGAGGAATGGGAGAAGGTCAGGTGGTCTGATGAGACAAAACTAGAGCTTTTTGGTCTAAACTCCACTCGCCATGTTTGGAGGAAGAAGAAGGATGAGTACAACCCCAAGAACAACTGTGAAGCATGGAGGTGGAAACATCATTCTTTGGGGATGCTTTTCTGCAAAGGGGATAGGACGACTGCACTGTATTGAGGAGAGGATGGATGGGGCCATGTATCGCGAGATCTTGGCCAACAACCTCCTTCCCTCAGTAAGAGCATTGAAAATGGGTCGTGACTGGGTCTTCCAGCATGACAATGACCCGAAACACACAGCCAGGGCAACTAAGGAGTGTCTCCGTACGAAGTATCTCAAGGTCCTGGAGTGGCCTAGCCAGTCTCCAGACCTGAACCCAATAGAAAATCTTTGGAGGGAGCTGAAAGTCCGTATTGTCCAGAGACAGCCCCGAAACCTGAAGGATCTGGAGAAGGTCTGTACGGAGAAGTGGGCCAAAAACCCTGCTGCAGTGTGTGCAAACCTGGTCAAGAACTACAGGAAACGTATGACCTCTGTAATTGCAAACAAAGGTTTATGTACCAAATATGAAGTTCTGCTTTTCTAATGTATCAAATAATAAAATACAAATTACTTAAGAATTTAAGAAACATTTTAATGTAATTTTTGTCCAGTTTTGCATTGGATTAATCAGATGAGATGAAGATGAAACCTAAGAAGAGCCTTCTGTGTGCATTCAGAGTAATTTGTTTTCCTTACTCACTACAGTTTTTCTTCTCTTGTACTAATTTGCTTAAGCTCAATAGCCAATCAGATGGATTCCTCACACTGACGTCGATTCAACATGTTGAATCGGATGAAAAAAAGGCAGACCGGGGCCAACTAGTAGTGATGGTGCGTGATACACCGCACAAACTAGGGCACTCACCGTCAGTCAAAGTTGGGCCAACGATCTCCTTGGTGTGTCAGGGACTTAATGCTAACACACTATACGCAGACCCACTGTAAAAACCATAGAGTAGTTAATACAGCTAGCTATGAATAGTTGTGGTTGTATGACACCCAGGATGCTCAATGCCATGTACTGTAAATGACTAAAGCCTAAAGAAGCCAGCATGGGCTGGTGCAAGCCAGAAAGTGAGAATGGGCAGTCTTTCACATGTGCTCCTTTTCTTACACCACTGATGAGGGTTGGAGCTGAGACAAGGCAGAGAAGAGTGGTGTGCTGGGTAGAGATGTCCTGAGCTGATCAGCCTGGCCAAACCCCCTCTCTCGACCATTTCATCAGCCGCTGCAGTGTGGGGGCACCGAGCCAGGGAGACAGCCTTGATTCAGCATAGTTCCCTGACCTAGACTAAACACCACGCAGGCAAGCAAGGGCTTTTCCTGCATAGATAATTTAAAGGCAGCCCGTTTCTTAATGTGAGAGGTATATTTACCAAAACGTGTCCAGGTCCTCAACTAAATCAATTTGAAGAATGCTGTGTTAAATGCATCACTGCCAAATGAAATCACTACTCCAGGGTTGCCGTAGGTAAAAAGACAGCATAACAGCATGCTATCTTAACGGCACTAGTAGGGCTGGGCGATAAAACGATAACGATATGTATCGCGATAGACACGTAATCAATATCAATAGAAAATGCGGTCGATAAAACGTTCGATAACTTGTTTTTCTTCTTCGGAAGAAACCAGAAGTTGCAAAGCAAGTTTGGTTGCATGAACAAAAGGCACTCACTCTGGTAACCTAGCAACGTAGAGAGTGACACTCTAACAGCCAATCATGTAACAGTATCATGTTTGGTTGCGCCACATTGCTGTCTCGTGTTGGATTCTACAATAACAGAACCGGCGGCGTGTAGCGATAAGTGGAAAGTGAGTGCCGCAGCGAGCGAGGAAATTGTTGATAAAACAGGAAAAGTCAGTATGGCAGTTTTTGGGATTTTATAAGTCTGACCGTCGTCCCCACCAACACTACCGCAAACTTGTTTTACCACCTTAGCCGCGCTCACACTTTGGAGCACAGCCGTATTCGTCAGCAACGTCCAACATCTGCAGCTGCTACACCGCACAAGTAGCAGACCGCCATGGAGAGGTACTCTGCATCAGCGCCTTACTAAACGCTACAAAGAAATAACTGAGGCAGACGTGCTGAGCGCTGTCCAGAAGCCAGGTTACCAACCTAGCACTAAACCTGCAGAAAATAGGTTTCTCTATGTTTATATTTAACACTTTGCACCATTTTATTACACCTTATTAAGCAGTTCTTACTTATTCTTTCTTCACTGTGATTTTAGACTTTTTACATTTTTTTAAAACGTCTTTTACAGAGCGGTTACATTTTAATTATTTGAGTGATTTCCATGGTTGTGTTGAAATTTTTTTTTTTTTAAAAAAGGAAAAAAAAAAGGAAAAAAAAAAAAAAAATATATGTTTTTCTCCTGGTCCTTATTTTAAATAGGTCATAAAAAATATCAATAATTATCGATATCGACCGATATGAAACACTTATATCGTGATACAGTTTTCAGCCATATCGCCCAGCCCTAGGCACTAGCCAATAAAATCATAACTCACATTTCTTAGAAGGTGCTGTATATTTTGTCAGCTTTGACGGTATAATATAGGACAACTGCTGCAGGTGTCAAACTATTTTTTCCCCATTGCACTGATTTTTTTATTTTTATTTTTATTTTTTTTTTAAAGATACAATTTTCAAAACATACCCATCTGATTCTTTCTTGGCATTCTAGACTTATTTAGGGTGTCATATATAAACAAAATAGCCAGATCAAACGATAATTCTCTCATTTTTTGTAATATTTTGCCCATGGTGAAGTGAACAAAATATCATAAACACTTTTCAGTACAAGTCAACCCAGTGCAACATAACCAAAAAGTATAGCTTCTATGACCACATGTTTGAATTAGCAACTCTCTGATGCAGGTGAATATAAGACCCCAGCAAATCCCTTTATGGATGCATGACATGTACAATATGTAAATATATCGCAGCCACATAAACTTCAATTTTACCAGTGATATTACTAAAGCTAAACAGAAAAAAAACTCAGAGCAAAACTCTATTCATCTATCAAACAGTCCTTGAACATAAGAGGCTTTTTTAACTCATTACGTAAATAGCTTAGTGATACAGGAGGTCAACAAGAGTGTGTATTGAAAGTAACCCATGTCTTCATACCACAGAGCCTACACTAAGCAGGAAGCCTTAACAGGATACAGAGGTGCTCCAGATTTGTTCATACAAATAACCTTCTAAATTCCATAAGGGATTACCCGCCCTAATGAGATGTTGTAACACTTTCTATTGTTGGGGGAGGGACGAGGGAGGTCAAAGGCCATTTAGTTAAATCATCAGTTCAAGGTTAGACTGCAGGAGTGTATGTGTGCTAAAGGTGTTTCTCTGGGAGGTTGCTCATTGAATCCTGGTATGCTCAATGAAGACAAAACTATAACAACCAGTCAGATGTGCAGACAAAGCAAGCACATTTATCGTGGGTTTTGGACAGGTTGGACTGTTTCAGAGAAAAAAAAAAACAAGACATTGGATAACTTCACCAAGGACTGTGGATGGCTATTTTACCATTTTATAGACCAAACAATTAATCAAGAAAATAATTGGCCAATAATTAGTCACAGATATAATCCTTAGTTGCAGTCCAACTGTAATGTGGCAAGGAAAAAAGTCTCAATTATAAAAACTCATGCCAAATGCATTGGCAAAGAGGTACATTAAGCCCAAATAGATCCTTACCATAACTGAATGAAATGACAATACTACAAACTGTGGTCTTAAAAGAGACAAAACATCTGACAGGTATGATGAGCTTCAACAAATGGATACTGGGATACTGCAATGTACTGGAAGGTGTTTCTTTAATTTTGTCCACCTCTGTTTATTGAAGCGCTTTCTGCCAAGCATATCAAACTTACATAAGCATTCGGAATGATGCAGATTTTCTTACAAATAGTTATAACTTTCTCAATAAGCAAAACATTGCTGGTGGGCTGTTAAACTAAATGAGGAGGTGAGCTTCCCTCATTTGTCAACACTAATTTTTTGAACTACAGGTGGTGTGTGTGCATGCGTGGGTTCCCATTGGCCTTTGCTAAACAAAGATATACAAAAATTGGTTGAACAAAGCATGAATTTGTTTAAGACGTAAAGTAAGCCGATTATGGAACATTTATTCCCTGGCATCCTTCCCCTTAAGACAATGTGTGACTCAGGCCAGGTCATACTTTTTCTCTAAGCCCGTACACAAATGTAAAACAGACATGAAACTGAAAAGTATGCTTTTTAAAATACACACACACACACACACACACACACACACACACACACACACACACACACACACACACACACACACACACACACACACACACACACACACACACACACACACACACACACACACACACACACACACACACACACACACACACACACACACACACACACACACACACACACACACACTAGATTGCATTAACTAGCCTTTTTCCAACAAGTCTGATGGAGCTTTACATGCCTGAAGAGGAGGCCACTGATCGGGCACGGTTAGCTACAGCCACTGGGTCTGGCTGCTCTTGCATCCCTGTGACCTCTTAATGCCAAAAGGGCTGTAACCAATGACCCACTTGAGCGTCTCCAACTTTGTTTTCCTTTTGCCATCTGAGCAGTCAAGAAGGGGTTGTTGTTGTTAGCGCTATGCATGTTAATCCAAAGAGACAGCCATAAACTATGCTCAGAAATACATTACCATCCTTATAACATGGCTCAGTCTAATCTACCATTTATAAAGCAAAATCCAGCGTTTGTAATTAAGATATTGACCTAATGACTCATGGTGTCATTTTCTGGATCCGTTTGTTTCAAAAATACCCAAATTTCCAGTAAACACTCAAGAGACAGGTAGCTTCATAGTCTGTGATAGTATCATTGCCAGCTCTGCATTCACAAGCTGAGAACAAGATTTAATCTATAGAACAACACGCTCAATGCCAAATACCACAGATAGTTCTGTACATAGTCAGAAGTAAACTCTGTGTCTGTGTGTGTGCACACCGAATTCAACACTGAAATAAAAATTCTATACAGAGCCACAATTGGCAGAAACTGGAAGTTTCCAAAGTTTAACAAATAAATTCCAGTGAGCAATGATAAAAAGAGACTAGGCAAACAGAAACCGTTTCTTCTCGACAAGAAAAAACTCACAACAGGCATCTTTCTCTCAGATTAACATCCTTGTCTGAGCCAGGGCCATCTGTGTTATGCCAGTAGCCTGGCACAGAAACAAAGATGTGGGGGAGATGGGAATGGGAGGAAAGGGGGCAGGGGGTTAAGAGAGAGTGAAGTGGGAGGAAGAGAGACAGAAAGAATAAACACAGAACCAGATTAAAATGTCTAGGCAAAAAAAAAAAAAAAAAGCCATGTGACCACTGGAAGGAGGGAAAACAGTGGAAAATCACAGAGTCATGTCTCCTTCCCTACGCCTTCCACAGAGTCTTCCACCACAGTTCACTGAGCTATGTGCTGGCATCATCTACATGCAACACTGAAGAGTAAACATGCATAACACAGGCAGGCAGGAATACATTCTTCACTATTTTGGGTGCAATCTTAAGACTAGTTGATACCTGTACTATGCTGTTGAATATGATCGAGAAGATACGGTGGGATTATGGGCAGCGTGGGTTCTTGGCTCAGACTACCTTTCTTTAAAAGTGACTCCTTGCATGACGCACAACAACATTAAGCATGCTAGTAAATCCCACTGGAGCTACAAACTCTAAATTTCACTTTAAGAAAGTCAATAAAACATTTAGTTTGCCGCACTAAAATAAAGAGTCCGCTGGCCAAGCTTAGTATTCAGATTAAAGACATGTTCAGTGCACACCATCGCACAATGAAGCAACGCTAGACCTTGTCCAAAAGGATCAACATTAAATAACACTTTGATTGTGGCTTTGTGTAGTACAGCAGCTTAAAAGTACTGAAATATCCAAAATGACGAGCTGAAACGTTTAGTTGATTAATCAATTGTTGGCAAATTGTTAAGGAAAAACTCCCTAAATTCCCTAGTTCTAGCTTCTCAAATGGGAATATTTGCTGGTTTTCTTGGTTCTTTCATTTTAACAAACTGACTGAAACCACTTAGAAGGATCAACTCACCGGAAGGTCAATTTTATAAAGGCAGGATTAATAATCGACATGAGATCACAAGCAGTTCTGATCAACTAAGGAAGGCACCATATGAGACCTTATTGACTCAGGCATACAAAGTCTCAATTAATGGTTCTGATCCACTCAGTAAGCTAATGAACCAAAGAGTACTCTGAAGAAACACATTGATCGGGTCAGCATAGTATTTTCTTTATCAAACCGTTTTATGGAAAGCTACAATATATAAAAGAGCAACTATATGAGAACATGATTGTGAGAAAGGACCATTTGTATTGTGATTACCATCTGTTATTGACTGTCCACTAGAGGGAGCTTTATTGTGTCACCGGGGAGAATAAAATAAACTGCTTCCTGTTCCACATCCTATCATCTGCTGAGTCCAATTGCAACTCAGTGTTATCAAGTTGAGGTCTGGTTTTGCTCACCGCTACTATCAAGTCTGTATGACATCATCACCCAAATTAAGTCATCATACCTCTCATCGCAACTATATCTTTACTCATTCCTAGTTATCTTTAAAGTATTTTCCAGTGATAAGGTGTGTCGTACAAAACAGGTCTAGTTCTTTCAATGCATTCTTTAGTCAAATCAGGTTACTGACGCAGCAGGTTTTCAGTACCTTAGGAGAATTAGTATTCATTGATGCCACAGGACCGCCACACTGTTCCCAGCATGCTACAGCACACTTGGGCTGCTTCCTATCTGCCTACCTCCTGTTGCACAGAGGGAGGGAAGCAAGGAGTAGCACAGCTCATAACATACAGACACAATGCTGGGACAGAGCACACACAAGCATCTCCTGCACTGTCCACTCCAATAACTGTGCTCAGTCTCATTACATTATCAGCTGGGCAAATTACTCAAAATATAAAAAGGATGGTTGAGCGTAAACTGTTGGAAATGAATCCTTAACTACGGTATTTTAAATGTGAACGTTGAATAACATCACAGTAGAAGTTCTTTCTTTAAGGGGGCCAACCTTGCTTACTGTAGTCCCCCTTAAGCCTCCTGGGAGAGTGAGGGAGAGAGGTAATCTCTGCTGCAGTCTCCAAAGGACGGAAATAATTAGTTAATACCTCTGCACAGTCTAAGCTGGGATTTCTCCTGTGTGTAATGCCAGACAAGATAGAGGTATGGTGGTATGCGTCTTCACGTCAGCAGCTAATTCTTGTCAATCACTTTTCCTGTGTAAACCATTTAAAATGTATCGGTACCCATTTGCAATTTAGCTGACTCCCTAATGAGGCTGATTGACAGCTCCCTGAAGACATCACCATTTTACTAACGTCATGTGTGATCCTTCACAGACACAGAGGGGAGCAGAGAGAGGGGGCTTCCTGTGAAAGTCAGGCATTCCTCCACAAATATAAATCATTGATTGAAAAACAACTTGTGCATTTCTTGTAGAGAAAAAGAATGTAAAGATATTACTGAAATTGTCTCCCATGCCTATCTGCAAGAATAAGAATTTTAAAAAGGGTGGTAAATGTGGCTGCTGAATACGGTTGTCTATCCATAGTCTCAGTTTGCCAGACCCTCCTCCAAAGCGTGCTGAAGGAGGGTCTGGCTACTCTACATAGCATTCGAGGACGGGAGGAAAACGTGCTCTGGTTTAATGGCATTTCTTTAAACCAATCAGAATCGTCACAGATGGCGCTAAGCTCTGCACAAAGCCGCTGCAAAATAGTCGTGCGAGAGAAAACTCTGATTGGACAGATAGTCTAGCTAGCCGTCTCAATTTACCCTGCAGAGATCTGAGGAGCAGTCAAAAATAGTCCTCATTAATCCACCAAATTTTAAATTTCAACACAAAGAAAGCGTAAGGAAACCGAAAATACATGCATCCGGCGGAATTTCCTGCAGCACCGGAGCAATCCTGGAAGTGTAACGTCAAGGATATAGACTAGTCTATCCATAACTGACACAGACTAAATGCTTGGGTGTCACAGGGATAGATTGTAAATCAGCTTTAGTACTTTACCTGCAGCTCACACCAGGCAACTTCCACCCAAGTCTCAGTATCCAGGCCCTTGTAGACCGTCTTAAAGGACCCTCTCCCCAGCTCTATGTCAAATTTGAGAAATCTTCCTCCTGGAGATGTGGAGACTGCTTTCATCTCTGCCTCCTCCTCATTCTCCTCACTGGATGCCTTGATAGCAGCTTTACCACCATCATTGCATGTAAGATTTAATGCATCTCCACCTTTATCCTTCTCTTCATCGGCACTGGCACTCTCTGTTGCACTGTCTTTTTGGCCACCTTGACTTTCAGTGCTGGAACCTTCCTGTACTCCACAGCTAGTCCCTCGTGTCCTGTCCACTATTGTCCGCAGGTTTATGTTTAGGATCTTATCCCTGTTATTGCATTCAGGTGCTTCAAATGCCTGCTCATCTGGTTCAGAGAACCACAGACTTCTCCTGATGAATCTCTGATGCACATTCCTCTGATAACTGGAGGAAGGGTGTAAACTGGCATCAGTCCCTTCTCTCACTACTGAGTCCACAAGATTGACATCACCCGTGGCCTTGTACATATTCATAGTCATTTCACACTTTGAGTTGGGTACAGATGGATGTTTCAGTTCTTGGTGGGCCGTCGAGTTTGAATTAGCCTCCGGCTCCATGGTGATTTAAAAGTGCAGTCACTTTGGTTTCCAGGTCATTCGTGCCATGGCTAGACTTCCAAGATGTAGATTTACAGTAAAGATGAATACCTGCAGCGCCCACTCGGTGACGCAGTTTGCCAGCAAAGGCCCTCAACAAACAGTGACAGACGAGATTTCATTCGATATCAGGAGCTGCAAAAAGAAATGTTACCAGTTAACGTTAGTGGAACAAAATCCAACAATTGTAGGGCAATGCTGCTGAAGCTATAATGTTATATTGGGTTTATGGGTGTCAGTCATGTCGGACTTTAAGTTAACGGTTAGTTGATGTTAATAAAAGCCGTTGGATAAAAAGACAAGCCCACGAGTTAAAACATATCGTTAGCAGAAGCAATCATCGGCCAGGTGAGGGAAAAACTAGCAAGCTGGCTCCGACGACACAAGTTAACGTTAAGTTTGGCAATTCAGAGCTAGCTAACGTTTGTTGCTACTTTACCGTCAACATTCAGATAACAATAGGTTAGCTAGTCTTCAAACACGTTATTCCATTGAACCAACATGGGACACGACTTACCTATGTTCAAAAAGCGAAGAAAACCGACCAAAAAACCTCGGCTAAATCCACGCTAACGATACACGACACAGACAGAACTGCCAGGTCCAGTGTTAGAAAAACATCGCTAACGTTAGTCGATTGTCCATGGCAAAAGGTGGACTTTATAACGCCCTATCTGCATAGTGTCCCCATTTTCACGTACAAAAGCTACCCCAAAGACCGTAAACGAATACAGGTTCAACTCAGTCTTTACTAAGTGACCATATACCTCATATTAACGAGAAAAAACGACGAATATGTTGTATTTATCTCCTTTCCATTCCTCTCATCCCTTGCTTCGGTTGCAGATAACGATGCCGAGTCTCTCCGCGGTTTCTACTGTATGCGGAGCATGCACGTTATTTAAAGACCAGTTGGCCGTTTTAAGACACGGGAAATGTTAGTTTTCCTTCTTCTCCTCGGCAATTAGTTTACGCGGACAACAGTTTTCGCTTGTCATCGTCGCTCCCCATTAAGTTAGTTAGGTTAATACAACGGTGAGAAACACAAATGTGTTCCCCATTCAGCTCGCATGGTTCCACGCCCCTGGTAACGACTGGAGGGGACGTCCAATCAAACAGCACGCTGGGACACCACAGAGAGCCACTCATACTGTTGTACTGTTCAACAGTAATTGAGTGAGACATATCTCACATGAAAAGACCAACAAATACTGTGTAGAATCATGCAAGGGAATGACAAAGCGGTAAAATGATTATTCCATGCAAAAGCCTGTTAACGTCTGTAATAATTCTTTCACGCCCTTCGCCAACTCATCCAATCATCCATCATGTGTCTCTGCCTCAGAGCTCAACAGCCTTCTGTACAACAGAATTTTATAAGAACAAAATAGTGTAGAAAATAGCCTATAATTGGCTACATCTGCTAATCTGTCAACTAGAATGTGCTTGCAGTTCCGGTCTTCTCGTCCCCAACAACAGGACACCTTTCAGCTCAATTTCTCAGAGCTGCAGCGGAGTTGCATTAGCCTACCACACGGCTGGGAAAATGATCAGTAGCAACAGGGGAAGTGGGTCTGAGGTAAGACATTTGAGAAAAAAAAATGAATTAAGGGAAACGGGTAACCCCTGCGTTGTGCCATACTGTGCTGTATATGTGATAACCGATTTTTGAGGTATAACTGATTGATTTAAGTTGTGTGTTGCACAACTTACAACTGCAAGAAATAAGAGCCTGATGCAATGTTTCTCTGTCCACCAAAGGTATTTTTTTTTAATTATTGCTTTCTTGCTAACAACTGCATCCAAATCCAACTATAGGGAAATCCAAGTACCAAACAAGTGCTTAAAGATGGACCTGGAAAATGTATTAAAATTCAATACAGCAGTCTTGGCAGCAAGTTTACATTTTTATTACATTTTTGTTGGGATTTTGTCAAATAGATGTTAATTTCCCTTTGTGGTCATTTTCAAAGCCATAGTTTGTGGCGTTGTTGCAATTTTATGTAAGGTGGTCATGTTAAACTATCCACCCCCTGTAGTTTCTGCATTTTCACCCCACCTCTTCTTATATCAGCCTACATGTCATCTATATGGGGGGGGGGAGGATGATGCATGTCCACACAAAACCAAGTCAATAAAAAAAAACAGAGAGATCTTCATGTCTGTTTCAGGCATGCAGGGTCAGATGACAGTATGGTTCAGTTGAGGAGTGGAGCATTGTTGGCACCTAAGTGACTTTATAAATAATGAATCCCCTCCTTTGTTTCCACTTCACTGTCCAAACACACAAACACATGCACACACACAGTTTTACTTTTACATAATGTCATCCGACTTCATGCCACAACAAGGAGTGTTTAAATTGTGTTTTATGTGGCGATTGAATTCGCCATTTGACAAGTAATTACAATATATGATAGTTCAGATGCAGTTTTACAGGGCAAGGAAACGGGCATCACTATGTTATCTCCATAGTCACTGTCTTTATAGCACCATTGCATTTCAGATAGATGTGTAAGCGTTTGTGTGTGTGTTTGAAGAAGAAGGGAGGAGGAAGAGAGAGAGAGACAAGAGATACTTGCTTGTGACTGTCAGAGCTCAGCCAACAGAGGCAGAACGTAATACCCTTACGCTCAATAAAATGAGCAATTGGTCTCATTAACAATGTGTCTCCCACCAGGGTGAGTCAATAAGAATGGAATCAATCCAAGCTCCTTTTGTGGAGTGAAGATCTTATATGCAGACTTTCCACAGGCTTTTAATATCTGTGCCTGTGTTACACTGAAATCTAAAACCCATCAGATTCTGTGTCAGATCTCAGTTCATTGCTAGCACATTCTATCTTGAGTATGTCTAATCAGTAGGTGTTACGTTGCAACATTCTCTAGAATGAGAAAGTGTTTCAGTCTCTGAGTCCTAGCGGGATGGATCACACTCTGAAACAACCATGTTTTCTTTGCACTGTGTAAGGCTGTAAAACTAAAAGCCCAACAGAGAATCATGGAAATTAGATTTACATTTGGGTCGATTCTCATCTGGAGGAGGGCCAGAGTTTGAGGTGAGTGAGAGAGAAAGACTGCTGACAGGACATGATGGATGGAAAGCAAAGAAGTGCTGATGTATGAGAAAAAAGAAAAAAAGGGAAACACCCATGCAGTTACAGATGCAAGTTCGTTTGCTTTTTCATCGTGTTGCTAGCAGCAAGTTCAATTAACTAAATAATATATGCAAGGTCTCACCATGTCTTAAGTGGTGTATTGTATTGCTTTCTACATGTCAGATACAGAGTGGTACAAAGCATTAGTCATGACATATGCTCATAGTAACTGACATGCAGGTATTTAGCTTAGCGGTAATCAGTTAGTGTGAGGATGTGGGAAAAGTTTAGGATTAGGTGTGAGAGTTGAATGAGTTCATTTCTTTTGCTTGGAAGTAAGCCAAAGCTTTAGTTGGCTTTTGAAACACAATGAACAACTTTTTTATGGTTCAATTAAGATTTAGGTTCGATTAGAAATCACAGCCTTGGCCCGTGGTTAGCTCACCTGGTAGAGCAGCCGCCCATATACAGAGGTTTACTCCTTGATGCAGTGGCTGCAGGCTCAAATCCGACCTGCAGCCCTTTGCTGCATGTCATTCCCCCTCTCTCTCCCCTTTCAAGTCAGAACTGTCCTATGCAAATAAAGGCCTAAAATGGCCATAAAAATCATCTTTAAAAAAAGAAAGAAATCACAGCCTTTACAGAGTCTGCAATTTCAAAGCAGGTAACCTAATGCACTGCAATTACCTATGAAGTAGACAAAAATATAGTTATTTATGATAGGAAACTTTAATCTCATGTGTGAAAGTGTTGTGGATAGCTGTGGATGTAAAGAAGCAGTCTTTTATTTGTTTTTAAAACACTGCATAAATTGGCACCGGTTTAAAGCTTGCTTTGCCCCAATCTCTTCCTAAATTACTTCCAGGCCTTTTAGTTTTTCAGCCCAATTACTCCTCTCCATTCTACTGTTCAGGTAACATTCAACAGTGATCATGCATTTTCAATGTTTCTCACTAGACTAGAGAACAGCTACCCACAATGAGGTTATATTACTCAATCTACATACATGTTTAATAATTGTCCCTATTTTATCTGGTCTTTGTATTGTACTTTCACATTTTATGTATACAAAATGGGCCTATATATATTCTTATGGTACAACAGTCCAGGTTGTTTGCGAGGTATTTTTCATCTATTCATTCATCAAGTCATTCAAGTTATATAAATGTACCTGATCTTCTCAGTATAGCACTTTGGTCAACTTTAATAATTTTAAGAGGTATTCTTTAATTAAATGACCTAACCATCTGATTTCCTTTGAACCACTTTCTCCTAAGCCCACATACTGTAATATTAGTGACACCTGATCATATTCTGCAGAAAGCAGAATATGTTCAGTATTATTGTATAAAGCTGCTATTCCACAGTGACACTTTTCACATTCTCTATCTCCCTCTGTCTTCCCTCCCCTCCTCATCCTCCTCCCTTTCTCTCTCCGCAGTGTCCCCTGAGTCTTTTTCAGACAAGAAATGCAGTGTGAATAATTCATCACAAAAATATTGAAACCTAGGATCAGTAGGCCTACAGAGCGATTAACTTAATGAATACCTTTTGTTTTAGATTGTTCAAAATAGCAATAGATCTGTAATGGCTGGCTGAATAACAAAATTCAGTGCAAATATGGGTTGTTGTGGGTGTTTTTCAATGTGAAGTGTTGATCAGATGCAACCTGTCATATGTATCATGCCCCCCACCTCTCATGACAGCACAGTGTGACATACCCTCACCTATATTCACTAGCTTTATGTTTTACATCAACTCCTCCGGGGTTATAAGTTGTTCTCAGCCATGTGATATAAGTAGACAGCAGGATTAAGCATGACAACAAGCTTGTAGGTGGCCTTTTGTCTTGGCCTTATATATACCCAATACTAAACGTCAAAAAGAGTTATTTATATTTGCTGGTGAATTTCTGAGAAAATCCATCTACTGTGTTTCTAGACATACTGACAGCATGTCTCCAACCTGCGATCTCACAACAAGCATTATCTCTTTCTGTTCTGTTGACTCTGGGATAAAGGGCTGTCTCTGAAAAGCCTCTGTCAGAGTTAGAGAGCAGAATGGCTGACCTTGACACGTCATGACAGTGTGCCATTTGTGGCGTTTGGCACAAATCACAGTCACAAGGGCGCTACACAGCACCACATTGCTTTTCCGTGGACTTTAGGGAACATGTTTTGAAGAGCTGTCCAATTCCTTGTTTTGAGTTTTACCAAGAGGCATTATGGCTCAGAGTGAAAAGAACACCCAGAGAAATGTTTTTCAAGGTTTGCTGGATGTTGTCAGGATGTCTCTGCAGTGTTCACATGAAGCTATATGCCAAATTATAAAATCTGAAATGATAGGTATGCTGCCAGATGAAGAACTTGGCCAGTGACATGTATTCCATGTAAAGCAATGGCTTATTAAGAGAATGAAACATGGCTTGTCCAGTGGTTATCACAGGATTTAAAAAAAAAAATTATAATAATAACGTATCACAATAATTACAGCAAACAGCTCTTCTTCAACCCCACACGACCACACCTTCCACGACCAGTTTGTACTTCCCCCTCATATATAAATTTAACTGTGCCAGCTGATTGTTGTAAATCTACTAAATACATTGTAATTCAGCTGTAGTCTACCCTGAAGCAAATTAGAGGGTGCAGCTCTTCTTTTCTCTATCCCTGGAGCAGAAGGAAGACAGATCGTACCAGCTCAGTGGTTTGGTTAATCCCTGACAAACTATGCTCTCTGCAGCTGCATGGGTGTGTTGTGAGAAAAATGGGAAGGCTTCAATGTCAAGGAAGAGACTGCGAGCACTGCTGATTATTTTGTGTTCGCAAAGAGTGTGCAGGTTTTGGCCTTGACACGACCAAATCCTCAGCGATGGTGCTCAGGTTTTAGCCAGGCATTGCTGAACAGTAGCTCCAAGTGAATGTTTATTCAGCATCAGTGCTCCTAAGGAAGATGTATTTACATCATTTTTAAAAGAGAGCGAGACTGTTTATCCAGCACCATCAGTGTATGAATGTGTGTGTGAATAGGTGAATGAGAGGCAAATTGTAAAGCGCTTTGTAAGGTAAAAAAAAAAGTAATATATAAAGCGCTACCATTTACAAGCTGGCCGCAGTACTAGTCTTTCTCTTTGTGGTGCAGAGTCCACTGGGATGGAGTAGACACACAGATACACACACATACACACACACACAACCTAGCAGATGTTTTGTTACATAATCATCACCCACACAAGAATCAATAGGTTGTAGAATTCAACATAAAACTAAGGTTTATTTTTTTCTTTAATGCTTTTGGTTTCCACCTGTTCACTCATGGAAGAGATGCAGTCTAAATGACACTCCTCCGTCCTAAGTCCCTGCTATATATAATATATATACAGTACAAATAAAATGTCTATATGTCTCACAATGATTAATGAAGAAAACCGCTGCTGTAAAAAGATCGGTTTTGGGTTTTACTCAGTGCAGTAATACAGCTAAATCTGTTCCTGCTTTGAGAGACAGAGATATATGAGCAGGAAATTACAGAAGAGTCACAGTATCATCCACTACCAGTGTGTCAGACACTCTGCTTTGATTTGATAAAGACAACAAATAGTGGACTAGAGGGCTCACAGTAGCACATATGGTACAATATGCTCAGAGAACAAGAAAATGTGCAGACTGAATGTGATTATTTGAAACCATAGCTAGTGGAAAGCCTTGAACACTGCACGTGCTGACTTGTTCATGTTCACCGATCTGTTACCAATGTGTCAGTATCTCTTTGCTGCACTAATTGCTTTGTTTTCAAAGATCACTTTTCTGTCATGGCTGCTCCTTGTGCTAATTAGGTCAGAATGATAACCAGATCCTCCTCATCAATGCACATGAAGCACAAAATTACTGCTCTCATCAACATGCTGCCTTGTTGCTCTGTTGGGAGAACAAACCACAGCACAGAGCATGCCTTTCTGTTTATTTTCAAGCTTTTCTCTTCAGGTGCTATCTCAAAGCCATAAACATTATCTCTGTGCCAGTTACTTTCTTCTCTCCCCAGGCCTCCTATCCAGATGCTGGACCCACCAGCCCAGCCCCTATGAACATGAACCACTATGCTAACAAGAAGAGTGCAGCTGAGAGCATGCTGGATGTGGCTCTACCGATGGCCAACGCTTCCCAGCTAAAGGCTGTGCTAGAGCAGGGGCCACACTTCTCATTTTACACCCCCATCATCACCCTAATCAACATCTCTTCCTGCAAGTCACAGTCGGGGTCCCGCTATATGTTTGTGTAGTCAAAAAAGAGAAATTGTTCACCTTGTCTTTTAGCACAGTATGGAAGAGGTTACCAGAAATTGCCATGGTTTGAGGTGCTTCATCTGTGGTGGTCCTGGGACTGAGATGTCTTTCGGAGTGGGTTTATCTCAAATTGAATGTTTAGAATCCATTCTTCACCCAAAATCCATAGTTTAAATATGACAGATCAATAATTTAAATATGACGGATCAATATTTGACCTGTCATATTTAAACTATGGATTTTGGGTGAAGATTGGATTAAGGAGTCATTTTTATTCAAAACGAATGGCTTCAATGGATTCAGCACCCCTAAACACCCCTAGTTAGACATCTCAAAAGCTAATATTGGAACAAAAAAATATTTTCACTATTTTTACCCAGGCCCTCTGGGCACCCCAACTTTGATTGGCTCTCCAGGCGTTTCCCCGAGGATTTGGCCGTGGATAAATTGGGAGGTGTTACTAGACACCTATAGGAATGCATGAAAAAAAAAGCTATTGGTAAGACATTTTTTTGCAGATTGGCAACAAAAAAAAGCTTAACTTTCCCTGTCAGACTGTAGGAAACATTTTCCTCTGAAGGACTGAATAGCGGGTCAGTGAACTTTAGCCAGGTCGCAATGACTCATTTCTCTAATAGAAGTAATAAATAAAAGACTGTTTGTCAGTATTCTCTCCATACCTAAAATATAACTAAGTTATCTCTATTGCACTCCTCTCTCAATAGTAATCTATAACCTTAATAATCTAAAAAGAATTTAGAATTAAAAAGCTTAGGCCATGTCCCCTATAAATGTTTGGTTAAATTTGTCCTCTTACTTGAACTACTCTCTTTCTATTAATTCTACAATAGAGATATTGTTTACAAGTTTGAAAATGTGCTGTGTTCACAAAAAAATCACAATAGTTGTAATTAATCATCATTATAATAATCAGTCATATTAACTGTAAAATAAGATTTTTGAATCTTAAAAGGATCGCGTATCAGAAAGAGGGTTGGTCCGCATGTGAGAGTCATCACACAAATTCATGAATGCCTGCCCCCTTTTAACCCTCTCCATCCACCAAATCTTCAAGCCACCATCTTGTTTCCACCAGAATATCAAACACATCTCATTCTCATTGCTCTTTTCATTTTCTTTGACTGTTCTGAACCCCGCTGCCCTCTCTGCCCTCCCCCTCCGTCCTCCCCTCCCTCTAGCGTTGATCCAGCTCTGTTTAAATGGAACCAGTGGTGCGTGATGTCAGTGGCCTACATACCACCGACCCCCCAACCCAAACCCACTCTACACCACCCCAGGCAGATCAGACACACACAGCCGCGGACACCGTTTAACCTTTGGTAATCTCCCACAAACACACACATACACACAAACAATGACATGTCTATGTGGAGTCACAGCTACTGTATACTCCCACCTACAATTCAATTTGTACAGTACTTTGGTTGTTTTAAATGTGCTATATAAATAAACTTGACTTGACTACACACACACATTTCCCTGATCACACCTCACTTTTTAGTCATAAGCGGGCCCATGTGATGATGAAGATGACAACTTTTATTAGTTGCTATGTCATTATTACAACATTGATTACTTGTTTTTGGTCATTTTGTTTACAACAAGGTGTTAACAAAGCACTTAGAAATGAAGCTGTGTTAAACAGGAAATACAAGCTTCCCTTGATCAGTTCACTCTTCCCTGTATTGTTCTTTCTGTTTTGTTCTGTGCGCTTTGAATCAGAAGTGTGTTGTCTTTGTCATAAATGGCTGAATCCACAGCAATAGAGTGACACCTAACATATAACAAGAATTTGGATGTTAAGTTGAAAGTAAAGACACCGAGCACCACATGTGAAAAAGTGTTAACACTATATTTTATCAATCATACAAAACAATTATCAACAGAGAGTTTGTTGATTTTGATTGATACATGCCCACTACATTTTTTTTAAATGATATTCCATTTGTATGGTACTCATGTAAGCACTAAATTGTACATGGAGTTTATTGTGTTTGCTGACATTAGCTTTGCCACTACCAATTGTTTGGGGTCTCACAGACCCCACTGATGTATGTATAAAAATAACAATAATAATTTCACAATCAACCAGTTTTCTTTCTAGAAATCTAAATAGACTTATTTTGGAGTCTCTGAGACCCCAGACAGAAGTTATGCAACATCTTAAACATTTCATCAGTTCACAAATAATGTTTATAAGCAATTATAATTGAACTGGGAAAGCCATGAAGTATCAAGCTGAAGAAACAACAAACTATATTTTTGAGCTATTAAAGAGGGCCCTGATCTCCAGGAGCCCGAACAGAACTTTAGTATTATTATTATATTTTATACAATATCTTTCACATACAGTTTTGTTGTGTTGGCTGTTCATAAAAAAATGTAATGGTAATTCTACACAGATTTTATTCAGTTCAGTTAAAAAAATAACATAATAATAATAATAATAATAATAATAATAATAATAAAAGGGAAAAAATAAATCATATGATTCCTTTATCCTCATATGCCCTTGTCAAAATGAAATATTTGATATTCTGCATTTTTGTGTGATCACTCATGGACATGTTAGTTCCCTGAATCCAGACTTAAGTATATATGGATTTATGGTTGACAGTAAATCTGTGTATAATAAGTTGGCTTGAGTCCCAGAATCAAGTAGACTGCTGATGCTTGATATGACATTCATTGAGTGTGTGTTTGTGTGTTGTTTAATTGTATTGCTTCTGTCTGCAGTTCAATGGAACCTGAACGATGAACAAAAGCATTGGAGGCTGAACATTATGGAAAACCTGGCCACAGGCCAGTTTTTATTGTAGTGGTAGTCAACATCTTCATCACAGTCTTTGGAGTTCACAGGCCGAACCGGGGCGACTAACCAAGAACACACACATACACACATAGGTATTCTTTCTGTTTTTGCTGCTCACATATATTCTTTATGCTCACCCTCTTTCTCTGCTCCCCTCTCTCTATACAAACAGGTATTTTCTCTCCTGCCTTACTGTGCAGTTGTCTCCTATAGACGTCCATGTAGTCAGCATGTTTTTGGGCCTCTCCTCCCCTGACCTGTACTTCACAATCCCCTACCTGACCTACAAACAAACACACCGACCTCTCCAGGCTCTCAGAGAAATTTCCAACAGAAAACAACTCACAAAATCCAACTACTGTTCATTTACCAGAAAATCACTGTCCTGCACGAAGACAAATCAGCGAACAATAGAAAAACGGCAGTAGTGACAAAAGGGGTCTGGTACTTAAACAATGCAACATTTGTTCTCAGTGGACAAACAGGAAAGTGTAGACAACTGCAGTCAGGCACATGTGAGGTCACACTGTCTGTCTCCTTTGCTGCCCGAGAGTGACCCTGAGCACCGGCCAGACACAAAAGCACAGTTAAACACACATACAAATGCTGACAGCAGAACAGGCTTCCATTTTTAATTGCATTGATGACGTTCAAGCAAGATGTCACGGTTCATTTCCAGACAGCTCAGACAAGGTTGGTTTGATGGGTCTTCTGAACAAATGTATGCAAATCATGGTGTGCCTCATCTGACTCAAATCTCTGTCCCACCTCCACAGCTCTTTACCCTTACCAACACATCTGCCCCCAACCACAGGCGTCATGCCTAACATTCAATTATAACAATGCTTGGTTGTGCCATGACTCTCTCTGTGCTCTGAGCAGAGCTGGAGTGTGACTGTGGTTCTCTGGACCAGCAAATGGTGAGTCAGAGTCAACACAGCGCAGACCCAGCAGAACTGCTTGTTAAAATGGAAGCCTTAGATTGTGTTTCATCAATGTCACTGAAACCCCAATTAGAGTCCAACCAAATGCTCATTTATAAACTTCAATGGTTTAACACAAGGACATAAAAGCTGTTTGAGTTTCACATAACCATCTGCTAAATACCTGAAGAATATTGATGTTCCTATCTATATCTTCTTCAACATGATTGTGACAAAGCAGTTTTCAGATGACAAACCAACGTCACAATCTGATCCTTTTCCTCCTCCAACTATCATCGGTAACCGTGGAAACAGCCAGACGAGCCAAGAGCCAGATTGATGACACACACAGCTCCACTCAGGGCAGATCTGTGGACTGATATATATATATATATATACATAATGTATGTCTATGGCTCCATCTCAGTCCTGAAGTTGAACGTGAGCGGCTCTGTGGGGGTCCAACATCACAGGATGCTGATGATCATCGGGGTTGTGTGCGAAGCAGGACTATTATTAGCTCCGTCTTGGGAATGTGGATACCAGTATTCAAACTGAACAATCACCCTGGTGACACTTTCAACCCCCTTTAGCATCTCCTCATCCCTCCTCTCTCCCTGACTCCCCTCTCTCATTTGTTGCTCTCTCTCTCTCTCTCTCTTTGCAGAGAAGACAGAGGCGGAAAAGCCAGCTCAGTGCCGCAAATCTCCTGAGATCAGACACCTGAGATATCCGAGTACTGTGTAAACCATCATTAATGTGGCCTTTGTGCTACTGATTCATCATTATAAGAAATACTTGAAAGGGCTTCAAGTGAGTATGAGATGCATTCGGCCTGCACAAGTCTTTCTTTAGCAGTCAACAGCGTTTAATGTAGCATTTAATTAAGTTGACTCTATTCAATCAATCAGTTTGATTGTCATTATTAATTAATGTGGCTGTCTGTTGCTCTAGTTTGTCATTGTTATAGCACACCAAAACATTTTCCATCATCATGTTTCCCACTTTAGGGCACTGAGTGAGGAAGCACTGCCCTCTAGTGTATTTATGGATGCTGTTCAATCACGGAAATAAATGTTTTATCGTGTTATCTCTATTTCGTGTTCACAGTGCCAGACACAAACATACCATCGTGTGATTTTGGTATTTAATGCTTTAGTCAGTAGGCTTTTTAACAGCCTCTTTATTATACTCTCTTTAGTATTTATTATGTATAAGAAGGCACTGAAAGTGGGTGAGTGGGTGGACAATTAGGTCTATGAGAAACTGTACTCAAGCTACTAACACAGGTGTTTTCACTTATGTTGCCTAAATAGACCTCATGTGTACAAACTGTGCTTGATTGCATCTTCCTCACTCTTCTGTTGGTTTAGTTGCACCTGTTAGGGCAGGACAACTTAACCCTTTATTACTCGTATTAGCACATAAACCTAGCACAAAAAGTAAGGAAATTTGTTTGGTGGATTATTTCTCTGTGGTAACAATGCTTTTTGGCAATAAATCTTATACCGTTGGAAAGCCTGTTTAGTTCCCTTTCAAATGGTGCCCCATTTGTAAGGAACATGCATTTGTGGGATGAGCAGCAGTGCTGAGTATGTGGTTTGCGCCCATGAAGAATTTGCCAAATCTTCTCTGCCAATGCCAAACAGCTTATTCTGCCATTGACTCATTTGGTGGATTGGATGATTGAAGTTTGAAGAAACAAGACATATTGGCAATAGAACAATTTATTCATTTCACAAACAGGAGCCTCAGTAGCTTGTGGAAGAACGATACACAGCCACAACAGCCTGGCACCACCTCCCCAATCTGGTCACCAGCCTGGTCACACACTGCTGTGGGATGGCATCCCATTCTTCAACCAGCAGTCCTGACCTCAACCCCATTGAACACTTGTGGGATCAGCTTGGGCGTGCTGTTCGTGCCAGAGTGACCAACACAACCACGTTGGCTGACTTGCGACAAATGCTGAGTTGAAAACACCTGTTTGGGTGTGCAGTTATAGCCTGGTTGACACCAGACCCTTCTCAGTTGTAACTGAGAGTGGCTTGCAGAGCAAATCTCAAATTTGCTAGAAGTTCAGGGTTTTCCCAGGCTAGTGCAGTTACTAATTTTAGCTGATTGGAATCAATAGTTCTGTACACACAATAAATCCAGATCACACTCATTACATTTTTTTCATGTAAATAGATGTTAGCTGTGGGAATTCAAGACACAGCAACTCATGTTATTGTCAGCTTCAGATTAAAAAAACAACTAAATTAGTGCTTACAAATGCATGACATTTTTAGCTCTCAAAAGCGTGTATGAGTTTGGCACAGCAAAGTGGCAATTTTCACAGCTTGTTCTTCTCATAGGTTACTTCTTAAGCATTTCAGCATCTTAACGGTCTCATTTCTTCTGCTTTCCAACCTCAGCAGAAGAAATGAAAACATATTTAGCACCTTCACTAAATCTTGCTGCAGAGCAGTGAAGAAACAGACCAGTGCTTCTCAGTGTCTCAATTTCTGTGGGCAGAGAGAGTGGCAACAAAGAGTTTTAAGATATATGGGGAGTGGTTTAGAATATGAGATAAAAGAGTTAGATGGGCTTTGGGTGATTTTTGTACAATTCTTGATATTCAAAGTAATTTCAAATGTCCAAGGACAAATAAGTCTGAACACTTCTCCATCTTTCTGTATGACTCACCTCCGTAATAGTAGAGCATTGCAATACCAGCAGCAAAACTGAAACAGCTCAGGAAGAACATTGGTCCTGCAGAAGGAAAGAGAAGAGATAATGTTGTCATCAGTGACGAATAACACAAATGAATCACAAATGAATATCTGATCAGCTGGTGGGCATATGAAACGTGCATGGGTGGGTGTCTTCCTAATAAATGATATGACCTAAAAAGCTTAGAAAAACAGAAATGTACAGTAATATATGACACAAGTCAAGAGTCCAAAGCTGCTCTGTGAAAAGACTGTCTTGTTGTTCAAACAAGCCATTGTTGTCTAAACAAACCATCATTTCCTTGTATGACTTATGATTGGGAGTCATCACTGATGACCCATTTCCCTGCTGACACACCTTTGACCCTGTGGATGCACCCCCACACTGTTCAAAGGAATGCATGACAGAGGAAGCTGTTTTGGACGAGGGGTTTACATGTGGGCTTAACTGACCCACAAAGCCAGAGCCCTGGATTTAATGGGATGATAAATGGTGAAGCAGTGCAGAGCAGGCAGGGCCCACATTCTGAAGCTCGGGGTTAAAAGGTTCAGCAGACAACTATGTTTGTTAAAGAACAAAGCTTAGTTGGGCTTAATGGGCTTATCTGAAGATCAATGAGGGGGTACAGTGCACCCTGACACACACACACACAAACAAACTGTAAGACCACCATATTAAAAAAAACTCCCTAATTGTCAGGCTGCAAAATGAAACTTCTAAACTGCAGATTAAAGGCTTGTTGAGGCCCATTAACTACAAATCATTACTACATTACACTAGTGCCCACAATTTTCCAAAGTTTTACATTTGTTTTGAGAATGACTTCCTACTTTCCAGGCAGCCACCGGTTTCAGTTCATGCCAGAATAGGATTAAAACTAGACACCTTCCTTAAACAGGCAATCCACCCAAATACCCATTGTTTGACTCAATGTGTGTTGCCTTTTGAAAAGGAACAGGACAAGAGCATACAAACAAAAGAACATTCTCTATCCCCTCGTATAAACATGAAACTCCACAGTGCCCATTTTTGTCATCCTCTCATTTTTAAGTTATGTTACCATCACATTGTAATGCAGTTTTAAAAAGGGGGCATTCAGGCTTAAGAGATGGCTGTTATGAACAGAGCTTATATGCACTTATAAGCTCTGTTGGCATGGAACCAAATCAAATATAAATCAGTCAAGTTTATAGAAGAATAATCGTGAATACAATGTGTTCTTGAATGCACCGGAGAGAAAGTGTTATTAGTTAGCATACTAGTTCCTGCTTGAAACTGCATCTCTACTTGATGATAACATACATTAGTCAACATAAACTTGTTCAAAAACACAAAGCTGACTGACTGCTTGGATTACCTCAACTAAGTTTAAAGTCTCTACAATGTGATTTCCATATTGCTCTAAAATAAAAACTGCCTGGAACACAGGTACTCAATCTAACAACATGTGCTTTGAAAAGTTGTTGACGCGTAATGTAAGGTATACGTGGATTGTATATACTTGGCTAAAACGTGTAAATAACTGTGGTCTTTCTAACAAGCAGATAGTAGATGCCTATATATGCAATTTATCTTAAAGGGATACGCCACTGTTTGTTGAAATAGGGCTTATCACGGTCTCCCCTAGCTGTAGATAGGTGGGCCAACACATTTTTTGCGCATGCATTGTTTTAGTCCGGTGCAACATTGGCAGCGCCGCCGCTAGTTAGCTTAGCGTAGTGAATGGAATCCTATGTTAGCATGTTGTGAGTAAAAGTGAGCCAACAAAAGACAAAAAAAAACAACCTAATTACTTGCACTGAGACAAAAAATGCGTTGGCCCACCTATCTACAGCCAGGGTAGAACGTGATAAGCCCTATTTCAACAAACGGTGGCGTATTCCTTTATAATATAAATCAAAAACAGAAAGCTCATGCTCACACTGCTGCCGAGTAATGCTCTGCTTTACTCGGCAGCAGTGTGAGGTGTTGATTAGATTTACCTCTGTCATTAAGCAGACGTCGCTCTGGGTGGATCGCCACATTGTTAGTCCATTTTGGATCAGCCACCTCTAGAACAGAGAGTTAAAATGGTTAATGGGTAAACCCACACTTTGAATAACAGCCTGTGTAATGTCACATCCACTACTTGAACTGTAGTCCAGGCAGCACATTGGCTTCTCTCTGAATAGGATAAGCCTCCATAAGGCCAGACAGGGCAATTACACAGCAGGGGATCCACCATTATGGGACACCGGGGAAGTTGCTAGTAAGATTTGCCAACCCATCTCACCTAAAACATATCAGATAAACTGGACAACATAACTTTGAAAACATGAATGAAAAAGTAAGGGGAGCATAAATGGATACATATTTTAATACAAACAACTTGTGTAAGCAGAGAGAAACTTTTCAGGTTTAAACCACTAATCCACAAGATGATGTGTTTGAACACTGGTACATGACTATGCCAGATACATGTGGATTAATACACATTTGGCATTTTCTGGATGTTGATGTCACTTCCATTTTATTTATTTGGACCTACTATACTACTATATTCTACTATACCTTTAATTTTATCTCCCCACTAAACTGCTACAAGGCATTTCTACACTTTCATTCGAAAAATACATTCACGTGTGACTCTGCTGAACCACATTTTTGTTTTTACCTCTTTGTATGACTCTGGTGGGCAGGCTGGCGTAAACGTCCTCAGCGTGGATGTGAAGTCCTCTGTAGAATTCATAACACGCCTCCTCGCCCTTCCCATACAGGTGCTTCAACAGCTCAGGTAGCCGCACCCTGGTGGGCACGCTCAGGTTCCTGAACTGCAGGGAGACACATGCTGAATTGAATCACTAAACACACCTGTATACCTGCATACTTCTGTTGCAAGTTCCATTTTTAGTTTGGCAGATTCAAGTGTAAGGGCATGATGACTGTCAAAACAGGATGTTTTGTGTTGTTAGAATGATGTCAAATGTTCTCTGTAGTGACCATGTGGGCTTCCTTGTCACTGAGTATCTGGGGGTATATCCTGTTCAGCTGCAGCACCAGTCTGTCAACCAGTTCAGTTTCCATCCTCTGGTCTGAGCACAGGAAATGGGCGTCCCTCTGGAGCTGCTCATGGTAATCGTCAATGTCTAGTCAAGAATGATAGAAATGACAACATTAAAAGGAGAGACGAGCAAGAGGCAGTGTCAAATAAAATGCACTCTACACTACATATATACTTGAATTCCTAAATTCATTTTCATAAATGCATCAGTGATCTAAAATTGCATGTACCATTGTGTGGTCAGGTCAAAAACTTATGGCCCTGTACATTTAGAGCATGGTACAAAGCTCTAATTGATGGCCCACAGATTTTGTCAAGTCTTAAGTAGTTTCTTAGTACGCAGCGGGTCTTGGCATCAGTCCTGTTCTGAAAATAAATGACTAAGAGGTTTATTCTCCTGTTGAGAAAGGTGTTTTTGTCCATTTGGCAACAACCTTGCATGAATACCAAGTCAACTTAGTTAGGGCGTGCATAAATAACAGACAGATGTTATAATGGAGAGCCTGTGAGGCGTGCAGTAAATACCAGTTCTTTGTTGACTGTTACAGGAGCTGCATGGTTCAACTCAATGGTAATTTGAGGGTGTATTTTATAGTGATTTTGCCACCAAATCCCACATTTTCCTGCCAACTCACTGTTGATGTCCTCCCCAGCTCACTACATCATCATCACTTAGGTGTAACTTACACTTAGGACATAATGACAAAAAGGTGATGAGCAAAGAAGCAGATCTCCTATTAAGTGTCTCTTAGTAAGTCTTGGTTAAGGGTTTACTTGTGACCATTGTTGATCTCTGCCTGTGCATTAATGTGATTCACATCCGTCATTAGGATTTCTGAAAAATGTCCACATTAGACAGGCAGATTTGTGCTTTCAACTGATCAACAGCTAATAGAGATGCAGCAATTTTATATCACATAGATACGAAATTAGAGTTAGTTCTGTGTTATCTGTTGTCATCAAGTAAATCTAGTTTTCTTTTTCTTTACACAACTAGCAACATCTATAAACAAGTCAGGCAGAATATCCTGCTATAAACAAAAAAAACAAACAAAAAAAGAGTAGCAAGAGTAGATAAAACCGCCTCATAATGTCAGATTTGAGCCAATTCTTTATGAAAAAAATTGATTCTGAGACCAGACTTGGATGTGACTGACAAAAAGAAAGAGCTTCATTGTGCATATCTTTTTATAAAGGGCTGGGTAGCTCTATTAAATAACATAATATAAAGATTAAACTGCTGATGATTTATTTATAGGCTTGATATCTGAACAGAAAAGTAGGTAGTTGGCCTAGTAGTTAAGTAACACCCAAATACTTCCGTCACATGAAGCCAAAAGCAATGCATTTCGTAACACATTGCTATACAAAACTGTAGATTTTATGCAACAAGTGGCGCATCCACACAGCACAGTAGGCGGTCAGCGATCCTTTCCTAGAAGTCAGCGCGCGCGAATGGATTTCTGTAAATGATCCAAATCGAGACAAAACATCTTACCCGTGATTCACAAACCTGTCATAATGACAAACAAACGTCACATGGGACTTGCTCTTTCCGACCGACAGCCTCCCGATAAAACTTCCTGGTCTCCCTGGCGTGACGGTCTCTGCTGTCCAGTTACATCACCACGCTGCGCCGCCTAGGGCCGCATGACTGACCTCAGGGTGATTATCAGTCCGCAGACAGCGGCAGTGGACTGACTGAGCTGACAGGCAGATTACCAGGATCTAAGCTTTCTGTTGCAAACAGCAACACAGAGGTGACATTTATCAATTTATTTTATTCCCTTCTTTAATTTATACCAATGTCAATTAGACATAATAATAATAATAATAATAATAATAATAATAATAATAATAATAATACTACATATGTAATAATAAATAATGTGTAAGCTACATCATTATACAGTCAAAATCACTATACTGCTGCTGCCTTCTCATGTTGGCTTGTAAACATTCGGATTGGTCTCTCAAAGGGAAATGTACAACGTTGCACTCCTCCCATTGCAATACAGTCTCACTCATTATCAGTAGAAGTTTTTCATTTATTTACATTCTTTAAAATAAATGTACACACTGGCAAACTGTGCTTTCCAGCTGCTCTCCTTACTAAACAAAGTGGACTTTCCAGGCCTGGATGAGTTTCTCAGACCACTTCCTCAGCTGTCTACAATGTATTGTGAACTAAAAAAAACACCTTAATCGTTAACTTCAACCAAAACATAACAATTTGATATTGGTTTCTGCAAAGCTCAATTGAGGGCATGAATGTCCCTTGACTTTCTAATTACATGGAGTGTCATCCAACAAGGCTGATGTCCTGAAAGTGCAATGGCTCCCTTTTTCAGACAGAGGGCGGTGTGCCATTACAGTTTACAAAAGGCACATAATCTGTCTGTCAGATCAGTATGCCTATAGAGCCTTTATACTGTGCAGAACTGCAGACGTTATAATTTCAACAAGACAAGGAATGTTCAGTTATTACTTCCCATAGTCCTCATCGTACAGACCACCATATTTGGCCAGTAAACAAGTTCTTGACTCATGGTATTCACCTCCAGTGTAATGTGTCCTCACACTGATATAATACGAATGGAAAAGTCTTTGGCAGGGTTATTATTCCTCGTGTTGGACTCATCTGTGGTTGATGGGTTCACTCCTGACAAACTGCTCTGCTGTCCTCCATACTGCCACACCACACCAGGCCCCATTGCTGAGATCTGGTGATCTGGGTTCATAGTTTGACTGGAGGACTGAGGAGGTCCGTTGTATTCAGGTGGACCAGAGATCTGTGCAGATTCTAAATTTCGGAGTGAGAGAGGCTGGTTATAGCCGGGGAGAGTAGAAAGCAGAGGAGTGCGGCCATATGTGCAGTCAGCACTATAGGCGAACTGCTGATGACATCTGTGGAGGAAAAAGACAGGAAGTTGTTGTTTATGCTGCTCTGCATGTCTTCAGGGACATTTTGAAAAAAAGAAATTCTCCCTTTTTTGACCGTTTAAGCAAAGATCAGCCCACATCTCACCTGCAGACTTGCATGTTGTCACACATGGCTGAGTAATCGGTGTCCCACAGTGAAAGCACCTTCTCCTGGGTATTGTTGTTGTTGTTGTTCCTGCCTTTATGGCCGCTGCGAGACCTGCTGTTGTCCTCCTGATGTTGGGCCTGCTCCTCCCAATCCCACATATCTGACTCCCTGTTTAAAAGAATCCAATACAAACCTGCAGTCAGTATTTCAGTTTGTAAATGCATCACAGGAAACTGACTGTTAACTCTCTTCTTTGCTCTTCTGCATCATTTACTTCCAGTAATGGATATAACCAAGTACATTACCTACAATTGATTTGAGTTATTTCCATTTTATATTATATTTCCTACTCCATTAATCATCTTAGATTCATCTTGTGACCCTCAGCCCTTATTTTTACTTAAAGGCTCCTTGTGGTGTTTTTGACCTCTAGTAGCTATTGAGCTGTTTATCTATGAGTGGGTCCCTGTTTTGTTTATCTCATGCACAAGGACACACATGCATGCGCGCACAGATGGGGGATGTTGTGCACAGTCCTGATAATGGTTTCATATTATTCTATAAAAATATGCAGCAATGTGCCAAGAAGAAGACAGCGAGCCAGTAAACATGGATGTAAACAATGCTGGATTTAAAATACTTTAAAATGGGCTTTGCAAATGTTTTATGAGGAAGGAAATGCTTTCAACACATTTGTTAGAGCTCAAGGATACACACAATGCATTTGTGTAAGTAACAGTGACATACATAACTTTTGTTTCTCCACAGGACCCCTTTAAAGGAACACGCCGACTTATTGGGAATTTAGCTTATTCACCGTAACCCCCAGAATTAGACAAGTCGATACATACCCTTCTTATCTCAGTGCGTGCCTTCTATCCTGTAGCGTTGGCGGCTATACTGACGAGCCTTAGCGGCATCAGCTCATAGGGTATCCGTAATCTGCTGCTTCTCGAATAAGTGACAATATCGCATGCTGTCTTATTTACATTGTGTGATTTAGAGTCATAAGATTCTATAAAAACATAATAGCTGAGACACAGCCATCTTCTAACCGTAAACAAACCGGGAACTATATTCTCAGGCGGAAGAATATAGTACTTGGGCGGAGTGATTTGCTTTGCAGCAAGCCTGTCTGAGAATATAGTTCCCGGTTTGTTTACGGTTAGAAGATGGCTGTGTCTCATGTTACGTTGTTTTTTGTACACGCTGTGACTCTAAAATCACAACATGTAAACAGGAACATGTTGGCGTTATTTTGTCACTTATTCGGAGCAGTAGGATTACTGGAACCATTCACCTGCCTGTTCTGTTATGGGCTGATGCCGCTGGAGCCGTCAGACAGCCGGAGCAGTAGGCTAGTTGGAACCAGTTACCTGCAGGATCTGTGCTGGGCTAAGCTAATGCTGGAGCCGTCAGACAGCATTACAGCACGCACGGAGATGAGAAGGGTATGTATCGACTTGTCTTACTCTGGGGGTTACGGTGAATAAGCTAAATTCCCAATAAGTCGGCGTGTTCCTTTAAGAAGGACTTGAAATGAATGACTTTTACTTGTAATAAAATACTTTTACATTGTGGTATTGTTACTTTTAAGTCACCTGTCGTGCTTTTTCCTTTTGTCCTTTTTGATACAGTCGAGCAAACAGCAGGTGATGAAGGCAACAGACATGAAGAAGATTATGGCCAAGCTTACGATGGATGCCAGCATAGCCACACGGAAACCATAGTCCTCATAGGGAGACAGAGCTGGAGTGAAAGAGAGAGGAAGACTGTTGACTGATTTATCCACTTTATTTCCATGTCATGCACTCAACGTGTTAGACAGCTCCATTCATCATGCTGCAGAATCTATGTGCAACGATTTCTTATCAGACTCAGGTACCACACAAAACACTGCCACCTTAGGCTTTACGGATAAAGTCAGCCACATAGACGGCTTTAGCACAAATCTGTCATTATCATTTAACCAGAGGGGATTGGCAAAAATAAAGTAATTTTACATGCCAGCTTGTTATGGAAAGGACAATGAAACATCAATTCCATTTTTTATCTCTTTCAGTTTCACATGAGGCAGCTTCTTCTCTCCCATGATGATTGATCCTAAAACATAATTAAGATCCTGCTCTCACTTTTTCCACTCGCTCATCAAGAGAGCAGCTAACTGTGCACCTGCTTGAAATTATTCCTCTCTATCTCCATTAGCATTAATAATCTCTTTTAATGAGCTTTATCCCCAAGCAAGACATTATTTCTCTTGAATATGTCCTCACATAATTTAGAAGAATTAATTATTGCAAGCCAAATCATACCTCAAGTGTCTTCATGTAACATTGCCCATAGCCACAATGCCTATCACATAATGTTTAAAATATATATATATATTTATATATATATATAAATATATATATGTATTTATATATATATATATATACATATATATACATATATATATATATATCATATCATTATATATATATATATTCATGGGAAGTTTTGCAGCTGCTCCAATTCTCCCAGTAAAAGCGTTTTGAACATTTTAACTGCACACACATATTTGTGTTATAAAGTGTATGAATAACTGACATATCAAGGTCTTAGTTCCTACTCACGTGTACAGTAGTTCTCTCCCACCCATTGGGTGCTGTTGGCGCCCAAGACACACTTTAGCTCACGTCCAACCAGTTTGTGTTTGGCTGGGCACTGCAGGGAAATGACTGTGCCCACAGTCGTGCCATTGCCCTGGATGATCCTCTGGGTGCCCAGTGTCGGCAGGGGCATGGGTGTGCACTGAGCCTGGTTCTGACCTAAAAAAAAAAAAAAAGCTAACAGTCAGTTGGACTTATTATGTCAAAACTCTACACACAAGCCAATCAGACATAGTACTTGAAGATTAACAACTTACATCTATGCCAAAATGAAACACTGCAATCAAAACTTAACACTCCTTTTTAAAAATGAAATCTTTACACACAAGCACCATTTGAATTCCTCTTTCATATCACCAGCAACACACTGATGGGCTTTATATAAAACACTGCAGTCTTTGTGTTTCTATTTTTACTGTCATTTTCTCAGACTCAGTCTTCTGTAAAACTCAAAAGTAGAATTTCTGCAGTAATCTAACAGTTTTTACAAAAAACAAACATCCTTACCGAAGTAAAGAAAAATAGAATCACAAATCATCAAATTTAGCAACAAAACAAAAGTAAAAAAAACAACCAGTTACTGGATAAATTGCTATTGGGAAAAAAAAAACATATACTTGTTTTGTGCGTGTGTTTGTTTATGTGTGTGTGTGTGTGTGTCCGTGTGTGTGTGGTGGGGGACTGGGGGGGCGGGAGGCGCGGATCCTGCTTTCTGTTCGGATCTGGCCACAACACCTCGTCAACATCACAGGCGATGTCTCTTCCACTTCCGACTTCTCTCTCTCTCTTTGTCCTCCTCATACTCTGACTCTCATTGCCTCCATGCTTGCAAAGTTCTCAAAATGGCTCACCTGAGGCCTAAATGTAGTGCTAAGGCTCAGACCGATTGGTGTTCTGTTTTCTGTGCAAGTGTTTTCAGGTGTGTATGTAAGTGCCTACAATTGACATTTGAGTTTTGCATTTTAAACAGAGTGTTTTCCCAATGATAACAGGGAATTTTGTTTTTGAACAAAGTGTCTAATGTAAGAAAACGTGTGTAGTGTTTCACAAAAAGTGTGTTAAAGAATTGCAAACAAAGTGCAAAGTTGACACTGTGTTTAAGCTATGGTTACACTGTGTTTAAGGAATGCTACAAGAAGTTTAGGTATTGAGGCTTTGGTCTAAGCATTCGTTTTTAGTGTGTAAGCAATGGACAAAAACTGTAATCATCAAAAGTTCAGCGAAAGTTTGAATATATGTTTAATTTATGTATCTTCAAAAGAAATTTGTTTGCACAGAGATGCTCAGACAACTCAGAATTCAAAAGAAGCACAGCAACTATTCAGGGTGAACAGGGTGTGAACAACAAAAAAGGATGAAGCGCTGCAGATGAGATTCAATGTGGGATGGGACCATCATTCCACAGCTATCAGCACTGAACCCCTGTAGGGCTGTACAACGCGGCATGACAAAACACAGCCCCCCTGTAACAGCCTGGTGCTGTATCGGATTCTTACAGTATATCGAAGCAGGAAACGTGATAAATCATTAAACAAAAGGCCTGCGAGGCAGTGGAAACACACGGGCCATCTGGAGCCATACTAAACAACCAGTTATCATACAGCACAGCACAGTGCTCAGCATACTACAGGAGGGGAGGTCTCTCACTGTGTCTGCTTAGTACGCCAGCAGTCTGACAAGAAGAACCTCCAACAAAAGAGTATCACTTCATCATGACACAAGCTGTTGGAATGCAAATAAACACAATGACATCAAGTCGGTGATTTCTAACATCAGGACAATGTGATTAGGCCCAGGAAAAGTCAGAGCCAGCTTGTTTACTGAGGGAAACCTGCTTCTGGTTTGCACTGAAAAAAACTATGGCCTTGTGGCATTGGCGAAAGTTTGAAGTGGTCCTCTTTATAATTTCTAAATGAAGGAAAACATCCAAGAATCTGACAGTAGCTGTGCACTTGGAGAAACATGTTAACACCACACAAGGGGTGTCAAGTCACACCAAAAGTTTGTGGTGTCACAGACAGAATGACAAAAAGAAATAAGGCAAGAGAAGTATATGTACATTTTCTTAAAGAATTAGGCTTCTGTTCAAATTTTACTATGACGGGCCAGACCCAACAGGGATAAATACATATATGAAAGCTATTAGAAATAGCTCACCATATTCAAGTTTATGTAACACAAGGACACTTCCGATAAATGAGCATCACTTTTATGTAACGCGCCCGTGTGTGTGTGTGTGTGTGTGTGTGTGTGTGTACGTGCGTGCTTGTGACTGTGTGAGCGTGCGTGTGAGATGCTCAGCTGTGCATCGGTGCGAGAAGTTTCTGATGTTAAGCTTTGCCTCCCTTTTTCACTTCCTCTTTTTTTTATTATTAGATCTGACAGAAAGGTGTGCATGGAGTTCAATTAAGGTTCCCTCTAAACCCCCAGCTGACAGCTTGAATGATGTATAAGTGTAGCCTATTTATTAATGCGATTTATGTTTGTTAAATTATTACACACCTATCAATAAAAGTCCGCAAATGTGTCATATTATAGGCTATATATCTTTACTATTAATGGTCTAACAATTGTTACAACAAGTAGGCTACTGTAAGTCCCTAAAGCATCAAGGTAACACATACACAGGGCTCCAAGACACACAATTTGGAGATTAGGCTACCTTGGCACAAAATATGTAATACGTAAAATCCTAAAATACAGGCATGTATGTTAATAATATCACTGCACTAAGAGATAAGTCAAAGAAAACATATCCCCGTCCCACACGCTCAACTCGAGTAGGTCTATGTATTAGACATGGTTCGCGATGGCATAGATGTCTTACCTGACTTATTCCGGTCACGACTGTCATCTTTGTTTGTAAAATCAGTCCTGGGCACATCTGCTATTGAAGCTGTTGCTGCTGACATTGTTGGGACAGACAGACGCCCCCCCAAGTCCGCGCTTTGGTTGTGCGTAAAGACTGCGCAACGGTGCTGCTCTGTGCCCGGTACAGGGTAAACAAGTCGGGATTCCGTATAGCTGGAATTGTGCGTGAGCGTCTCCGCGCGATTTTATTCGCCTTTCTACCTTCCAGTGAACAGCTTGACATCCACAGAGTCCTCCCACAATGCTTTCTCACCGCAACATTAACGTATACTAATTCCACGGTCTGGACAGCGCGCTGTGGCTGCTGTCGCGCAAGCGGATGAGCGCTCGAGTGGACGAAGAGAGAATGAAGTGATCGGTCGAGACCTTGTCGACCAAAGAAAGAAATGACTTTGTGGATTACATCAGGTCAGCTCAAGTTGGATATCCGAGCTGCGCTTTGTGAGCAGGCCAGTGACGAGTAACTATAGCAGCAATGAACCCGCTCTTTGTGGGCAGGATGTCGCACCGCTGCTCTATTCGAGTCAGGATGTGGTGCTTCAGACAGGGTTGAACACGTGATATAAAAAAAAACATTTAAAAAAAAACAATCATTGATGTAAAGTTCATCTTTAAGGAATATGACGGCATTTTACAATCCTGACTCCAGTATCCACATTTCTACAGTTAATGTTTGCACACACAAATCAGGCATAAGTGTTTGAGAGAGAGAGAGAGAGAGAGAGAGAGAGAGAGAGAGAGAGAGAGAGAGAGTTCCAAATCAAAGAGAGCTGGTTCCCAAAGAGATTGAGTGCTTGATCATGTCCAAACTTCACTGAAGATATGCAAGCTAGGACCTTCCATCACTAAACTAATACCACCGGCTTCAAATGTGATACAGGATGCTCATTTATAATGCTGGCAAGTTGCGACAGTTAGTAGTGCCAAATACAGAGGGAGGAACAGTCAAACTGATAATATGCTATAATAGAAAAGGGTCTTATAAAAGCTGTGACAGGGAAACACAATATTACAGACACAATATTAGTGAAATTAGTACATGGAAATACATTTGACTGTACAATGTCCAAACTGTGGTTTCCCTGTAAATAACTACACTCATTGCTTTCTTAATGTTTATTGTCTGATTACATGTTCAACATCATTTTTTTCTCACTTATCTGTGTCTAACTGTGTCACAGTTCGGTTAGACTTGTGGTGAAGGTGATATCTGGTGACCTGGATGATATGAATCATGCAACTGCTTCACTTGACTTCAGTTTTACTGACAGGTTTCTTAATAGAACGAGTAACGTGGATGGAAACACACACACACACACACACACACACAGAGCACAAAAAAGCAATATAAAGGGTTCCTTCTTTCACTTTGCATTCTCATCTGAAAGCAGAACTTTACTCTTGTTCAAACTGCACGTCGGCCGTTCTAATGTCATTGAGAATTCTGGGCATGCATGAGACGCTTTCTGCTGTGGGTGATAAGTGTCTCCACAGGCGCAGCCCTGCTGTTCACCTGAGCAAACCCCTACACACCACCTCAGACACAATGGGAGCCTCTGTTCAGACCGCAGTTTGCCTCATTAGTCATGAATACATTACCATAGCTGATTAAAAGTGTTCATACTTGAGGCGTAAGGACTATGTAAATGCTCAAGAGTTGTGTTCATAACTGTCCTAAACTATGATGATTATCGTACCCTCTGTGTTACACTGTTCTTTAGGATACCTTTAGCTAAAGAAACCTTGTCAAGTTATAGCAAGCACAGGTATGTTATGGTTGCCTGGACAAACTCATCATCAGTCTCTAGGCATTAAACAAGTCTCATAACATTTCGAAATTGGTGTTCAGCTCCCAGTTCTCCCAGATATTGCTGAAAGCAAGCCAGATTCCTTAAATAAACATTTTGTTAAAGGTGCTATATAAAACATTTAGAACATAAACATAGCAGCAAACAACTAGTGGAGTAATGGTGAGAGCCGTATATAGCGCCTTTAAATCAATCGACTGCTTAGTGTCCACAGTTATACAACTTTTGATTCCACAAATTCAGTGTTTAAAAATATTTTTACATAACCTTTCATGGAGGAAGATAGAGAAAGAGACACAGTGGGTGAGGACATTTTGAGAAATTTGTGTGCTTAATGTGTTTGAGTTTTCTCTTTTAATTTGGAGACGGTTGCTACAGCAACAGTTAATGTGTTCTGGCATAGTCTCAGCGGCTACAGTTTGGACTCTCAGTGCCTTCCACTTTATTCTCTGCCCAGGCTTGTGTGCTCTGTACTCTGTGCAGTCCAATATAAAACCGGGAGGCTTGCTAATTAAGGCCAGGACAGTCAATGATGCAATTAAAACAGAAATAGACATTGACCAAAAAGAGGATGCTTTCTGGCTGTTGCAGTTTTGTTATTACAGTTTTTTCCGATTGCTTACACACTGAAATCAAAAGTATTACACAATTATCAAAACCTTACACTCAAGGAGCAAAACATTGGCCCAGATGTGCACCACTATAAGCACAATGTTAGCCTCATACTTTTTGCTTGTATACATTAGTCACAGAAGTATATCATGATGTCACTTCCTTGCAGTTCCAAAGAAACGACAAATTAACACACCTATGAGCCAATCTGTGGAACACAGCCATCAGGTGCTCAAACAATATGATTGCTTAATGGTTGTAGACACACCAATCAGGTTTACAGTTTTTTACAATTGCTTACACACTAAAATTAAAACTTTCCCACAAGTAGCAAAACCTTACACTCAAGAAGCAAAACACTAGCCTAGATCTGCACAACTGTAAGCACATTGTCAGCTTCACACTTTTTGCAAAACATCACACACAATGATTTGCAAAACACTAAACACACTTGTATGCATTTGACACAGAAATGTATCATGATTTAATTTCCTTGCAATTTCAAAGCAAAGGCTTTCAAATGAACACACCCATGAACCAATTTGTAAACCAACCCCAATCCCCCCCCAAACACAAAGACAAGATGAAATGTCAATGTGAAACAAAGCTTTTGTTAAGGTATACTACAATGTTCTGAAAGTAGCTGTGAAGTGGTTGAAAAGGCACTGTAAACAATGTAAGTACAGTAAAACAGAAATATTTATTGGGAAAACATTAGTTCATTCGTAGCAAAAAAAGAAAAATATTAATGGTGTGTGTTTGTGTGTGTGTTTTTTTTGGGGGCAGAATTGTACTTTTAATGAGTGCAGGAGCCACTGTAAGCTACTAGAGGTTCTCTCCGTCCATCGATGGTCCTTCCTCTTTCCCTCCTCTCCTCGTCCCCGTCTCTTCCTCCTACTCCCCTACTGTATTGTTGGCACCATTGTTCCAAACAGGTAATCTATTTGGTTGTAAGGCTATACAAGCAATTGTTGTCTTACAAATGTTTGCACATGTAAGTGTGTGTGTGTCTGGTGCTATTTGTGTTTGTTTTTGTTGTAGGTTTTATGCGAGAAGCAGAATTTGAGATTGTGTGTTTGATTTGGTAGGTCAAGACAAAAGATTTGTGTTAAGTTAAACTGTAAACACAGCCACCAGGTACGCAAACACATGATTGCTTAATTGTAGACACACCAATCAGGTTTAAGCGCTATATAAAATGCAGCAGGTAAGTTCACCTGCCCTCAACCAAAATGGAAGGAGTCAGAAGAAGAAGACTGAGAGTGAGAGGGAGAATCCACAGAGGAGGAGAAGGAGGTAGAGGAAGAGGAAGAGGGAAAGGAAGACCTGAAGCCGGAAAATATGCTCAAAGAAGAAGAGGACCAAATTTATCAAATGAAAGTTGCGCAACACTAGTGGACCATGTTGTGAACCACGGATTGACGCTGAGGGAGGCTGGACTAAGAGTTCAGCCAAATCTTAGCAGATATACAGCGGCATCTGTCATGAGGACATTTCAACAAGGAAACGGGTAAAAGAAAATCTGTCTACAGTTACAGTAATCAGCTGCTCATTGTATGCACCATATCAGCACTTTTGATACCCCTCCCTGTGACATTTGAGGATTGAGGGTCGAGAACGACAAGGAGGAAGGGGCCCATATTCACACGAGGGCTTACGATCTGCGGCCCCAGGCTCAGGTACCCCTCAGGCCCTGGAGGGCGCCTGTGACCAAGTTGACGCCGCAGCTGCGCAAGGATGGATTTGACATTCAAGACGGTTGTCTTGCCAATGAGGATGTTTGCCTGTGATGTTGATGAAATTCTCTGGCCAGATCAAGCTAGGCGAAGAGATAATGTCTAGTATTTTTCCGTGTATTTCTGTGTTTTTTTGTGATTGTAACCTGTACTGGATACCGTATTTTATGTTTGTCTGTTGTTTGGTGAGCTAATAGTGTTATGTAAACTACTGTTTACAACTGTGTTGATTCTCCATGTTGACATGTTGACTGATTTGGGTATATGGAGAGAAATAAATTATATTTTCCTCAGTCTGCAGCATTGATCTAGTGTAGTGTGTGGTGAACTTACTGTAAATTTGCACTTTCTCTGTGTACTTCATTTACAGTACTCTAATCACTGAGAAGTAGAATTGCTAAAAGTGTTTTAGGTTAGCAACAGCAGTGTGTAACTGGTTCAAACAGAATTAAGTCATATGAAACATGTTATTTCATATGGTAAAAAAAATGTTTTTAGAAATTAGTGAATAGTTAGCAAGAGTGTTTCATTTAGCAAAGGGTCTGAGGTGTTCTGCTAATTGGGTGTGTGGTTGTGCTAATTGTGGGTATAGTGTTTTGAAAAACCGGTCCGTTTTCAAAATAGTGCTTAGGCAATCGGAAAAAAACTGTAACCTGATCCGACCGGAGAGACAGAGAAAAGGTAAGGGAGGTGAGACTGGTCAGCTCTGTGTGTCCGCACTGCCCCTGACACAGTGGGACACAGTGGCTCTGCTGGGTGGGGTACCACTCCATCACACAGGTAATTAATCAGAGCAGGAGGGGCACCATGTCACACTGCCAACGGCCCCATGTCAACACTGCTGCTCGGATCAGGCCACATATGGCTGCAGGTCTGGGTGGAGGAGACTAAAGGTGCCCTCTCTGAAGTGTCCTTGGTTAGTTCCTAAAGTGATAAAAATCCATGAGGCAGTTATTTTATTCAAAGGTTTCTTCTACATAGGGAATGAAGAGCTTTGTTCAGTGGGGCCCTGGTATAAGTATGAGTCATCATGAACCTGCAAAATAAACTCTATTTGTAACTGAAACATAAAGTTAAGAGTATAGAGTACTTAACCAGAAACCATTTAATGTTGACGTCAGAGTATCATTAAGGATAGACTGTCTCTGTACTGCTGAGAAATGCATATGGCTGAAAACCCTTGCAAAATGACAAGCACATTCTCTCTTTTCTCTCTCTCTCTCACACACACACACACACACACACACACACACAACACACACACACACACACACACACACACACACACACACACACACACACCTGGTGATCTGTCTATAACATCATTAACGCTCCTTTCTCTGTCCTCGGTGTCTGTAATCTCTGAACAAATCACTTGCTCAGGTTGGATTGTGGCCACCAGCGACTGGGCCGCTCCATAAATCTGCACCTCCATACACTCGCTGGGAGGGAGAGAGAGAGAGAGAGAGAGAGAGAGAGAGAGAGAGAGAGAGAGAGAGAGAGAGAGAGTATGAGACTTTCAGAGGAAATTGAGTTGATCAAGCATTCCTTTGCCACAGACGTGGCATGGGTTACAGATGCACAGCATTTCTCAGCCACCAGAGGATGAGGGATACTGTGGCGGGACTGGGAGGAGAAATTGAGTCAGTTAGGTATACTTTATTTTGTCAGGGATATTTTTTAGTTAGGCAGATTGAATAGCAACCTTTATCAATAAGCTTATATGATACAGAACTTCCTTTCCAGCTGGTGACTGGTTTTCATCACACAGGTGCATACTATTTGAAGCATTAGGCTAAATGTAAGAGGCACTGAAAGAAATGGCCTTTTGATAAATTTAGTTATTAAACTGAATTCAGCTTTTGGCACTGACACTCAAAGAAAACAAGAGCCATGCTAGCAGCTTTCTGAGGCTGAACTTAGGCTGTAGTTACTTTTAGCTAAATGTAGTTTAGGATATTAGCATGCTCACTGTAGCTTATTGCTAATTAGCACAAAACAAAGTGCAGTTGAGGCTGATGGGAATGTCATTATTGCAAGCATTTGGTCATTAACCAAAGTACTGACAAATTCATCATGACAAGTACATGAATATTTATACCAAATTTCATGTCAGTCCATCCAACAGTTGTAAAGACATTTCATTCAAAATATCAAATGTGGACCCCATGATGGGGCAAGAGAACGAGACAGAAGATTAGTCAGTAAGATTAATCATTTGGGAACCACAAATTACCGTACCAAAATTCATAATTTATAATTCAAAGTGGTGGAGTGACCAGCATTTCAATCCCTAAAACCACACTGCTAGTGTGGCTAACAATGTAAATACTGTAAATATATTTTTTTCACACCCTTCATGGGGATATAGTGACCAGTCAGCTGTTAAATTGCATTGCTGCAATAGTTCACGTTAAATACATCCTCCCTCAGCCCTACACCCAGCAACACGGTCACCACCCCTGCAGGAAGGCACAAAACATACTGTAGCAAGGGAATTGCAACAGTTTCATTGTATCACAGCCACTCTGCAGGTTCCTTAAGTGCTTGGACATCCATGTGTGCCAAGCAGAGTGTTAACATGGCTCGTGCAACCGGGGACGATTCCTGCGGAGGTGTTGACAAGAGAGCTAACAGCGGGGTAACCCGACGGTGCTGAAGACAACACATGAAAGATGACAAAGTCTGGAGGGTGGCAGGAATGGATGTACTGAGAGAAAGTAAAGTGATAAGGTAGCTCTCCTGAACATGGAAGGTTAGAAAACGAACATACTATCCGTAGGTTCATCTTACTCTATTCACCGGACCAAATATACAAGCGACACCTTATTATTTAGGACTTGAAGAACAGGGCCACATCAAACAGTACATAATGTCCACACAGATTTCCAAACTTGAACATTGTCTTTGGGTCCAGTAAAGCTTTTACTAAAAACCTAGAATGTCAAATCAGGCTGTAACTGGAGTAATTGCTCCAGTAGTGACTGAATGCAGTGCTATAATAACCATTGTTGTGTATCTTAGATAAACAGTTCAATGTTATATTTGTGTATGTGCAGTGCACACTGTGATTTTGTTTAGCTGCATGCATCTCACTTGACTCTTAATTTATTTGTACGCTACTGCCAAATGACTAATTCTGAAATGATTACTGTTATTCCAAATGACTGTTGTTTCCTTCAGTGAGCTTTAGCTGCTGCCATGTTGCTCCACGTCATTCCACAGTGTTTCATGCAGGTTGATGAGATGTTAGATGCTCTGTATAATAAGATATTCAGGTCTGGTGTTTTACAACATCATTTGTTCAGTGGCACAGAGTTGACAGTGGTGTTTGCGTCGTTAGGGGTGCTCATTTAGGCTGCAACATAATTGAATTGAATGCAAATGTGCACAAGTTCACACACATTTACACATCTGTCAGAATAAAAACAGGTGTGAAGCTCCTGGGAATAAATTAGATTTTAAGTTTACTTGGGAATTAATTGAGAAATACTCTATTGTTCCATGAAACAATGCTGTTTTCTCTTGTGGAAGGGTGTAACCAGAAGAATTTGTGGTGAGCTAATGGAACCGTAGCTAAGACAGTGCCTCTGAGGCCATTCTAGTCATTCACTTAAATAGACCTCATATCTGCATGATCAAATCAAGCTTAACGGTTTCTAATTAGAATATAATGATAGGATGACTAACTCTCTCCAGTGGCTTTGACTCTGAATTAGATTTTTTTTTTAGGTTTATTTTTTTCTCACCTCCACTTAGGCTGTGAATCAGACAGAGAAATGAATGATGGTGTCTCTGGTGATTTATTGTTACGATTACAGCAATTCATAATCTAAATCTCTATCATGTACCTTCAGATTATGTAATTACATGTAGGACATTTCCCCCAGGGCGTCTGTCAGGTGGATTTGTGTTTCAGCGAGGAGATTGGGGTGTGACGTGTCCAGATCCTACCTCCAACAATGGTTATGAAATTTGAAAAAATTTGTAATGGTGAGTTGTAGAATAAAAACTTGCATCGACTGCACCCAGGAACCGGGCAGGGCAAACCCACATCTCGTGTACAGAGTACAGGAGTACAAAACACGAAAATGGCAGGAAACAGTCGCAACCACTTCCTTTACAGGAATGGAGAACTTGCTTGACACATTTCTGGTTTCATTTGCATTTGCGCGTGGGTGTTGCTGCAGATAAAGTATGATGGCTAACGGCAACATGATGCAACACATCCTGACTACACTGTATGGGCAAAACAGAAAGAGAATATGCTAATATATAAAAAGATGCAGACAACATACAACAATACCCCCAAAAAATATATATACATTTACACATAAGGATGTTTTTTAACCAAAGGGGTGAATGGCCCAAGTGGAAGATCAGACCAAACAAAAACACTAATTGGAACTTGAGATTTTTTCCCCTATTTTGTTAATCATGTTTTAGCCCCTAATATTTAGACTACCTTGTTAACCCCTGGAGGCTCCTGATTTACCTTGCACGGCAGCTGGATTCTCGCCATTTTACAAGATCACGTGAGAATCATGGGATCACATATCACACAAAGATCCATGTTGTCAAGCATGGTCAGGCTTCCATGAATGAAATATGGCATGCTTCAAGTAAAAAAACAGCAGCAAAACGAACCAATAAGCGTCCGGTAAGGAGCTACTGGCAGCTACGGGTGTGGTTTATGTGTTTGAAGTCTCGCTTTGCCAGACCCTCCTCCAAAGCGCGCTGGAGGAGAGTCTGGCTACTGCACATAGCATTCGGGGATGGGAGGAAAACATGCTCTGGTTTATTGGCATTTCTTTAAACCAATCACAATCGTCTTAGGCGGTGCTAAGCACTGGAGAAAAGCCGCGGTGCGGCTGCAAAATAGGCTCGGAAGGAACTTGTTTTGGTGGAACATGTGTACGTTTAAAAGTTTTACCTTGGATTTACCTTGCAGAGATCTGAGAAAAGGTTAACCATAGTCCTCATATATCGACCGCAGTTTAAAATGCCAACACAAAGGAAGCCCAAGGCAACGGATATCCGGCCTAAATGAGTGAAATCCGGCAGATTTTCCGGGGGCAACGGAGCAATCCCAGAAGTGGAACTTCAAGGATATGGATTACGCTTTGTCAGACCCTCCTCCCAATCGCGCTGAAGGAGGGTCTGGCTACTCCACATAGCATCCGGGATGGGAGGAAAACGTGCTCTGGTTTAATGTAATTTCTTTAAACCAATCAGAATCGTCATAGGCGGCACTTAGCTCCGCACAGAGCCGCTGCAAAATAGTCGTGCGAGATAAAACTCAGATTGGACAGATAGTCTAGCTAGCTGTCTCAATTTACCATGCAGAGATCTGAGGAGCAGTCAAAAATAGTCCTTATTATCCACCGAATTAAAAATTCCAACACAAAGAAAGTGGAAGGAAACTGAAAATACATATTATTTGGTATTTCCTGCAGCACCGGAGCAATCCTGGAAGTGTAACGTCAAGGATATAGGTGTTTGAGACGGCCGTGATCGTTCTAAACAACAATGGCGGACATGATAGACAGATGGTTCATCCAATCACCTGCCAGGTATTTTTTTTTTACACTGCCTACCTTTTAACAGTTTTAACAGCCTGCCTTTTAACCAATGACGGCTTCTAAGAAGTTTCTGTGTAACAAACCATAGATATATTATGTATCTATATGTAAAGATATGGTAACAAGCCATCAGGCTCGTCAGGTTAGCTCCTGACCTACTCGATTGGGAACCACCATGCTGCGCTAAAGCTGTACTTTAAACTGAATGCTAACACGCTACTATTAGCATGCTAAACTGCTACTCTTAGCATTATTCTCAGAGTACAGCTGATGTTATTGGATTTTCAGTCATAGTTTCAGAGGTGTTGTTGGAAAAAGTCAGGGTTGCACCAAAGTGATTATGAATCATCCTCAAGGGACCAAGAATTTCTGTACCAAATTTCATGTCAATCCATCAATGCTTATCATATGTACTGTGGACCAAGGTGTTGGACCTACAGGAACCGAAGACGCTGCTTTAGCAGCTAAAAAGAGAGCTTAAAAGAGAGGAGAGAAGAGAAATTGGAGGTACTTTACTCTATGTGAAAGGCAGATGGTAACATGTTTTGCCCACTTTCCCCAAATAGGTAGGTCAGCAGGGTGGTGTATTCAGAGATTTAGGAATGCAGAATTCAAATGTTTCTGGGCCACACAGATGCATGAACACGCACACACACAGACACACACAAACACACACACACACACACACACACACACACACAAACAGCTGGTAAGAGGCTTATGCTCCAGTGGTATACGACAGCTTTCCCATTAAAACCATTCCCCTCAGCTGTTGTTGTATGAGAGGAACAAGCCTCACAGAATTGTGGCCACAATCTGAAACCCTGAGCAAATATAATAATTTGAAATGTTCTGCTTTGCTTTTACCTACAACTGTTCTCTTATTGAATTTTTCCTTGCAGGATTAATTTAAGTATACATAAATACCTTTCTGGCGACAATAATGGCTCGATTCAACCAACCCTGCATTTTTTTACTCAGGTCTGCGCCCTTGATGAATAGAGCCATTAAAGTGCTCATATTATGCTTTTTGTCTTTTTCTCTTTCCTGTATTGTGTTATATATCTTTTTTGTCCATATAATCGGTTTACAAAGTGAAAAAGCCCTAAGTCCACCCCAAAGGGACTTACCATCTTCCAGAGAAAAAAACGTTCACAAACTGCTCCAAACAGCTCTATTGTAGTCCAGCCTTTACTTCCGTGACGAATGTGCGTCACTTTGTAACACGTTATAATGCTCGCCTAGCTGCTAGCGTGGCACGCCCTCATACTCTGCTTCTGATTAGCTAGCAGTCCTTACCTAGGTACTGCGCATATGCGACTCCCAACAAAGATTGAACAGAAGTGTGATGCCTCACTCTGTAGCTAAAACAGAGAGCTCAACACACAGGGTGAAAAGCGGAGCTGCAGCAATGTGCAGTACAACAAAAATATGGTGTTTTTTGAAAATTAAACCATGTAAACCTCTGAATACAATTATGAACCTGAAAATGAGCATATGAGCACTTTAAGGGAAGCCATGTCAATTTGACATGTTACAGTTCCACTGAAGCCTTAATGGCAAATACATAAAGAAGTAAAAAGCAAGAAAGAGAGATGTGATGCAGAAGTAAAACTTCCTGCCAGAAACTTAGGTTGTTAGCCAACTAAACCCCAATTCTACTGTTGAGAAAAGAGCTCCTTGCTATATATTTTCAAAGAAAAAAAGTCAAAGATTAGTTGGAAAGAAAAATAACAACACAGAGACTTGAGCTTTCTAGGAGAGGACTCTGGAGAGATGATGAAAGCTGTAGACAGTAGACACAGCACCCACCCTGCTCCACTCTGTTCTAAATGTACAGCATGTAAAATGACAGAAGGAGCCAGTCAGCAGTTTGCTCTGCACCACAGCTCTACAGGGATGCCAGCCTTCCAATTCATCATTTTGACACTTAGTGTTGACTCGCTAAATAAAGAAGTTACCGTTCATACAGCCTATCAATAGCTGTCCTCTCTACCTTTTTCTGTAAATGTACACCAATAAGTTTATATCCACAAAAACTGCAAAAACAAGTGTGATGACGACAAAGTAGAGACAAAACAGACAGAAGGAGGATGAAACTGAATTAAATCAAGATGTAGAAAAATTGAGAGAAGACAGCTGCAAAAGCTTTTATACACGCTTTCCACACCTACTTTAATATACACACATATCTGAGAGGTGAAATAAGCCATAACTTGAATTATGGCTGATTTCCCACCCCAACCCTTTCAGTGAATCAAATTTCCATATAATTTACACACGCATACAACACACACACACACACACACACACACACACACACACACACACACACACACACACACACACACACACACACACACACACACACACACACACACAGAGATCACCAGCATAAACCAATGCCAGTGTGTTAAGTTGACTGATATTATAAAAGTATTTGAACAGCACTTTTTTACTATGGAACTGATCACATGCAGGATATATACAGCTGGGGCTCTCTGGATTACCTTCTGATATCAGATAGAAACAGCAGTAATAATGAGATGACCCTGAAGTGATCTGCCTGTATTGCTTTCCATGTTGAGAAGCTTGTCATAAGTTAACGCAGGGAGTTTCAGTGCCGTTCTCAGGGTGACAGCTGTTTATACTGCTGCACGCCGCAGGCAACATGGTGTTTTATTTAGTGTGTTTGACTTCATGTCACACAGTTACTATAGATCTATATTGTCCAGCAATTTAAATCCAGATCAAAACACTCACAAAACACACAATCACATGACAACAACAAAATAAAACAACAAACTGCACTGAGCCAAAGCAACTGAATCACAGCTGACAAGAACTGAGCATGAAAACGGTACACAGGGAAGTGGAAAAGCCTAAAATCTAAGATGAAAATTATTTCTCATTTTTCATTATACATGCACGGCTCAAAGGTCAATGTCTGTCTGTCTGTTTGTCTGTCTGTCTGTCTGTCCACCACTTTGGTTCAGACGCAAATATCTCAACAACTATTAGGCCTACATGGATTGCCATACAATTTAATACACACATTTTTGTCCCCCTTTCAGGTTGAATTGTAACTTTTCCCAATATTTTGGTTTATATAGTTATAAAAAAACTAATGCTATCCCCATTAGCCTTAGCTGTACTTTGTGTTTAGTTGTATCAGTCATAAGAAAATCAGTCTTTTATCACATTAAAACATAACCAAAGTCAGAAACCTTATGACAAAATAGGATGTGGGAAATATGTTATGCATGTTTTTATCTCCAATAGATCAATTCATTGGACTTCTGACAGGACTTCCTAAAAAGACCATCAGGCACCTGCAACTTTTTCAAAATTCAGTAACAAGAGTTCTGGCCCAAACCAAAAGAACAGCCCACATCACCTCAGTTCAATTCCTAGACTGGTTACCAGTAAGTCATCGCATTTATTATTTAAGTTGTATTACTTATTTATAAATCTCTGCATGGAGTTGGCCCTAAATATGATTGACATGCTTGAGCAATATAAAGCTGCGAGACCTCTTACACCAACCAATTGCCCAATGGTCAAACCATTGCAGTTTTTTAATCCAGACTGAAATCCTTATTGTTGTCAAGCACTTTTAAAGGTGCGCTATGAGTTCCTGCATGACGTCACTTCTGTTCACGTTCAAAGTAAATACCAAACAAAACAGAGCAAGCTCGCCCCTCCCCCCATGTTTCCGTAACTGTCATGACTAAACTGACTGTCACTAACCCCCACCCCTTCCCCCAACCATCTTGTCGGTGATTGGCTGGAGTGGTTTGTTGTATTTTGGTGCACAGCCTGTGCCTCTAGTGTTTGTTTGACATTTACGACCCCTGTGTTGTCTCCCGAGACTGGGCTTTTTCACAGTGTATTCAGGGGGCAGGCAGCTAGTGGAGCAAGGAGAGATGCCTAAGATTTGAGACAAAAATGAAATTGAGCTGAAACCATGTAGGATCTCATAGTGCACCTTTAACTAAAATTTTTTAAAACCCAAGGCCTTATTATCATTGTATTATTATAAATATTTTATATCTGTTCTTTACTTTTTTTTAAATTGAACTTTTATATAGATTTATCTCTTCTTTGCTCTTTTAAATTATATAGTTTTGTTACTTTGTATTGTGTCGTTTAAACTTCTTTGTACGGCACCTTGAACCTACCTCTGTGTAGGAAACATGCTCTATATTTAAAACTGCCTTGCCTTTGGTACTAATTAGAAAATGTAAGCATGTATAGAAAACTATAGAATTGTCACCATGGTAAAAAACATACCTGCTAATCATCGGCATGTTAACATGCTAATGTTAGCATCTATCCCAAAGCACCACGGTGCCTAAGTACAGCCTCACAGAGCAGCATGCTGTATACTCTTGGTTTTGGTTTTAAAAATCAATATTTGTGGTTTTGTTTTGTCCTCTCCTATTACGGTGCAAAGTACAAAGAGAATCAGGCAAAAAAACTGATTCCAAACTGAAGTGAACATGACATTTAAAGCAATGGAACTAAAGCTACAGAATAGAATGCCTAGATGACACATACGCATGCACCCTGAAACTCATTTGCACCCATACAGTAGTGCTATGGTCATTAATCCTCTTACATCACATCAGCATATTAAACCAAATATCTCCTGGCATTATTTCACATGCTGTTTCGTGTGTGATATCAATACAAGATCAGTGGCTGGAGTGAATAAACATCAATGTATGCCTCTGTTTGAGGTTGGTCTTTCCCTACTCCACAGTGCTGTGGACATACAGTAGGTCTGACAATGCAAGACTGGTCTTTCCCTTAAAAGAAAAAAAAAAAAAAAAACAGATTCTGTGTTTCTTAAAAAGACAAAGAGAAACATATTTGCAGACAGAAATTCATGTGAAACGTGAAGATCTTGTTGGACAGCGTGGTACTCAATGAATCACAATGTCTGTTTATTGATGATATGCTTGACTGCTTTTCCACTGTGCACAATCCATGTTTAAAACACTTACTGCTGCTCACTTACAGTACGACAAGAATGAGTTCTGGAGCATAAAAGGGGGTATAGTATAGGGGCAAGATTTCAGAGCACAGTACATAAATATGAGTGAGTTTACATGCACAAAGAGATCCAATGACAAGGTTTTTTTTTTGCTACTTTTGCTTAAAGGCTGCTGGCTGATAGGAGCAGGGTACAGGGTCAAGGCAGAATTAACAGTTTTACAGTACAGTACTTGGTTTCCATCACATCACCAAAGGGAGAGAAGCAGGCAGATGGTTGCAATGCTAAGAAAGAGAGAGAAGTATACGGAAATTATTTATTAAGCATGTGTACAAGTGGAGATATTGAGGGACTGAACCTGCAGTGCAGGATCAGAATAGAGGCAACTTGATCCCACTCTGGCTGCGGACTCTCAACAGGATGAGTCGCAATCATGACAGAGTGGTCAAGACAATTTCGGGAGGGAGTTATTGCCTTTAAAGATGAGAGAAGTATGAAGACAAGGTCTGTAAGGTGGGAACTGACAGTGGGAGCATCAGGTGGCCAGCCACAAGCGAACACATCTCTGTGTCTTTTTAAGTTAAAATGTCTTTTGTTTCTTTGCTTTCTTACATCGCACTATAGTATACATACTGTACAATACCCACTGAACTACCACTGTGTCCACAGCAGGAGTGAAGAGAACAGAGAGGTGGCGCAGGTTTCTTACACTAACATTCAATACTTAATAAACATGGGAAGGGACTCACACTCAAACACACACATACATACTTTCGCACAAATAGAAAGACACACGCAAGATTTAATGCTTCACAACACAGTCGCATGATGTACTAGAAATTTCATCTTAAGAAAAAACTCATACAGGAACTTTCTTCAGCTATATTACAAATAAAACATTTAGTCCTCCCCAGCGTTTGAAAACACTATAATATCCTAACCACACGTATACATACAGTGGCGGTGTGGCTTGATAGCATAGTCATTTTTCTGTGTTTGAGAGAGACAAGAAGATAAAGACAGAAGAAGACGTAGCTGTGTGGTCATGATGAGAAGATTGAAGTGGCATAGGAAGGATTGGGTGGTCCTTTCAAAAGAGGGGGGAAAAAAACTAAAACAAACAAAAAGTGCCAAGGTAAAGTGAATTCAAGTAATGTGTGCTCTATACACAAGAGAAAGATGGAGGGAGTCCTGTGGCTCCAACATGGCCACTACTGGCTCTTCCTGTGTTCAGTCAGATGCATCTGTGGGCGTTTCTCTGCGGGCAGCTTTGGAGAGGACGTCCACCCACTTGGCCTGAAGTTCTGCATCTTGGGCACTTAAGAGCAAAGTTTGCTGGGTGTGACTGAGCCGGAGCAGGTGTTTGATCTCCGACTTCTCGCTTCCCGATGGCGGTACCACGCTCACTTCGAACCCAGGGAGAGGCACCACCCGCGCCCCCTTGGAGTCCTACCAAAATGAGCAACATAAGTCAATCAGAAGAAACCTGGTGGTATTTAAAAATTGTGCTTCTCTTGAATAAAGAGGAAGCATACTGTAAAATACAGCAAAGCAGCAAGTGACAGCTTGTCTCTTCAGTTGCAGGAGAATATATTCCACCAGGCATGTACAGTAAACCCCTCTCCCTTCCCCCTCTTTCTTTCTGTATAATCAGGAAATGTTCCTCCAACTCCCATTAATCCTAATCTTTGGAATGGCAGCTTTCTGCGGTGGGATTGGGATATTAGTCTTGGAAATAAAACCAGGGGAGGCTTTAACAGGCTGACTTCCCTTCTGTGCTATCCACTATGAATGAGAATGACAGAGAATCACAGTCTTTAGCGAAAAGCTTTCCACACGATTGCTTTCAGAGTTTTTTTTATTTCGTAAACCACTCATGAAATGCATCTCATTGGGATGTTCTGAGCAGATTTATTGCTACATACAGAGCCAAGATTTCAAGGAACTACATTAAATCCAAAGAGTTGCTTGATTTGGTCAGTGCAAACTAAAACCTAGTCACACATTGAAGCAGCGTCACCGACAGCAGCAGCCGCTATACCTAAGGGTCAGATTCTACAGATCACAGATAGTGTACAGACATCCTGGCACAGACAGGATTGGATAGATCTGACTTACACATGCTTACTGATGTGCCCAGGCGCCACACTGTACAGATGTCCTGTTCCGAAAGGAGGAAGAAGGTAGGACGTATACAAAGGCCAGACGGGTGAAGCAAGAGGATCAGCGGATATACAAGAGATGACACACCATTTATGTGGCCATGTGGGGAAACTTGTGTGCAATGTTTGTCATTTATTTGTACATTCCTTAACTTAACAGGGAAACCAGAGGTAATATATTCCACGTAATGTAAGTGAGGACTACTTTACTGATGCGTAAAATAAAGAAAGATCCTTCAAATATATAATCCCTAAATCTGATAAGAAACTTGGATGGATGGATCATCATCCTATCTTTGTGTGTGTGTGTGTCTCTCTTTTACCTGTCCACTGCTCTGCAGGTACAGCACCAGTGGCTCAGCCTTGGTGACAGCCACCCACATCTTGGACCAGCTCTTCCCTTTCTCCTGCACTTGAAGGTGGCCACATAGCAGGCAGTTTTCCCCCATTAGAGAGGTCTGTCTCTGAAAAGATACAATAATACAGAACTATATATACCAAGAGCCCAACCACTTTTATAAATAAAACACATTGTAATCCTGTTTTGAAATGTGCTATAAAAAAAAACTAAAAACTAAAAACTGATTATTATTCTAATTGAAATCTATCTGAATAATTTGGGGGATTTGAACTTAAGCAACCGGCAGCCCAGATCCACCGTTTATCATTACGTAACGACAATGTAGGACACAGTGAGATTTGTACATGGATATGTGTCCTGCTGCCCCTTGTCTAATCCTTGTATGGCCTATAGCCCCCCCATGTGGTGACTAATCTCACTGCAGATGAGCTTTTTTTGTGGATCTTGTAGCTGAGACCACAGCCTGAGTGAACCACCAGAATATATCTAAACAGTATGCTTGTCAGCTTTTCAGTATAACCAGAGTAGACTGCACATCCACAACATCCCAGACAGACAGACAGCTGAAGCAGCTTGACTGCAGAGTCAGCGGAGACTCAGGTCATCGTTAAGCTGAGATCTCATTATGATATTAGTCACCAAAGAGGGATAAGTTGATCTTTCAATGTGAATCTGTGTTAATTCATAAATGCACATGTAATGCAAGTACATAATGTACGTTTGTTTGTGTGTAATGATTTCTAAAAACACAGTGACTTTAGTATTTCAACAGAAATAAAGTACTGGACTACTGTGCTTCTTTCTCTCTTTTTAGTGCCAGCAGTTCAGTCTGGCTGCTAACCCTTGGTTGACATTGACTGTCAGTGTACTGGGAGACATGGACAGGATTGCATTGGACTGGCATGAATCGAGGCAGAAATAAAACTATTATGCACATGCTGCTAAATGTTTCTCAGTATGTGTGTGTGTTTTGCTTGTCTTCAAGTGTGTGTCTCACCTCAGGCGCAGCTTTCCTTTTCTGTTCACTAATGCAGAGAGTCTCCAGGCTGAGGCTGGCTTCGAAACACTCCGGGCACACTCTGCTTGTTTTGTTGTCCAAGGTCTTTGAACACTTTGCACAGATGGCCTGCAGAAGGACACAGAAAGAAAAAGAGACGGCATTGAGAAGCCACTCAGTTGTTAACAGTCATTTGTCTGAAATAAATTGTCCACTTGTTCCCTGACTTCTTTCTCTCCATCCTTTCATTTGCACATCCTGCCAAACAATGCCCAAATTTCTCTAGTTCCATCTGTGCTCACCGCTCCACAGGACTTGCAGTGGTGTTTGCGCTTGGTGAAGTTGAAGCTCTCGTTGCAGCCTTTACACGTTTGTTTCTCTTTGTCCTTTTTCCTGGAACTCTTCTGGAAAATATATTTAAAAAAAAAACACAGGAGTCACGTGTCAAGGTCTTCAGTCTGTTCAGTTTCAGCACAACTGAAGGAATGTCAGACGGCTCGTCTTGCTTCATTTTTTTTCTGGCTGTTCGTCTTCCACTTCTCCTTTCTATCAACAAAGACACAAACAGACTTTCCCTTCTCTTAAAGACAACTTACATGGAGGTCAAATGGAGGAGTCCACAGCAGCACAGGTTGTCAGATTTTTATTATGAATGCACTGTGGAACAAGTAGTGAAATTCATCTTTTTATACAGACAACATGAACGTTTTTTGTCCATTTGCAGCAGGCTTGTCAATGAGAAGCAAACCATTAATCGTTTCAGCTAAATGTTCTGTTTTATTAAGAGTAGGGTTACTCCAAAAAAAGGACAGCTCGCACTGTTGCAGTTTCAAGCTTTCTGTTTTGCTTTAAAGCCTGTACACATTAATGGTTAACCCACACAGGTATTTTCACATAATGAGCTTTATTAGAGCTCTTCTCACAGCACAGTCAGACTGAAATCAGCCTGGTGGAATTTACTTGGGGGGTTGGTGGGTTGGTTTGTAAACATAACCTGCAGGAGCTAGCATTGCTAGCGGGCTAACGACAGCATTCCACAGAGTTGTTAATTACACAGCATTTTATCAAACATCATTAACCTGTCGCAGTTCTTGAACTCACGACAAACAAGCAACATGTACAATAGACTGTAAGAATAAGTTCTCTACGTCGTGTCTTAGCTCCTTCCATGGATGTATTATAAGAAGCAAAAATGTGAGAGAGAGATATGAGGAAGAGACGCAAGGACAGAGGAGCCAAAGCTGCCAAACGAAAAATCTTTGGTTCCTTAGCGTCAGTCTTAAGCAACATCAGTTACTAATGACGTGCTGCACAGCTGTATCTGTCACTTGGAGTAGCGACCTTTATACGTCAGGCCCCTTTATGGAAGACTTCTGCGTAGGATACACCTGTGTTTCCTCGCTTTAAGCTCCTGCTCCAAAGCCTCCTCTCTCTCTGCGGTGCATTTAAGTGATTGTTGGATCCTCTATGATGGCGGAGTGGATGATCAAAGTGTAAGTTAGCATAATGATGGCTCTGCCCAACTTAAACCTGAAGAACTCTAATCAGCCAAAATAATTGAATACACCTGCGCAGGGCCTTTAAAACCATCATCAGGAGCAGGTAAAGCTGTTTCATCAATCAGGCTGATGATGTCACATGCCTAAACCGCTTATAGAACACAAATCAACACCACATATGCATCAACACACATCAACCAACGCTCTCAACATCATGTAAACAACTTCAGTTTCTTAGAAGCTTTTGGATCTGTTCAAGGAAGATTTATATCTGTTAATAGGATGTTCTATATTTTCTTTATCATGCAAACGAAAGTGTAGACCTGTGACATCATCACCATCAGAAAATCTGTTGGTTATAGAAAATTAAGCAGAAAATAGAAACGAAATGCAGATGACTGTTATATATAATGCACTAGAATCTCCCAAAGTACGTTAAAAAAAAAAGGTACAGAGTGCTTACACTGCAAATTGTATTTCCAAATCAGATTTTTCCCCACAGCAATTTAATGGGATATTAAAAATAGACAGACTTTCCATTCATTAGTTAAACCATACAATAAGGGCAACACTAGATTACCAAATGCCCCAAGGCCACAGACCCTCAATGGCCCCAAAGGCATCATTTCAGCATGGGGCAATTTGTTTGTGGTAATTTGATTAACTGCAAATTAGTTTAGTAGTACTGTGTGCACAATTAAAGTACACTCTAAACCAAAATGTTGTGCCATGTTGTACCCAGAAACAGCTGGAGAAGGTCTATGAGGCAAAACTCAAGGAAACAAGACCATCCTGAAAGAAAGCAGAGAAGACTGCCCAACACCGAACCAGCTGAAGAAAGTTCATGAATGACCTATGCTCCCCAAAGAGCAAAATGGATTAATTGATTAACCAAAATGATAGAGGTCTTAAGGTCACACCGGCAATATTACATAACCTTGAGATGGCATCTTTTAGATTAAAAAAAAAAATCTAGTTTTAAAGAAATGCATTATTCTTTCATTGCTTTTACATGGTGCATATTCCTAAATCAATGTGTGTTTAATCAAGAGGAGTTACTACAAAGCTAGTTACTAATAATTAACTAATACACACACAATACACAGACATTGGGAGAAATGGGGGCGACAGGTAATTATTGCCCTGGATTAACCCAGCCCTGCTTCAAGGTACCACATTTTTTAAATGAGATCCCATCTTACCCTTTCATGCATTCCATCTGAGTCAATGGATGTGTTGAACCAGGGACCCTGAGGAGAAGTAAAAAAACATATTGAGCACCAGTAGCTCCTGTCTGAAGTCAGATATCTCTACCACTAGGTGTCAGTCTGGACCTTCTGAATCAAGTCCTCAGGCTTGTGTTAGTTAAGTTTGGCTAGCGTCCAGCTCCAGCCGGCCCAAAGTGGGTCAAAGCAGATCCATAAGAGTTTTGTATACACTTTGACTTGGGCTTTCCCTATTAGGTCATGAGAGAGTTCTTGGAGAAGAGACTCACAGACGCTACGTGTGCAACTGTCAGGGATGGAAAGAAAGAGCTTCTTTATGTGTGTGTTTTGTGTGTACAATACTACCACATCCATAGATGGGATAGCTGTTCAGGCAGACAAAGACCAGACTATGACAAATTTGTATGATGTACCGCTAGCCTCCCATGATTCATTGCACAGGATGACCCACTAATTGACTGATCAATGAATAGATTGATGAAGGAAGAGGGAGACTGACCGGTGACTCAGGAGGGTGGTCATCTTCCCGGGAGAAGGAGCTGTTGAACGCTTTATTGAATGTTTCGCTGTTTTGTATGTGACGTTCGATAGTGGCCAGGATCACCTGAGAGTGAGAGGAGATTTAGAAGACAGAGGAGTGAGGGAAAATCAAAAAGAAGGGATAGATTATTGATCAGAAACATCAGCATTTGAATGCATTTATTCTCATATGTACCGGTCATGAGTGTAACTATGCTAAATTGCAGAAATACAGCATGATGTAAACGTTTTTCATCTTATGTTATGTATCCTTCAGTCAGGGTCTGATACTTAGCTTAAAATGATAAGAGTGACTAAAGTGAAAAAAGAGAAGATAAAGGGAGGTAGAAAGCCAAATTTCCTTTCACTGTCTGATTGGGGAACAAAGACCGCGCCTGTGGCGTGCTTTATGCCAAGACCACGCACCAAACGAATGAACAGCAATGACATCACAGCTCTAAAAGCATCATGGTCCTACTGCTACAACCTCACAGCCAGTGTCATAGTCAGAGTTTAGAGACCTGCCCTGCTAGTGGTAAAAACATTTTATTTTTTCTCAAAAACCTTAAAAAAGGTCCCATGGCATGAACATTTCACTTTATGAGGTTTTTTTAACATTAATATGAGTTCCCCCAGCCTGCCTATGGTCCCCCAGTGGCTAGAAATGGCGATAGGTGTAAACTGAGCTCTGGGTATCCTGCTCTGCCTTTGAGAAAATGAAAGCTCAGATGGGCCGATCTGGAATCTTCCCTTTATGTCATCATAAGGGGAAAGGTTACCTCCCCTTTCTCTGCTTTGCCCGCCGCCCACAGCTGCCCAGAGAATTTGGCCCGCCCATGAGGAAATAGAGCTACAACCATGTCCGCAAGCTGATCAAGGCCACACACCCACCCTCCACCTTGCCCCACCTCTCTCCTCCTCAATAGCATTTAAAGCTACAGACACAGAAATGGCACATCTTAAGGAAAGCTCATTGTGGGACTGGCTCGTACTGGCTGTAATGCTGCACCAAGGCTGAATTTCGGGAAAGAGACTTCAGATACAGTATTAGGGGACCACTAAGGCCTATATAAAAGCATCCAAAAAGCAGCATGTCATAGAACCTTTAAAGTTTACATTCCACTGTCCATTGCTTTTCTGAATGCTCCCTCTATTCATTTCAGCCCGTCTCGTCTTCGCACCAAGACTAAATCACACAGAAAACCTCCTCTGTAATACGCCCTCCGCCCTCTCCCTGCCTGCAAAATGTTTTAATCAGCTTTACTCTGCTTTAATGGGCTAAATGAACAATAATGAGGAGCTTTATTATAGAATATAATTCCCAAACACACTGAATCAATGTGTGGGAGGAAACCTTTGCTAATTCCATTCTCTAATAAAGCAGAACTACCAAAGGCGCAGGCACAAAATGCTGCATGTGTGCACGAGAGACAAGAGACGGTGTGTGCATATGTGTGTGGGTGTACTTCTACTACATGTATATCTATGTGTGCATGTGTGTGATCCTTGCCTGAATCCAATCTTCCTTTTCCTCAGCTGTCCTGTAAAGCAAATAAAAGATCATGAGATTATTTAATTTTAACAAAAAACGCAGAGCATCACAATTAAATAGCTTGGACTATTCAAATATTCACCCCAAATAGTGCTAGCAGACATTAAGAAATAAATAAATAATCATAATCTAAATCAGCTTAGTTTGCTGGCTTGGGAGGTAGCATGTGCATCTTTGTGAAAGGTACGTAACAACAACACGGCCAACACGAGCATTGTGAAATAGGTAGGTTGAGATGCAGTTAGTTAACTAGCTGTAGTTGTTGAGACTGCACGTGATTGGCTGAAAGGTGACTGGTGACAACACCACTTTCATGAAAAGTGATATTATGAAATATAAGTCGGATTATAAAAGAAAATGTGACATCAATTAAAGGTTTCACCGGGAAAAATACCATATTGATAATGGTATTTCCGTAATACATTAGGTTGTAATATTTCCTTAAATTATTTCACAATTTCATATAATCTTATATTAAACACTTTGGGGGTCCCATAGGAATAAATTGCATTTAATACAGTTACGGTACATTTTCAAATTTCACTTCAGTTTGTAGCTTTTCTATAGTGGTTGATTCAAATGTCTTTACCTTGCTTGCAGCTCCAGTGAACGCTGCTTGCCGATAATGGCAAACGTGTGTGGAAGGTTCTGCTTCACATTCTCCTGCACCTGAGGTCAAGAAACAGGAAATTTGTAGCCACCAGAATACATAAACGATTAGAGAAAACAAAAGACATCTAACAGAATGAGAAAGCGGAACTGCACCTCCATGCCAGCGATATCAATCCGCTCTCTGACACTGAACTTCTGTCCCATCAGTCTGAGTTTAGGCACGCAGTATAGCACCATATTGTTGAACTGGATCAGACAGATGATGCGGTTAATAAGCAGTACAGATAACAAGGCTCACATATACAAAGATCCTCCAGAAAACTGATATTTCTCTAATGTTAACACTTCAGTCCTCTCACCAAGTAGAGGTATCGGTCTTGTGCTGTTCCATTTTTGGCCGACATCTTCTTGATATGTCCTTCTTTGATGAGCTCATTGGCTGGGTTAACTATGTCCTCCTCTCCTCCAAGCCTCTCGTAAACCTCCAGCAGCTTGTGCATCTTCTCCTGAAAACGTGACGCAACAGGAGGATGAGGAAAAGACAGAGAAGACACTTAAGAGTGAGAAGACAGATGGAGCTATAAGCAAAACTCCACCAGAGGGGGTGATTTTGTTTTCAGGTAAGACTCTCATTCATTCATTGGGTTTTCCAGCAAGGCAGGAAAGCAGGTATTATATTTCCTTATTGATTCTTAAACGCATTTGTCTGCTTGAGTTGTTTTTAAGGATGTGAGAAATACGAGTAAAATGGCCAGACATAGGAAAGAGATAAAGAGGATGAGTATTAAAAAGTCAGTCAGGCTTTCACAAGCGGTGAAATTCGAGGGCAGGAAACGGCAACTTCCTGTCTGTACAAATTCAACTTGTTCACTCCCTCAGACACACACTTGCAATGTTGCTGACTGACAGTACAGCATCAGCAACTCCATGATTGAGTAACACATTAGCTGCATTTTATAAACCTCAATGAGACAGCAAAAGTGTGTTGAAAAGATTTTAGAAAGAAGTGACTAAAATAGTGAATAAAAGTCCAGTCAAAGTCTTACCATTTTCCTGATTGCTGCATTGGAATGGTTAGCTGCAGTAGAGATGAGCTCCAGTGCCTCTGTAACAAGCATTCACATATATAGATGTAAGCATGTTACAATACAATACAGCAATAAGATCATGTTTGAGTAAAACTGAATCAAACTGCAGATATAAATCAAGAAATATTTTTCAGTTCACTGAAAAATAAGATGTCACACTAGTTGTATTATATAAATTGAACAGGATCAAAGGCTTAACATGCACTATCTTAACATTAAACACACTGCATGCATTAGAATGGCTTTTAGCCAGCAGAGAGCCCTACGAGCACCTGAGTCAGCCATCTTAATCATGGTCTACATAAACAGAAGAGACACACAGCCGGGGGAAATGAGGCCAAAACAACTGTGATGAACTGCTTTTCAACTGGAGTGGATGAGAGAAATCCCCTTCCACAGGCTCCAAACAACACAGTGTGGTGTAGTTAATGCTCAGGTAAATGGAAACACGGATGTGGGAGGACATCAGATCATGTTAAATGGAATTTTTGGGCATAAAGAAAGACGCACTGACGTGAAGTGTTTAATCTGCAATCCTGCAATGAAAGTATCCTGTTGCCCTAATGAGGGCAAGCTACTTGTCTGTATAGTGTTTATAAAGGTGATTTGTTTCCAACAATACCAACATTGTGTGCACTAAATCTCATCAACTGGCTGTTTATGAACAAGGTTTGTTTAATTGTGGAGCAGCAAGGAGCGATATCCACGGAGGGTTAGCATTCTCAAGCAAGAGGTGCTCACATACTGTACTTTGACCACTGGACTAGTTTTGCAGTTTGCGTCTTTTGACCACAAACCACCATTGTTCACTGTCGGGGGAAAACAGCCATTGCAGTGAAAACAGATATAGACTCTGTATACGACAGTTCAGACAGACAGTCTTTTAATGATGAGCCTAATGCTCTGAAAAAAACTTTAATACTTTAATAGTGCAAATAAAACAATTTGGCATTCCTCAGGTGACACTGAGGAACACACCTGAGGAAGGCCAAATTGTGGGCCTTATTTCCACTATTAAAGTATTTTTTTGGAGCATTAAGCTTTACCTTCTTTGAACATTCACTGTTTTGTCCTGCACCAGCAACAACATGGATGTGCACAACATTGTCTTCTTTGAACTAAAGTTTACCAGGAGCTCCAGTTTCACCCAGTACTTTATGCTTCCCTCTCCTCCACAGTCATGGAGCCAAATAACTAAGGATAACCACAAATGTTCATTTGTGCATTATCAACTCGAGCAGACATGTCTTTGCTTCACCTGTGCTTTCTGGAATGTGAATCTGCATCGCTTCACCTACTTTCTGGTCTTTTCATTGACCCTTTTTGTGTTCATGCCACCTCTAATTATTGCATCACTTTTAGCTAAATGGCAGCATTCTAGTCCAACCAATTTCAAATGTTTTCTCTTCATCATAATGAGAACACTTGTTCTTCTATTCAGTTTAATACAGATAATGATCTACTTGTAAAACAAGATTTAGCCTCCATGTAATGATGCATTCTTCTATTGACATTTTGCAGCAGAATCTATAAGAAAATCTACAGTTGAAAACTAAAAGGATGAAACATTAAAAAACATTGCATTTGCATATTTTAGGCTGTGTATTTTGTGAAATAAATACATATTGTGAGTGCATCAAACCATGAACTCTGTGGTAGGTTTTTGAAAGACACATGACATACATACGCACCTCTACGATCAGAACAATTACAGGTGAAAGTTTAAATTAAAGGTGAAGCAGAGGAAAAAACAGGTTGACAGGAAGAGAGAAAACTCTAACTGGAAGAAGTCTCTGCAACATGCAGTTGATCAGTCGTGACTGAGCAGTGTGTTGAAATTGGGAAAGCAGGCACAAAGAGACATGGCACACAGCTTGCACAGCCAGTGGGAGGTTTAATCCTCTTTAGAGGTTCATATGTGGTTTGTCTGATCAGAAACTATTTCAAATCGTTTGGTGCACTAGATTATGGAAGACTAAAAATGCAGATAACCCACAAAATCAAAACAAAATCAAATATTTTTTTCACAGTAAAAACAGTGGGTCTGTTGTCTCACTTTCTGCGTCTTTTCGGTCCAGAGTGTCATCAGGCAGCTTCTTCAGGTAGTCTTTGAGCAACAGCTCATAGCGAGGAATCCTTTGGACCGGCTCCAGCATGTGGTGCTGCAACGTCAGGTTCCCGCACACATCCTGTTTCTGTTCGTTCAAACACAACAAAGATTTGATTAGATACATGACCAGATTGTTTTTCTAGTACATGCAGTTGTGCATGAGAAAATGAAGAAAAAAAATAAAGAAAAAATGGCTTTGAAATTTGAAATACACTGCTAATTAATGGACAAACATCAGAGGATGTATCCAATTAGGAGATACACAGACAAACACAGACACTTACCTGTATATTCTGGACGACACTCTTGAACTGTGAAGACCGCTGTGTCCAGGTGTTGACCAAGTCCATGGCTCGGTCAAAGTTCTTCACATACTCCCCGTACATCTTCATGAACGGAGCCAGTTTCTGGAGGATGTCTCCAATACGAGGGTTAGAGTCCCTACAGCGAACACAACAAAGAAATGGATTAATCCAAGACTGAATTCAAAATTCCAAATTTACTTTTATTTTTTTTATACGGGGTATATATGGGTCTATTTGATGCAGGACAACTACATCTTGATTGATCGTTGTCATCATATGGCTATCATGTAAAACTAAGTGTCATACAGTAAAACATGATACTGTAAAGTGTATGTTGTATGGATGAGGCGGTTCTTGAAAAATCTTTTTTTTAATGTCATATACAGTATTTTGTTCTGGAGCTGATCAGAAAACAAAAGGGTTGATTCAAGTACAACCAAAAAATAATAATTCTAGTAATTCTGACTTTCAGGTATCTCAAACACATGTTCACACATTTAGTCAGTAATTATTTTAATAGTATTGCCACTTTTACTGTATCTTCTGTTCCTTAACATTTTAAAAGGGAAGTTCAGCTTGCCAGGGTTTTTATTTTGTCTCTATGAAGCTAGCATTTTGGAAAGTTCAATTCCATCTTACAAGCCTTTATTGACTGCTACATCAGCCTGTCCCAGGACATTAAGTTACCTATGTAGTCAGTTTTTATAGATGCAAAGCTTAGGGAGAAAAATCTTCTTCAACTTCGTGAAGTGAGGTTGGTAATTTAAGGTTTGCTTTAACTGATTTAATGACATCCTTTCTCCTGACATGTCACAAACAAACACAGATTAACATTTTGAGACCAACAAGGGTTAGATTACCATAGATATGAGACAGGAACCTGAAGATGAAGGCTCATAAAAAATGAGGCTAATCTTAAGGGAGAGTGCTACAAATGAATCATTCTTATGAATCTTCTTCCTGAGGTGCACTTTTCTGACTGGTTGTGTGAACCAGTTTTTATATCTTTCTATCCAAGCCAATACGTTTTGATGAGTTGCAGAAAATAATGTGTGGGGAACCATTATGTGGCAGGTGATTTCCATGAACACATCCTCCTCTAGAGGAGTCTTTATCTACCAAGGGTGGTTGATGCTGGCACAATAACACACACTGGGGATACATTTCTGAAAACTGGATAGACTGTCTCTGTACTGCTGAGAAATGCATATGGCTGAAAACCCTTGCAAAATGACAAGCACATTCTCTCTTTCTCTCTCTCTCTCTCTCTCACACACACACACACACACACACACACACACACACACACACACACACACACACACACACACACACACACACACACACACACACACACACACACACACACACACACACAGACACAGACACAGACACAGACACAGAAAACACACAACGTGGCAACCTGACACCACTGAAAAAGAATGCCCTCCACTGCCGCCCAGCTGTCGAAGTTTTACAGCCAACACCAACTGCCTAACTGACCACAAACAGCCAAACCATCTTTAGAATGACGTCACACTGATGCCATTTGGGAAGCAATTGAACTGCCGGGTGTTTATTCCTCACCATTCTCCAGTAATGCGTGTCTGGAGCTCAGGCAGCAGGAACTTGTCGTGGAAGCAGTAGATGGAGGAGATGTTGGAGAAGATCCCTGTAATCACATCCTGAGGGATTCCAGCCTCTGTGAGCTTAGTGCAAAATACCTGCAGAGAAAAAGAACATACATACAAACAGTTATGCAGCAGTTTCCAAAAACACCCAAATCTGGCTCCATTTCATGCAGCAGGCATGTAAACATGTAGACATGTTGTTGTTTATCCACATAAACATTTTCTCCAGCGTCGGCTTGTTAAGTGTGACCAACAGCTAGATAGGAGTCCAAACATGTGCCTCATGAGCCATTTTGGGACCCACCTATAAACTATAAAATATAAACTTGACGGATACACCATTGAGTTTTTTTGATGGTAAAACAACTGTTGACATTTGTAATTGACATGTTAAAAATAGTTTCACAATCTGATCATCACTGATTATACGTTAGCACTGTAACTAGCAATTGTTTCTTCAATTCAATTGTTTGGTCTATAAAATGTCATACAATGATGAAAGGTGCCCATCACAATTACCCAGAGCCCAAAGTGACTTCTTCCAATAGCTCGTTTTGTCCGACCAACAGTCCAAAACCCAAAGATATTCCACTGACAATGATATAAAACAGTCAAAAATTGCTAATTGTCAAATTTAAGACAAAGCAAATGTTAGGCATTTTTTACTTGATAAATGACTCAAAGGGGCACTGTGAGGTATTGTGTCCTTAATGTATCTGGGGACCTTTGTCAGAATAATAACCCTGATGATGTCATTGTGAGGTCATGATGGTTATCTCAGCTTAAAAACACATTTATAACAGCCTGCATTACAAATTGAGGAAGTGGAGGTTGAAATACGCGAGTGTTTACCAGGCAGGGAGGCTCTGATGAGAGATGCTATGGGTTGCATCACGGGAAATATAGGATCTTGTGGTTTTTGTGCTTGACCCATACCTGGAACTAAAGGCCTGGATATCTCAGCCTCTGTTCTTTCATGTTTTCTATTTTTAGTCCCACAACTTGCAATCCTAATCAGTGGAGAATCCATTTAAATAATGAATTAAGAATTGTTAGAGATACATTTTCTGTCTATTCAACGTATTGTTTCAGTACTAAGTTAATGTCAGCGGGGAATAAAATCTAATCTTGCAGTAGCGGTCTTAAAATGTCCAGGTTAAGTTTTGAATTTGAACATAATGGTGCGTCATAACTCCTGTCTTAAATTGCTTCATCCATCATTTTCATCACCTTTTGCTTCCTTGCTAGTCACAACAATGAATTGACAGGATAGCTTCCATGGAAACCAGTATTGTGCAAAAGTGCTGTGACAAAAACAGGAAGTTAACTGTGAGGGTTCTCTGCCCTCAGCAGCAAATACACCATATCTGTTCTGTGATTGGGCAGCTGTACAACTCTGTACCACATGAACTGAACAAAGAGGAAGAAGACTCAACCACCGCAAGTAAATTCTCATCACAAACACGAGTGAACCCAAATAGAAGCTGATATACAATAACACGTTTGCAAAAATGAGAGACAGTCAAACAAAAGAGCCAACAGAGCAGAGTGCAGGAGCAGGTCATGACTTGTGAGAGTAAAGCTAGAAATCAGGATTTAAAGTATGATGAAGAGAATTTACAGGAGATGGCAATTAGAAGATAATTGTGATAATCAAGTAATCGTTTAAATTAGAGCTACAAAGATTAATCGATTAGTTGTCAACTTCTAAATGAATTGCCAACTATTTTGATAATCAATTAGTCGTTTTTTTTTAATTCTTTGATTCCAGCTTGTTAAAGCGTAACTCTCGCCAAAATGCAACCTAGGTGTGAATGAACCTTTTTGTGAATGTACCAGAGTCAAACTTTCGTTTAAAAGCATAGTTAGGATGGAAGCGCCACTTTTAAGATTTACCGTATTCTCGTTTTTCGGTCAAATGACGTTTTGAATGGGAGTGCCAGGGGCACTTTTATGCTAGCCTCAAAATAGCTATTTTTAAAACAAGAAGGCTTGACACAACATGAGACTTGCCTCGAAGTATCACCAGGGGCTCTACACCTTAACTACACCGGTGCACAAGGGATATACTAAATCTGTGGCTACTTGTTTTGATATCGACTCGTTTTGACTGCCGAGGTAGTAGCGGCCGGAATCAACAAGAGCTACGGTGAGTTCTTCAAAACCTCTTTTTAGTAAACTCTGGGTACACAAACAATGTTCTCAACGCTTTCGTAAAGGTGTAAAGCCCCCTGAGCAAAGTCTCATGTTGTGTCGAGCCTTCTTAGTGTTTTAAAAATAGCTATTTTGAGGCTAGCATAAAAGTGCCCCTGGCACTCCCATTCAAAACGCCATTTGACCGAAAAACGAGAATACGGTAAATCTTAAAAGTGGCGCTACCGTCCTAAATATGCTTTTAAACGAAAGTTTGACTCGGGTACATTCACAAAAAGACCCTAAGTTGCATTTTGGCGAGAGTTACGCTTTAAATGTGAATGTTTTCTAGTTTCTTCTCTCTTCTGTGACAGCAAACTGAATATATTTGAGTTGTGGACAAAACAAGACATTTGAGGACGTCATCTTGGGCTTTTGGGAAACACTGATCCACATTATTCACCATTTTCTGACATTTTATAGACCAAACAACTAATCGATTAATCGAGAAAATAATCAACAGATTAATCGACTATGAAAATAATCGTTAGTTGCAGCCCTAGTTTAAATTATTTTTCAAGCAAAAGTTTCAAAAAATGCACTGCTGATCAGATCAAACAAGGAATTTAAATATGTCAACTTGTATTTTATATACCGCATGACTAATAGATTCATCAAAAAAATTATCTTGTAAATCAGTGCCTTGATGGTGCCGAATTCACTATCAATGACTCCATCAAAACAGCTAAATCTGGGCAGGATCACTGAGCCCAAACTGTCTTTTTAAAGAGCTTTGTTATTATAAACCCAGTTAAGAATCTGGAAACACACATCTTTAATCCGCAAGATTTACATACAAGTAGTAGAGGAGGGCACTGTGAGGGCATCACACACACACACACACACACACACACACACACACACACACACACACACACACACACACACACACACACACACACAGCTTTATACAGTGGGCACATACAGTTAGTGTAGGTGCTCAGGATTGTGGTAACAAAGCTATATTTATGCTGCAAATGCATAAATGTTAAACACGGTTTCTCACATGATCGTGCTTACACTGCTCTGAGTAATCCAGTCAACAGAGGAACGGGTTGTTGTCAAGTGCATCACAGTGCCAGTTTTAATCCAGCTCAGCCCTGATCTCAGTCACTAAAACCACTGGCACACTTAGGAGATTGAAATTTGGACCAGAGGCATCCAAAACACACTGTAACACACGCTAATGGAGAAAGAGACGGAGGCCCAAAGTTACCTGGTCGAGAAGGTTGAGTCTTTTGACGTAGGCCTCTTCTGTCTGGAGAAGCTCTTTGGCGATGTTCAGGAGCTTCTGAGTCTCTGAGCACTGAGGGAAACAGACAGACACCAAGGATTACATCTGAGGCATTAAAACAAAGATATAAACATGTGAACAGAAACCCTCTCAGTTATTCGGTTTTTGACACAAGTTTTCAGCATCAACAACCCTAACCCAAGTTCAACGCAGACCAGTCACAAATCCTTCTTTGAAAAAAAATGCTAACATCATTTACAAGGCACTTATCGAATAGGATTATGTGACTAAAATTACAAGACTCTCTCTCCACATCAACACATTCATATATTTATATTCACCACAGTCAACCAAAACATACAATAAAAGCACCACTTCATATCAGTCGAATACGAACAGCATTTACGTCAATATGTTCCCACTGAATATGTAAATCCACATAAATGGCCCAGTTTACATTAAAAAAAGCCTAACATTTTTATTTATAACAGCTTGGCACTGTAGTTTTCAGGAAACAGTCAAACCGGAGTAAATTGTGGATTTCGTGCTCTAGTATTTATAGCAGCAGGATGGTGTATGTGGGGTTGCCTCATAATAAACTATAGAGCTCATGTTCATTGTAATGAAAGAACATGTGCAACAGTGTGGCTCATTAATGAGTATTTAACAACAACAACAACAATAAAGCTGTATGGTAGAGAGAAAATAAGCTACATCAAGCTTTGTCTACACAGACAACACTTGTCTGTACTTTAAATTCAATATTAGTTTTGTTTTTTTTCCATGGGATTTCTTGGCAATAAAGAAAAATATAAAATATCAGCAGGCTTATCCTTTAATACTTATGACTGAGAAACAGTCAGCAGCATCCTGAGCAGATTACTGTAAACTGACATTCACATAGCTCTATTCTAGTCGGCGGTTTAGTTTAGGTTTAGCCGAGGTATCATGTGAAACTAATATGAAATGTTGTTAGCTGAGGTGGTGAAAATTAATATCTTTCATTATGGTTTGTTGAAACTGTGAGGACATACACAAAAAAAGTATGATTAAACATTAGAAAGGATGCTTGCTGATAAAGTTCATCCCAATGACACGCAACACACATCAGGCTCACGAAACATTTAGCCTATTTTGACAATGTGGGTTTCACAACTTCTGTCTTCCACATTAACACGCACGCATGTGTGACATTCGTGTGAGCTTTGGGTGTGTTTTACAGCATTAAAACAGTACTGAGAAACACATTTGATAATACCCCTGCTAGCAATGCTATGTCAATCTACATAACTGTTTAATTACTAAAACTCTGCACTTTCTGCTTTTCTGGGTTTGTCTTTAAAGTCTCAAGTCTCTCATTTGACATTGTTTCATCTTTCAGTCGTCACCTCCAGAATCTATTTTTCTTTAGTATGCCAGCATATTTTAAGACTGTACCCTGCCCCTGATGCTTTCATATCAGGAACTGTGTCTCCAAAAAAGGAAACTTTGACAGCACATATAGGCCACAAGGAATCGTATGCGCGCTGCTTGAGGTATCAGTGTTGTTTACAATCAATAGTCAAACTGAAGGACAAAAAAATTCTAAAATGAAACTTTAGCCCAGCTGTGGAGAGATATCTGTCTCTGGAATCTTTTATCTAGCAGCCATCACAAGCTCCTGTTACAGCTTTTGGGCAGGTATTCATCCTTTTATGTAACAGCATAGCTGCTTTTAGATACAAGTCAGTCGCTTGTGACCCGCAAACCGAAGCTCTAACATTTTCTAACGTTTCATGCAGAAGTATTCTTTGAAATTGTTCACCCAGGCTGAGGTAATAATAGACACAAGCTACTTTTTCCACTACATGAAAGGCAGTCTGACTGTCTGAGATGAAGCTTTTAAACTTGCAAGGTGTGCTCAATTGAAACATGCTGTGAAGATTCCACAAAATCATGATTTAACATGAAATATAAATTAAAAAGTGTACCGCAGTAGGGGAAGGAAGTAACTGGGAGATATTTATGACCATCCCAGGGGCGTGGGGGGGTTGATTCAGACTTTAAATTATGGTCATTCAGGTTTATGGTTAGAACTTAATAATGCTAAGGTATGTGAGGTACTCACTTTGTGTGCCTCTGTGTGTGCATCTGTCAGATACCCAGTCTGTGTGTCTGTCAAAGAGTGTATTTCTCCACTGCTCCCCTCATCCAAGTCACTGTCCTCATCCTGCGTTGAGTCTCGCTTGTTGTCTAGGGTAACGCAGCAGGACACACTCTCCGTTTCAGTGACACTGTCGTAATGATCCTCCTCGTCGATGGCGTCTTCGTTGGGGAACACCTCCCCCTCTGCAGCGCATGACGGGCTGTCGATGCCACTGTCCCGGTTAGGAATTTTCCCGTTCTGCTCCGAGGAGTCCGGATTGTCCAGGAGCTCGTGGGAGGAGCCATCCTCCCGCTCCACGTCATCAAGGCAACCAACGCCGTGTGTGAGGTCACAGTCGTCCAATGGTGCCTCATCCGAACCATCGATGTGAACAGAAGCCAGACAGGAAAGTTCCGACACCTCGTCAGTCCGTTCGGAGGTGCCAAGTGCAAATTTGTCCGCAGGGGAGGAGTCTCCTGCAACCTTCGCCGTGGTGTCCTGGCCACAGGAGGAAGTGATGTCAGACGCAGTGTCCATTCTCAGACACAGGTGCAGCTGGGACCGCGGGAGCACCCCCAGGATAGGGACCCTGGGAAAATTTAAAAAGTGCATTATCAATCATAGTCAAATGAAAAATATCGTCCTTAAGCAATAAAATTTAGGCAGACCACATGAGAGGTTCAAGTTGACACTTCTCTTTGAAAGTCGAGACACACATCCACACATACCTGCAACATTACAATGCAAATATGAATGTGACAAGCAAGCTGAAGGCCTTACCTTGAATTCTCGAACCTCTCGATGAGCAGCCCCACTTTCTGGGCCTCTTTCTGTGGCTGTGCTCCCAAGCCAGGAGGGGTTATACTGGGCTTTGGTTTAGGCGGAGGAGGGGGAGCTGGCAGAGGCCTCGATGGCGGTGGAGGGATCCTCTTAGGTTTCTTGTCTTGCCCAAGGGCGAGCAGGTGCGAAGGTTTAGGGGGCACTACAGATGCAGAAATCCAGAAGAGGCAAGAACAGCAGAGCAATAGAGAAGCATTAGGCGGCAGACATTAACAAAAGCAATCAGGTAACACATATTAATCCGAGTGAGAAAACCTCCATGGCTGAGTGTAAAGCCTGTTTGTTCCTTCATGAAAAAAAATTAAATAAAAAGAAACTCAAGACAAATCTCCAAAGGGAACAAAATACAGTCCAAGATTGAAAGAATAGTAGCGGTGCAGAGTGAGACCAACACTGAGCTTCAGCTTTCTGCCAACTTCCTTATTTCAGAACAGGATGCTGAGATGAGCGTGTGCGTAAGTCACCGCGGTTCCAGTTAGATTGAAAAAAGAAAAAGAAAAAAAAAAGCATAGACAGAAACATGACAAAACGGTCTTTAAAATGCAAACTACACTCATGCATGCCTGCACACTATGGGCTTGGCATTTTACTGTCTAGTCTGTATATTTGCATATATTTCATTTTCAGAAACCTAGATGTCTGAAACCAGGACATGGGATGATGTGTTACCATTGTTAATTCAAGCGCTTCCTTTGTGTCTGTGTGTGTCACTGATAAGCAGAAAAAGAGAGGTTGAGTAGACTTTACTTTACAAACATTGCATGATAAACTATGTGTAAATGACAGGACTGGTCCCATTTTCTCCTCAGAATGAAAGTGAAGATGTTTTAGTTAGTTAAGTCACAGAGTCCTTTTGTTATAATTTAGCAGTTACAAGTTTTAACATTTTCTGACTACTGGAGCTTTTTCAGGAACCTTCTTTAGGGACTCCAGAACTCGCGTTACAGTACCTGCATTTTCAAATTTCGATAAAATGTTAGATTCTCCCAGTATAAGATACAAATAGAATAGAAAGGCTTTAAAGAGGAAGTTCATCCTGTCAGGTGGGAAACACTTTGTATTAAAATGCACTACCATTATTAGAATTATGCTTAGAAATAAGGTAGCTCATTTGGCCCAGTGGAAAAATATACAATATAATTAGATTCCGTCTTTAAGCACAGTATTATCACTGGTAGTCCATTTTGATCCTACTTCCTACAGACTATTTATATTACTGGTGGTTCCTATTGATATATTTTTAAATAGTTTATTTTTTCAAGCACTTTTATTCTACTAGTAACTCATCCTAAGAGAGCAGCTAAAATTGTACAAACACTGGCCAGGAACTAGGCCTGCACAATATATCGTTTATTTTATCATCATCGCAATAGACCCTTTGCACGTGACGTCACACTCTACTCCCGCGAATTATGAACGCCATGACGGACTGCGGAAGAGCTATTCTGTAGACGGACGGCAAGTCCAACGAGAACGTGTTCGCTGCTTATATACTGTCTATGGTTCGCTGTTCTTGTTCTCACATACACAATCTGCAGAGTAATCCTCACCAACACAAGCATGTGTATGTATTGCCTTTCTGTTTTAAATGACTGGTAAATAATAATAATAATAAAACTTACTCACCCAGCTAGCTGCCGTGCTAACCAGCTGTTCCTGCTAACAGGTCCCACATAACTATCATCAGTTATTCACTGACCTACATATCCCAAAAAGTAAGCCGTTCCCTTGATAATTTAACTTAACAGGCATACAAAAAATATTGGTTAAATTAAAGATGACATGGCACGGAAACTAGCTTCAAAAAGGCCAAACAACTGAATTAAATGCGGGTCTGCGGAGCTCCTACCCCGGTTAGCCGACCAGCTAGCTGTCGAAATATCCACCGGTCAACAGCGAATATAATCACAGATAAGACGATGGCTAGATGTTACATTATGTGTGGTTAATACTGATCATAGACACTCCGTGATTTACTGCATGGATTAACGGTGATGAATTATTTCCCAGAGCTGAGATGCGTTCAGGCATCCATTAGAGAGTTGCATCGGCTCAGCCAGTGAACAACGATGCGTGCCTGTAGCTAGCTTGCCCTGCTAGCTGATAGCCGTTAGCTGTGAGTGTGAGTGTATTCAGACAGGCTTCTGTGATAATCATCCCAATAACAATCCACGGTGGTGTGGCTATGTCCTCCAGAGGACATGTCATGTCCGTATTAAAGTGTATTGTCCCCTAAAAAAAAAAACAGTAGTGTGGTAGTAGCTGCTAGTTGTAGCAAGAAAAGGTAAACCGTAGTTTGCCGTCGAGTGTAGTGTTGAAGAGTGAAGGGCAGATTTGTTTACAAGGGAAGAAGCTTGGAGTAACATAACTATGGAGAATATAGCAGATATACAACACAGGGAAGAGCCTTTTGAGTTATATGGTCGTCCTTATTTAATCCGAGTATACAGACGAAGAACTAGCCTCACAAGAGTTGGAAAGAACGAGACAGACAGAGGGGCAACAGGCAGATGAACTTGCTGCTCCAAGCGTAAGCTAAAGCTAGCCTTCGGTAACTGGAAGACATAGCCACACCACCACCGCTCCATGGATTGTTATTGGGATGATTATCACAGAAGCCTGGCTGACTACACTCACCGGACGGCAGCTAACGGCTAACGGCCCGGGGGCAAGCTAGCTACCGGCAGGATCGAGACAGGGACCAGGGTAGGTGAATTTAAACAATGTCTGAAGAAGCCATAAAGAAGAAGATAGTATTATTATTATTATTAGTTTATTTAGTGTTATTTATTTGAAACGAATGAAACTTTCCGCTCGTCTACTACACAGTTTAGCTTGTGCTTCCGGTGATTCTGCCGTCCGTCCCGTGCGTGCGTCGCGTAATTCCGTGGTCACGTGTTTGCAAAGGGTCTATATCAACTGGCGCAATGAATCCATCTCAAAACACTGCGACATATCGTGAAAGATACTCAGAGATTTTTTGTGTTAGTTGAAAGAAAATATCAGTAGAAAACTGCACTTTAAAATGTAACAATAATCATTTTTTTTAGTGGTGCCTTTTATATGCATTTACATTTTTAATATGTTCAACAATATAATGTTGGAAATGATATCCTTTCATTTGTTTTAAATTCAACAAGCAATTGGGTGTATTTTAGAAGAATACTGAATGCAGCAGATAGGCAGAACTGAGTACATTTTAATATCTGTTTATTTATCGCAAGTAATATTGTTATCGTGATATTTAACATCGTAGCCCAACCAGGAACTACCGGGATGCAGCACTAGACATGGCAATCACTGAAACTACACAAGGGTTGAAAAATCAAAAGGGCCAAAAATCAGAAACAACGAGAAGAGAAACATAGCAAATGCAGATACTCCCATACAGGGCACATCATTTTAAATTGAATATTTAAAATGGATTTTTTCATTTGCATTTTTCAACTGTATATGTTAAGATGCTAATCACAATCATATTATCATGAATAACAACCCAGGCAATATATAGTAAAATAATGAGGACGATCATTCTTGCTATAATTCTCCAGCAGACTTTGAACAGTTGTGAGACACTTAAATATTGGGGCAAAGTCTGTAATGTCCTACAGTAATTCCCAAAACACAACACATGTTTTTCATATTTAGCATTCTTCAAATGATGCCCAAACATCAACACTTGGGATCCACTGGCCTTCTTTACACCAGCAGCTGTTTCCGAGGTGGCCTAGTGAGTTGTGTGAGTGACAGAGTGAGGTCGGACAGCTGACACGTACCATGTTATAGAAATGTGTTTGCCATAGCAGAATAAACGACAGCTCAATAGCAGGGGTCTGATCTCGCTGCACCTTTCAATTATAATGACAGCCCCAATGTCAAATTTGGCCTTGAAAGGGGGCCACACCGTGTCTATTACCTTGAGGTTTCTGTGCGGTTGGCGGTCTGGGTGAGGTGGAGGGCTGGGGCCGGGGTTTGATGGCAGGCCTGTCGTGACATGGTCTGGGGGTCGGACCTTTCTTTACCAGCCGTGGAGAACACAGGTAGTCCACTGATCCGCACTGGTACTGCAGGGAGGAGGCAGGGAGGTCTGGAGAAAAGAGACAAGAAGAAAGACAATATCAGATACTGACCAATATAATGAGATTCATCTAAACACACATCCACAAGCCAGCATAATCCTGCTACAGCAATGCAGTGGTGTGCAGTGATAGCACTGTAGGTGAATGACCTCAGTGTGTGTTTCAGGATGTCGCCCTCGGACAGAGAGCGGTTGGACCAGAGAGGAGAAGAGAACCTCTGCAGCATCGATCCTGACACCAGGCCTGAGGCAGTAGAGCTGCTATTGGTTTCTCTCACACTCTCTGATAGGCCTGTATCTGATTGACTATATCTAATCTTCTCTGGACACAGTGTCTGTAAATAGATTGTGTGGAAGTGAGAGAGAGAGAGAGAGAGAGAGAGAGAGAGAGAGAGAGAGAGAGAGAGAGAGAGAGAGAGAGAGAGAGAGAGAGAGAGAGAGAGAGAGAGAGAGAGAGAAAAATTAGCTTAATAATGTGGAATTGTTTGTGAGCCACCTGATTTATACCTAAAATACCCAATTTAAAGAAGCAGATTGGTTTGAAGTATAAGGCTCAAAGTAGTACTTAAACTGTACCCCAGTTAGAGTAACATAACAGGTATTTCTTGGGGACTATTTTCAGCTGCAGATTTGGTGCGCTGGCTAGGATTTGCGCCACCAGGACAGTGCATTCGGGATCAAATCAAAATAAACTACAGTGCCCATGTTTATAAAGGAACATGACACCCAGTGCCACAGTATGGTTCAATTATGTGTTCTTAATTGTTTCTGGAGCAACAATGGAGGTTACTGTACATGGCAAAGTTATTATAATCAGGCTTCAGATATTGTACACAGGCAGCTCTTGTCAAGTCAAGTCTTTCTTGCTGTAAGAAGAATGCGTGTGATGACCAAAGCTCAGAAAGTCTTCCAGTCAGAGGAAGTGACAGTGAAGTGGTGATAAAACAGAAATTAAGTGTTAATTATTCAGCAAATGTTATCTACAGTAAGTAACAAAACAAGTGATAGTTAAAACATAAATATTTACATTCAATTTCAAGTCAGATGTTTGTTTTATCTATTCTCAATCTTTCAAATTCAAGATTATTTGGGGGAAAATACAAACTGAAAAAGATAAGTTTATAGTATACACAGTCCAACTGACTCTTATGAACCGAGACAGAGAGACAAAAGCAGCAGGAGAGAAGTTATAATATAAATGTGGCAGTAGCCGCAGAGTCAGCTGCAGAAGTCCAGTGAAAGGGAAAGAAACCCAGCTTTTGCAACAATAACAATGCGTTTGTTTTGTGTGTGTGTGTGTGTGTGTGTGTGTGTGTGTGTGTGTGTGTGTGTATTCTTCTTGTATGTGCTCGATAACCCACATTGTGAATACAGTGGCGGATGGTGTTTTTAGCAGTTTTAGTTATTATCTGATGGGTCTGTCCATTAGAACAAAGTGACGTCACTCAGCAGATTATGTTAATAACTATGCAAACTACAGCCACATATGTCTGTTCCTTCAGGCTCATGGATTCGTTCTAGTCATCCCAACTCTTTCTCAACTGGATTACACCCCGAAATTGCACCGAGCCCCAACTAAAATCCAGGCCCATGTAATTTGGTGTTTTTCAGCCGTGCTGCAGGCAGTGGAAGGAGAGAACTCAGTCAGTAATGAGTCCTGTTACGCTGTCTGCCCCATGTGGCAACACACTGCAGGCTTTCCCACCATCTCTGCACCACAGCGGAATAAGAGCAGGCAGGAGGAAAAGATGAGGCTTGCAGACTGCTCTCACAACTCTCTGGGGTAAAAAAATGTGGAATTGTGTTTTCGCCACAGAGGATCACAAATCCTACAGTAGGTAGGTTTTCTTTTCACTACATCAACAGAAATATTGTGTGCCTCTTGTCGTGGACTCTGACTCATCCCTTTAGTCATCTCTGATTTAGAGGTGGTATTAGCAGAGGAAACGCTTGACCTATGATCAAGTGAACAGGCATAAAAAGCCAAACGACTGCCTAGTGAAGAACTCTGTGACCCAAGGCAGGCTTGAGTCGCTCCTGGGAAAAACAAACAGCGGTGGAAGACGGAGGCATAGGAGCTGGTACCTATGGAAATTCGGCGTAGCCATGGTTACCCAAGAGCAAAACCTGGCCCTCATATGAAACTGCTTAACACCAAACAGGAACTAGACGACACAGCAGAGAGAGGAGCTCAAACTCACAGTTTTTCCTAATTAAAATCTTACAAAACAGTCTTTAACCAGTAACTAAGAAATACATGGCTAAATAAAATAGATGAACAAGTAAATGAAATCCCAAACATATTATTCACAGCATTAAAAAAAATTGCACTTACATGTGGCTCTTTGTAGTTTGGCTTATTTGTAGTTAATGTATTTCTTCTATGCGATTCTTTCTGTTCGGAGTTTATACCTTCATGGCTGAATGCACTTATTGGAAGTTGCTTTGCATAAAAGGTTCAGCTAAATGAAAAGTAATGTAATAATAACTATAATAATAATGATCTCTAAAATGTTACTACAGTATTGTAACTACTACAGCTTACAATAATTCAGAATAGAAAATAATAGTTTGTACAATATATTCTGAGAAAGGAGCTGATTAATTACCTTGCCTCCAACTGTTCAGTATCACATATCCAAAGTCCAAAGAACAAGTGAACGGAAAAATCTCCCACACGACCCAGTCAATATCAGAACAAATCCTGCCTTCCCAGTTTGCCAAAGTGTGCTGTGCAACTGAGACTAGGCTTTGTGGCAAACAAAACACACACACACCCTAACAAGTACCTCAAAGCAAAGTCCTGCATTACGCCCAAACACAGGAACACATTCAGCTAAACCTTCACTTCCCAGGTGTGTTCGAGGAGCTGCACCTGTCTGTTCACATGCCAAACTTGATCCAAGTACCTCCTCCCAAAGCCAAAGTGACATGCATGTGAGTCACTGTGGAGCCTAGCTATCCCAGCATAATCTTACAACTGGGACACAGCATTTAGCCTTGTCCATAAACACATAATAATAATAATAATAATAATAATAATAATAATAATAATAATACATGTTATTTGTAACGCACTTTATATTTAAACAAATCTCAAAGTTCTACATAACATACATAACTCATTAGACTGCACTGTTCTTCCCTTCTTCCCAAACTGACAACAACCAAAACAATGTTTGAAGCTATGAGTCAGTCACCTAATTAATTTGGACTCTGAGGGATCCACGAGATGGGATTATTATTGTAATTTTGTAATCGTACGAAGGCTTTTGTGAAGACACACAGGAGAACAGTGATTTGAGCTCATTAATTTCCTCTGCTCAGTTCCAGTTACTAAGGGACATATGAATGGACAATCAGACAGGAATTAACACATCCGAGGACATTATCACCACCACACCCTGTAAGCTTGTGGGTTACCATGACTACCGCCCAGCTGTAACAATTATAGCCACGATACGTTCCATAAATAAGGCGAACAAGCTAACACATTTTCTGTCTATCTTACCTGTTTGGTCATGGCTGTGATGTAGCAAACTCACTCAGAAAAGAACAGAACAATCAGCACCCAGAGAGCACAGTAAGTATTATAGCTCGTAAGACTGCATTACAGTGCATTTCTAAACTTAGTGAAGGGCTGCTGTGTACCGTACTCAAGGAAATATTCAGATACTTTTGGGTACTGACAGGCACATTATGAGACTGTAAACACATTTCTGCCTTCTCTCTTTCTGTCTGAGTGAAAAGCTCAACAAATCTCTGGTGACACTGTGACACCGTCACAATAGAAAAACCTAAGGAATGTCCCTCTTGTGTCACTAGTACATAACATCAATGAGCATGAGTCTGTGTGCCAGTGATTTCACCTTTATGCATTTTCGTTTGTTTTTTATTCTAGTGTAGGTACCACGCCTGAGTTTCAGTACAAATACCAAAACAATAATGTTTTCTACACCTGACATTTGGTACAGACATACATTCATAATCCGTCCTCAGGATGAATTGTACATAATTTACTGTAATACCCTTGGTGAACTTTCCATGTAGTGCCTCATTAGGTAACATTTTTTTAATTTATCCCATACAAAATTAATTCTCATCAGCCCTAGCTGTAATTTGTGTTTATTGCTGGTGAGCAAATTAGAGTAAACCAAGACAGTGTACATGGTAAACATTAGCCTATACCTGCTAAACATCAGCATGTTACTGTAGCATTGTCGTGTGAGCATGCTAATGTTAGCATAGCTCAACTGTGCGTGCCTAAGTTCAGCCTCACAGAGCTACAAGCTGTAGACCCTTTTCTCATTTAATAAAAGAAAGAAACGTTCTCTAATGGTAAATTAACACAAGCAACTGCTCAAGAATTTTGCCTGAATAAAGATCAATATTTTGATTTAAATCAGGAACTATCTGATCAAAGAATAAGTAAACATGAAATTAATCAAATCAATACTATCTTTTAGTACTTGACAGTTTTTGACACTTTCTGTCAGAACCAAAACAGTATACTGTAAATGTTTGATACCCGGCCATACTTAAAAAAGATTATAAGTAGGGTCTTCATAGATAGTAGCTTTTTGTCTAAATGAATATATAGTATTCTTCAATTCCTAAAAAGTATTTTCATTTTGGAGTAAAAGTGTGACCTGAAACAACAAAATTTTACAATTTTCCTTAACAAACAAACAAACAAACAAACAAACAAACAAACAAACAAACAAACAAACAAACAAACAAACAAACAAACAAACAAACAGTCTTGAGTACTAACCCATGGTTTGCGTCATCATTTGCTTAACCTTCATGGCAGTAGCTAATCTGACACAGACGCTCCTGTTTTTAACAAAACATTTTGGAACTAACTCTTCACTTGTCCTCTCTCCTTTTCTATAAACACCCAAGAGACACACAGACTCAAACACACATACTCAAAAATTGCACAGACCTAGCTCGCTGTCAGTCACCGTCAGCCCTGAGGCGACCCCCTCAGAGTCATTTATTACCCATCATCCCTCGAGTACAGTTCTCTCGCCCCAGTGCTGTCTGGGAGACAGATCACTCAGATTTAGCAGTCTCCCCAGCCAGGCAGTCAGTCAATCAGGTCTCCTACCCGCAAACCAACCCCTGGTGAGGCTGAGCTGACACCCCCGCTCCCATCACTTCAACCACCCCCCGCTTCCCCACCAAGACCTAGCTGAATCCCAATGACATTCTTTCTGAGCATGGCGACTCATTATTCCCATATCAACATCAAATCCCCCAGTCTCTCTGCCTGCATTATACCTGCTCTGCTCCTCTCATTCTGTCTGTGTCCATGTTTCGCTCTCTCTCAACCATATTGATCCTGTTTCTCTAGTCTGTTAGCCTAAAAGACTGAGTCAAAGACAGGCAGCTTCTTATCTAATGGCTCTTCGATTTATAAAGGCCATCAAGCCACAGAGCTTAAAGGATAGGTTCACAATCAACATTGAAACAGGTTTTGCTTGTTGTAATCTTTCCTTCTGTTCACAAAACTAGGACTGTGGATTTTGTCCACTATCACTTACATAGGAAGCGCATTAGGAGGGGATCTTTTAATCGGCAGTATGACAGGAGGAGACTTAAAGGGTAACTACCGATTTTTTCAACCTGGGCCACATTTCCCCATGCATTTATGTCTAATAGACTGATGTGACAAAAAATCTTTGAATTTGGTCCAGTATTGAGCGAAATCGCAATGAAAGGCCTAATGGGGGAATTGTGGAGACTTGCTTTTTGTCCAATAAAAGTGATTTGTTGGTACTGACAGGCTCAGATTGTTACTAAAAGTGTCTGACAACATTATCGATCTCAGGATGTGACTTTTTGTCCGAAGACAGCGGTGTGGAGAGTGAAACGCGAGATGAGAAAAAGGCGTTCAGGTAGTCTGTTGTTCAGGAGTAGCCTACAGAAATTATAGGCTCCTGTTATCTAAAAGATTTTAAATTTAATGGCTCAATATTTAAATGATTTCGACAATGTGGATGAGGTCAACCCAGGTTGAAAAAAACTGTAGTTACCCTTTAACATGACTCAAAATAGTGTTTTAAACAAGATAAGGGAAAGTTATACAGGATGAAGCATAGAGAAAGCAAAACCAAAACAACAGATAGGAGGGAGCAAAGATAATGGCGAGGTCGAACACCACCATTAGTTTTAACACCGTGTCATCTACCACTCCATATCCACTCCTCTATTCTCACCTCACCCTACCCTGTCTCTTCCCTCCCTGTGCAGCAGGAGACAGTAATGAGTGCTCTGACCTTGATCTACTTTTCAGTTATCACCCCAATGGTTAAAGCCTTGAGCTAGAAATCCACACTTGAATACTAGTACATGAATACACATTTTTGAAGTATGTATACTGATGTGTGAGACCTAAGGACAGTGAGGTGGGAAAGTCATACTTTAAAAAAAGTAAAGTGAAAAATGTATCAGGTTCCCTAATCACACAAAAGGCAAAAGGAGTTCTCTATACAGTGCACAAAAACAAGCCCTATGCATATGAATAAACTTCACCTTCAACAGCACCTCTCAAGGGGTTTGATACTCAACTTTGTTTGAAAAAAGAAGTTTGGGTGGGGCATCACTTCAAACTTCCACATGCACACACTGAGGGAGGAAATAAAGCTGTGAGAGGAAATATTGGTGTCACAACTGCTGCTCCAGGATCTACAGTAGAGCAGATCCTTAATCTCTGACAATCAGCAGATCTCCTTTATTGAGTAACCAGGCTCCAACTCCCACTTCACCACAGGGTTTATGAATACACACGTGCCATCATACACACACACACACACACACACACACACACACACACACACACACACACACACACACACACACACACAAAGGATCAACAGCTCTCCAATCACATACTGTACAGTAGCATCTGTCCCCAGATTACAAAATCTATATTCATCTATTTCTTATCATGCTGTTATTATAACCAGTCATGTTCTCTTTGTCAAACCCTCCATTACTGTGGAGCCATCTGTAGAGACCATTTGTTTTGTTGTTTATTAGAGGCGTTTTAGGTTTCACTAGTATCATGGCTTCCCAGGGGCTGGGGGCAAAGGAGGGGGAGGTAGGTCATCTTGTTAGGTCTGTCCTCTCCCTCTAAATCAGGTCAGTGGGCACAGCGGGCTCACTGACATGTCTCCCACACTAAGTGGGAGGATTTCAGCAGCTCCCACAGATTAGGACCTGGGATTCAAGGAAGATAAGACGAGTAGAGACTGAGAGGTTGGAACAAGGGTAAGGAGGCAGCAGATGGCTGGAAAGTGTTAAGGAAAGTCATAGCCTGCTCTCATGGAAGCACAAAACACATCGAGAATGCAAATGAGTGAAACAATAGGGGTATAAGATCAAGTATAGCGGAGTGGTTTTGCTAGAAAGTCTGAAGCATGACAGAGGCAAGAACAGTGGTGAGTTGTGTTAGCAAACATTCAGTAGGCTAGTCAACGCTGTAAATACAGTGGGGAGAAAACCGACCCATCTGCTTTCAGTTCCTGTAATGATACACTGCAACTGTGCAGAAAGCTCAACACAAGCAAAGACTGAAGAGTTAATATCAGAGTGGCATTGTCCTTGTGGAGTCCCAAAGTAAATCAAGTCAGTCTAGAAAGGATTCTCCTTCACTGTGCCCTGAGAAAACCAAAGGAGAGGCTATTGCCATGGCAACAATGCTGATCTATATTGCTAATATAGTAGGTAGGTCATGGGGAACTATAAAGAACCACATTTGCTTCCAGTAGATGCACAGTTCTGACAAAAGCAGCATTATAAATGTCTTGACAAATTAATAAATCAGGAAGCATCCTTGCTGTTTTCTTTTACATCCATAGACGGAAGAAAAAACACCATCCAGCACTTAGTCATAGCCAGTAAATGTAATGCACACACATTAATATACTGTAGACGTCATGCACATGACATGGGTCAAAGAGCAGACTATCCCCATGGAGAAGAAAAGCAGGGGGTGAGGTATGACACAGTCACTGACCTGAGACACTGACCATTTTATTCAGCTTTCAAATGCACAGTCTAAGTCACGGAAGAACACTCAGAAGTGACAGTAAGTAACACTATGATATGAGAACATGACAAAGGGATGATCACAATTTCATATTCATCATCATCATCATCATCATCATCATCATCATCATCATCATCATCATCAGACACATGACAATAGTATGGTTGCACAGTAGTCTCTCTAATTCACAGCTTCCCCCACAACCACAAATGCTTCAAGAAGGACTTTTATGAGGCAGAGTGCAGAGAAGTGAGCCTCTGTTTGTCTGGATGCAGTGTAGTAGCCCAGAGCATTACTGTAAAGGAAAGCAGCCACAGATTGGCAAGTAGGGCAACACACACATGGGAGAACAAGGAAGATGACTGCCCAACTGTCCCAGAAACTACTGAAGCCTACTGTAGCAGCTCTCAATGGTGGCTTTCTCTGTGTAACGCTAAAACCCAATTGGCCGTTTTGCACAACAATCAGGGTGGGAGCATCTATCTTTCCTTCTTAGTTTACTAAACAGCAACACACCTTCACAAGCAAGGGAGTTTCTAACTGCTGGTGCTGGAAAAATATACTCCAGCTCTTTCCATTCCCACTGGGGGTGGGGGAGGTCTTAACAAACACAGGTCTGATCCATGAGTCATCACAGCACCCAAAGCCTGAAATAGCATTTTCAAAACAAATTTCAATCATTCCCTGTCCTAAAAGGCTATAATGTAATGAGAATTATGCAGTTTAATCTTCTAGATCAAGGTGTGATCACTCTTCATAATGACTAAGGGTCTCTGAGTGAGTGCATTGATTATTTTACCATATATTGATTGATGGGATTAACCAATCATTGCATTGTACAGGAACAGTTAAAACAGGCCATTTGGTTGACAGCATGATTGATACATTGCTGACTGAATAATGACTTATGCAGACCTTACACCAAACGCCTTTTAAGCGATTCCACTGTCGAAGACTAATCGTCAATATCGGAATGAAATCATGAGAGTCTTGCTAGAGTTGGAGTGCTCTCTCGTCATCTCAATCGTTTGGTGTAAGGTGGTCATAAAACTGAGTCAGCGTCAGTCTTTTTCCCGTCTTGAGGTTCTGACAAAATCAAACGTGTTTGTTAGACATTGAACGATGTTGAGTACAATGTCTCCACCGCGCATATGCATATAAACATGCACATGCATACATTGTTCTGTGGCTAAGCCTGATCGCTTGATTTAGAAACCCATCTGCAGTACAGACCACAAAAGTAGTTCGACACTTTACTTGGGTCAACGTTACAATTACACTGTGAACCGCTTTACTGTGCACTGCTAAGTGTTCCACTGCGACTACAGAAAAACATTCAGCAGCAATCAAAAACACGGTCCGACCAAATCATTCCATTCCCCAAATAAAAAGCAACCCGTCCCATACTGAGACAACATTTCACAGCCAACCAAATCACACCTCTCACAACCACAATTACACCCCTGGAAAAGCCATTCTCCTCCCATAGAACAACATTGGGAAGTGGTGTATGCAGAGCATGGCTACCGAATCCAGCTTTCCAAGTGTACATACTCTGCATGCACTTTTGTAGTAGAAGTCAGTGTTTTTGCTATGAGATAAAAATAGGAAAATTTGAGGGAGGACAGGTTCCCTGTAATGTGTATGTTTTTCTGCGGGCGTATCTGTATGTCTAGGGCTACAACTAATAATGATTTTAAATCATTGAATAATCTATGGATAATATGTTTGTCTATACAGTCCATAGTCCACCATCCATCCGAAGGTACTGTATTACATTTACTATGTGAAAAAAAAATGAGAAAAACAGTTAATACTGCTTGAATGAGATGCCTCCACATGCATTCACTTTTTACAAACTTTATACACAGTATAAAACTATCCTTTTTCTGTCCTGTGGCCCCCGACTCGGCCTCTATTCTCAGAGCTGTGTAGTAGTACATCTACTAGGTGAGGTGGAAGGGTGCCCAACGCACCACCCTGCATCTGTTCCAAGCAGGATGGATGTCAGCATGTGGAGAGGAGTGTCTATGAGGCTGCTGACAGTCAAAGTGTCCCAGAGGTGCACAGCCCTGCCCAGTACAGGTCAATTTGTTGCCCATTCCAGTCCAGTTCAGTCCAGTCTGGTTGGTTTAATTCAGAAAGGGTGTGTAGATGTAAAAGGATGGGTTGGTGAAAAAGAAAGGTTGAGTTTGAGGAACCGGGGGTATCTCAGAGCCTCCTCCCCTGTCACTGCTGCTCTGTGCTGACACACACTGGACTCCTACCAACATACACACAGAGACAAAAAGGTCACTGTGCACTCAACACCGACGCGTCTTCGTTGACGTCACAATAATTTTCGAAATGTCACTTGGCTCCTGAATGGCAGTGTCAGCAATGGGGGCTCTCCGGCAAGGAGCATCTGAGGCAAGCAGCTCCCGTCAGTCTGTCTAAACTTACGAATGAGTTTGACACTCGTTCACTGGGCTGCACTTTCTTAGAGGAGTCACTCAACTTTGAAAACTGAGAAAACCTTACAATGCCAATGAGGGAGCCTCAATTTGCTAAATTTATTTGTGTAGGAAGATCCTTGAATGGAAACCTTAATCACTGAAACATTTTCAAGATGAGGTTTGTGGGGGCATAATTAGTTAAGACATGAGACTAAGAAGCCAAGACATACCAAGACACATAAGCACACACACAAATCACTGTACAAGGAGTGGCCTGTTATAGAAGCCAGGTGTACACTAGACAGAGTAATAAAGGCTCCCATTTCCTCTATAATGGCTCCAGTATTTCCCCTTACAGCACTGCACTGCAGTGCTCTGAGCCATGTTAGTGTCCCCACAGAGGAGACAGCAGGACTGCCAGGGCCAGCATCCTATACACTTAGTCAAATATAGGAAGCTGGTCTTATCGCATAAACCCAAAATAGAGAAGTTGAACTACTGCTGCATGCAAATTTGTCTTCAGAGCTGCAGTATTTGTACTAAAGAGATTAAATCAAACAGCTAACCATGTTGGTGCCATAATCCAGCTGACCCTTTCAGCCTACATTAATTTACATATAACAGATTTTGTCCTTTGGGAATAAAATCTGCAATGGCATTACAATCCATTATGTACTTACATGCAAGTAATGTGCAGATGAGACATCAAAGGACCCTTTTGTAATCTGTATGAATATTAAAAATGAGATCCAATCAGGGATGCAACTAACAATTATTTTCCTTATAGATTCATCTGCTTATTATTTTATCAATTAATTAATTGATTGGTCTATAAAATGTCAGAAAAATGTGACAAAAATCAACTACTATTTCCCTAAGCCCAAGATGACAATTTTAAGTAGCCAAAACCAGAGATTTTCCCTTTACACATAAGTTGAAGAAAAACATCAAATTTGAGAAACTGGAACAGGATGATGTTTGTCATTTTGCATGAAAAAAAAAACATTTAAACGATGAATTGATAATCAAAATAGGTAACAATTACATTTCTGACACATCTATGAATTTACTAATTGTTTCAGCTCTAGATCAAGCATATATATTTCTCTAAAGTAAATGTAGTTATCCTATTAGAGAGGTTTATTCAGCTTTCACACAGTAAAACATGCTATACTACTGTATATACAGGTTTATAGTACAGTAAACTCATGACAGTAAGCTTCATGATTGAGCTTTTTGTCTTTACTTCTCACAACTCTGTTTCCCCCAGGAATTTGGGTTTGGGTCAATTACCACGAAGCAAATGTGCAAAGATTGATCAATCACTGTCATCTCTCTTGATCTTAGGGGCCCAACTTCACTGTAATATGGTAACCTTCTGTAGCATCTCGGTAGATTAAAGGAAAACCTAGAATGATGCAGTTTATTCTTTTCCGTGTCAAAGTCAACAAGCAAAAGCAGGAAAATAAAAGTACAACAAAGTACCACATGCCATGGCTTATAGCAACACAAAGTTATAACTTAACACATTGTTGATCATCTACCTTGTTCTACCTGCCATATCATCTTTCACATGACCAATGGCTAAATCATAGCTCTTGTTTAATTTTGAGCTGCAGAGAAACGCATTCGGCTGCAGCAGGCGGCTCTGCCCAACTGCCATCTGTCATCGGTGTTACCTGCAACAGATTGTCTCTCAAGGGGGTCTGAAGGTTGATGGAGGGAATTATGGAAGAGGGCTCAATTAGAGGGCTGCTGTTATTGCTGCTACTTGGTCAACATCAATGAGCAACCAGAAACAGCCCTAGGCAAGAGCTATTTCTGTACATCCCTGGGGTGATTAGACACAATAATGCTGAATTTGCTGATCAATTCATACATTTTCTAGAATGCTGCTAAGCCCCAGTTGGCTTGATTTCAGTAAATATAACACATAAATGCTACAAAATATACATCCTATTTTTCCTTTCTCCCCCATTTCCTGTGTTTCCCCATTTCCACCCATGTGCTGCCGAAAAACATCAGTCAAGCTTTGTGAACTACAATACTGGGAGATCACTAAGAACAGCTTACGGTCTTGAAATTTACCATTTATGGTAGTTCCACAGTTACTGCAAACAGCTCCATGTGTGCACAGGTACTGACTTTCTACTTTACGAGGAGACATTAAAGTTCTCCCCTGAAGTGAATATGGCAGGAAAGGATTATCCAGTCAAACATCCCTGAAGGAAAATATATATATTATTTTTAAACTGTGCACAAAAACTGTGCACAAATGCATGCAAACAAGCACATAGACATAAAAACACATGCACACGGGTGCATGTACTCACACGATGCCCTGCAGCAAAAATTCATTAAATATCTTGTTACTGGCCTCTAGAAGACATCCCTCATCCTCTCCAGAGCAGTAGGACACAACTACAAAGACAGTTCCAGCATTTACACTGAAACCTTGTAAGCTTTTAAAGTGGGCAGTGGTTTTAAAACTTGAGGCGACAATTAGAAGCAAATGGCCTCTCCCCCTGAAGGAGGACACATTAAAATAGGTTAAATCTTACTCATTCATTGGAATTTGTCAGAAGGGGAGTGTTGTTGGTGATTGAGTGTTTGTGTGTCATATTTATATTCCTCTCCTGTCTCTTAACAAAGGCAACACACATGCTTCACTGGAGATAAGAGAGCTCTTAACACTTTCTGACTGCCTGCCCCGAAAAAATGGAGAAGTAGAGGACATGCACAGAGGCATATGCACGCAAAGACGCAAGGTCGCACGTTACTAGAAAACAACACACCCCTGTCCTCTGTCCAATATGAAGAATGTAAGTGAAAGTTCAAACTGTATGTAGGGTAACATCAGACAGGAACGGTGCTGTATTAAGACGGCTGCAAGATAAGACAAATAAAACACACACTTTGTCTTCCGGTTAAGACAGTGGCAGCAGTGTTTTCTGATCCATCATGACCAAATCACTTCCTAATATTTCCTATAATTATCATGCCAAGGCCACAGGAAATGCCATCCTCAGCTCTAAGTGGAGGAAGACCCTAGGTGCCCTGGGTACAGAGGAAGTTGTGGTTATAATTACTAGTACAGTAATCAGGGTGACTGTTAAACATGGTATCTGCATGTGTGTGTGTTTTTCTGTTTGTGTGTGGATTGGTCAGCATCGCCACAAGTTTTCCAGCATCTCTGACCAATATGGAGCACTTCCTTCCTCCTGATTCAACCAAGGAATGAAGAGAAACCCACCAGCATTACTTTGTTGAGTTTATATGTACAGTAGGTGGACAAAATAATAGAAATACCATTAGAGTAAAGGCTCTAAGGAAGTGTACAGAGAAATCATCTAAACTATGACTCCCACAGAATTGCTGCCCTAACAGTTACAGACCCAGCCTTGTATTAAATACTTGTGGACACTGTGGGTTAAAGACATCCTTTCCTTTGGCTTTCTCTAAAAGTAAACCTGTCCAGACGTAGGAAAAAGGGTGAAACATGACTCACTACTTTTTCCACTGCCCAGGGGTTCTAGGATTTTTGCCTTCTACACAAGGTTACTGTATAAGCCTTTGTGTGTTGGCCTTGAGGAGAAGCAGTTTCTACATGGCAGCCTTACCATAAATACCAGCTTATGGTGTTTATGGCTTGACCGACAGCTCAAGATGAACGGTTTTTGTTGAGACTGTGTCACGGAGTTGCTAATTCAGTTCATTTTCGACTTAGGACCACCATTCTTCTTTTCTGATGTAGTTGTCGGTTTTAAGACTGTTCGCCTTTAGCAAATTAAAGAAGTTAAAGAACTCTGTATTTGTTGTAGCAAAGCATAGGTGAAAAGGCATTTAAAAACTCAACATACAAGCCAATGATGGGAAGACACTGGTAAAGCTGATACGTATTGTAAACAACCTTTTATAATGTGGCTGTGTAGCTTTTTTTCCCTCTGTACTGTGGTTTTGTTTTCAGTCCTTTTTCATGTGGCGTTTCCATGATTTTGTCCACGCCATGTTAAGTTACCCCACTTCAAGGACAGCAAGATTAGGAATCAACTCCCAATCAGCAGCAGAGACTTGGATATTCAAAGATCACACTTTAATTACACTTAAAATAAATCCATCTAATGGGCATGATTATGTTGATATATGAGGAGCCTGTTTCTACACTAATACTCCCACCAATCTAAGAGGATCACGCCGCTCTGAAGCCAGTGAAGCCTGCGATGATCCAGGAAATGTAAGCAGCTGTACAGCTGTACAACACCGGCGTCGTAACACTGTATATATGTCGGCCAGACGCTGCTTGGCTCAGCACATCGCATTGATCTGGGTCAAAAGGTTGTTGATCAGAGTCTCGCAGTCTCTAGGCAATGCCACAGTGTCTGCTACACACTCAGCCTCAGCTCTGCTCACACAGCTGCTGCCAGTCGTCATGGAAACACTCAGACTCCCCACTCCTTAAGACAACTCCCTAGTCAGCTAAATTATAGTGTGCCAAAAATCCTTAGAGACTGAATACAAACACTAACATACCAACGCTGAATAACTGACAAAATACAGAAGTAGTGACTGCGCAATCGGTTGAGCTTTAAACCATATTTGAAGTCGTCGTCGTCATGCAGCCATGCAATGACATCACTGAGCTAGCAGTGGTCATCACTGTGTCACTTATATTCAATACCACCTTGTACACTCATTTAGTGAGCATGGATCGACTCAAAGTTGTAAAATTGTCAGAGGAAACTAGTCGGTGTTGTTTTATTGGAGAGACAGCACAGGGGGCAATGAACTGAAAAAACATTGGCACTGTTCACTGCTCACTACATTACTCACCACACATCACTTGTTCAAGAAGCCAGAGGGCTCAGCTCTCACTCCTAATTATCCACTGTAGTGCAGATGAAAGAGAAAACCAAACAAACTAGAACCAAAACACAGAGTCCCACTCAGAAATTCCCTGAAAAAACACTGCAGGGAATCCAAGAATCAAGGCAGCAGAAAATTGTCCCCGATGTACGTTCTCAATAAAACATGCAGAGCGGCATTTATATTTCAGAGGGCAGCGAGAATTACCCCACATTCAGCAGACAGCTGTCAGCCCACCCAAACATAACCCAGACAGAGGTTTGGTTTGGACGACAACACATGCATTTTGTGAAGCAGCAGCACCTGCTACATACATAAACTAAAATACATGTATATCAAAGACAGAAAACACCTTTATGCAATGTTATGTGCACATGTTCATTCCCACATAGTATGCATATACAACTACGATTTAGAGCTAATGAAGCGACATTAGTAACTCACCAGCTATTAGTTTGCCATCTGCCTTCGATGTTTCTCTGTTTTCACTCTCTGTCTGAAATCTCTGTAGATCATTTCATCTCCTACTGTGCATAAACACAAAAGCAGAGTCCGATCTAGTCCAGCACTGAGCCACGAGTAGGCTGTCTGAGGAGCCTGGATGTTTTAGTAGCACTCTCGGGAAGACGACATGAGTCTGCTACTGCTACTACTCCTGTTCCCTCATCGGCTCTCTCTAACCACCACCACGCTGCCTCTCTCTCTCTCTCTCTCCTCCTCCTCCTCTTTCCTCCTCCTTCCTCCTCCTCCTCCTCCTCTTCCTCCTCCCCCTTACCCTCTACAAACGCACTGTCCCTGGCCCAAAAAAAAGGGACTCCTCCTGTCCTACGCTCTCCCCGTCCTGATCCCTGCACCATTCAGCGCACCGGACTAAACAATGCCTCCGCCGCCGCTGTTCTGAAAGGAACCCAGGAGCAGTTCTCAGCCGGCAATAATGCTGCCCAACTGTCACCATGGAAACTAACAACGGCCCGCTGGAGAGGGGAGGGAGGGGGGGAAAAAAGAAGGAGATGGAGCGGGAGGGGAGAGTTAAGTGAGAGAGTAATGTGGAGGAGGGAGAGAGGAAAAGAAGTGGCTGAATGAAATAGGGGGGGAAGTGTGTGTAAGTATCAGTGGGTGTGCCTGTGCAGTTGTTGCATGTGTGTGTGTGTGTGTGTGTGTGTGTGAGAGAAAGGATATGAGTGAACTGGAGAGGAGGGAAGGTTCTGGAGGAAATTCTTCAGGTATTCTTTTGGAAACATAGTACAGAGGTGGAGTGGTCTTTTTAAGCCTGCAAGTAATTATTCTCATTATCTATTAATTGATTAGTCTATAAATAAAACATGAGTTAGGGAAAATTTCCTTCAAATTGATTGTGACAGCCAACAGACCAAACCCTAAATATATTTAATTTACAATGATGCAAAACACAGAAAGTCAGCAAATACTCACATTTAAGAAGCTCAAAATTGCAAATGTTAAGCATTTGTTCTTGTTAAATGACTCAAAAAGCAATTATCAAGATAATCAATGAAGCTGTTGTTCTTTCCTGTACAGTAACTAATTTGGATTTCTGATGTGTACTTAAAATAAACATAAAACAGAGAAAAGCACATCCAAACCAGCAAACGTTTGCCATTTTTACTTAATGGATAGCTCAAATGATTATCCTATTAACAAAATTGTTGTTGAAATATTTTTCTGACAATTGACTGATCATTTCACTACTAGTTCTGCCCTAAAAATAATGTGTTTCTGATGTGTAAATAATAAATGTTGTTATATTCTTTGGGTAGCCACTTCACCAGGAGTCTCTGGGGAGTACATCCGTGTCTCTGTGCAACTTCCCCCCACAGACATGTGGATCACAAAAGCTGCCAGGATGACGCGCCCAAGCTGCTCCAACCCTCTTCATATGCACATATAATTATAACAACCCCCCCTCTTCATATCTCCCCGTGTTCCACCTTTTCCCACTCAATAGTTGGAATGACATCGGCCTGAAAGACAGGGTGACATTGCCCGACACCGGCTCCGAACCCACAGACGGATACCACCGATAACCTTGGAAACACTGCTGGAATATCCCCTGTTCCTAAACGATAACAGGGCTTTAAAGCCGGGTGTGAGGAGAGGAGCGGAAGAGAGGGAGGGGGATGGTGGCTGTGTTCGTTTTAGATTCAGGAAACGCAGGAGCTTTAAAATTGGAGGCGAGTTGAGAGTTCCTGGGAGTGGGTTAAAATGGGCCCCTATTGATCTTCTTGTCCTCATGTTGAAGCAGCGACAATAACAACATCCAGCTTCAGCAGCTTATTGTAGGCCACCTCTTGAGGAACTGATTGGATTTCTCAACACAGTGAATTATGCATCGTAATGGACGGGGGAACAGGTGCTGCTCTCCCCGGCAATAAAGCTGGCTGCTCAACTCAGCAGACCTGCCGAGGTGAAATATTCTCACATGAGGGAAAGACGAGATAGCGTATCGGTGCTGCAGCTGCCCCCCGAAGGGCAATCCAAAAAAAGGGGTGAAACCCAATTTCACATAAGAATAGGAGCCTCGCCTTTGTGGTTTATCTAATGAGGCATGGTGCTCGTGCCCCCTCTTCACACCAAAGAGAGGAATGTGAGCTGTGGGTTAGGGAGGAATGTTGAACCTCTCGCCATCTTGTTATCACGTTTTTAGCTCGTGTACGGCAGAAATCGATGCTCAAAGTAGAATTCGGCTTTTAAAGGTGCAACTGGAAGATTCTGATTTGCGTGTTATAGCCTTAAATAAGACCACAGAGATAGTGATGCATTGACTGACAGTGGCTAGAGGATGGTGGAAACATACAGAGCTGGCACAGTTCTTCTGCCCTTCTGTCACCCTTTACCACTCTCTCTAATTACAATGATCTCTTTCCATCTGTCCACAAAGAAGAAACTTGTGTGTGGGATTATTCTCAGTCTCTGTCAAACACAAACACACTGCAGTGTTGACGACTAACACTAGTCTAAATCTTCCTTGCTCTACTACCCTAAGGAGGGCATCTGTCAAACATCTGCCCAATAGGATCACCAACCACACACACTGTCTTCCATCCTGTCAGACAGTTATACAGGGATGGAAAATATCACTCATTGACTTATTTTTAACTGAAAAAACTAAATGTTTCTTTCACCATTTAATGCAAAAATGAAGGTCAGGAGACAGGGCCAACAAATCTTGTGTCAGTGATTACCCTTCTGTCTATGGATTACACTGAATTTATACGAGAAATTGAAGCATACGATAAACAACAATGCTGACAATAATATCCAAAATATTGCCTTAACGCTGTTTGAACGCTTGCCAAAGTTCTGTCGACTAGCTTTCAAAGGACTCTTGATCTAGTCCTGGCCTACTGCAGGGACACGGAGGACTTGGCCCAGTTAGAGTCAGAGGGGACTTGGTCTGCATAGATAAACAAGTCTTTTTTTCTTTTAATAACTCAGATCAATCAGTGGGCTGATGCCATGGCACACTTGGTTTGGCTGCCTCGGCACGCACCCTGCGGATAAAAGCCAGAAGCAGGACACTGGGCTGTTGTCATGGAGACAATTCACATTCCACAGCATGTTGACCCAACTCCAGAATTTTTCAAAAAAGCCCTCTCACAGAAAGACAACACAGGCATGCATTTGAATAATTCTACACACTCAGCGCTCAGGCAGGCACACACACACACACACACACAATGAATCACTTTTACATTCACACGTCTCTGAAGGTCCTGGAGTGCCAGCAAGACACAACATCCAAACAAATCTCAGCAGAAGACAGAGGTGAAGGAAGGACACAGTTAACACAGCCAAAGTCTTCCACGGTTCCTGACACTGACTCACTAAGCCACGGATCGGCTTTCTCGGAGGGGAATTGTACTCTCAAAAGATTCAATAGAGGCATCATGTAAGAGCCAATTAGTGCTCTTGGTATAAATAGGAACCAATCTTTGGTTCCTCGGGTGCGACCCGAAAGCACATAGTTTTTGACCACACATACAAGCAGTGATTCATCTGGAAACCCAACTAAGATATCATTGAAATAAATGGAACCAAAGGTTTTAACTGCAAATATGACTTGGACGGTCATTGATCAAAAAGGTAAAAAAGTGCATCAACCACTCTACCCATGGAACAGCACCTCAGGGGCTTAAAGCTTGGGGTTAGCCTCTACAGATCAATTAGAGCTTTCAGAAAGAAATAATAATTCATATAGTTATGAATGAAGACAGGTGATCTTATACGTCAGATTTAATTGCTACGCCTCTTTTGTCCTTGAATAAAAGTATCTTTAATGGTCATTCCCAAATATCAAACATTGACCCTGACAGCTACCTTAACTCATTGCAGCAGCTAAAAATCAAAGAGATGTTTTAAATTACACTAACAAGCACAGTGCCATCCTCCCTTTCTTAGGAGTCATAGCCTCTCTTTAAAGAAGAAGTCATTAATATTTCATCCAGAGGAGAGTCTTTTAATTTATTATTAATATTTAAACCTGCTGGAGTAGAGAGGTCTTATCTGAATTACAAATAGTCTGGAGGCTCACATAATCCATGTATCTATGTTACCCCCTGACAGAGCACTAGATGCACTAGAGCTGTGGTCCCACTCTGTGCCAACTGGTGGTGGTGAGATCTGGAAATTGTATTTCTACACTGGTCCCATGCTATCTGAGGGTGTCTGGATCTGCGGCATGGTGGAGATGGAGGGTGCAGAGCAGAAATCAAAATGGGAAAAGATGAACTTGAGTGGGAGAAAATGAGATACTTTGGCCTAAACAAAGTCAATGAGCTAAAGAAAATGAACAGTATACTTAAAATAAAATAAAAAAAAATTTCCCTCTAAGATAAACAAGAGGATTTTTGGAAGATTCATTTTGAATAACTATGAGGAACAATACAACAACATACATACATTTTGCTACACTGTTTTAACAAGGTTGAAATTAATATCTCTTCTTATTTATTTATTTATTTATATATATATATATATATATATATATATATATATATAGCAGGACAGCTTTGCAGCAATATTAGTAATACTGCTGTAATATGCGCATTGAAAAATGCGCATATATATATATATAAATTGAATTTAAAATTAATATATAATAATTGCTTTTGTTTACTTTAGCTATAAATATCAATTTGATATAACCTTAATCAAAATGGGCCTCATTCACCAACCGTTCTTACGAAGAAATGTGTTCTTAAACCCTTCTTACAAACTTTTTACGAAGATTCTGGCATTCACTAATGTTTTCTTAACTTGGATTTGTTCTTAGCTAAGAACAAAATCTACGAACACTGAAAAGCACTCTTAAGCACATTTGAGTGATGACAATTTGCTCCAAATGATTGCTTACTGCATTTGATTTAATTCTACAGTCATTTACAATGATAGTATTGTACTGTAATGTATTTCTGATCATTTGTTGAAAAAAATATCATAGTATGCAAAAAAAACACTAACACTGCAATTTACATCAGCAATTAAACTGATTAAATCTTGCATTATTGTGTGATTGATCGCTATTTATAGGGCCAAAATGCAGTGGTAGAATGTAACAAAGTACAAATTCGTCCTAACTGTACTTAAGTAAACGTATCACGTATCTGTACTTTACTTAAGTAGACTCAATAGTGCATAGCCTACTTTTTACTTTTACTTGGTTACATTTTGCAGCAATTATCTATACTTTCTACTCCACTACATTTCTACAATGTTCCGTTACATTTTCTGATCAGTTTCCCCCCTGCCAAAATGTCTTCCTGACCGTCACACGTTTGTCTCACCAGTAAAGTTTGGTTGCCGTAGATAGGCCTACTGTATATATGGGGCACCGCTGATCCAAGCCGGCTCCGGTGCTCCAGAGCCCGGGCACAGCGCCGCTGACCCTCGGTAATACAGCCCCCGGTAAAAGTGAAAATGAAAACGTTTATTTTTATTATTCCCGTTTTTAAATCAAAGTTGCTATATCTATTTCTCTCCACAGCGTCGTTTACTCCTCTGCCAGGCTGCGTAAGACGCGTTCATATCTTATTTATTTGGCTGGACCTCTTCACATCTCCCCATTTGCGCTGCTTCACACACTTTATTTGCTTACCTTATGGTTGGAGAAAATAAAATATATCCATGAATAAAACCAACCGCATTCCGATTCTAACAACACATTTCTGTTTTATGCTGGTTAGGATAGGAACTTTTTTTAAAAGCCAGACCTTGTTTGTGGTAGTGGACACCTTCTACTTTTACTAAAGTAAATATGGCTCTGATTATTTGTACTTTTATTTAAGTACTGAGATTCAGTACTTCCTCCACCGCGGCTCCGACAATCTCCGAAAACCTGTCTCCCAGGAGATGCACAGGAAGTGTCATGTCCTTATATGGGAATTTGCGGGGCGTTTTCTTATGCTAATTAGGAACAACTGGCACGCGCTTTCAGTTACGAAGATGTGTGATTCATCAATCCTAAGAACACAGATGTGTACAATTCTGCTGTTTAAGAACACGTCATGAATCAGGCGTAGACTTTTCTTAGGAACCTTCTTAAGAACATATTTAAGAGAAAACTTAGGAAGATATTGGTGAATGAGGCCCAATATTCACATATGAAATTACAGATTCCATGACATAGGATTTTGTCATTTCGCCCAACCCAAGCAGATACTTTGACTTTATTTAACTTGGTCACTATCCACTCCAGTGGCTCCTCTCATAGTGAACTATGAAACAAATCTTACTGAATGGGATTAGTTGCCAAAAATAATGCTAATGATGCTCAAAGAGTAATATATTCTTATATTTTATCCTTCCTCCATCTGTCCAATTCTCCAAACAAGCCATGTGTGCCTACCACTATTTCTTGACAAACATCTTTGATATTGTGGTGGGTGCTGCTGGTGTTTATTGTAACATAAAGGTTAATTCGTTGCATCCTTGTAGGGAGTGGCTTTGTGCTCCAACTCAAAACATAAAACTCAGTGGTATAATTATAATATAATTACAACAAGGGTCTCAAACAACGTTATCGTATAATATGTTTTTCACATTGCAGCATCTTTTAAACCAGAGGGGAATGTTTTAGAATTAGCCAGCAGTCAGCATTTCAGTAATGATGCCTTTGAGCTCTTGTGCAAGCCCTCTGAGAAGATGAGGAGGGAGTCCAGGAGACAGTGAAACAATATTATTAGATATTAGAAACAGCAGACAATAAATATAGTGGACATGTTTTTTTTGTTTTTTTAAATGGATCCCTGTCTGGGGCTCGGATTATTGTATTCTGTGTAAAGCAAAAACTGTCTGGACAATGCAAAATGATAAACCACTGACATTGCCATACCTTTTGTTTTGTTGGGTTTGGAGACTCAGTTAATAGAAATAGTTTTTTTTGTGTGTATTTGACAAGCTTTAAAGTGCAACATTCTGCTTGTGGAACATTATTATGTGGTGTTGAACAAGTTGTGATTTGTTTTCAAATGCTTTACTGTTTATTTCCACTGTGTTATGTGGTTCTTTGGATGGTATTTATGTCCTTGAGCATGGTCCTGAAAGGTGTGATAGAAGTGAACATCCCTGTGATGGTTTGTAGCTATAAAAGGTGTGACTGAGTATATATATATATATATATATATATATATATAATGTGTGTGTATGTGTATGTGCGCACGAGTGTGTGTCCACCCACGGTGGGTTTGGTCATCTGATGAGCTGCAGGCTCATCTCTCCCTACAGCGCCCAGATGGCCTGTGATTATGCACGGCTCAGCAGAGATTACTCTTTAGCACAGATAGAAAGAAAACGGAGAGAGTAAAAATAAATAGTTCAAATGAGGAAAAAGTTGGCACGAAATGAAATTAAAATACAAGGTGTGTGGGGTCAAAGAAACACAGCGAGGGTGATGATGCATCAGCAACGAAGGCAAACGTGCACAAACACCTCCTTCTGCACAGAAACATAAAACATTTCAGCTACCTATCATTTCCAATTAATTGGTTCAGTTTTGCAGAACCAAAATTAGAAGCTCAGGTTTCATGTTTAAGAGGAAAAGGTGTGTAGGGCGGCAGGTGATGGATGGCGAAGATCTGCGCACATGTGTGTTTGAGTATGCGTGTGTCTGATGGGAATATCTCTAGCGAGGGACACACACACACACACACACACACACACACACACACACACACACACACACGGGCAGTTGTCACTAGCAGCGATGTGACATGATGGATCAAACACTGGCAAGTATAGCACACCCAAAAGAGCAGTGCGAAAAATGATCAACGCTTCATTGAACCAACATCATTTAACTCTTGTTGTGTTTACTAGGGAAAGCTTTATTTGAATGATATAGTGCAAGTGCCTGTATGTTTTTTTTTTTTTTTTTTTTTTTTTTTTTTTTTGTACCCAAGAAAGTCATGTGCGTTATATATATATATATATATATATATATATATATATATATATATATATATATATATGCATATATATATATATATATACATATATATATATATATATATATATATATATATATATTAGAAATGATATATATATATATATATATATCATTTCTAGTTGTGAATGAGTCGACACATTCGTACTTCTGACAGCTCGGCTATCACAAACACTGAAACTGAGAGTAGCACTCTTATATTTCTTCCACTGGGTAAGAAACAACAATGATGCAACCCTTCACTGAGTACCATTTAGAAAAGCAAGCTCACAAGCTACTTATTGTAACAGGGTCGAAGCTTGTTGTGGTTAGGAGTGCTATAAGTATATTGCTGGCACACTCTTCCAGCTGTCAAATAGATTAGAGGATGACGACGCGTGTCTAGATGTTTTGTTTTCCTTTATCACTTACTGATTACAAACAGACATAGTAGTGGAGTGATGCAGCAGAAAGCCAGCGTGTGCGTGTACGTGTGTGCGTCCTAGCTTAATGAGACTCATCATTCAGCTTTGCTGCAAAGTGATAGATGGCAGTTTAGCAACCAACAACAAATGCATTTCATATTTCAAGGATGTTTTTGGAAGGAACAATTTAGCTTCAGGCATGTAGAGTGACAAAGACACACACGTGCACGCACTAAAACAAAGATACCAAGCAGCCTGAGGCAGTTTGTTGTTTTATTACATTTTGACCTTTCAGGATCGATGTAAATCTAATGAAGTGCTTGTTAGTGAATTAGGGCCTCGGCGAGAAGAAAGAATGCTGAAAGCCTGAAATAACGGTTTGAGGAAGATAATCCACAACGGGCCACAGGAACAGGATCCATCTGTGTGGATGTAGCTCTCATCTCCTCATTAGGCGCAGGGTGTTATGACTGTCCTGTGATGAGAGCTGTGGCTTGTGCAAGGCATGCTGGGGAGAGGGCGGCGCAGTGCAGTGGCTATAGAAGCTCACAAGTTCAAACCCTGGGCGACAGTTTAAAACAAAGGGAGGATCTAGGAGTAGCGCCTTAACATCAGGAGGGAGAAATCTACTACTTTCAAAAAGTCATCTTATGGTGTGGTTTTCCCTGTAGCCATTAAAGCAGTAAATCCAGATCTCGCTCCTATGAAATGATGCTATCTTGTTTCACGAAGTCATTACAGAGGCAGAGCAGTATAGCATGATAAATTGCTGACGGGCAGTTGAGACTATAATAGGAGACAGTGGAGAGTCAGCTTGCTGTTGCCAGGGTGACCTTCAGTGTGAAGCACCTCGATGTCACCCAGAATGAGAGCAGCTCGGCCGCTGAGAGAACGGAGAAAGCGAGGATGTAAAGCCAGCACAGAGAGTGGCAACGATGACCTGAGCACACAAAACATCCGTTAACTTCAGTAGCTTTTGTCAAAGACCTTTAAGAATATGGGTCTAAAAGAAGAACCAGTTGGCTCCCAACCTTTTTTGGCTTGTGACCCATCACTGGTGGCATTTTGACCACTTCAACTAAAGAGCAACTTGTTTTCCTTTTTTTTTTTATTATAATTTCTATAAGGCCGAAAGAGTTAAATCAAGAAGAAAAATAGTTACGTGAAAAATAAACATATTTTTATGTTGCAGAAACAAGTTTTTTTTCCCCCTGTGTTCCTATCTTCTAATCATCTCACAACCCCTCACATTTATTTTGCCTTGTGGGGGTCCCGACCCCTAGATTTGGAACCACTGCTTTAAACTATCCTACTGTAAGAAATATTTCGTGATTATTTGTTAAAATCCATACTAAAGAGAAAAAGGTCACATAGACTCCTGTCTCTTCATTTAACGGCTGGGTGGAATGAAGACCTCAGCAGGAATGACATAACAGTGACATCTAGTGGTACAATAACGGTTGCACACTCAGCATAGCAGCAGTGCAGTTCAGAGATTTGTTTTGAAAAACATGGGCAATAAAATCACTGTTTGTGACATTATAAAATCATACCACAATAAATACAAGACAGAGTCTTTTAGACACTGCAGGAAAAGCGGTTTCTCCTGCTTCATATCATGAGTCAGCGTTTCATGAGTGACTGTAAAAAGAGATTTAGAGTGACATGATAAAGCAGCCGGGTTTAGTCAGGGCAGAGAAATCTGAGGTCGATATAAATCACAACACAAAGCTTTTCCACTGACAGCAGCAACTCTCCTCATCAAAACACCAAATTACAGTATTAAATTAATACCATACCCTTACTAGGGCTCAATGCACAAACACTCATAACAGTGAAGACTGTTAAATGGTGAAATGCATGTACAGAAAGGCTGCAAACAATACAACTTTGACTCTCTGGCAATGCCTTATAATGCACTAAATGAGAGCCCTGTTCAAACAGCTGTTCCATTTAAAAAGGAGCTAATCTGTGTCAGGCTAAAACTGGTGGTGGGGGAAAGAGAAAAAGGAGAATAGACCAAGGCAAAGTTTCCTACTGACCGACAGGCCCTGAGTCTTGTGTGTGTGTGTAACCCACCATGAAGAGTGAAGATTTTTGCTTTTAAAAAAGAATGTCAAAAATGTTAAGCAGGTCATGTAAGGTGTCGGGTTTTAGCAGCAAAATCTAGCGCTCTGTCCAATTTTTTCCGTAACAATAATACACAGGCTTAAAGGGAGGAAGAGGAAAGGGTGAGACAATAGTTAATGACAACAGAAGGGCAGAGCAGAAGGGGGTGGTGGGGTGGGAGGACACCCAGGGAAGCAAGTACGGAGAATTCAACACAGGCTGCCTTTGTTGGCTGCAACGAGCCAGACTAGGAAGACATTTACAACATGGTTTATGGCTACATAAGGTGAGTGAATGTGAATGGTGGAGTGTGTGTGGTGATTAAGGGGAGCGGGCTGAACTTAGCTGTTAAATGACCAGGATGTCTAAAATGGACATACACAACTTTGCAAATCATGTGCAGTTTACATTACTGCTGACCCATCTTCTACAGCACATCATATCACATTTTAAATTGATTTCCTACATTCCAGGAAGTCACTGGTTTCATTTTACTGTGTAATAAAAAGTTCTGGAAATTTGAGATGGATAATCGATTTTACTGTATTGTCGAAGCTGTATCATCAGCATGTGGAAATCCTGCTGCTAGCAGGGACTGTTTTGATAAAAAAATCATTGTTGGACGCTCCAGCATTTACTGTAATAGCTGACTGACATATAACACAAGAAGAAATAACCAAACTCAACCAAACTCACACTATCCTTTTAACCACTTCAGTGTTTGGTTATTAGTTTATACCGAACTTCTCAAGTGGCTGACTCGAATCTCGATGGATGAGTGTCCTTGAAACCACTGACACTGGGAGTAACAGTTCCTGCTCATAAACAGAATGAAAAAATAATGAGCTGAGTTTCTGGAAGATTTTTATACCACTGAGAAATCTATGAAAACTGATATCTGCCAGGAATATAATAATAATACATCTAAAAACTCACCATATACTTCGGGAAATACAGACAGCAGAGCCCGATCATTACTAGATTTTTGAGGATTATATCAATAATAATTGAACAGCGCATAACATAAACAAACCGAATGAGGATCCTTTAAAAGGATAAGGCTTGATATATTCTATACTTTTTTGCTATTGTTAACAAATCACATGAAAAGACCAACAATTCATTAGTCCAATTATTTCTGACTTTAGCCTGTCTGTGGCCAGTTTAATCCTACGGACGACGTACATATACATATATATATATATATATATATATATATATATATATATACATATATATACATACATATATATATACATACATATACATATATATATATACACACACACACACACAATATATATATACACAATATATATATATATATACATATATACATATATACACACACACACACACACACAATATATATACATACATACATATACAACATATATATATATATACACACACACACATATATATACATATATATACACATATATGTATGCATATATATATGTATGCATATATATATGTATGCATATATATATATAATTACTGTACCTGACCTGCAGATTTAAGAAAACATTACTTGAACAGGAGAAAGTAGTGTATTTGTTGGGGACTATTTTCAGCTGCAGATTTGGTGCACCAGAGAGGTTTTACACCAACAGGATGGTGTGTGTGGAACTGCCTCACAATAAACTACAGTGCCCATGTTCATCCTAATGAAGGAATATGTCACCCAGTACAATGGTGTGGCTCTTTGATGTTTTTTTTAACAAATTTAAAAAAAAAATCACCACATTTAGGATTCTGTATCGCAATTAAAGCAGAATGCCATCCAACCTAGAGGTGACCTCCACCTAGCTCTCTCTCTCTCCCCCTCTTCCTCCCTTCTTTCCAGATCCCCCTGCCTCACCCCAGTGTGTACAGGAAGCCCCGATTCTAGAGAGCCTGCTCTTCTGATGATCACAGAGGAAAAACACAATGCCTTCAGTGTGCTAGAAAGGAGCTCAACTCATAAAATGCACACACACACACACACACACACACACACACACACACACACACACACACACACACACACACACACACACACACACACACACACACACACACACACACACACACACACACACACACACACACACACACACACACAAACACACACACACACACACACACACACAAAAAAAAAGGAACATGCTTTTACTATTAAGGCTCTGTTTTTTTCCATATGACTTTCCCAGGAAAATCCCCCTCATCAGGGTAGGTCCAATCCAGACAGACAGACAGACAGACAGACAGACAGACAGACAGACAGACACAGAGTGGAAAATTGACCTTATCGTCCTGTGACTGAGACACAGACAAAGTATTTTAGGCTGTGAACGTGGCCTTTTCTCTGGTGCTGATTTCAGATTCATTCTTTCAGTCAATGATCCAGTGAGCACTCCCAGTCTCACAAGCTTAAAAGTTCTAAAGTTCTCCAGACTGGCATTTGCACTAGCTCTATCTAGACGACCGGGATGAGATTAATTTAGTCCTTGGGTGACACCAAGTAATACTGTCCATTTCTAGAAGGCCTCAACAGTTGGTACCATTTAGGAAAACTAGGTCACTTCCGTGTTTTTTGTGTGTGTGTGTGTGTGTGTGTGTGTGTGTGTGTGTGTGTGTGTGTGTGTGTGTGTGTGTGTGTGTGTGTGTGTGTGTGTGTGTGTGTGTGTGTGTGTGAGACCCCTACTATAAGCCAAGAGACCTCCAGTATAAACATATTGTGCAGGAAGAAGTGCTAGTCCGGAACAGAAACATCCTATTACCAAACAGTATTCAACTCATAACTAGTGCTACCTTTGCTGTGACAGTCCAGCTTACTCTTACACTAGTGTGATCTTCTGATGTGGTTTCTAATATATTATTCATAACACTCCCTCATTGCATACGTCAGCTCAGCTCTAAAAACTTGACTGTTTTGTCACAAGTAGACTTCTGTTGAAAGATGACTCAATTGTTTAAAACAACACCTTGTTTGTTGCATCACAGGGCTTCAAACCCTACTACTACTACTACTACTACTACTACTACTACTACTAGGCCGCACAACTGCGGCTAAGATTATAATAAAGATAATTTTTCTACAAACAGTGATCACTCATTATTATTTTGTGGAAATAAACAAAAAAACTCATATCATCTTATTGCAGTGTCTCCCACTAGGGGTCAGGACACTATGGGGTCCCAAAACAAATCTAAAAGGGCCCTAAGCTAAAGGCAGAACAAAACAAACAAAAAACTTGCATTGAAAAAAATCAATTTTTGGTTTAACTCATGTCCACACTAAAGTCAGAATCTATAATCAGGGGTCACAAGAAAGATTACTAATGGTACATAATAACAATTGCTATGCAATTGCATATTGAACACACCTCTGAAAGCAGCCAGCTTGCAAAAGACTCAACAACCTGTTAAACGGGAATGTCAATAGAACGCTACACTCTGTGCGTTACAGTTATAGGAGGTACATCAAAACAAACCAGTTTCTAATCCCACTCCTGTGTAAAGTCATTATCCTACTGTGTCTTATGTGTGCTTTCTGGGCCACATCAGTCTAATGACAAACCAGCAAACCCAATAAAGTTAAATCTTATCTAGTGCAAAGATCATTTAACACAAACACTCTAACACCTTCACATGATAACAGACATTTCCAGTCTATTTGAAAGCTCAGGCAAAGACTTTAAGAGGGGAGTCCTTCAGCTCATACAGTGCAGAAAATTTGCAAAAAAATAACTTCCAAAAATGGCCTGTCAGAAAAGGAGTCAATCACATCAGAGGCACAGAGACAGACACAGAGACACAGACACAGACACACACACACACACACACACACACACACACACACACACACACACAGACACACACACAGACACACAGGAATACACCCAGTTGTCGGGTGACTGGTCTGTTGGTCAACCTGCGAACCTAATTTAGAAACACTTTTACCAATGTGAGCACTGTGACTCCGCTGTCTGCAAGGCTGATGAAGCAGAACGGAATGGTTCAACATTTAACTTTAATGTCTTTCTAAGAAAGAGATGAGACGATCAATATCAATATCAATCTCATATGTGTGTAACGTATGGGCTGGAGTCAGGACATGTTTAGCCTAGCTTAGCATAAAGGCTGGAAGCAGGGGGAAACAGCTAGTATGGCTCTGTCCAAAGTTAAAAAAATACCCCTACCAACACATATACAGCAGACTAATTAATTAATTAATGCATTGTATCTGATGTGTTTAATGCATAAACAGATAGGAAAATGCCAATTTGTGATTTCAGGTGGAGGTATTTGTTTGAGCTATTTCTTGCCGTCTGCTCAGTGTTCCTGTGCAGCATCTCTGGCTATAATGTGTTTGTTGTCAGATGCACTCAGTGAGCACAGGTTTTTGGTCTCTGTACAATAGATGGTACCAAACCCTTAAAACTTCACTGTGACAACAAGACTTTGACATGCCACACACAGTCCCTGAGCTTATGTCTGATAACAAAAAGGTTGGTTACATAGCCTACAACCCACCCAAAACAGCAAGCACTAGTAATAGTAGAGGGAATGTACAGCAAGTGGAAAACGCGCCTCATCCATCACCACCACATTTACTTCTTATATGGAAAGGAAAACTACTTCCTAGTAGTTCAAAACAGTCCATCATTATTTTGACATCAACTTTCAGAAACACATCGCTAATAACCTACTATATCTCACCAGAGCCAACTGTTAACATGGAGCAGCATGGTTTTGCATTACATGGATCATTTCTATGTTTCTGTCCTAAACGGGTAAACTGACCAATGGAATGGGCCGATCTTGCAAAGACGTATGGCAAAAGTTCATAAAAGCACAGGAGAGCAACAGCAGGGTCATCCGAGCTAAAAAAGAAAAGAAAAGGGGGAGCTGGCCAACATAATATTCTCACCATCCTCCTCTCTGACTCCTGTGCTCTGTGTTTATCTAACACAGAGGGGAGATGTTTGCATTAGCTTGGTTAAACACAGACGGCCAAATAGCTTTTGTTAATAATAAATAACCTAAACAGCCAGCCAGGACATCAACGCTGGAGCATCTAGCTGCCACACGTGGACCACCATTGTCCTGCATCAGTGGAGAGACAACATTCACCCACTTCTGAGTGAGACAAATCATATACACTGTATCAAGACTGAAGTTTTTAGAGTTGAAAACAAGTCTGAGGAATGAGGTGGAATTCAAACTAAGAGGCATGCTATCTATTCCACTGCAGTTTGTTTGTGATGTGGTTTATTTGAATAGATTCTCCGATGATTTGATGTGAGCTGCCTACAACCCTTTTGACCCTCCCATCGTAAACACCAAAATAAGCATTCGAGAGTGCACAGGCTGATTGGGTTCCCATGTGGAAGGAATAGAGTTGAGGGAATTTCAGAAAATAGGAAAAAATAGATATATTTCATCGGATGGTGGTTGCAGTGTGTGTGTGTGTGTGTGTGTGTGTGTGTGTGTGTGTGTGTGTGTGTGTGTGTGTGTGTGTGTGTGTGTGTGTGTGTGTGTGTGTGTGTGTATTGGGGAGGGGGTTAAGGCAGGCTGAGAGATTGATCGGGGACAGTGTGGCAGAGAAAGAGGGAAAAAAAATTTAATATATAAAAAAATAAAGCAAGGCCTTGGGAGTGTGTGTGTGTGTGTGTGTGTGTGTGTGTGGGAGAGAAACGATGCACTGCTGGACTGCCGGAAAAAGAAAGTCAGCTAGGAGGACGGCAGATCGATTCCTCCCCTGAGCCTCACAACAAACACTCTTTTTTTCTCTCTGCATAGCTCACCTCTTCTGCAGCCTGATATCATCCCATCAGCACTTCATCTCTATCAGTATACCCTCCCCCTTCTTTGTCTGCGCGCTAGCACTTTATTCCGAGGCGTCTGTGAAAGATGTTAAGATTTGGCTGAATTTTCTATGGAGTTTGGTTCTCACAGTAACTCATTGTGGTTTGCTGATAGGAATATTAAGCCAAATGCCCCAGATCTGTCATCTTGAGACTATGCGAAACATAACCCATGAACAATGATCTGGACACGGCGAATAATGAACAGAACAGAAGAAAAAAAAAGGTAGCCCTCCTTTGTGATTGTGGTGGTATAGAAGTGTGATTAAGACATGCATCTCTCTCGTGGTCAAAAATAGTTGCAAGTAATGCGGAGAGGAAACCACTCACTGACACACACACTCTTCCTCAAACACAGAGCAGTCCTCCTCTACCATAGACAGATGAACACACAGACAGACTCACAGACACTTTCAACACATCTCTAATCTCATGAGCTCTGTATCAAACAATCAAATACACTCTCTCCTCCACTCACATCCTATTCCACACAGGGACAATGTGACACACACACACACACACACACACACACACACACACACACACACACACACACACACACACACACACACACACACACACACTACAGTAGGGAGGAGGATGAATGACTCCTTCCAATAATAATTATCTAATCTAATATTCTAATTGTTTGATTTCCGTCACATCTACACAGATAACTGTGTGTGTGTGTGTGTGTGTGTGTGTGTGTGTGTGTGTGTGTGTGTGTGTGTGGTGTGTGTGTGTGTGTGTGTGTGTGTGTGTGTGTGTGTGTGTGTGTGTGTGGAAGCCTCCGGCCGTTAGATTGGGGCACAGGGTTTGGCACGGCTTTGCTCCAATTCTTGCCATGTCAGCTTGAAGCCCCCAGAAAGACCATTAATGCTCCTCTCATTGTGTATCAGCGTATATGAAGCAAGCGTTGTTTGGGAGTTGATGCAGGCCTGCAGCTGCCCCGTTGACAGCTGGCAAAAGCATTTTGGAATTGAAATCATGTGCGCATTGCAAGCCGTAGGCATTTGGAAACAACTTAAGAAAAACCGCAGATAGTTTTAAAAGAAGACCGAGAGAAAGAGAACCGCTTATTTCATGTATGAGAGCGATTCACTTACCAGTAGCTGAAACCTCCTGCATCTTGCACAAAGTTCTTCTCCTGTCTTTCTCTGCTGAATCCGTCCTTTTCTTGGAGAAACTGGCAACAGCAGCGGCTCCAGCGTACGGGGGGACTAAACTCAGAGGAGCGCGTCCACTTCACAGCCCCCCTTTTCCTGTTCGATTTAAAAAAATAATAAAAAAAGCACACACACACACTAAGGACGCTTCATGGTTTCTTAACGGACGCGAGAGACTTTGCCCGGGTACTTTTTTAGTGTAGAATAAGCGAACTGTAGTCCTCCATGTAGTTCTTTCTCCTCCCTCTCCAGTAACAGAACTCTCTCCTCTGTGCCGCTTGGAAAAAAAGAAAATGCGCGCTCCCGGTGCGAGGCGCGAGCACGACAACCCGATTCATTGAGTGCTAGAATGAAAGGTTGTAAAAAAATAAAATAAAGTTAATTTCATGCTTTAACTCAATATTTGACTTTAAAGCAGTTGCTATAGCCTAAATAGCTTGCTATATTTCCTTAATTCCATCGTTTCCGTGTCAACTTGTAGGTTGTGATATTACATTTTCAGTCATGATATGCCCATCGGCAAAGAGGCATGACATGGGTTGTCACGTGAAGTCATGAAAAGGATGAGGCCTATTTCAAGCGATAGCTCTGCTTTGCAAACTCCACAGCTGCCTATTAGTGTGGAAAAAAGAGAGCCTGGAACACGAATACTAGGCCAACTGGCACTGTATTTCCATGTCACTGCTCAGGCTTTCTCCTGATCTTTTAATTGATTATCTTGAGTTTCCAGCCAGCTGAATGGATGCTGTCGGCTGCCTCTGTGAATCATTGTGCAGAATAATAAGGAAGGACAAAACAAATCTTGAATTTGCAGGTCGTTAAAGTCATAAAATGTTGTTTATGTTGCTTGTGTATTCGCCTGTATAGGCCTATATGCAAAGTTCAAAGTCTGATACTATTAGGTTACATTACTTTTTGAAAGCAGTGTAGTTATTCACATGCTGTAGCCATTAAAAGTCTTTTAAGGGGCATTGCAAATCTCTTGTAGTGGTGGCAGGTAACTGAGTACATTTACTCAAGTAGCCTACTGTACTTAAGTACAGTTGTAAGCTCTACTTTTTTGAGTATTTTCCTTTCATGCTATTTTATAGGCTACTTCTACTCTACTACATCTCAGATGGAAATATTGTAACCCCCCCCCCACTACATTTATTAGACCAGTGGTTCCAAACTGTTTTAGCTTGTGACCTCTCACACAAATGCAGTGCCAAGTGTCTCCCCTAGATGTCTTTGAGTTTTTTGCATTTCCCCTCTAAATTTCCTAGATTGTTTCATTTAAAAAACAGTTTGAGGCCCAAAGAGATTGTCTAATATTTCATCAAAAACACTGAGATTAGAGAAAAGTGTGTAGAAGCTTTTTTTTATTTTTCTCCTTTCCAACTCTCATTAATCATCTCATCATCATAAATACTTATGCATTGATGCATCTGTAACAATCTAACAATGTCATATATAATAATACGTCAGTCACAGTGTCCATTTTTCTGCAGCATTAGCACTTTTACCCTTGATACTTTAAGTACATTTTGCTGACAATACTTCTGTGCTTTTTAAGAAAGGTTTGAATGAACAACTTTTATTTGCAATCAAGGATTTATAGTCTTGTGTTGTACTTAAGTAAGTAAGGCTGAATACTTTTTCTACCACTGCTTTCTGTATGTCAATGTATTTCCTCAATGATGTGACTATTTTCAACCACTCTTCAAGAGCATGACTTTGTGGCTTCCAACCCTCCTTACCCCTCTCTGTGTTTGTCTATCTGTGCAGCCAACCATCTTTTTCGAAACACGTGTCGACTCAGCTACGCATCATTAACCCCTTTTGTGCCTGGTGATGTTGCTGCACGCTTTTCATCTGCCTCAGAATAACACAGACAACAGCAGGGTCTCTAATGATAATGCGTCACTGTCTGGCAGCTTGCCAGGCAATAGGCCACTTCATTGACCTGTACTCCTCTCTATTATGCTGTATCTATATATCACCACTTCCCTCATTTATCACACATAATCAAGTCATTTGCAAAACACGACTTTCATTTTGCAGACACAAGCAAATACAAGCATAGAACAACACATCCCCCCTTTTGCTTTAACCTTCTTCTGTTTTTTCTTATTTTTGCTTTAGTTTTCATGTCATTACAGAGTCTGAAAGGCCAAGTGTTTTGTGGATGACTGAACTTGTGTTTTATAGACCAGGGGCCTGGTACCCCTGTTAGTTCCTACCAGTGCAAGGAGCTGCCTGTCAGCCCATCAGGGGCATGCTGGTCCACAGAAAGCAGAACAGCAAACAGCCCCCTGGGATACATCCTCTCCTCCACTTCCCTGGGGCTCCTCCACAAGTGCTGAGTGAAACAACAGCATTCACAGAGAGGGAGGAAGGAGGAAGAGAGAGGGGAAGGAAATTAAAGGGAGAGGGGGAAAGGTGAGAGATAGAGTAAGATATGTGTAAAAAGGCCTATTAACAGAGAAAGGATATGTGGCAGATGAGCAAACTGAAGGATAGGTGTGAAGGTTGACACAGATGAGTGTGAGATGAGCTACGTTGTGCTTTTACACTTGCCTCATGCTGTAAATGCCACAATCATGCAACTAATCACACTCTAACACTCAGTCTTTATTCATTCACTCTTTTTTTCAGGTGCAAATTAAAGCCTCATACTGATTCAATCAACACTTCATCTATTACATGACACAGGCTATACTGCGGCAAACCTGCCATTATGAGACCACACCAAAAGTTTGATGGAGATAATGCATGAGTCACAGTTGGGAGGACACACACACCCTGCGTCCAGTGTCAGGACTAAGGAATGTTTAATGCATCATGGCTGAGTTCACTCTCCACAGGTCATAAATTTGTTAACATCCTCAGTGGTATTATTTCTGCTCCAGTACAGCTGCTCAGAAATGTGTGTATCGCTGTGAGTGTGTGTTTGAAGCAAATCCATGTGAGGCATGTGTGGTGTTGTTGATTAGGGCTGCTTCTCCAGATCAGCTGATCACAGCTCTCTGTCTCTTTAGGCTCCACATGGATTCATCACATGACAGAGCTGGCTGATTCACATACACATTCAAATAAGACTCTTTGTGAGTGCAAACACACACTCTGTCTCTGTTTCTTAAGGCCAGACCTTAAAGTAACTTTTAAGGATTCAGTCTGCTCATGAAGATGTCAAAAACTGTATTATAGGGACCCCAAGTGGTGAAAGTTAATAGTGCACCAGCTGAGATCCGAAACAGCTGCTCTGCTGTATGAATCCCCCCTTCCGTCCACAGTATAATCACAGTACCTGCATATTAATAGAGCAGGACTAATGCCATGGAATGAATCCCACTGACCCATATTTCCAGTGGAGCCCTGGGCAGGGAGGATATAAGAAGAGACTGGCACCAACAAAGGGTCCACTGTTGCTAAACAGTGATGTCATCAGTGACTTGACCTCTTCCCTCTGGCTCTCATTAATACTCTGCCATTCAAAATTCAATCAGCAAGGCATATTGTAAATGGTAGCAACTGGTTTCACTGTACTAAATCACAGCACTGTGTGGGTGTCATGATAGGTAATGTAATTGATTCCAGGTTATTGTAATTCTGAGAGGACTAGGAGCAGACAATAGTGTAGCTGTGTTGTATGATATGTGGTAGAAAGTTGCAGAGCAGGCCTACAAGTGTCTCATTCCTGTAAGTGAAATGCTATTTTATGTACGTTTGTGAGTCAACCGGTCTCCTGTGGCTCTGGAGGGAGCTTTCCAAACTTCCAAAACATTACCCTGATGGCCCAACCCTGTTATTTTGCATTATGGGAAGTGTTTTTGAGCTCAGCTAAAAGTTAGGATATCTTTGCCTCTGTTGCCTTAAATTGGACCTTTTTTTTACTTTTAATTTGTGTTTCCTACAACTTTATGGGAGTGCATTACTAAATTGCTGGAGTATCCATTAAAGAATATTTTCATTGAACTACATTTGGCAATTTTGCCGTTGAGGCTCAGTCAAGATGATATTCAATTTGTTTGGTTTGAACTTCACTTCATTTCTCAAGTAAACTCTCTTATTTGTCGGATGGTCTAAAAGCCTCAGAATCCCCCTCCACCCTCATATTTCGGATTAGGGGTGGCTGTCTGACCATTTCTGTAATACATTAAAAATGGTTGCCACTTTGTAGAGCCTCTCTGAATTAGAATTGGCTGTGGCCAATTGGGGGTGGCCTCTAGCTCACCCAGTAAGAGTGTTCGCCCCATGTTGGCATGAGTCCTGCAGCGGTGTGGGTTTGAGTCTGACCTGCTGCCCTTTGCTGCATATCATCCCCCATCTCTCTCCCCCTTTCTGGTCTATCCACTGTCAATAAGGGAAAAGCCCCCAAAAATAATCTTTAAAAAAAAAATACTTGACCTTTTATGGTATATGAAACTGTGTGTTCATAAGAGCAATATTTGTAGTCAGCTCATTTTTGTTTACATATTATTTAAATCAGCAGTTCCCATGGGGATATTGTGGAGTAGTTTAGCTAATTTGAAAAAAAACAAAACTAAAAGAAATTATAATTTTGTAAAAAAAAACAACTTCTACATATACTTATACAAGAAAAAAAACAAATAAAAGCTTACAAATTGGTGTGAGGCTGATCTTTGGTATATTCATTGTTACAATGAGCCGACAGCACAAACTACACCCTACATGTGCGAGCAAGAATGTGTGAAAAATAGTTAGCAGAGGATTCAAATTAGAATTGCAAAAGGTAATAGATACATGGTTAAAGCATTCAGCGTTTGGCTCTCCAAGTGTATGAATACAGACTTGACCAAAACTATAGAAAAAAAGAGCCAAGCCTAAACATTTGCAGGATCACTGTATTGTATGAAAATATGCAACATGCACCTTTGTTCTAATATGTTCATCCTTTGTTCTCATAACTATGCTCATTTAGAGTAAGCTACAAGTTTAAAATGACTTGTATTTGCACATCCCTGTAGACAAGAATTTTTCTAATTTAAAAGTTGAAATAATTTATTTAAATTCAAGTTCTTGTTTTTTTTGAAAGAGCAACAGCATTTCTCCACCATTTCAAAAAACTGCACAAAAACACACTTTAGCATTAATTGGGCAGAGGCCCGGCCTCCAGAGCCTGGACAGGAAGTGCTGGGTGCACCAAAGGTCAGAAGAAACTGCTCTGATCGGTGTGTGGGTGTATCTCCAGATAGCAGGGAGAGGGGAGGAAAGGAAAAGAAATGAGAAATGGGAAATGGAAATGGAGAAAAGCTGAGGAGGGAGAGGGAGGAGCGAGGATTAAGTGAGACAGCAGAGAAAAACACAGAGAGAGAGAGACCGAGAGAGAGAGACAGAAGAGAAGGGTTGGAGTGGGGGGAGTAGGTGGTGGAAGTGTTTTTGTGCATTGTGTGAAATGTGATCATGTCCTGGAGCCGCTCAGACAGCTGGGAAGTTCCCCTAGCTGCCCCTGGCTTCCAGCTGGGAACACTCGGAGGGGACACCAGGGCTGCAGACCATATAGTTCCGTGGTTAACCCTTCATCTGCTGCTGCTGTGGAGCTATAAATAACGACACTCAAACGCCTTGGAACTTAAGTCACATTTATTGATTTTAGCCAGTATGACTACCTTTACACAGACCTCCCCCCTCTCTACTGGAAAACATCAACACTTTCATAGGATTAGTTCAGCAGTAATAAATCAGACTAAACTTGTCTTTTAATTTTTTTTTTCTCCATATCAATTTTAACACCCTGACAAAAGTTTACATGTTTGTTTTGTGTAAAGGTTCCATGACTGAAAAACATGCATATGACATTTAGCTGTAATCAATATGCCACTAATAATAATGCACATTATTGATAAGAATACAGTACTGCATGACAATTCAAATAAATACCAACATACAGGTGAAGTCGTTATTTCATATAAAGATATCAAACTCTCATTATGGATCAATACTGAAACACAATAGGACAATATAAAGTGTGCACAGCTAATTTTATTATCACAATGCTATCGCTTCCAGCAAACAGAAAACTTTTTCCTTTTTTAAAAATGTAAAACTATCTCAATTGCACTTTTATTTCCTAGCTTCTCGTCCATATTGGTAACTTTAACGCCTCAACAAACAAGCATTGGCTATAATGGCACTATTCAAGCTTGTTGATGCTTATTTTGTTTTCTGTTTCCTGAAAACATAATGCTCAAAAATGTAAAAAAAGAAAAAAAGATTCAAGAATAAAAAAAACACACAACAAAAACTCAAATTGGACAAAAAGAAAGAGAAAATGCGCTCTCTGCACATTTTTTCAACAATACTATTGATATCACATTACCTTCACCAAACAAAGCTAGAGATGCGTAGATGTTTCCAATAGTACACCAATCTACTCCAACACATTACAGATGCTTGGAGCATTTTGTTCAATAGCCAAAGGGATTTCATTTTGTTCCCAAAGTTTGATAAAAAACAACCTTTTCTTAATACCCCTGAATTTATTGAGTGGGATCAATGACCTGCAGAATTCAATACAATTTCAGTTTTATTGAGCTAATTTTAAAACGATCATCTCACTCATGTAGACGGGAAAATTCCCTTTGCACTTATTGCTGCTCACAGTCATCTTGAACCCAAAGTCCTCACCTATAAAAAAAGCAAACATAAAATACTAGTCTAAGATTCTCCCTTGAAACAATGAAGGCACTACTGGTCAGAAACGAAGAACTAAACAGACCAAAAACAAAAACCCGGCACTCGCTCGGAGAGCCATGGCCCCAACGATGTCTTTCTCAGTGACGGTTTGTCTTCTTTCAGAGTCTCGATTCTTTTCAACCTAAACGGTGCACCAAGATTTGGCACGTTAAACAAAGAGAGAATGAAACCATTCCAATTTGGAATTTAATTGTCGCACTTGCAGAGAATTCTGAAAGTCAGTGATCCCGTTTCAGTGGAACGCCCTCGGTAAGAAGTTAGGAAAAGCATATCATACCACTCAAATGTTTCCTAAAAACACAACTTACCTATTGGAGTCAGAGCGTTGTCAAGTTTCATTGTGTTATTTTGAACTATTCCTAGGAATAATAAATACATGAAAAAAATCCAGAATTTGATCACCCTGGATTTTTTTGTATGAACATGGCAGTAGAACAAACACAAAATAAAAACAAACAGCATAAAATATGATGTAACAAAACAATTTAAAACATGATAATTTGAAGGATAAAATCTTGAGGATAAAGTCATAATAGTTGTAGGTCTGTGGTTTGTGGAGCTTTTACTAGAGTAAATAGTTTCTGTTACAGTATTTAAGTTTGGATGATGCAGGAGGACGTATAATCCTATAGTCTCATAACCTATACTGAATAACTCACAAACCATAGTACTACCACATTTTCCTATAGGTTAATTATAGTCTGTTATAATTCTATATAATGAAAGTGCACAGATAAAAAAAACAATAAACTAAAAAAAAACAAAAGATGAAAACAGACCAAACAGCTTGTTGATTTACATTGAGAAACAACCCCATGTCCCCTGGCTTCTCGATGGAGGTTTAGATTAGCCAATCACAAACTCTTGTCAGAATTTCAGTTCATTGGACCTGTGAGAAATTGGCTTCCAGTAGCAGCACGCAAAAGTTTAAAATCTTTTTAAAGCAATAAGAAGGAAGTAGGGCTGTTTATTCGACTGGAAATCAGTGTTTTCTTTTAGCAATTTTTCTCAAGTCCAAATGGCCTATTAGTGCCAACTCTTTTCGGCGAACTCAATCAGCAGTGAGAATGGACCTTGTGTCGGTACTTCGTCATTACTGCAAAATGAAGAAACAAACAAATGATCAACATTAGCATTAAATACATAATATAATCTTTTCTTCACTTGCCCAGTGGGCAGCCATAGTCTGGCCACTGGGCAATAATGCTGGGCTGCGTACTCCGGCATTATTTGTCAAATGACTGTTAATGTGGCAGCTGAGTCCACACAGACAAAGCAGACGGCGGCTGTAGTTAGTCAAAGCAACGGAAGCCACGTTAGGAGCCTTGAGGCAGCCGATCTCACGGATGTAAAAAGCCCATTCACCACAAATTCTCCTGCAGGTGCAGTTAGGAAGCCAATGACTCACGAGTTCCATAATCTTTGATTCACAGGACAGAGTTGAAGCCATACCCCACCACCCAGGTCAAAGGAAATCGGTCTGTCTCATATGCCATGCAAGTTAATGAAAAATGGGTTATGTTGTTGACATGCAGGCTTGCTATAAATCAGAAACTGGATGCATCATGTGGTAAAACTTAAGGTGACGTGGGAGGAGCCTGCAAGCAGAGGTAGGAGGAGCTTTTCAGGTGGCATGCTGTTATGACACCAGATAAGCCAGACATTGATTTCAAACTAGACGGAGCAAAGTGGGAATTCATCTATGTAAGGAGAGGGGGTTCTAGTCACAATCACGTCCTGGGGTCTATCTACTGCTAAGTGATTCCACAGAGCCTATACAAGGGGAAGGGTTAGGGGCTCGACTACTTTGAATCAATGTCCTCTGGTCGATCGAGCAACCAGTCTTCAGTTTCTTTGTCCTTCCTCCAAAAATTACCAGGAGAAACCCCTGGACTCATTTCTTTCCACGGTATGAGAGTCAGCTCTCAGCCTGACGTCTGGCTTTCTTCACCAGCATGTTTGGCTTTCTTATCTCCTCTCTCAGGAGCTGGTTTACAACATGAGTAGTTCTCCCTCCTCTACTCCCCAAACCTTTTCTGCATCAGCGCAAACTGATAGAAAGAATATATCACACTTGTAAGTTAAGTGAATCTCAAACTTAAGAGTGATTGACCTCTAAGGAGGTGTGTACGATAGCCGTGTCTCCATGCTGTGTGCTGCGGCTTATGGATGCACACTCAAGCAGGGTTGACCGCTGACATTGTTCCATTTTCAGAGGAATAATTAGGCTCCCTCGCTTCATATTTGAGAGTAAGGAATACTGTAGAATCCTGCAAGATTATAACCTGAACATGATCATATTAAGAATATAGATTTCAATATATAGCATAGTGGGAGTAGAAAATGCATAATTTGATAAATCTTGCAGGATTTTCTCACATCAACCCTGCTTTTAGCATCACAAAACTATTGTGTCTATGATCCACAAGCGGTACATAGATTTAATAAACACAAGCCCCACTTATATTTTTTCCTATCTGCGTAATGCTAGCTTGCAAGGGGTTAAAGCTATTGTGGATACAAAAACAGTACATCGCTGTCCTGAAAAATAAATGAGTCACCCTCCATTTGCAAAGGTTAAAAACATAATACACACATGAGGGCCCTTCGCATAAACGCTGATATACACACACAGGCAAATATCGGGAACGCAACGTACGCGAGGACGTTACCTAACAAAACAATTCAGAGCAACTTTCCCCACAATTCCTTATTCTAGTTAAAGGGTGAGTGGTGATGCTGAGGGAGCAGGCTGCTGACAATCTAAAAGAGAGAAGGTCGTCATGGCGACCGAGCGACAAGACAGATTAGAGACATTAGGAAAAGGTTTTAAGCCACGTTAACCACACAGAAATTATTTGAGAGCTCTGAGCGATCTCCCAAAAATAGAGGATGGGGGGAGAGAAAAAGAACAGTTCAAGCTCAAGTTGAGACACAAGGACAGGGCTTTACATCAACAGGTAAATATACCGTTGTTGGGTGGGTCAACAGGCACTTTTGCCGAGTGGTCGGTTGGTTTTGTTTGCAGATTTACTGTGTGCACGTGGGTGCCTTTTTGATTTGTGCTCTTCTAGGATTTCCTCCGTATTTAAAAAAAAAAAAAAATTGCCTTTGATCAAAACTATATATTGTATCTCTGTTCACAGTAATCATTATATCCACTTTAACAGAAGTAGGAACCTGAGGCACCTATGCTGAAGTGCACTTAATTTGGGTGTGGAGATCGATTTGTCAAACGTTCTTTCTCTCTTATAATATGGCTCAGAAACAATCCATTGCAACATAATGGGTCACATGGAATAGCCCTCCTGTATTTCACCAGACAACAAATACCTCCTCTTTTTACAATGTAGAGCCCTGTAGTACACGCTTTTGCTTTGTACCACACACCTGACAACAGAAAAACAGTTCAAAAGCTCATAAGCGTTTTTAGCTGCAAGCCATGCGATTCTACTGACCCTTTTGTATTGGTGTGCTAGCATCACAGCTTTAAAACGATCCTGATATAAACACCTGGTCACAGGTGCTCCTTTTCTGCCCAAACAATTCTATAATAAAACCAGTAGCCAACCCACTTATGATTTTTTGAATTCCTGTGTAGAATCATACTGTGCTCCCCTAGCAAGAAAGCAGTGGGAGATTGCATATTTTAGTTCCTTTCTCTTCAAAAAGATCCTTTTTCTTTAAGAGTGACCTGATTTCGACAGTGGGCTGCTGGACACAGGTCCGTCCTGGGGGGGCCAGGACAGACAGGCAGGAGAGAAAAGGGGGCTTTTATTAAAAGGAGCACCAATCACCAATGCCGACAGACACAACACCGTCAGATCGACATCTTCTTTACAAGTCCCCAACCCCACAATATGTTACGGTTACCAGGCAATACACTTAGGGGGGCAGAAAAAACAAGCACAAAAGCTGCCAGTGCCACCATTTACATCATACGTACAGCACCATGACAGCGGAAAGAATAGACACTCCATTATACCCACAATACCCCAATATAATCGGGGCCCTATAATCCACATGCCATATATGTCTACTACAGTCCAAACGTCTAGTGCACACTGTACATACATCTGCATTCCCCTAAGCGTTTACACTAGCACACACGAGTAGCCGGTTAGTCACACAGCAGTCCCTAGAGGAGCGCAGGCTGGCCAGGGAGCTAAGCGAGCGAGTGGGGCTCTTTAACACTAAGGCAGGGAGGTTTGGGCCCATAGGCCCCCTCCCCTCTGTACACAGCAGTCCCTTGCAGACTTCTCAGCCGCCTCAGTCACAGTAGATCTTGTACTTCTCGCTGCAAAAGACAGGAGGGCCTCCCAGAATGCCATTGGGCACAGCATTGTTGAGCTCTGGTCGGCCGGAGCCAGAGCAGGTGAGACTCGGACTTACGTGGGGGTTGATGGAGGTGCCAATGGTGGCCTTGCTGCGGGCCTTAGCCCGACCAGTGCTGCCTCCCCGGCGGGTCTGCTCGTGGTCGAACTCCAGGTCTTCCAGACGCTGAGTCAGGGCCAGTTTCTGCTGGATAGCCATTCGCAGCAGGGAGTTGAGTGTCTTCTTCTCATCCTCTGCTGCAGCCAGCTGCCTCTGCATCAAATCCAACTGAGTGACATACTCATCGCAACTGCAAGACAGACAGAGAGAAAACTGTAAAGTCAGGTACAGAGTTTTTCACTTTGAACTGTAACTGAATAATATTAGCATGTTTTTACACCGTCAAAACATTCCTGTGTCATAACACAAAGTAGTAGCCTATGGGCAGTTCCAATAATACCAAACAGCCTTTTGCCTCAGTGCAGCAAATAATTAGTTGGCTTTTTGTTATGTCTGCATTAAAGCATTGCAAAACTGCATTGCAACAGTCTTGAAGAACAACTGAGGGACTTGCACCATGACCTTTCCCATGGTTACGGCGTTTTTTTTTTTGCCACCACCAGGTGGAGCCATTGATCCACACAGTGCAGGCCTGATGAGACTAGCAGAGCTCCTGCATTATTAACTGATGATTTCATCACCCGTTTCTGTCCCCTCCACCGAACTTCGCAAACTAAAATGTTCTCAGCTCATTTTAAGTAATTTGAGCAAATGCTTTACAAGACATAGTGATAACCTCTGTCTGTCCACAGCTGCCATCACTTGGTGATTCATGTCTTAATTGAATACTGCGGCATAGTAAACTTCATCCTGCCCTGCCTGAAAATTACATTCCAAGAGCTTCAACACAAGATTCATTCTGAACTTTCTTACTATTCTTTATTTATTTCTAAATAAATAACTAATATATATATATATATATATATATATATATATATATATAAGGTGTGATAGATAGCATTAACATAGCATTAACCTATGGGTCACTTAGAAGATCCTTTGTATGTCACATGAGGAACAGGCTGAGGAGGGGTCAGAAAGAGAAGAAAAATTAAAATGTGAAAAAAAGAAATAGGGTTTATTGCTCCAGGCTTAAGCTGTTCACACCTTATCTCCACTTTTCCAGTTGAAGTGAGACTGTATCACTCCTATCCATCTCCTCCGACTCCCATCTCTGTGCTAAATAGCACAACTGTCCCCATACCGCTAAATATCACTGACTGCTGCACTGCGGCATCATTACCTGTCTCCCTGTGCTCGCGGTGTGTGTGTGTGTGTGTCTGTTTAAGGCTGGACAGGTATAGAAAGTGGGTCACCCAGAGGGATTTTGAGGTGTGTGTGTGTGTGTGTGTTCATATCTCCACTCTCCATCTGCCGATGTTGTCCTCCCCTTTCGTTTTCATGCTTTTCTCCTTTGCCAAACCTTTTTTTCCCCCTTTTCATTATCTTGCTCTCTCATTCATCTCCTTCAATCACATCCTCTCTCCCAGCTCTGATCATGCCTCTCCAGTCTTTTTTCCTCTGTCGCCTCCCTGCGTCAGTCACTTTCTCTCTCCTTATCTTCGTCATCCCTACTTTCGGTGTTGCTGACAAAGCAATCTGAGTGACATTCTCTATTAATGGCTGACACACCTCTATGAAGGGAGGGGTTGTTATTTTAGCAAGTGGCATCTTAAATGCCACAACCTACACCTAACCAACACCTTTATACTTTCAAAACCACATGAATGCAGAAAGCTTACTTATGTAATGCTGCTCATCTTTTGTATTCCAGCTCTAACTTTAATTTTCTCAGTAGGCATGTGAGATGTAATGTTATTGTTCGGTCAGTGTTTAGTGACTGCTTGAACTGCAAAAAAAAATAATAATAAATGATAAATGATTTTTCTGAAAACAAGCAGATTATCTGCTAGTAGGATGAGATTCTTGACCTTTTTTCCCAACCAAAGTAAACTGGTTTTTAATATTTTCTACATTCAAGTGTGATTTTGTGATAGTTATTATATTTAGAAGCTGCACTAGGAACAATTTGAATTGTCTAAACCCACCTGCAAATAGTCTTGAAGGCAAAATCTGAGACAATAAAAAAAACACACCAGCAACAGCAGATGTTTTTGCTGTGTGTGTGGTGCTGGATGAGATTCTTGACCTTTTTTCCCAACCAAAGTAAACTGGTTTTTAATATTTTCTACATTCAAGTGTGATTTTGTGATAGTTATTATATTTAGAAGCTGCACTAGGAACAATTTGAATTGTCTAAACCCACCTGCAAATAGTCTTGAAGGCAAAATCTGAGACAATAAAAAAAACACACCAGCAACAGCAGATGTTTTTGCTGTGTGTGTGGTGCTGCACGTGGTTGTGGGCCACGTGAACTCTGGCCTTGCCAGATCACCATACAAACAAACCATACCCTCCCCTCGTGTGTGCAGTTTGATTCCCAGTGGGACACACACACACCCAGACAACACGGATCAGTGCTGCTTCATTAAAGCCACTATGAGATGGGGGGACGATCCGGGAGGGAGGGGATAGGGAGGCTGGCAGCGCCTTCAGCCGGCTCAGCCCCTCTTACATGGGGGGGTGAGAAAGAGTACGTTTTTCCCGGGAAAAAAAACAGAGGAGTCTGTTCTTGGGATTGGAGGGACACAATGGAAGCCTTTTTGGCCTGCTGATGGGGTGTGGTGGCACAATGTCTGAAGGGGGTTGGGAGGCGGCTGCTAATCTTTTGAGGATGAACAGTCATCATATTCACATCATTGACAAACAGGCACTTTTTCTGCATATCGCTGTGATTATTTACAGCAACCAACATCATTTATGGATGCCTAAAAAAAAAACTCTTGCAAAAACAAAACTCAACTATTGCAACATTCATCGTTCCCTTCACAATCAATAATAGCCCCAAAGCACAAAAACACACATAACCTCAGCTCAGCTGTTGTCTGGAGCCTGATTGGTCATGGTGGGACGGCTCTCAGAGAGTGAGCAGGGAGGAGGAGGCAAAAACAGAACGAAAGAAAGAATGATGGAGGGGGAATACAACTAACAACAGAACAGAGAACAGCAGGATGATCGAGGGTGCAAGTTAGAGGTGAAAATGTGACTTGGGATAATGGTTTGACTGTTAATCAGTAGGAGCAGGAGCTGCGAGCATGTTGTGGCATGTCTTAGGAATGTTAGAGGCAGGAGCTTACTGTTAACATGACACCAGAGACTGCAGCTGAAGAGGCACGCACACACATACAGAAAGAGAGAGAAGCACGTACAGACAAACATTCAACATGGTGACTCTCTCATTAAATTCTCACCGAATGAAATCTCAAGTAACTTTAATCTATGAGAGCAGCATGAAATCACACAAAGGCGCAAAAATCTACACATTCTTTCAATTCCACTCCACCATTCTTCCCCTTTGTCAAAGGCCAGGCATTTGTATCTGAGAGTTTTCCATGTCTCAGAAATCAATCCTTTACAGACTTTATGTGGTGAGTGGTGATTACCATGAAGAAAAAAAAAAAAAGGCTCCTGTAGTGGGCTTTAACTGAAGGCCTGCCCCTTCCTCTCTTTCTTTTTCAGATGACTAGAGAACCGGGTATTTGGTGGTGAGGAAGGACTGTGATACAAAAAAAGGGGGGAGTGTGGGAAACCTCACTCAGGCGAGTCCCCCAGCCTCTCAATGAGTCCCCTGACCCAGCTCTGTGCCGTGTAGGACAGAATTTACATACCAATACGTGAATCCCATAAACAGACAGAATGTGATTCATGCATAGGCACCAGAACAGTGACAGACTATTGGGGTTGGAGCCTCAAGAGCATCAGCATCAGGGGAGGTGCTTTGTGCACAAGGAGGAAAACACATGCATTGATGCAGGCGGTAAACAGCAAGCTGTGGTGTGTTTGTGTCTTTAAGCCTCTTTTGCTGGAGAGGCTTAAGATAATGACAGACACTTCACAATGGCTCTACTTCTTCACAGCAAATATGATCTCACACCTTCTCTGCACTGCTCTGACGATGACAAGTGATACAACTCATGGGTCCCTAGAGGGTACACAATGGCGTCAATAGTAGGAGCAAGATCTGGTTCCCTCTTTGCCCTGGTTGCCTTTGGTCCAAATGGTTTAGCATTACACCCCCCATCCTCTAACCACCTTGGCTCTGCAGTGCGCCAAAAGCCATATGACAACATACACTGACATATTTGCATACAGGGGTGTTTTCCTCCTGTTACCAATTGATTAGACACTGCAGGTATATGGAGTTACTTCAGCAAGCACACTTCAGGGACAGCTATTGGACTACTGAATGGGTAGGATGAGGGGCGCTGAGCTGACCACACATTCCCTCTATAATACTGTCTATCCCCACCCTCCTCTTCTACCTCTCCTCCCTCTGCACAGCTTGAGCTTTGCTGTAGATTGCGGAGGAGTCTTAAATGCAGAAGGAAAGACCGTCTCAGCATCTCAGCGCAGCCATCTGGACCGGAGCTGATATTTACGGGACAATTGAGCATCAGCATCTTAAGGACATTCACAGAGAGGAAAAGCAACTAAAAAAAGAGAGTTGACAGTGGAACCACTATAATTACAAGTTTCGCACATCCTGCACTAAACTGTACAGTCTCACAGTTTAATGTTAAACAGCTATATTGTACATGTTTGTTTCTGTATTTATTGTTAATTTCATATGTTTAATATGTTCATGTATGCACCAACCACCAAGGTAAATTCCTTGTAAGTGTTACTTACATGGTAAAAAATACGATTCCGATTAAAAAATGTTTCAAAAAGTGTCCATACAAGGGCACTAGCACTAATTTTCTTACCTTCCCCAATATGCATACACACACAAAAACAAACAAGCAGTGTGTGAGTCTACTACGTGTTGAGGGGTGAACGCTTAATCGAGACTAAGATGAGGTGGGATTATGCAGAGAACCTTTGACCGGCTTCTCTTTGGAATCAGAAAAGATTAGTGACTGTGTCAGCCCATCTGACACACACACACACACACACACACACACACACACACACACACACACACACACACACACACACACACACACACACACACACACACACACACACACACACACACACACACACACACACACACACACACACACACACACACACACACACACACACACACACACACACAATTTACAGTAGGTGACATATTTGATGATACCCAGATTAGATACCTTCTGTGCTCTATAGTCAGGATTAATGCTAGTATCCCTTCCTGACCGCGATTCTCAAAAACAAACACTATAAACATATCCTGTTACAATAAGACCACAGAGACACATATGGTAAACATGGATTACATCATGTTGATAATATTATCTTTAGTTTACCTGGTTATATTGCGTATGATCTTTGTATGGTGCATGTGCAGTAGTTAGTTGTCTGCTGTGTTACTGCTGCCTCCTCAAACTAATTTTTACGGTTTGCGATTCATGCAAAACCATGTGACAATATAAAGTGAGGTTATAATGGTGTGTCAGACAAATGCTTTTCTGTCGTGTATGAGTCTTGGAAGGCAGGATGAGTGAAATATATTTTTCCAGTGATGTCCACTGAGCAAGTTTCCTACCGTGTGGCGAACATAGCTCGGAGAGAAGAAAAGGTGGCCGCGTCCTCCTTCAGGGCTTTGAGCTCATTCCTCAGTTTCATCATGGTCTCGGTTACCATGGCCTTTTCGTTCTCATACTTGCTCTTCAGATTGGCCAGAGCAACTTCAGCTGTCTGTGGGTGGACGAGAAGAACAAAAGGGTCAGAGCAGCTGGAAGGCATAGGGGGTGCATTTCCTGTCGCAAGAAGTCTGCTAACTCAGACCATATCGTCTTTTTTTTTTCGTTTTTCAAGTCATTAAGGCAGCAGCCTGGAATTGTTATTGTTAGCTGCTGGTTTAAAACCCATAGGTGTGTGGTTTATGAGGGGCTTTCATGTCTGCGCTCTTTACTCACTGAGTAACCACGCACATTCTTTAAAAGGACTACCAGAGCAACTGCATAGACAGTGTGTCTCTGGGTTATGGTTCTTTGTGCTCTGGAGGGCTGTTCTCCAGTCCTGACCACACAAATACTCTAGACAGCTGACATCATTGCTGCTGTCTCCACCAGTGTTTCTTATAGATCTTATCTGCAGTGCATTTGCTGCAACAGCTGAATAGACCTAGAATAGCTGACACCCTCTTCTTCTGTTTCTGTCTTTCAATGAAAACTGACAAATGTTTGGGAGTGACACCCACCTAGTTAAAAAAGACAAAACAACCAACCTGCTTGTTGGCCTTGAGGACAGTCCTCAGGGTTGCAATCTGTTCCCTCTTGGTGCTGAGCAGGGATTTCAGTTTGAGGATCTCCTCCATGCAGGCGTCCTTGTCCTTGTCGGCCACGGTGCCGAGCTCCAGAGAGGCCACCCTCTGGCGCGACAGCTCTGTGGTGCGGTCCACAGCCAGCTGCAGGTGCTTGATCTGGTCTCTGATGATGGCCACCAGATTGTAGATGTTCATCGGCTCGCGGCGGTGGTCAGACACAGGAGAAGGCAGTGAGGAGACCGGTGAAGGGGCTCCGTCGCTTAGGTCGGTCTTACCAGGCTCAGGGAAGAGGCCTTTGGTGAGCAAAATGGGAGAGCGGCGGCCACGGCCCTCCGGGCTGCTCCGACCGCCCTTGCCCTGCTTGTAAAAGTCGAGCATGACGCGGTTGGGTGTCTCGTTGTTGCACATGCAGACGTGGTTGTAGAGGGTGGCCAGTTCTTCGCTGAAGGTGACCAGCTCGTCCTGTGCCACACTTAGACTACCCTGGGATTCACCTGCCACATCGCTCAACTGAGGACACAGAGAGAAAGGCATCAATTAGGCACGTTTTCTTACAAAGTTTATAAAAACACCAAATGAAGCACTTATCAGAATGTCTATATAGAGAGCAACTTCTCACCTTGCGTAGCTCCTTCTCTAGCTTAGCCTTCTCTTCTCTCTCTGACTGACTGGCCTTCTCCAGAGTTGCCAGCTTCCCTCCCAGCGTTGTGACATCGTTCTCCAGACGGGTGCGCTCCTCTTCGTAACGTGACTGACAGGCCTGGTATTCGGTCTTCAGAGTCTTCAGCTCCTCCTTCAGCTCTCCTGCTTCAGAAACAGCAACCTAGCGAAGCAAGATCAACGGTTGAGAATATGTCAAAAACAAAGACGATATGTATCGTAGGACGTTTAACTTTTTCCTCAAAAAACAAATGTAGATTTTGAATTGAATCTGACATTTTGTCCTGTCTAGCCTCAACTATAAGAAGACATGTAGGTACCTTGTACTTGCACTCCAGAATCTCAGGTCCATTGATGTCCACCTCGTAGTAGTCTCCATCTTCATGGCTATCACGTTCTTTCTCGTTGTCCAAGGCCGACTGGCGCTCCTTGCTGGCCTGGAGCTTGCGGATGGCGTTGAGGTTCTCCGTGAGGCGGTTGACCTTCTCCTGATGCTCGGAGAGAGCACCGTTAGCCTGCTCCAGCTGTTTCTGGGAGTCCTGCAGGGTGGACAGCAGGTTGACCTTCTCACGCTCCATCTGAGGAGAGAGGCAGAGACACAAAGAGCGGCAAGACGTGAGGTCACCGTACTGTACAGTACTCTCTGCTTGGCTTATTGCACACGACTAATTTTACATTTGAATGTCTTGGTAACATGATGATGTGAATGAATCCTTTGAAGATAGATTATATTAAATCAGTGGATTATCTGTCCTGTGGTAACTCTACCCAGTATCAGGCTTGTGTTGCCAAGGTATGCAAGGCTCATTTCCCAGTAGCCCAGCATCAGAGTCAGGATGATCTTGATAATTTGCTGGACTGGGCAGAGACACTGGGGGGGGTCGTCTTACACACAGTTGTGCTGATATAAGCACTGAGCTATTTCAGAAGCTGATCTGTAAATAATGTAAAAGTATCATGTATATGCTCATCTGCATACATTATTTATTAGTGCGGAATATATAATGAGGATTCATTTCAAAAAGAGATGGAAGTTTGATTAAGATTGCTTGTCATGCTGAGGTGTACTCTACATATCACTTGTTGAAATACAAAATATGAAAGCATGACACTGTATAATGCATGACGCACTTGGCATTTAAAAGAAATCCATAATTTAAATACGCTGACACTTGTGTTCTCACATTTACAACATTACTTATATTTGGAAGAGGGCTTGTGGGCAGCTAAACACAAATCACTGCCCATCCTACTCCTGCAGAATCCATTCTGGATGTTGTTATACATTGCCAGGGACCTAATAGGGCAATACCAGAGGAGCGGAGGTCTAGGATCGATCATTTGAGCACCTAATCAATAGAATGAGATAAGGTAGGAAGGGAACAGAGTATAGCTAAATGAGTCAAGGAAGCTTTTTGTTTACTCTGCTCTGATTCCTGCCTGGAATCTGTGGAATGACCTGGCAGGAGGCTTTAGCAGGCAGTACGGCATGCTGCTGGGTCATATCAAACACAGGGCTTTGTCACAGCCTGACAGATTGATCACAATGGTCCAGTTGAGAACCAGAACGGTGCCAGCAGGGCAGCATTGAGGTAACTTCAACTTTACTTTATTAATCCGGCAACTGTGTTTATGATGTGTGTATGATGACGGGAGGAAAAAAAAAAAATATCGTAATCCCTTAAACCTCAAAACAATTGTTATCCACAGGTTCCCCAGTCCTTTCTGGTAACCATGGTGCCTAATCAGGCGTGGCCCTGGACTCATGGGGTGATGAGCAAGCAGATGGCAAGTCCACTGGTGCCACCACCCGCTGCCTCCCAGTCCAACAGAGCCTGAAGGGTGTGTGTGTGTGTGTGTGTGTGTGTCTCCCTGGATTAACTAGATCCCTGCAGCAGCCTTGGTCAGGATCTACTAACTCACTCACTCTTTCACACACACCTCCAACCTACTCACATACATAGTGCTGCTGTCTGGAGGTTTTCTTTGGTAACTATTGTCGTTCTAGTTTGTTTTGAGGAACAACAGCATTCTTAGTATGATAAATCACATAATAAGCAAAGACATCTCACCAATCTATTCCCATATCAACAATATCTAGAGTATAGTCAAGGTGCTTTATTTCTTTTGACTCTCATTTGCTTACCATTGATTCTCTCTTCACTGAATACACCTAAAGTAACCGCAAATACTGCTAAAAACAAAACGTCATTTACATGCCAATCTGTAAGACTGCGATTGACTTATCTTGTGGAATGGGTGGGGATTATTCACTAAAAGTGCATCGCCGAGGTCAGCGATATCTATTACGGTTAAAAGACAATGTTTTCATTTTTCCACGGTGGTTAAGAACAAACCTGCATCAACTGCTGTTTAAGCTTCTGGATCTCTGAGATGTTAAGTTCGCTCAGCAGGTCGTCCACGAGGCTGGGCGCAGGATGGAACAGCTCTTCCTTTTTGGGCGTGGAGATGCGGTTGTCGTAGGTGATGGTATTGGCCAGCTTGGTGAAGCCGTTCTCATATCCGTGGAGAGCCTCGTCGTTGTTGGGTTCAGTGGCGGCATCGTCGCTGAACTTGAGACCGTCCAGAGAAATGCTAAGCGGGCTGAGGGGGAAGAGGTGGGAACAGTGTGTCATTGAGTGTTCTTTACAGTGCATGCTGAGGCCTGTGAGCGCCTTGTTTGGGTTATGTTGTTTTACCTGTGACAAAGAGTGTCTCCAATGCTCATGTAGTGGGTGAGCTCTTTCCTCAGGGACGCTTTCAGCTCACGCTCAGTCTTGATGGTCTCCAGGGCCTCACCCAGCTGACGCTCCGCGATTTCTTTCAGTCGGATGGCATCCTCCAGCTGGCTGTTAAGGAACTGAGTGTCTTCCTCTAGACGACGGATCTCGTGCTTCAAACCCTCAAACTCCACCTGGACGAAGGAGGAGAGGGAACACCTTTAATGAATTTTAGATTCACAGATAAATAAATACAACTTGATGCAGCTCCAATGAAAATGAGCCGTCAGGCTGGTTCATGTGTGGCAAACCAGCTGGATCAAAAAAAAGAATGGCATTATTCACGAAAACGTTAATTGACAACAAATCCATTTAATTTCCCTTTCTAATTAGTTTTTAAGTTAATTGGATTTGGGGAATCTCTTTTATATTGGAGGACTAAAAACTAGGAGCCACCTTTGTTTTGTTTCACGTCCTCTGTGATGAAAATAGGAGAACAGAATTCAAGAGGACAAGGTCATATGGAAAGCATTAACAGCTCAAGCATAAAAGCTAACATCAAATGGATATCTCCTACTTGGAAATTCAGCTCTGTTTCATGTTTGCAGATGTGCGACAGGGATTTTAACATTTGACTAAACCCAGGAAGTGTTAGAATCTCTGTCTGAAGGATGATAAATGTTAAAGAGTCTGTCAAACACTTCTACAACCAGACGGCAGCTCCAGGCATTCCAAAAAACACGGCTGCTTATCTCTTTACCGTTTCAGAGGATGTCTTTATTATCGTAATTAAATCAGAATTTGAATGCGCCGCTCATGCTTCCTTGGGCTGTTTAATCAGTACAATGAGACAGACTGAACTGATGAGTGGAAGGTGGAGGGCCTGTAGGAGTACTAGAGTAAGATAGTATACAGTACATTTGTGTTTAAAAAAAGTACTGGGGTACTTGGACGAGATGCCTGAAACTTTAGTGAAACGTTTAATTAAACTTAGCAAAAGACGAGTGCATGATGATAACCAGCACAAAGGCAAATTTACCAAGAAGGGGATATTCTGCTGCATGATTCAAACTTTGTGCATCTAGAGCTGCAGTCATGTTCCATCCTCACCTGGCTCTGTTTGAGCACGGAGACCTGCTTCTGCAGCGAGATGTTCTCCTCCTCCAGCTCGGTGTAGTCCTGCAGCAGACGAGCCTCCCGGAACTTGTACTCCTTGATGTCATCACGCAGCTGATTCCTCTGAAGCTCCACCACCTGGCTGCTCTGTGGTGCCAAACAAATAGACAGAGGGACAAGAAGAGCTGTCGGTACCATTTCAATCTTGTTTGACTGAGTGTGGGAGAGACTCCGATTGACTGGATACTGTTGCTTTAGTGTTACAGTTAGTGTCACATAGGCTCTTTAACACTCTAAAGCTGGCTAAATAAGGGCCAAACCCGTCGTGCGTGTGTGCGTGTGTGTGTGTGTCTGTTCCGTGTTTAACAGGGAGGTGCCAGGTGTCTCTCCGGGCAGTGGGCCATAAGTGTGCCCGCCTGCCAGCTCTGATGACACCACAAAGACCGAAGCCTACTTATCTCTCTCATTCAGGCATTCAATGGCCGAGAAGCACTGTAGTGGTCTAATTATCTATAGAGGAGTTAGAGTAGGCTCGGTTCTTTGTACAGAAAGGACTAATCCGCGCAAATTGTAGAAATCAGAAGTTGTGCAAAAAGTGTCTCAATTTCAGTTGGAATTCAAAATCTGAAATTTTCATTTAACGTGCTAATATTTTGAACGCGAGTGCTAGTTACAAGCGAGCACTAGTGTTTGTAATATACTGTAAGTGCAGCTGGCTCTTTCTTGCTGCTCAGGAAAGGCATCATTAATTATATAAAGGTTAGAGAGGAAAGAAACCTGCCCTTCCCCCACTTGTAGACTGCGACACAAACCGAAGAATCCGATCAGCCCTACTGAGCCACCTGAATCCTTACTACCTCATCACCCTGTTTAACCCTCCGTCCTCGTCTTTCAAGGTTTGACACTGCCCTCCCACCCCTGCTGACTGGCTCATCCCAAAACATAAGAGCCCCACAGGACATTTGGGTGGGGGAAATCTTAGCCGGCGGCTGTTGGAGATAGGGCAGATAAAAGCTCTGAAGTAAGGGGATACTCACTGAAGGACTTTTTAAACTGAATAAACGAGCATGTGCATGTGTGTGAACGTAATGTAAGAAAGAGGGAGTTAAAGCATATGAAATATATCTCACCTTAAATGTTCATTTGTGCAAGCAAGCATGCAAGGTTTAAGTTGCGCACCTGTGTGCAGATGGTGTGCAAAAGCCTGCAGTGCTACGTGTCTGCATGAATTTGATCACACACACACAGTGTTGAACAAGTGTAATTTGTATATATTTACGTATGTGAGACAGTAAGAGAAGAACCGCAGTCTCTGATCTACAGTATGGTTAGGATTTGCATGTGTGTGATGCATGTCTTTCTCTCAGCAGAGTTGGCAGACATAACCTAATACCAGAGGGACAATTTGCCTCCCAATCCCTTGCCAGGTGGCCCCTTACTCTCATGCTGTCACCGTGTGGCAGCGTCACAATCCCTGCTCTGGGATCATTTCAACGATTGCAGGAAGTCAATCTTGAGAAGCTTTCACTTTGCAGACTTTCTCATGTCACACCTGCCTAGTATTACTTACTGAAATAGAGTGGTTGGTAATTAGCTGGTGGTGACAGGTATCCTGATGGTTAGAACACCTTTTAAAAACTAGACGGACCCTTTAACAGTGATGCAACTTCCTAATCACACATTATTTATATCTGAGTGAATTATTTCATAGTAATACAGCTTGATCCTTAACCAACAATAATTAATGCTCTATATCTAACTAATGGGACTCAGGAGACGATCTCGCAACAAAAAACGGTTTGTTTTTGTTACTCTACAATTTGAATTTACTCGCTTATTTGGCTTACTAAGAGGAAGTCACTGACAAACATGTTGCTGGATCCCCGCTGATAAAGAGTACATGCTCCTCGTCTGCTCTGTGTAATAACTCATCACTATGTGCAGAGCTGAGTTGTGGCTGACGTTTGAAGGTGCATTAATATTCATCAGGGTTTTGCGCATGTCTAATGAGCGTGGGTGTTTGCTGTGCGAAAGCCCTGATGTTAGTGCAGTACTGAATAATGCATAGGCTTACAATACAGATCAGTCATACCACATGCCTCTATGCAGTGGTCCTGACTTCTGAACGTGAACTGAATTTAAGCAAAAAAAGAGCTAGTCAATCCATTAATAGCTTCACATAGTCTTGTTGTCAACTTTGAAGTATCAAACTACATACACAAACATACGCAATTATTTCGTTAAGCCCTTCAGCATAATCACCACACTGCTGGAGTAATCTTTTGTTTTTAACTCCTCAAAGCTTTGCCAGCTGGTTGTTCAGGTCTTGGCCAGGGTTATGTGCCTCAGCTGGAGGGTCAGTGCTGTATGGTCCCGATGAATACAGGCCAATACTGAACCTGATTATGATCCTCCTCCAATCTGATTACAATGCAAACCAGCGCTTTGACCTTTCACCTTGCTTCCACATCCTCTGTTGCACTGAGCCCCTCACAGGCTCGGGGGGGGGGGGTTACACTGGCCTGCTGCCTGACAGAAGTTGATTTGAGTAAACTCCTCAGGGTTTGCGGTGGCCATGTGCGTCCCTGCTATAAAGGCTGAATGACATTAATTATGAGGAGCGTGCGTACGCCTCTCCTGGGAATGTTTGTGATATACTGCAATGTGTGTGTGTGTGTGTGTGTGTGGCTCGATACTGGGGTGTGGGATTTTGAAGGCCATGTGAGGTGCCACCAATAGAGAGCTTGTCAGCTGGAAGCCTTTCATGAGCATGGACCTATGTGTGGTTAGTAATGACCCCCTGCCGGCTGTCACTACAGGTGATGTCTGGACAGCTGCTTCAATACGCCCACACACACCCACACAGCCACACACCCACGCACAAATGTTTCACTTCCATGCAAAGTGGGTGGTAGTAAAAACACTAAGTAGTACAGCCATACCATAAACATGCAGGATAGGCGTGATATATTAGACGTTTAATATCATAGTGAGGAATAGCACATGCATGTAGTGTACGTATATGCAGGATAAAGCATAGACTTCACTCTTTCGGCTCCCATGTTAACAGGTTAGAGCTTACACACTGCCTGGGTGACATGCGTGTCTCGGGCGTGGCAGGCCGTGCCAAAAACGTGTGCCTGCTAGAAATAGAACAGACGCCTATTTTTGACACGACACGCAAGCGTGTTGGAAGCGTTTCCAGGCAAAATAGAATAGGAAAAGATGTTTATATGTCGTTTAGACACAAATACATATTAATAAATGACATGTTGATGTTTGAAAGTTTCTAGGTTTTGATATAAATGCAGATATAAATGTAATAAAAAAAAAAAATCAATTTTCTAATATTGCACCTGTCAATACAGAACGAAATATTCTGTAGCCTATTATGCCGTCAATACTGCCAACGTTGTCTTTGCTGTAATCAAATCAGTATATATTTATGTTTAACATGGTATTTCATTTTATCAATGGGAAACATACATGTGTCCAGACAGGCAGCGCAGCACCGCCGACCGTTCTTGTGTGTAAAGACACGTTAACACCCCGCTAACGCAGAAATGCACCCCAGCAGCCAGTGTGTAACCGGCCTAAAGCTTTCTTTTCACTATTAAACTACTTTTGACAGCACAGTGGGGCTGAACCTGCTTAAATCTCAGTAAAGCTCTGAGTAATTTTTCAATATGTTTGAGCACCTTACTTCTGTGGGAAATTGCTCCATCACTTAGTAAGCCAAGTGGCAAGGTTTTAGGCTTAACACAAGTGTAGCTTAGGAATGTTTTAATGCTTTATTAAAAGGCCCGGCTCCGGTCTTAATAACGCCAGAGAATTTTGTAAATATGCATTTCCGCCAATCCATATTTACTAGCTTTAACCCCCTGGTTCCATTCCCTTGAAAGTGCTGTGCAGACTCCCAGATGGCACATGACTATATAATGGATATAATAGCACAGACAGGCTCAATATAAATACTGTATATATTTTCTATTTTCTTTTCTCTCTTGCACTCTCACTCTGCTGACCTCTTTTTCACTCTCCATCCTGGCCACTTTGCACTTCAGAAAAAAATGCACACGCACTGAAGCCCGAGTTAAATCTAACTCTACCGAGCTGAGCAAATCCCAGGATAACCTCCAGGAGAGACGAGAAATACTGTATATCACAGATGCACTACAGCTCAACCACCCCCAGTATAGGTTTAGACAGAGCAAAGGAATAATGAAGCTCAGGGGCCTATTGCTACTGTCAGAGTCGAGAATGTGAGTGAAAGCAGATCTGCTTTTATCCTCCTCTTCGCTGCAAGCAATTGTCATTCTATTCAGACTCCATTACGGAGAGAAAACACAGTCAAGGTCACACTTTTCAATGAGAAAAAATTAAAATCTAAAAAGTGAAAGGAATCTTGTGAGTGCGTGACTGATAGTACTTTGCCCAGTGTGTGACTGTTGAAGAGCCCCCAGGTTGAAAGTGTGTCTGCATGCACTTAACAGTGAATTACTGATTTTTGAGGTCATGTTAGATGAAAGTGGAGAAATGTGCACATCAGTACGTTAACACCCATTTGCTGAAGTGAATGTGTAGGCCTATTTATGTGTGTGTTGTGTGTGTGTGTAGTAGAGTTATTAGGATCCATTGATCCGGCATGGAAAACCTCTTTGGTGCGTGAGCCAGGGGCTTAAATCAAGATCGACACACTTTCAGAGCTTCTTTGATGCTGATACTAAAAGACAAACATCATTGGGGATCAATGGCACATCTTCCAAATGTATTTTAGAGACCCACACCTCTTAAAGGCTAAAAATAGCCTTCAATTGGTGAGACATGCCACTCATGAGGCAGCTAGCTGAAGTGGGAGTAGGATTAGGTGCCATGGCCAGATAACATCTGGAGGACTTAGTTGTGGGTCACTTGTGACAATAGTAGTAGCAATGGCTGGGGCACATATTGAAAATTAAGCAGCATGTGTCTGAGTTTTCACACCTCTTGTTATATTCATCTGCCGTGTCAGTGAGCCTTTTTATTTAGAGACCAATTGTTCAACCTTTTCTCGGTTTGTCTTTCTATACTGCCCGACCACTCCAACTAGCACAGGACAGGAGGTGATCTGTCTTGGCATTAATGTGACAAGATATAATAAGGCAGTCGACAGCACCAGAGCCCTTTAGGAATCCTATTACATTAGCCTCACGTCAGACAATGATACCAGGGGACAAAGATCAACCTTCCTTGGATCACTATACCACTCAACTTTGACCTTTCAATAATCAAGGTAAAGCACCAGCGCTGCCATGACAATTGAAATTCTGCGTCTATGTCCATCTGCTCTTGCGCTCTCATTTCTTCTGACTGCAATAACTACAATGGCCTTCCTCTCAATGAGCTTTAAACGTCTGCCCTCTTCCGACCTTTTAAACTCATCCTATCAATGCAGATACCTCCCTTGCTCAATCCCCCACTTCTGTCAGGTGTATAATCCAGTCAACTGAAACAGCATTTCAATTAAGGGGAAAGCCTCATCTCTGACGGCTCCTTCGGCTGTGTCAATGAGGATTGAAAAAAAACTAGCATGTTTATTATGTAAATGGTCTCCACATTATGGCGATTGACAAAAAGCACAACACTGTAATTTATGGGTCTGTGAGTGCAGAAAAAAAAGGATGACAGTTGTTAAGGCAACAACAGTTACTGTTTTAGCACAGTCTGAGTGATGCAAAATATGGAGAAAGGGGAGTACTGCAAGCAATCGCAGGGTGATGATGAGGTGGAAACGCATTAAATTTTTTCCGAGTGTGACCAGAGTGTAAAGATAGACTGAACGAACACTGATAACACACAACTCAGCGTTTTTATCTTTGGCTTTGCTTGATAATTTCCTAAGAGGCAGGCAATGGGGACACTCATTGTGCAAGGATAATGACAGCCATCACTGGAGGCACATTCCTCTCAAGACATGAGATTGAATTTAATGAAGTCATGCCTATTAGAGTGAGCCTCCATACAATACTGGCTCTTTGTAGAGGTTTAATCCTATAGACTGCAGCGTAGCAGTGAAATGTGTTTTATCAGTGCTTGGGGCCATCATTCGAGTCTTTGGCATGGAAGACGGTGATGTCAGTACACAGCTGAAATGCTGTATCTAAAGGGTTGTGAATAAACTGGCCTGTGCAGAGACAAAAGCAGTTTAACGCTGAACAGAGCTTCCAGATCTGTGGAATGGTGCAATAATGACATTATCTAGTGATTGATTTGTAAACGACACACAGTCAAATTACATTTGTAAGGCTTTTACAGGCCTTCTTTTAGCTTTACTGATGTCCTGAAAGCTCAAATCCTAAATACATCTTAACTTTCCAAAGGGAACGTTGTTGATATGCACAGGCAAAAAAAAAAAAAATAACTTACTTTTAACCAAACACAAAAGGCAACAGTTACAGCCCAACTGTCAGTTGCATTCCTTGATGAAATTGAGTAATTTATTGAACCTCGTGACTTAATATGATTAGCCATGTTGTCTCAGAAAAGCAGCACGGTCCACCACTAGTGCTGACTTTACTCTGATTAAGCCTTTCTCCTTCTCTAACGGATTTTAGGCCTCCTTCTCTTTCTTTGTACCATTCTCATCGTCTCCTAGTGCCACCACCCCCTTCTCTCCATGCCTGAGCTTTTGGGCTAATTTGAAACCCAGGAGACAAAGGTCTCTTTCAGTCCCGTCAGTCTGGTCACCATGCCAGCGTCAGTGCCGAGGCTCCCTCCATTTGCCTGCCACACACACACACACACACTCGCACCCAGAAGTACCATTAGAAGGGTGTCATTATCTCCCATACATGGAGCAATTTACACTCCAGCCCCTTTTATCTAGCCAATTAGAGCTGGCCGGGGCCCATGGTGCAGCATCAGGGTGTTTTTATTTGGGAATGGCACCTGCAGACCACCAGTGCAACACCAGTTACACCAAAGCAGTAGATCAGATGTGCAAGAAACCTGGTATTCCCTTTTTTCTCAACTTTATAATAAAATATAAGAAGTATATACCCTCCGGTGGGAGCTTTAAGAGGCATTGTGTCTTTGTAGAAAGTAATAATCTTCAAGTTTTATACAGTGTAACTCGTGTTCGGTTCCAAAAACATGTCTGATGATGAGGCACATCTGGCTTCAATGATGCCCGACTTATACCAACTTAGATTCAGAGCTGAGCAGCAGCTGACCTAATTATAGTGGAATTTGGAGCTTTCCGGAATTAAAGTCTTTTTGAGGGACATGCCATTTTGAAGTCTTTTCTCAGTAAGAAACGCTGCTGACATCTTTCTTAAGCAGTGACTCACAGATTCCTAACAACAGTGATTCCTGCAGCTGTCTGCTGTTAGAATTCACTCCAGAGGGGGGCACCTTTGTAACTCGCCCCCCTCCCAATTACACTGGAATTACTAACTTGCCCTGCAAAACAGAGGACTCAGCTAAATCTGCTGTGCACAAACATGGGAAGATTTGCAATACTGATGGGTTTAACTAACACATAGCAAGAGCATTATACAAAGAGGAGGAAAAAATAAGTGCCAAATGTCATACTGCAGAATGCCAAATGTAAACCCACGCTCTGCACTGCACTGCACTCTTGTCTCTTCTAATGAGGTCAATTAGCTGTGAGTATATGGAAATGGAAGCACTGAAGAGGTCAGACATTGTCCAAAGTGGGGCGCAGACAATAAACGTTAGCATTTATGATACAGTCGTTGGGGAGAGAGTAAATATGAAACGGTTTGCCGTAATGTGTGAAGGGTATGCTCCGATTTAGGGAAATGGCTTGGTCATGCTTCAGCAAAACAGATTTCAGTTGGTAAAGTGTTCGTTTGAGGTGGGGTTTTTATAAGGCATGTCACTAATGCCGCAGCTGGGGAAACAGGTTAAGCACTACTGTCATTCAATGGTTCTCACAAATTTAATATTTTAATTGATTAATTATTCATGTAGGATCATGCCATCTTTTGCAACAGAGCATGTTTCAGTTTTCAATTATTAACTCCACCCTGCATCACAATTAAGGGTGGAGGAAATCACATTAGGGCTTGAAGGCAAGGTGTTGCTTAATCCACCTGGTCTCTGTCCCACAGTTAGTACAGTGTGATTAGTTTTATCTTAGCTAGGGCTGAGTTTAAATGTTCTGAATCAAATAGCTTTTCATTTGAATGATCAGATATCGATTCCAAAAATCCAGAATTGATCTCTGTCTGTATCATATGAAACAAGAAGACCTAAGGAATCCATTGGTACCAATTACCATGCCAGCTTGTTGGCAAAGGGGGTAAAATAACGCTCCAAAGCTACATTTTGGTGAGGGAAAAAGTGGCATGGCCATTTTGAAAGGGGTCCCTTGGACTCCCACCTCAATATATCTGAATGAAATGTCACTCAGTACTCACTGACTGTAGAGTCTGTAGAGCTGTTGTGTTGACTGCTGTAGTGTGTTCATGTTAAATAAAAAGTACTTTAATGCAACTGCCTTGGGGTCAATTCTTAATGTAAACATTAATACTTTTACCTTATAAATATCCCTAATGAAATTGTTAATGAATTGAATTGGAAATCAGATCAAATCGGGACCTTGTGAATCGGAATCAAATAGATTCAGTAAATCAGCGACGATATATTCTTAGCATGTCAAAATCATACCAGTTGTTGACTCTGCAATCACACTCAAAATACAGTAATACAGGCTTTGACAGCAATATTGAAAGTAACCGCGGTGAATGAATATGCTGAACAGCACAGGGCTTAAGATTGATCTGGGATGTACGTATATCTGGGGTTTTTTTTTCTGCAGCTTCAGACACAAAAAATCCCATTAACAAACATGCCCGTTGTTCTCAATAGCTGCAGGCAAACAGGAACAGACATGACCCTCTGTTTCAACTCAGAAGTGAGTTCATTTTCAAAGTATTGACACAAGAAAAACACCACCATGATACAGTGTCTTCTGATGAACAGAAATATTCTTTGAAGTGACTTTACCCGGTCCTCTTCTAACGTTTTATAATACATGCAGTGTGCATTAGTAGCATCGTCCTATGATACATATCCAGCTGACCGAACTGAACTGATTAAATTGTAACACTTATATAATAATTCTGTTCTAATTCTTGATTGTGTATCCCCGACTATTACCTCTCTCATCTCCTGAGAGATGGTGTTGAGGCGTTCATTCTCAGACTGGGTATTGGTGAGGATGTTGCGCGCCTGGCGGAGCTCGGTCTGCAGCTCCAGGACCCTCTGCTCGTAGTAGGCCTCCTTACATGCCGACTCCTGGATAAGAGACTCCTCACGGCTCTCCCCATCCGCTGCCACCTTCCTGTGGTTGGAGTAGGCTTGTCCAAAGGCCTGGAGATACAGTGAAGGAGGAAAAGAGTTGTTGTTTAGAAGCTATAGTGTTCAGAAATATGGGAGGATATGTTTTTAATCCATTGTTAATACTATTTAGTGGCCAAACTAGAGATATATGTAAATCGGGGGTAAAGCATTAACTGGCTATTGCAATTTCAATATCAGGGTTGTAATTGACAAAAGTTTGCTTTGTGATTAAGCCATTTTAAAGTGACAGTAATCTTTACTACTGTGGTTCAGTTGGGGACTGGTTCCCAAAATACTGCAGTTGCCCCGTAGAGATAATCAGTTAGGCTCCATCTGGGCTGCATTATCCCATCTTCCCCCTGGTTCTCCCATCTCTCCCTCCCCTACCCACAGGACGGTGGCCTCCACTGCACGTGCTCTGCAGTGACTCCACAGATGGGAAAACTAAACCAAAAAGTAGAGCAAATGGGATAGTGTCTCGGTGATAATGAAAGGCCTGTATTCTAATGCTCTTAATACCTTAGGAGATCATAGCAGAGTACGGGAAGGTCATCAGATATGATCTGGTTTTTGCGGATTGCCCATAGGGGATGGAATTCATTAAGATTAAATAACTATGTAGACATATAGACTAAGGCTTTTGCCTCCTGTAGGGGGATGTTCTCAGTTGAAAGGCTGAGACCAGTCTTGTAGTTTGACTGTGCAATATGAAAGATAGTTTCACTATAAATAGTGCTGCCTTAATTTTGACCTTAATTTGTTAATGGGCGGCTGCGAGGCAGCAAAATATGAACAGAGAGACAGACAGAGAGGGAGAGACAGAGTGAGACCTTAACTGCAGCAGAATCTAGGATAGGCTGCTCTCGGTCTTCTAGAAATCTGATTATCCCCCTGATTACAGATTTCATTTCCAACCAGTCATCTGATGGAAATTCTGATTCTCATCTCGCCTCACAGCTCGAGTGCAGGCAGTAATCTGAAATCACCTGAGGCACCGAATCTGACCTTGTTTGCAGCTGCAGTACACGCTCTTCTCTCTCGGACCTGCTACTCCCTTACATCTGCATGTGACTGGCTGCTGCAGGATTTTCTCTGTCTAACTGTGTATCATATTAATGAGTAATTCCTTTAGAGAATGGAAAATCTGGAAATGGCCTACTTGCAGGACTAAAACTATTTCAGTGGGTTACAGAAGTGCGTGACATCATGTCTCGTGCAGGGTGGCTACAATATCTCTCACATTCCAGGAAAGATGATGAACAGGGAGATAGCAAGGATGAACTCTCACACTGAGACGCAATATGCTTTATTTAGAAGCAATAGCAGTTTGAAATGGTGCCAACTTTGTAAGTAACATAAGTAACCTCATCTGTGGCAAACCACATATTAGCACATACCTGATTGTCCCAATTTAATACATGTTTACAGATGAGCTGATGAGAACATTTTCAACCAGTTGCAGCAGTTAACATACCTACTGAGCCAACACATGAGAGCTGAAATTATTTGATTAATTGATTGGTTGAATGACCAATCAGAATTTCAATGATTATATTTTTTAAAGTGAAAATGGAATTGCCAAGTTTCCTGTACTCAGCAGTGAGGATCTGCTGCTCTTCTTTGTGTGATGTGATAGTAAACTTAATACCTTTGGGTTTTGGACTCTTGGTCAGAAAAAGACAAGTAGCTTGAAGTTATCACAATGGACCTGTTAAATAAATATCCTTATACCTTCCCCACTACCTCCCTTCTAACAAAAATCACACCATCAGTCAGCAGGAGACTGTATTTGATTAAAAGTCCTTACAAGAGACGGGATTAACCCAATCAGAAACCAGGGGAATCCCATTTTTATAATCTTGGTGTATGATGGATATCCACCACCATCAAGGGACTCCAATCAATCCAATCTAAGAGGCCTGTTCTTCAAACATAAAAGTAGAGCCCCTAGCCAAAACCGTCTGACCCAAGGCCTTTAATCTCAACTCCCCAAGCGTGGGTTTTAGGGGAGGCTAAATTGGGGACGCACGCGACCAAGCCTGTAATCCCACAGTGAGCTGCCCACCCAATTTATAATTCATCTTTAGCTTGCCATATGTTGCAGTTTTTTTTTTTTTTACATTGGACATGTTAGCATGCGTGGATTATTAATTCCTTGTAAAGCTAATCAAAGGCAGGTCTTTAGTCATTAGCATGCTGTCTGGGCTGGATTTTCTCACAGAAGGCTATGGCTAACATTATGGAGCTGCATAAGAAAAAGTCAATAGTTCAGGAGATTTATCCCTCTATGGAACCCAATGTCTGATTCCAGATGAGTGCATGCATGATGGGCTGAGGTTAGACACCCTGCTGGGCTGGGCTTTATACTGTGGGCTGCCATGTGGAGATCAAAGTAAATCATCACTGTGATCAAAAGCATCATGTGATTGATAACATGAGATGAGTCACCTTTGGTCTTAGTTCTTTTTCTCTCAGCTGTCAGTATTATTTTCATTACTTCCCCAAACACTGCTGACACCATAACAGAGAATCTAGTCATAAGATGGAACTTCCGAAAGTTATAAATAGAGTCTTGTATGGGTGCATGAATGCAGACTAATTTAAGGAAAGATGTTGCTAAGGCTGCAGTTTTAGTTTTAGGTACAGCCTATATCAAAACACTGGTTTCTCTGGTAATGAGGTTTATTATACACCCAGGGTGTTAAACTCACTCCACTATCTGTAGGTCTATCTTTCAGCAAAACAAATCTTGCTATAACAGCGTGACTGCTTGTGTTCAAAGCATGCTGGAACACAGTGTAATCGTCGCATTGTCCTCTAATCTGACCAAAGACACTGCTTTTAGAGGCAAAGTCCACTGATTAGAAGGTGAGACAAATCAGGACTCAACGGTCATTCACATTTTTTTTGCAATGTGATCCCTGTTAATTAATAGAAGGGGGAATGCTAAACACTTGGTTCTGTAGCTTCCAGCCCTGCTGCTAATGTTCAACACCTTACATGGTGTAGGACGTTAAAGCAGAGAGAACATAAGTCACTGAGTTCACCGTGGTTTTCCCAGCTCAGAATCCTCCTGCGCATGTTTTTTCTGATCCTTTGAGCCAAGAGCACAAGGGAGATGGGCTTTGGGTCTCTGACAGGTAACAAACAGATCGATACTGCCAGTCTCCGACGCCCTGTGGAGCTAAAATAAACCAAATGTATTTTCAGTTTCTGTCCCGCTGGCAGAGAGCAGTGTTTTTCTGTGGCATGAAGTGAGAATAGAAAGCGGGTAGAGCTGTAACCAGAGATATGGTTACTGCAGACCATAAAAGAATAAAACCACTGGACACTCAAGTTAACACACACGCATGATTTGTACACACCCAATATAATGCTGACATAATAATCTCACTAGAGGATGCTAGATAGGTCGCAGCAGGGCATGCCTAATGTGCAATACCAGATGACACAACCTCGAGATGTAGAACTGTGATATGAGAACGCATTTGGCAAGACTTGTGGACTAGAGCGGGTTGATTTTCAGTCTCTACAGCAGCATTCTTGTGCTATGACAAAGACAGCATGTGACGAATGCTGAACAATATAACGCTATGTCAATTTAGATCAATTTAGTTAGTCATACAGATGGTGAGTGTTAGAGTTGACCCTGGATGCCATAGCAGTGGTCCAGCAACACTGAAGGCTGGTTAGTGTTAGAGTTGTCATTGTAGGCGATTGCGCAGGAGGAGAGATGGAGCAGGAAAAAAAACAAAACAATGAATGAATTCTTCTGCCTCGTGATTCACAGCTCACGTGGACTCACAGTTAGGGATGATAAACAGAGACGTGCACTCTTTTTTACCCTCTTTCCGTCCGTCTCCCTGTCTCTATTCACAGGCCACTGTGCAGCCAGCGACTTGCAAGGGACAGATTGCTTTGAGGTGTGTTTCTATATTTAGCTGTCCATTATCAACGGTTCATTATAAAGATCTCTTGGGGCATGAGTGGCTTCCTACAACACATACGTAAGACGGAGCACTGCACGGTGACCCACTATTTTACACAGACTTCATTTATTTCTTTTAGGACATATTAGCTTACTATGTAATTTTCTGCGTTCTGTATAACATGGTCCTGTGAGGAATGCAAACCATGTCACGTTGCAGTGTATGCTTGTTTGAGTTTACTCAACTGACAGCACTGTTGCGGATTAGAGCACGTTATGCCAAAACCAATGACACTTGCTATAATGAGTAACAGAGAAGCTAATTATTTACTTCAGACTTTACTCTTCAGCGGGATTGAACATTCGCTTTCATCCCTCGACAAGTCCGTGGAGGTTATGATTAACTCTCCACTGGTTTAAATATTCCCCTTGTTCCTTCTCACCAAATCAGCAACTCTTAAATTGGACCTTTTCAAGCAGAGATTTAATATGGCAAAATTATAAGAGGAGTAATTCTAGAATAAGTAGAAGAAACTATTTAACAGTTAGATTTATATAAGGTGTTATATTTGCCAAACAGAAGGAGAAGGAGATGGGTGGGGAAGAGGGTGAGAGAAATGCGAACAAGGGAGGGAGAGATTAACTGTTGCTTGGCACAGAGCCACATTGATTCACTGCATAGAACAGAGCCGTTGGGTTATTATTCACATACAGGCCTGGACAATTTCACACACCCAAAACACACACACACACACATCTCGTTTCCAATTTTCCCAGTGTGCCCGAGGTAGGCCGTACTGCACCTGGTGTTGCCGTGTTGAGGCTTGCTCTCCCCCTTCTGAGATAAAGAAGGAAGAGGCGAGTGTTCAAAACATCCTAGGGGTTCCACCAACACTGTGTGCAATTCATGTTGTCAACACATACAGGCAATGCACTGCATGCCAAAGGCAAGGAATACCCTACAGTGAATATAAGAAAGCAGAGGTTAGAGAAACCTAACATCGTGCGAGTATATGAGACACACATTTCCTTAAAAAAGAAATGTTTAGCCTCAAGTGGACTGGCTGAGCGATAAACTCTCATCATGAGACTTGAAGGGCGCGAACCTCCTAAAAACAACCACAAAGCTGTGCCAGATTTTGGATCTCCTCAGTTGCAGGGCAGGACAGAAAAGGAGAGAACGCCAAAGGGGATGGAGCCATTGGGAGAAGGTAGACATACAATTCAAGCGACACACACACACACACACACACACACACACACACACACACACACACACACACACACACACACACACACACACACACACACACACACACACACACACACACACACACACACACACACACACACACACACACACACACACACACACACACACAGCTCTGCTCCGAGTGATGTGCTAATCAGACTCATGAGGCCCTTTACACGCCTCACTGAAGAAGTCGTCCTCAAACATAAAAATATCAGAATAGCCTAATTGGGCTGCAGGAGCTCAGCGATACAAAATGTCTACATACATTTTATCTGCTTACATTAGGCTGAAATTATTAAGCGCTAGTTAGTGCTTTCTTCAGATCTGGCTGGGGAAAACTATATTTCATGTTTTATTTCGACTTCACACAGGCAACTAATCTGAAGTCAGCACGAGAGACTGTGTGTGAAGTCAGCCTTTGGTCAGATCAGAGCTTAATTTCAAACATGATGCTTATCTATATTCATCATACATCTACAAAGACAGGAGCTTTAGAAAATATATCTTACTTATAACATTTGAACATGGGAATCTCTTTTAATCACTTACAATAATTTTGGAAGAATGTGCTGACATATGTACATATGTCCTTATTTATCTGTTATTTTAATTTTATTATATGTATGTATGTATGTATGTATGTATGTATGTATGTATGTATGTATGTATGTATATTTTTGTACATAACTAAACTATAAAAGGTGAAACACCTGCAAAGAGAGGACAATCAAGCCCCCCACTGCTATTATAGTGTCTGTGTCAGCCTGAAGGCGCTATACTGTGGGTGTTCATGGACTGACTCCTGTGTTATTATTACAGGGTAAAAACAGTCATTGTGCCTGGGTCTGAGCACAGTTTATATAGCCTTCAGTGCATATGAGATATATATATATATATATATATATATATATAGATAGATAGATAGATAGATAGATAGATAGATAGATAGATAGATAGATAGATAGATATCTCATACACACATCAACATTTACAGAAAAAGCTGATTTCGGTGGAGTTAGGTGTTTCCTGAGAAGGTTTGTATGGACTTGAATTACTGTTTTTGTTTCTTCTATGATGCCATGAAAAATCCTCTGTTCTTTCTTGTGCAACGGGAGAGATGAACCACAGCGTTTTTAACTCTACTTCTGTCTTCAGTATTTGATCTTAGCAGTTGATTAATCAAAAGGAAGCATCTGTTTATCCCTGGCTGCTTATTGGGTCTATTGTTCAGCCGCTAAATCCGCTATAGAATGGAGGAGAAAGCCGGTGTCTCAAGGGAGAGCAGAGATTCAATAGGTCTCATTGCCGTCTGAGCTGGGGTCTGAGTTCTTTATCATCGTTCATATCGCGGCAAAGACAGCCTTATCGGTGGCTGCCTGTAGTCAGCCTGCCGGTTCCCCTTTAAACCTGACACTCTGTGGCTGGATGATCTCCCAGGTCCACGCGCCTGAACCCCAGGGGAACAGCAGTCGTTATGGTTACTATGCCAATTACAGTGACAGAGCGAGAGGCGGTCGGCAGTGGCAGGGCACTGACACAGATGGCAGTTTCAGAGCTCAGCCTCACACAGCTTGCTCTCCTCCCTCTTTCTCTGGCAACAGTCTTCACCCATGCCTCTCCAATTTGAGATTTGTGCTATCTGGCCAAGCCAACATCATAGTAAACATAGTATTTTTAAAAGTATTTCAGCATATTTCCCAAAAGAAACGGCTCCATGTGGAGCCTTTATGTATCACATCCACAGCTGAACAGACTGTTTACATAAATGACAGAGGAGGGAGACACACACACAGACACACACAGACACACAGACACACACACAGACACACACAGACACACACACACACACACACACACACACACACACACACACACACACACACACACACACACACACACACACACACACACACACACACACACACACACACACACACGTCAAGTTTGAAGGGAGAAGGGGGAAGGTGAAGTAGACATGGAATCTATTTGTTTGTGTATTTATTCACGGTTAGTGGAGACAATATTATTTATCAAACCCTTAGCCCTCCGCCATATAATCTGAACAATAATCAATTATTAGATTAATACCGTATTTGAGACCCTTATTCATTTCCCCTCATCATCCTAGACTCATCCATTAGTGCCCACTCCATTTGCCTTCTTCTTCAGGTTTTCTATCTAAAGTGCCTCATATGTTGCCACTTGATCAAGTTTTCCTCCAACTCACAAACAGGGCTAAAGTTATCTCTCAATCTCTGTGCTGTCCCCAACTCCCCGCTCCTATCTCTTCATTCACCCTCCCAAACCTAGAAGATGGTCTCTTGGGCAGGTCCTGCCCTTGCTCCCGGGCCAGACAGAGACTAATGACCTCCCTTCCCCATTTTCTGTAATTAAATCCTATGTGACTGTGTGTGCGCACATTCTCTCTACCAAGGAGGTTACATCTTGGGTCTGGGTGGCAAGCCTTCCATATGTAGCCATGTCAGAAAATAATGGAGGTGGGGGCTTAGTAGCTTCACCATAATACTGTACATAATAGATACTTGATCGATACGTGTATCTGTGTAAATAGTATTCAAGCTTATGTAAATAGAAAACAGCACAATGCATACAGCAGACAAATCATTGTATATGGTTTGTGTTACATAATGTTCTTTCATTCCATGTTCAAAGAATACTTTGTCAACTCTACAATACCTATACATCTCTCAAACAACAGAGCATTCAAGAAAATAATGAAAACAGGAAACACAGGCATTGCCAGGTGCCCCTCCCATCCAAACCTCTCTCCCTTTCTCTGTCTGCTACCCCCATTTCTCAAGGACCCCTGAGAGACTGGCACACATCCAATTAAAACCCCTCCTCTCCTCGCTCTCTCTGATCCTAAACTTTAATGTCGTTATTGCTGTACAGGCAACCCCCTGCCTGGCTATACAACTCTGTCTTATCTCAACTCCCTTTTACCCTTTTTCTATTCCCAATTCCTCCCTCTCTCCCCCCTGTTCAACCATGCCGGAGGGTTTCAAAGCATGGGCTCCATGAGACTCTGGTGCGACACACTGCGACAGGGGGACCCAGACCCACTGGCCTATTTACAATGGGAGCCGGGGGAGGAATGAGCAGAGGAGGATGGTGGCGGGGAGTGGGTATGGAGTGTGGAGAGATTGTAGACATACCGCTGTTCTCTGATTGCACTGTGGTGTTGAAGTTAAAAGGACCCCCAGGGCAAAGGGACAACCTTGAAGTTTGGTTTGCTAATGTTTGAATAGATAGTCAATTAAAACGAGGAGAGGTTTTCAGAATCTGCCCTCTGGTTGAATTAATTTAGGTGAGATGGGAGGCACTAGTCTGCCATTCAGGAGATAATTGAGATGAATGGACTATGTAGAATTACAGAGGAACCAGAGAGGGGTGTGCCAGAATGTACTTATGTAAACAGAAAGCGTGATCTGTCTACATCTCATCCCTGATCTCTCCATGTACTGCACCAAATCACAGAATGCCCAGGGACAAACTACAGAGAAGAAACTGCACAACAAACTCCTCTTTAGTTGGAGGATATGGGTGGAGAAAGTCATAACCTTTGGATATGTGTACATGTGTGGGTATATCAAGGGGTTGGGACGGGACACCCACCATCTGTCCACTTATAGCTTCCACAAGCTAATTCCTGCCATTCGTATATGCTAATAAAACGTGGAATGTTGCACCCCCATCTCAAATCTGTAAATCAAAATCAAATAATGTATCTCTAGGGATATATTCAACTTAAGGGGATACATCTTTGTGTCAAAGCCCAAGTAAGTAAAGTGTCCCACAATGGGGACTTCTGATTTCAGAAGGTCTCTACAAGGACGTTTTCGGATTGCTTGCTATGTGTGTTTAGATTAGTTTATAAATGGGAATCTTGCAAATCTGCCTCTAACCAGTTTCAAAAGTTCCCAATGCATCTGGGATGTTAGTTACAAATGCTGGTTACTAAGAAAAAAATATTTCATTATTTATTAATATGATTATTATTAATTCAGCATATATTTTAAACACCCACGGATATGGGGAAAAAAAAACTACTACTGATGTACAGCTTTTGAGGCACAAAATATTCAGTGTGAGCTAAAGCTAGGTGACTCTATATAGCTCATAGTGATCGTCAGCTCCTGTCTCTGTTGCCGTGGAAATGGCCAGAACATTGTAATGAAATGTAGCATAATAAGTGTAGATGTTAACACAGCGTGGAAGGCCAGCGCATTCCTCTCATTAAAACAAACTGCACTATTGAGACTTATTTCTTGTTGAACAGGTGACAGATGTGACTTGCCTGATGAACCTCATGTGGTCATTTCCTCTGATCCACTAAAAAGATATCCGGACTGATACAGAGGCATATTTCATATGCTTCCTATCTGCTATAAAAAGCCAGACTCCTCGCAAGTAAACAGGATGCAGAGCGGGGGCAGAGGGCATGAGTTCTGACTTCACTTCAATAGAAGGAAGAAGAAAGATTTGATGGCCTTATGGTTACAGGAAACCCATTGCCATTTTTTATTATCTAAACACAAAGCCATAAACAAGCATGTTTTATATAAAGGAGGGTGTCATTCTCTGTCAATCATGTTGCTTGGATTCTGTAGCACAAAAGATAAGGAAGGTTTGTGGGCAATCTGATATAGCCCACGGACTAGAATAATAAGTAGCCTTTGCATATCTTACACACACACATCTATCTCAGTCACGTGTACGCACACTGGCTTCTTTGTTGACAGAATAGTTTATAGTTGTTATGCTGTGTAGGAGAAGGGAAACTGGAGACTGGCCTATTCCCTGAGTGAACCAAGTTGTATTGTTGGAGACAAACCTCATCCACTGCTTTTAGCCTGGGCTCCTGCCAGATCTGGCCCTGGTCTTCAGTAATTGGATTACACTGATAGAATCGTGACCCTGCTGGGCAGCTATACAGCTTCTCTACGTGCCATTTTGACTTCTGTGAATGTTTTAAAGAAATCGTAATACCCTAGGGCAGGGGTCTTCAACAGTTTTTAAGCCAAGGACCCCTTAACTGAAAGAGAGATGAATCAGGGACCTCCTACTACTAATATTGTGTAAAAAATGAAGTTGCATATTAAACTAGGCCTACAATAATGTGTAGGGCAGCCTAAAGCCTTTATACCTTTTTAGTGCATAGAATACTTAGACATTAAAATAATAATTGTTGGCATGATTTTTATAAATAATCTTATAATAACCTATAACAGTGAATTCTTTGGGATTAACTGTATCTGTGGATGGCTACCTTAGTGACAGTGTTACCTATAGGCCAGTAAGCCTATCATCAGTGGGGATTTATATTTGCCAAAAGTTTTGATCAAAAAAATTACAAAAATTTACAATAATTTGGAGGCTCCCTGCAGTGACTCTGAGGACCCCCTAGTGGTCCCGGACCCCTGATGAAGATCTGTGCCCTAGGGTATTTTAAAAGTTATGAATTTAACTACTGTATACATGTAACTGTATAGTAGGCTTTGCAATATTGGGGATCAAGCACAGTAAATACTAAAAATAAAACCATCCACTTAATTGAGATGTTGATATTTTCTGTATTTTGTGTTGTCCTAAAGCTGCGGAAAGGACAGAGTCCAAAACAAATTTCCCTTTCGGGGACAATAAAGTATATCTTATCTTATCTTATTATCTTGCTGCTAAACTTTGGGTTACATTTTTACACTTTATTATTACCTAATAACTTCATCCATAGTTACTGCAGCCAAAAGGCAGTGTGACCTGATGACGCACACAAAATTAGATCATACAATTTCCCTTTGGGCAGTCACAATGCTATGTTCTCCTATCAGTAGGCAACAACATCTATAAGGCCTGGGGAGAAACTTGATGTAAATTTCATTGAAGTCATGTATCAGCCAAAAAAATGCTACATACCATGAGTACTGAAAGTCCCTTCTACACTGCCCATTATCAAAGCAGGACTTAACTAATGCATAATGTGTTTCATTTGAACACACTGCAAAATCACTAATGCATTTACACATACAACCAAAAACACTCCAAGCAGCCAAAAATAATTCACCCACTGAGACCTGTAACACTCAAACAGCCTTCCACTAATGCTCCAGAGTAAATGTAGCCTATTTTATAACTGTGGATGGGTGCTGATGATGGTATTTTGTTTATCAGAGTTAAGGAAAAAAGCCCTTAAAATCATTACAGATTAGCAGTGAGGCCATTATACCTTAAACTGGGTAGAATAATTATTTCATTACTTTGCAATACCATATGGTCAGCCTTCTGTGACACAGAAGGCAACATTAGTCTTTGTGAGTGGATCTTTTTGTAGATAGACCAGCCTGTCTGGACCTTTAATACTGTTTTGCAGTGGACATTTCTTCACAAACATTATTGTGTGGGTGGTCTTTGCAATCATTTTGCACATCCTCATTGAGGCTGAGATTCATACAGCAAAAGTGCCAGCTCTCAGAACAGACTGCTAGGCTTGGCGGCCATTGGAGTATGCTTCTGGGCCAGGGCAGGGAGAACAGGGCAGTTTCCCAAGAGCAGCTGACAGCCTATGTCCAGCCTTACCCCAATATTCACCTACCTGTCCCTGGCTTTGGAGGCTGCAGAGTATGACTGGGCCTGGCAGACTCCCAGACCTCCGTAAGCCCTGTGCATGGCGGCTGGGATTCATCCTCTTAGGCCCAGAGAGTAGGGGATTTGGGACTGTATTTAGTGCCATTTAGAAAAGATTACCCCTTAACTGCAGACTTGCAGTCCAGCAAAATACATTATGAATAAAAGAATACCCCAAACAATGCTGAAGGGTTTAGCATATGCTAGGCCACAGATAGAGGCAAAAACATAGGTTAACTAAACACAATAATTGAGTATACTGACTTGAGTGAGGTATTAGGATAGGCTGGGAGGTTGTGATAAGATACAAGAATGGCTGAAGTAAATGTGAAAAGAGAAAAAAAAATGATGCAAGCGTGTAAGCGATGAGCAGCTGTTGATGAAACATAGCTTGGTGTCATGGTGTGGCAATCCAATAATAATATGAGTCTGACTTTATTTATGACTTTTCATATAAGGGACCAGAAGGGTTTTGTGTCCTTGTATTTTCTACTGACATCCAATCAGCATCCAACCCATTTAACACCACAGAAAAGGGCTTAGAGTCACACCAGATAGCTTTGTTTAAGGACATTGGGGTATATCCTTTAGTGATCTGCCATTTCAAAAAGGGACAAAAGTGACCAATCCTTTCAAATGTAGCCACAATGGAACGCCTCGCTCACTCTCCTTTGTCATACACTGTGTTCTGCTGGCATTTAACCCTCTCTTCATCTGTGACACCCAAGAACTGTTAACCCCAGTTGGCTCAGACAAACACACAAAGGGCCAGTGAGCAGAGCACAGAGGACGCAGGTTTTACTGAGCTTAACAATATTTAGGGTTGTGACTGCCTGGTTGAATTCCACAACGCAGAACACAGCTGCCGCTACACCGATAGGAGCGTTGCAGGGGAGGAACAGGGTCAGTGTGCGACTGAATGACTTTAGTGTGGTCTCAGACACTCGCCACAGTGCAACAAGGACCAGAGGAGCTCTAGGCCTTTATTAAAGTGTCATTGTCTGTGAAAAAATAAAGAACCAGTATCAAAAAATAAAAACTGAGGACTGTGGAATGCTCTATTGGTCTGTTGTCTTTGGATAGGACATGACATCTCTGTGGCCACTGTGTTCTCATTACATTCACACAAACCTAAGAAAGGTAGAAAAAAAAACAGCTGAACATCCAGCCCAACGCAAAGCCTAAGATACCAAACGTCTCTTCAGTCTTCTATACAGGCAAAGACTATGTGCAGGAACGAGCACTTCCCTCAGAACTGCATTAACAGTTGGGGGTGTGGCACACGATGTCACCTGTGAGTGGCTTAACTTGAGGATATCAACAACAGCTGAGGGAGCACCACCTTCCACTGTTACACTGCTAGCGTGTAGTATAATGTCATGAGCTACTTCATCATAAGACTGAGACTGTACTCTGCAATGTACATGATAATTGGGAAAGGTCCACACCGCCTTTTCATATCTTCACTAGCAGGTTAGCATGCAAGGGTGCCTTGATCTGAGCACTGTTTGAAGAGGGAACAGCGTTTGTGTACCAATCAGCTGTTGACTTAAGCTATAATGTACTGTGGGTCAAATGTCCTTGAGGAAAAGTCGCATAATCACAAAGAAATGCATGATCAGGCAAGTGGACATATAAAGTCTTGGCAGTGTTACAGTCCAGGTCTCCAGGAGGCAGCACAGGGGCAGTGGGCCAAGTGACTCCCATTCACTAAAATGTACCAGCAGATGGATCTCTGTTAGGCCACTGCACTGCAAACTCTGCCAGTGGGCTACAAGAAAATGGTGCCTATCACTAAAAACAGTCCACTTAGTCAGTACCACTCTGTGAGAAGAAGTAGAAAAGCAGGGTTGGCTGACACTGTCCCAGCTGCAGGAGTATGCCAATGACCATAACATATATTATACAAAACACCAGAGGCCTCACAAAACAATATCACCACGATACTTGTGTCACGATACAATATTATTGCGATTTATTTTTAAAGATTATTTTTTGGGGCTTTTCCGCCTTTAATTTGACAGGACAGCTAGGTGAGAAAGGGGAGAGAGAGGGGGAAGACATTCAGGAAATATTCACAGGTCGGATTCAAACCCTGGACCTCTGCATCGAGGCATAAACCTCTTCAGTATATGTGCGCCTGCTCTACCACTGATCCAACCCGGCCACACGTTATTGCGATTTTAAACACATTGCAATACTCTGTGATATATTGCAATTTATTACCTTGTTTCCAACTTCAAATTTTTCCCAATTTCAAATTATGTCCCCAAAAGGAAACTTTGTCAACATCTGTTTTATCTTAAAAACATTATGTTGACAAATCTTTGTTTGTTCATTTCACTTTAATTTTATTGCTGGAAAATGGGATTGTCAAGCAGACAAACTGACCAACAATAACAGATTGATACATGGCGTCTGTGTAACGATACGCTATTGCCATGGAAAATATAGCGATACTACGCTGTATCAATTTTTCCCTCCTCCCCTAATAGCTACATCAGAGAACCGATACGAACAGCCTATGAATGCCATTAACCGATAGTTACTTCCAGCCAGGAAACAAAATTAGCACCATCCACCAGCCAAAATCATTCATTTACCAGTCAAAAAAACAATGAAAATCTATTGAGTGGCTGGTAAAATTTGAACATTTGGACAAAAAAGTTCATTTTACACCCTGCTTCCAGCCAATTAACGTATACTACTCTAGCTAGCTGTGAGATGATGCCTTAGCATTCACCGACCAACGCACGCCGATAGCAGCACCTGCTGAGGAGGATGCACAGCTGTTCAAATTAAGGCACAGAGCTGTGCCGTTACTAAGCAACAGCAGTGCACAGAATTCCTCCATCTTCCTGCCTCAAGAGTAGCATGTATGTGGGGGTGTGTTTTTGTGTTGATGTAAGTGCCCTGTCCAAGGGTAGGTGAGAGGCTGAGGATTGGTTAAATGGCAGGGGCAGTTTGTTCACTGTCGTGATGATTTCTGATTGGGTGTTAACATCCAGCAGGAGACAAAAGAGCATGTAGCCTACATCACTGTGAATACATCTTGGCAACTTACTTTTTTTGTTTTTGCATACCAGTAAGTGATTGAGAGGAGAGGTTTGGGGTCACTGGAGAGGATCCTACTCTGTAAATCTCCCAGACAATCTATTCCAGTCTGCCAAAGTTCTTGGAAAACAGAAGGGACATCCAAACATTGCCGCCGTCAGTGTAAATAGAAGATGTGTAACAAAAAGAGCATGGCATTTATAGCTGACCAAAGAAATAACGGTGTGCTTTTGTAACAGCTGCAGACAAAGCCACACTGGTCAGTTTGACCTAGCTACTTCAACACCAACTACGACATCCCAAAAATCAGAGCAAAAGACAAAAGAATGTGAGGCTGATAAATATGATATTTGTCTTTCACAACTGCAGTGATCTATTGAATTATAAATTTGGATTTAGAGTGGAAACTGAACACTGGGATAAACTTTAATTTCAGCCCCTGCTGTGACAGTAGCTTATCTTGTGTTTGCTCCCCGCTACTGCTATTCTACAGACAATGAAAGAGGAAGTAGAGAGGGATGTCAAAAGAATGTGTTGGTACTTCTCTTGTGATAGCATCACTTCTGCCCTTCATACAGAGGCTGGGTTGGGGGGGTTGGGTAGAGGGATAGAGGAAAATAGCTATGGTCGGGCGCCCAGATAGCTAGCTCAGTTGGTAGAGCGGGCGCCCGTATAGGTTTGCTCCTTGACGCAGCGGGCCCGGGTTCAACTCCGACCTGCTGCCCTTTGCTGCATGTCATTCCCTTCTCTCTCCCCTTTCATGTCTTCAGCTGTCCTGTCAAATAAAGGCCTAAAATGCCCAAAAAATAATCTTTAAAAATAAAGAAAAAATAGCTATGGTCTTTCAAAGTAACATCTGATCAGTGATCTACAACCAGGATAACCCAACACAAAGGCAAAAGAAAGAACCTCTGCCACAGCTTTGTGCAAATTGAGTTTATTGTCCACACAGATGGATGTTTGTGTTCCATTATGAGACAGAAAGAAAGATCAGGCACAGTCTGGGAATCCAACCAGACTCACAATGAGAGCTTCTTTGAACAAGACTTCAACTGGTACTGTATGTTTTGAAAAAAACAAGAAAAATCTTCTCAAATGTTCCAGCTTTTATTTGCTTTAGTTTGCTGCCATGGCTACTCTTTTAAACCGTTTCTTCTATTCAGATCTTTTTGCTGTCATTCCTCTGTGGCAGGTTGAGGCCTTCTTGCCAAAGATAATAACAATGAATAGAGAGAGAGAGTCACTGGAAGACGAGCAGAGAAGAGGGAGAAGCAGAGAGCTGAAAACCCCTCTGTATGAGTCTCTACTGAAATGCACAAAAACTCAAGGGGGCAATGAGCAGATTTCTTGGCAAGGCAATAAGGGGTTTACCATGAACTCAGCTTTCTCAGCCATTGGTTGTCTGGCCTAGTGGGAGGACACAGGAAGAACCCATTATCTCAAAGGAGGATGTGAGCAACCATGAACAAGCCTGTGTCAAGGCAGGAATCTGCTTTTTTCCATGACTGCTTAAGGGGCACAGAATGAGTTAGAGGCTGCAGTTGTTGGCAGGACAGTCTGTCTAACGTCACTCTACAGCCATACTTCTAAATGTAAGATGTGAAACTGCTGCTCAAGTGAAGAAAATTGGACACAATGTTACACAACAGTAGGGAATAAGTCCGGCCACTGTGCATAAAAACGGACACATGCTTTATCTGACTCTCTAGCCAAGCTGGAACTGTCACTCAACATTCTTTCCATTCCCAAACGGCCGTAACTCGTCTGGTTTCCTTTGAAAGTTAAATCATCCCTCTGTCTTCTGAGCGGGAAGGTTCAAAATTCAAACCTACTCCCGCCCTAAACTAGTACTTCTCGTTCACAGAGGAGGACCCATCTAAGCAGAGAAACACTTAGACAACATATTTAATACACATGCTCAAAAACATCTAAAAGTGTTGGTGTTGAATGTGATCTTAACATGTAAATGTAATTTTAAAAAGTTAAAATATGCCTTAAGAAATTACCTTAACTTAAAACAGGATACAAATGAATGACTCAGATCACTTTTTATGTCCCATATCAAGCATGCACAGCAAAGTATTGCAGATGATTGCCTGTAATAATGGTGATATCTATACAGTCGGTACATATACACATGATTAAGACATTAAGTGGGGGTGAAAACACACCAGGCCTAGACTAGCTGTTAGTCAGACAGGAATGTCTTCAAAAAGAGGCCATAGGAGCTGTATAAATAAATAAAGGTGGCAGTGCAATGGGGGACACCCAGAGTAAAGAGGGGGTGGGGTGTGATGCAGCCCACAGAGGAAGCATCCCCTCCTCATCTTGCAGTTTCGACCTTGTAGGATGACAGATAGCTATTTTATGGCTGATGTCTGTCTATATGTCACAGCAAACCAAGTTCCTATAGAATAGTCCAGTGATTAGACCATACCATAAGAAATTAAAAGATCAATGGAATTTGTTTTGGCCCAAATGGGTAAGGTTTTACGCCTAAATTAAATGTGATGTTAGTTAGGGTTTTAGGGTTGATGCGAAGGGCACAGAAATGCAAGATGATATCTAATGCGTATTCTGTGATTTTAAAATGCAGCCTAACGTTACCTCTTTTAGCTGGTCGACCTCCTGCCTGACAGCCTCGTACTCGATCTCCAGGTCATCGTACTGCTGTTTAAGCTGCTGCTTCTCCTCCAGCACCGCCAGTCCGTACTCCGCCGCCTGGATCTTCTCGTTCGTGGTCTCACTCAGCTCCCGGGAGAGACGCTCGATCTCGGCCCGCATCCACTCCGGCGCGGCCTCCAACAAACAAACGGACATGGTCGGTACCGGTGACGATCAACCAACGTACGCCAGCTGATCTGCGACAAGGGGGATGTTGGGGCGTCTTCAAGAGGTGTAACCTTGAAGAAGAAGCGGTTGCTTAAATTCGTCTGTATTTAAATTGCATGATTGTTACGCTTGGGTTTCTCGTTGCCGGTCTTGTTTCTTTGGTCATGTAGATGAATCTGTTCCCTTATCTCCGACGGGGGAGCTCGTCGTTATCTCCTAAAAATGCTCCATCGTTGAGATCCTGCGTTTCCTTCACCTCTCCCCCGGCTTGTTGGAGCAATTGCGCCGGAGCAGGAGTACCAATTGCAAAGACAAGAAAAAGGATGTACAACTTCTGGTTTGTATTTTCAAAATAAAACTCTTGTCGACAAAAATATGAAAACATGCATCAGACCATGTGTTGTTGTTGTTGTTTTTTGCTTTGTTCACGTACTGAAATGAGGATGAAATACATTTAAGGGAGAACACATTTTGTGTGAAAACCTATTGATCATTTCCTAGTGTCAGCATACAGTGTCATGGCTCTCATATTTTATTTTGAAAGCACAACCGATAAACTTCCGATAAATTCATGTTTTTCAACACCGGCTTTTTTGAAACAGCTGAACGGTCCGTTTGAAGAAAAAAAACGCACCTACGCAACCAACAGGGCGGCAGTGCTTGTCGGGAAATATAGTACTTGTAGTACGTGAAGCCAACGAAAGGGGTCTACCGACGCCAGGAATTAAACTCATTTCCCAATATGCTTTGTTTATTTGCTTATGTGGAGCACGGAAATCTCTGTCCGTGTCGTTTGTTTTCCAACAACTGATTGCTCCATAGCAGTAGCCAAATGTATATTTGCTGCCATCTGTCGGAAAATTTTATAATAATAAAAAAGAATTCAGGTAAATGCATTGCATCTTCACATGTAACAGTAGACTGTCTGTATGTAACCTATGCAATAACATATTCACACCTTTGTCCCATTCAGAGTTTATATACTGGTTCCTTCACCGTCTCCCTATTTCCATAAATTTATATTACTTTATGCTTTCATTAATTGTATTCTTGTATTATATAATATCTTATTTATAGAAACGTAGTGTATAGCTTACCTGGTAGGCCTACACCATGTCCAGCGTATAGCCTAGACCTTTTTCAGGCAGAAAATGTTTTGTTGCAGGACAAGCACAGGTATTAATGGACCAGGTGCACAGGTATTAATGGACCATGTTTTGTGCATGCTGGATCACTGACTTTGCCTAGCCTACGGTGACACTGAATGAAAACAGAGACATAATTAATGTTATCTTACACCTGTTGTTTACAGTGATGGTCAGTCCGTAACTAAGTAGGCCTACATTTACTCAGGTTATATCCTACTTAGTCTACTTATAAAGTTTATGCTGCTTTATATTTTAACTCCACTACTTTCACCATGGTTAAATTTACAAAACACATGGTGAATTATAACATATGCTAATTGTTAAAGATCAGAAAAATAATTCTATAATAATACTTCTATTAAACTAGCCCTACACATCTATAACGTGAAAGAGGTGCGTCGGAGGGGGACGAGTAGGTCAAAAGTTGCAAAGAAACTCCCTTACACACTGGCAATGTAATAGCTGGCAACGTTTCGGGTCTAGTAAACATTGCCAGCTATTTATTTCTGCAAGTTAGACATTGTTTGGGAGTTTCTTGGCAAATTTTTAAAGATGAAATTACCACAAACAGTATATGATTAGCATGCATTAATGCATTTATCAACAATCCAGAAATGTAGTATACTACTTCTAATAGTACCTATAATACTTTAACTAGCCTACATTTAGCTGATAACAGTTCTCTACTTTTAATCAAGTCATATTTTAAATACAATATGTGTACTTGTAAGAAGTTCTTTAGTGTGGTATTGCTACTTTTACTAAAGCTGAAGGATTGGAGTTCTTTACACACCACTGCTTTTACACTGTGACATGTTTCCCGCTGTATTGGTGTACAGTATATTATATATAGCAAGACAGTAATGAATCCTGACTTTTCCAGGCTACACCTGGGGCACAGAGCATGTTTCATGTATGGATACTTGTTTTTTCCCCTTGTAACTGTGAACACTGGTTTAATTTGGTTGTAAACATGTCTTTCTGCCTGTGAACACATTTTACTCATGTAGTTACAAAATGTTACAATAAGTATCTTAACTGTCAAAAATAATTTGCTGTTATTTCACATAAACCGTTTTTGATTTGTCTTGGTGTAAATGTTCGTTTTTTCCCATCCTTCTGTTTATAGCGTGTTAACTTTTTTATATAATTGACCCCACTTCTGTGACGAATGTGCGTCACTTTGTAACACGTTATAATGCTCGCCTAGCTGCTAGCGTGGCACGCCCTCATACTCTGCTTCTGACTGGCTTGTAGTCCTTACCTGGCTACTGCGCATGTGCGACTCCCAACAAAGATGGAACAGAAGTGAGATGCCTCACTCTGTAGCTAAAACAGAGAGCTCAACACACAGGGTGAAAAGAGGAGCTGCAGCAATGTGCAGTACAACAAGAATATGGTGTTTTTTGAAAATGAAACCATGTAAACCTATTCTAATGTAAGCTCTAAATACAATTATGAACCTGAAAATGATCATAATATGAGCACTTTAAGTGATTTTCTGGATCTGTACAGACCAATCACAGACTTTCAGTGATTTGAGTATTTATATGTTATTCATAAATTGTAAGCTGCATAATCAAAATCTTGCAAAATTTAATAAAAAATAATCTTATCACATCAGTTCAAATTAGATAATAGGATTCATGATATATAATTTAGTGAAAATATACAGTATATTAGATGTATATACAACATAAAGTGACTATTCATAATATATAATATAATAATATTCAGAGTAAGGATAAACATGCAAGAATCCACAAATTTATGATTTGATATAAGATGTAACAGATACCAGAAACGTGTTGAAAAAGGTATAGATCGTTATGCTCACACAATCAGCATAATGAATTTAGGGATAGATAGAAATAAATCCAGAAAGGCTTTCTGTCATTTACAGTAATGTGGACAGCAGCATTTTAGGATTGCATTTGGATTATTGGCTTTGAAGTCTCTCCAAATCCTGTACATCATAGACTGATCTTTTCCCACCAACCTAAGCTTTAGCAAGGTGCAAGGTAAGCCAATCAGTTTTTATCTACTTGCTATGTCACTAAGGTTTCACTATTTGTAGCAGCAGGGTAGCAGAGTTTAAGTGTGATGAACTCACTCATGACACAAATACAAAATTGGTTTAAATGTATTCACAACAATAGACATGCATGTCATTAATCAAATACATATTAGACACGTTGAGAATCTGGTCAAGTGGACAGTTGGACAGGTCTTTCCTAATGACAATATGTGCATTAACAGACTATAATATAGAATAGACTAGAATATATTGTGGATCATCGTATCTCAACAGTCCAGCAGAAGGCAATAGTGATGTGGCTTTAATATGAGTTTTTGTTGAGGAGTGGGTGCTCTACTTTCATACCTGTACTGTAATAAGATTAGTCTAATCCAAGAGGAGTCAAGAATAGCCCAACAACGAACCCCCCCCGACCCCAGAGCTGCAGACCAGAGGAACCTCTTCATGGAGATAATTACAAAGCACACGATCTCTGCTACTTTTCAACACATTCTTGAGGTTAATTTATTCACATGCTTGATCTGTCATCCTGTTGAGATAGGTGGCATTCCACACAGGAGCGCACAGGATCCTGTGGGTTTCTTGTGTTGCCACATCCGCTAAACAGGGATAATCCGAGACGAATCAAGTCAAGTGAGGCCACAGGATTGACTTTCCACAGAGCTGGAGAGGGAAAGACAACATCAGAGCTGTGGAGATTGATGTTAGAAATGTTGGCAACTGCAGGTGTGAACCATTTGTGTTTGAAAATGGTGAATACAAGCATCTCGTCTTACTTACTACAGGTAAATCCGTTTTTTTTTTCTTCTTCAAATTAAATTTATTTTAGTCCATTTTGTTGTATTCTATGTTAGATTGGTCTTACCTTGTTAGCTAATTTAAAGTTGATTATTTTGCACATTGATTGGTCTTGAAGAGTGATAATGAATGTTGTACTGCGATGAGCTACTATGGTCAAACTACCGGCTAAGAGTAGCAGTTTGCTAATCCTTTAAAATGGATTATGTCTGCTTTACATTTGACTGAATATGATTTATGATGTCGATATTTGATCAAAATGTGTATTTGTAAGTGGTTCTCTCTAACTTGTCTTATCATGTAATGACATTTGAGAGATCTTTGTTCGGTTAATGTGTTTTTAGCTTGTGGACATGGTATGTCTTTATATTTGTTCTGGTTAAGATCAGGGACAATGTTTTTGTGTTGGCTGGACAATAAAGTTGATTCTATTCTATCTATAAAACATATGAATCACAAAGACTTTTACAGTCCAAAAAACAAAACAAAAACCCGAGATTTGGTTATTTATGAGATTAAGATGCCTTTTCTTGACTCTGTTAGGAAACTGCTTATAGAACAGTATTTCAGGCTTAAGGTAAGGCTCCACAGCACAAATAGTTTACAGAATGCATATGATAAAGTGTATAATAGAGTGTAACAAGGTATATATATGTCTGTCCAGGCTCTGCTATGACTGTGGATGCGAGTCTAAGTGACTGTTCATATGGCACTCCATGCAAAGACAAGCGGTGGAGCTCTGATGGAATTCAGTAAGTAAGGATGATAGTTGGTCATGAATGAAATGTATCTGTCAGCGATTAAAGAATGACTACATAAAAATGCAATTCTAATGCACCACTGGCTGTTTTCATTGTAATGCCCTGATGACAGACTTGCTATGCCTGATATAGTGCTGACACAGCGCTGTGGAAATCTGGCAATGTGAAACTATGCAATGCCAGACGAGGATTAGATACCTCTAAGTGAGCACATTACCACTAATGATCTTAAACATTTAGGCCTACATTTGGTGTTGCTCTAGTTTCTAAGGATATTAAAACTTTGTATTGGATTTTAATAGTGGTTTAGTCAGCTGAGAAACCACTCATCTAATAGTTTCATGGTATATTTTGACAAAGGAAATGAAATACAATGCATGTCACTTATATTACTAATAATTTTAGATTAAAGGGGTGATAGAATGCAAAACCAATTTTACCATACCATAGTCATAGTTGAATAACGACAGTTCGGTGGGTAAATAAGACATACATAGAAGCTCAAAATCCCATTGACACCCCTTTGCTATGAAAATCTCATATTTTGAAACTGCCGCTGAAAATGGGCGAATCTCAACAAAGCTGGAAGTTGACGTCAACCTCCCAAGACCTGTACCTTTGTCACGCCCATGGGTGTATTAAGAGAACGGTCACGCCCCAACATTTGCATAGGCTACACAACTGACCTGAGATCAGGTAGTCTTCTGAATCTAGGTCACGCAGATCTTTGCTATTCCATTACAAAATTCACTTCTGAAACCTTTTTATGCGAGAAATCAACTATGTAAAGCTCAAATATGGGCCGTTTTACGAAAATGGATGGCTAATTGCAAATTTTGTTTGACTGTGTGTCGGAGTTCAGCGGCCGGTGCTGCCTGGGTTGCTGCCTCGCTGCCTGGCCTGCTTTCCTTCACAGACCCCGGCCTGCTGTGAGCTTGATTGAACTCCGTTACGGCTGGCAGCCCACAGCACTCCATACCCGCCGCTGCTCTGACAGAGCTCCAGGGCCTGCAACTCCTCTCTTCCTGCTAAATGCCCCGTGTATGTGAGTGAGAGCACGGTCAGCGAGCTTGTTACGCCAGCAATCGCTTACCACAGGTTCCAGTTAATCTTTTAATGTGTGTAATTATAATGTGTTGAGTTATTTAAACAAACGATTGGGGAAACAAACGATTGGGGAAATAAACGCTTGTCCGCGAGTCTCATTGATAGAGCCTGCGGCTGGATGTAGCTCTATCAATGAGAGCTAGCTAGCCTCCTCTTAGAATTCCTCTGAAATTCACAAATATTCATTAACTTGAAATCGGACACCGTTGTTAGCTTTATAAGACATTTAGGTAGATGTTGTATAAGTGGCGTGACGAAATTCAAACTGTAAATATACTCGAATTGCACCGAAAATGAAGCTAACTATACGTGATTTGTAGCTACACATAGCTAGGATTGAAGGGACAGTCGCAGCTAACGAAACCCCTAATCTTCACAAATATTCATTAACTTGAAATCGGACACCGTTGTTAGCTTTATAAGACATTTAGGTAGATGTTGTATAAGTGGCGTGACGAAATTCAAACTGTAAATATAGCGCGGGTATGGAGTGCTGTGGGCTGCCAGCCGTGACAGAGCTCTATCTACCTCACAGCAGGCCGGGGTCTGTGAAGGAAGGCAGGCCGGGCGGCGAGGCAGCACCGGCCGCGAGGCAGCAACACAGGCAGCACCGGCCGCTGAACTCCGACACACAGTCTTACCAAATTTGCAATTAGCCATCAGTTTTCGTAAAACGGCCCATATTTGAGCTTTATATAGTTGATTTCTCGCTTAAAAAAGTCTCAGAAGTGAATTTAATAACGAAATAGCCCGACAAACAATGTATAACTTTGCAGTGTCTGAAATATGAGACCTGCTGTGGAGTCTCCCATGTGTTTCTATGTAGTTTGCTCAAACCAATCAGCGCGCAGCTCATTCTAAATATTCATGAGCATACCATATTTGGAAGAAAAGCTCTTGTTCCAAATAGAGCCATATTCACAGGGTAGTTAAGGGCCTAATAAAATAGCATTCGGGCAATTTTCAGCCCAACCAATGTTACATACCCCATTAGGAGACCTTAAGGAACAGTGTAAAATACCCTATATTATCATTCTATCCCCCCTTTAAAGTTTTGTGTGATATCAGATTTTTCTTCTTTTCTTTCCCCCTATAATAACTCCAGTCAGAGCCCCCAGGGCGAAGTACACAATAGTAGGAGAAGCTATACGTTATGTTATTCCTGAACATATGCAATGCTCAATCGGCTGTGGAGGTCAAGCCTGCAAGTATGACAACCCAAGTTACTGGAGTGATAACCAACAGGCCATAAAAGGCCTCTACTCATCCTGGTACATATGCTCATTCTACTTTGGCAGTTGTGATAGTACAACAAAGCATAACAGTTTTCCAAATATTCTATTCCATTTCAGTGTCAGTATCTATATATCCCACTAACTGTTCTCCATTGTTTCAGGGTTTCTGATTATTTTCTCGCTATGTCCAGACCCTCAACAGAAATCATTGAGAAGTATAACATCATTGATCAATTCAAAAGGTATACACAACTTTCTTTTTTTCAGCAGCTTCCTGACTAAGAACACACAGCACCTGAGGAGACGAGAATAATATTGTTGTTCATATCTCTGTTTGTGTGTGTGTGTCTGTGTCAAGGAATGGTATTAAAACAGTGATCAACCTACAGATACCTGGTGAACATGCCAGCTGCGGAAACCCTCTGGAGCCAGAGAGCGGCTTCTCATACCGCCCAGAGGTCTTCATGGAAAACAACAGTAAGTGCTTTACATAATAAGTGTTGATAAATCTGTATTGTTGCTCAGGTTGACTGAAAACATCTTACCATTTCAGTTTATTTCTACAATTTTGGCTGGAGTGACTATGGAGTGGCCAACCTTACCACTGTGCTAGACATGGTGAAAGTCATGGCCTTCGCACTGCAGGAGGGAAAGATAGCAATCCACTGTCACGCTGGTCTGGGCAGAACAGGTAGATTTGGAAGGAATGTTGTATGAAGTATCAGGACAGCCTGGTCTTTCATCTGTATAATCTGACATACAATGACGAGTTTCCCCTTCTACCCTGCAGGTGTGCTGTTAGCATGCTTCTTGGCCTATGCTACCAGGATGACTCCTAACCAGGCTATTTTATATGTACGTGCTAAACGCCCCAATTCCATCCAGACCCGAGGTCAGCTGCGTTGTGTGAGACATTTTGTCCAGTTCCTTGCACCTTTGAGGAGTGTGTTTTCCTGTGCTGAGCCACGATTCAACCCAGTCACCCTGTCCCAGTACCTGAACCGCCAGAGACACATATTGCATGGCAATGAGAGGAAGGAGCTGAGGCACCTCCCAAAGATTGTCCAGCTCGTGTCTAGGCTGCTGTTGGACATTGCAGAGAATCGACAGGTGATTGAGGAAGACATTCTTGAAGCCCCTGATATTGATGACATAGAGATGACTCTCAGCATCATTGAGAAGATGGGCCCTGAGTTATTAACAAAGGAGCCCCGCTTGCCAGGTGCGCCCACATTACCCAGACATTTCCACGAGCCACCAATCTTCTACCATCGCAAAAGTCTGAGCTACAGCGAGTCCGACCTGAGACGATTGGGCTCACAGCTCAACCTCCTCACACAACCTCCGGGCTCCATGTCACAGAGTAGTATTGAGATGTCTCTTTCCCCATTTGAGGCCACTTCTGGCGTTTCACACAGTCTAACAGGCTCACTCTGGCAAATCAAGAATGTAAAAGATGGAGCCGTTCTGCGGAAGAAAGTGAAGCGGAAAACCATTCAACGTAGTGAGTCAGTGGGAAACAATGAATCTACCAAATACATTGGCATGTTGTCCAGGTGGAAGGCAGAGCAGAGGAAAGAGTTACTAATGAATGGGACGAAGCCTCAAGACAGAGGAGTGGAGCAATCGGAGAAGTCAGAGGTGCCCTTTATTACCCTGCAGTCAGAGTTGTCCCTGGACGCCAGGAGGTTGCTCGTGGCACAGGCCCTGGCAGTGGACCTTTTTCTTGATGGAGAAGAAGAGCACAAAAACTATGTCTTGGCCTGGCAGGTAACTGAGCCATACCAGTGATATGGTGGTATTTTTAGAAATGGAGGGCATGCATGTAGAAATGCAACAACCACTTGAATTTGCAAAGACTAAAGTTATGCTAAAATATCAGTTATGTCAGCTATTAGCTGCTCATGACAGCCTACATTCACAGCCCCAACAAAGGCATTATTGTATGCTCACTACTCTAAATGTTGTCAACTCAAAATTTTGACAAAGTGACCATTCCAAATTAAAAGTAAAGGACAACAACCCAACCCCAAACAAATTGATCTATAATGATCTGACTGGTACATTACATACATACAAATGTCAGTTTTTATAATAATTTGTGCTATAACTTTGATAGCATCACAAAAGACCCCCCCATGTCTAGAACAATTTCAAAGATGCTATAATGATGTGAAAATTCTACACATTGCTGCTATGGCGGAACAGGCACAGTACATACAGGCAGACAGGGTCTAAAACGACTGCCGAATGTGTGCAGGCAGAAATGAACCAAGGCGGTGGCTGGGAAAGGCTGTGTATGGAGCGGGATCCCTTTATCCTCACTGGGCTCATGTGGGCATGGCTTGAGCAGCTTAAAGAGCCAGTCATCTCCATCCAGGAAGCCAAAGCCTTCAACGCCAACAACACTGATGCTCAAACTGTCCTCAACACACTTGACCAGGTCAGTGCGTACTATGTGCTGTTTCACATTTGAAACAACAACATTACTACAATGAATTGCCTGCACTATGAAGCTCCCGAATATAATTTTTGTTTTGTTTTGTTTAACCCTCATTTTCATCCCCTTTCCAGGCCTCTAAACAAACATTAACATGCATACTAAATTGTATGGCTCATATGATGGAAATACCAGAAGAGGTTGAAAATGCTTTCCTGAATCGTTCAATCAAAGCTTTTACCTGGGTAAGAAAATCAATACACCTAATTATTGGGATTCATTTCAACAATTTAATTAATTTCCTTGTCATTGGTTTCGTTTCAACAACTTGAGGGTTGTTTGCCTTTGAACAGATCAAAAATAACTCAGAGGATGGAAGCAAAGTGTACGAATCCATGACTACAGCCCTACGATGTGTCCTTGAGGACATGAGATCTAGGGTCATCGAAGCAGATGAGCCGCCAACGTCTCCCTTCTCTTTAACATAGGTACTACCAGTCATGCATATGTGGTGCACTGTCTGGACCTCTATGTGGAGGCATGAAAGAAAAAAATATGCTTTTGTGCCTTGTGGGCAAATTGTTTCAAATATAATAACTTTTCCAAGAGTTTGTCAATTTGAGCTAAATATAAAAATGTATCACCGTACATTTTGTCATTAGATTATTTTGTCAGAGATTATTGTCACTGATACATAACTATAATATGTCTCAGTATTTTCTTCTGTAGTGACATATTGAAGCAGGTGACAGGTGACGAAAGAATATTTAGTAAACATTATGCCTTAAGACTGGTCATATTCAACAGTGACATACCTCAGCTCCAAAAGTGTAGTCAATGAACATTATCCTTACACCTTTACAAACTTATTTTTTCTTAACAAGCACGTTTATCACACAGTGTATCAACGGAGGATTTCTCATCTGTAATAAATGTTATATTCTGGTTTGTGTAAACATAGACTTCCCATCCTAATGTCTGCATACAGTATATGATGACAAGTTCATAATTAAAGCAAATAGTCCTCCTTCTGGAGGGTTGTGCACACTCTTTGTAGGCACCTTTTTTTGGAGCAGCGACGCTCATGAGGTGAAAGAATACGCTTTTAAGACATCTTTCCCGTCCATCCCTTCTGCTGAGGCCACGATGCTGGAGTAGTCACAAGCAACATGGGTGAACCCTCTAGAAAACAGAGCACAGAGCATAACGTAACAAGATTAGGAAATTACTGCAGATGCAACATGAAGAATCAGAGAAAATACCTGTATTCAGGCTGTTGCATTACTAGGATACAGGCTGTTGTTGATACAGCAGACCACTAAAGCATACAGCATACTGTACCTGGACATTGTGTGAGAGCCTCCCAGTAAGTGGTATCGGCTCTCCAGGGTCAACCTCTGGTCTCTGTCATTTCTCCATGTCAACACTCGTAAGGAGAGGTCCTGAGATGCTGTCACCACACGAAAGCTGTCCTGTAATTGTGAAGAAACTTATACTTGGCTCTCTACACAGAGGATATATTGTACTGTATCCCAAACAAAAAGTTACAACAGGTGAAGGGATATTTCTTTGAATTCTAAATGAGGAAAACAACCTACCACAGATATAGAAGAAATAGGCATAGTATGATCTTTAAAGCTAGCAAGCAGGGCTCCTTTCAAAGAGTAGACCCATAGCTCCTGACCAGCTGCCAACACTAAGCAGTTGCTGTCCTTGGCCTCGAGAAGGATGTGTGAGGAACTGGTGTTCAATGTCAAGGGGAAGGACTCCACCTGCTGGACTACGATGAGAAGACATTCAAAATGATATCGGCACAAGCCAAAAACAACATTTAGGGGGAAAAATCTTTTAAATTCTCAAACTGAAGATTTCAGGATTAATTCTGAGATATTCAGTTGTAATATCAATTTTTTGGGTTACCCACTTTCACTCAACCTGTTTAACTTGCATATATGTCAATTTGTTTTTACGTGCATTTCCCAGAATGACATTTACTAATATTAAATTCCACAGAAGCTGTGTTAGATGTCTTACAGCGTTGGCATGCCAGTCATCCAGGGAATAAGCAAAATACACCATAAAATGATTCACCAACTGACTGCAATTTTCTGATGGCTTATACAAGATTCAGTACCACATGTCAAAGTCATTCTGCACATCTCAGTCCTCACCCTGGATCTCTGACTTGTACTTAGTTTTTTTAATGCTGACATCGAAGACAGTGAGGGCTTTGTTGTTTGGGCGCTGGTTATGGTGGATGATGGCCAGTCTGGCAGGCTGGGTGGGTATGAAGACAGCAGCCTGGCAGCCGGAGACCGGCACAGATTGGCACAGAGGATCTTCGCCCTCAGACGGTGAGTTCAAACTCTCAGTGTAAATCACCTGCCAACAAACCAAACATAAATCTACAAAATGTGTATGTAATGTTTTACTGTTCTTATTGACATGGACACCTATTTTCCCACTGTGTCATTGTTAATGCGGTAAAAGAAAACAGATGAGAACAGACCAATAAAGTCAGGCTGTCAAAGACAACAAGAAATACCTTTGGACTTAAATCATCATTGTCCTTGGTTCCAGCAGTGATCCATTTCTTGTCAGGTGAAACTAGGAGTGTGTTGACTTTAAATGTGTCACACACCATGACACTGGACTTTTGAGTCAAAGCTGGATCAGCTAGTGTACACACAGATCCCTGACTGGTTCCAACCTGGAAGAGAATATATTGACTTATTACTGCTTTTGTCCCGATTTGATTCTTTCACAAAAACAAAAGTTGAATAATACACTTCTAGAGACAATATATCATGAGACATTTCTAAAAACTAATTGTTTTCTAACAATAATGCACATCACATGTCAGTCTGACATTTATTTCATTTGTAAATAAGAACATAATACAGATTTTCTGCTTTTGCTCTGTTTAGCTGGAAACGGATATGAAACACAAAATATTTAGGTCAATCATTGGTTTAAAAAAAGAAGGAAAATAATTCTAGGGAAAAGAATCGATTCTAAAATGGTCATCAAAAAAATCACGATACATACGATTTCCGATTTTTTCCCACCCCTACTACTTACTCCGATTTACAAGCCCAGAAATTCTGAAGTTACTTACAGTCAGAAACCAATTGTTGTTGATATTGTACTGTAGTATTGTACAGTGTGGAGATGCAGTAGTAAAGGAGGCCAACTCCTGGCCGGTCTGACCCTGCCAGGTCTTGATGAGGCCTGTGGAGTCTGCTGTGATCACAACGTCTTGCTTTTCATCACTTACAATCACTGTCAAAGGACTCTGCACAGGACTGCACCACAGGAGTTCACCCTGAGAGAAAAAAAGGAGCAACATCAGGTGTCTTAGTGAGGGAATTTATTCTAGTGAATTGCAATTTTCGACCAAGAAGAGGGAACTGTCAGAGTTTCAGTAATGTTTAGCTGGAATGAAACCTCATACACCTGGCTTGCAGTACATATGACTTATAGCCTAGTATAGATGAAAGGTCTGAATGCAGCATGATGCCTGCATTCGGACAATGTCACTTTCGCATCTGGCATTACCTTGTGGCATCGCGGATCGAAGAAAAACTACTTGTAAATGAATTGTGGTTAATGTAGGTTTTAGATATGGGCAGCATTAAAGTGGACTTGTACATGTTTTCTGAGGCATGATCTATAATTTCTGTATGAAAGTCATATAATCAATTTAGGACAGATGAAAAACAAGCCTAATCAAAAGCATACAGATAAATATACAGAAACTTGGATTAAGTAGATACCTCTGTAACTCTGTGCCTCCAAACATGACAACATTTTTGCATTGGTACAAATACTTTAACATGGTAATACTGAGAATGCAGGATGATATGCCGAAGGTGTTGGCACTGACATTTTGGATGTCCCATGCTCGGACTGTTCCATCAGTAGAGGCGCTGCACACTGTGGCACTGCTGCTCCAGATGTCAGGATGCTGAGCTGAATTCCCCTGCAGGTACACCAACCCCACCACCTTGCCTTATGGACAGTATGCCAGATGTAAAAAATTGATGAGAGACATTATGAAGTCATGCAAAGGAGATCCGAGAGAGAGAGAGAGAGAGAGAGAGAGAGAGAGAGAGAGAGAGACGGCGTAGCCTACCTGTGTGTCCTCTGAGGCTTTTGCAGGTGTAACCTCCTGACCTCCCTTCCGTCATCTTCATCTCTAAACGGCAACGTCGCAGGTAGTATCTCTTCCATGAGTGATTCCCGTGTTCACTCCCCAAAACAGCAAGGTTACAGAAGCCCCAGCTCTGCAGACACATCCTCCTGAGGGGAGCACACAATTGAATGCGTAGAAATGTTTCGATTTGAAATGTTATTCCCAGATGCATCTACTTTAACTTTCATAAACAAACAAGCTTAATTATTTAGACAATAAATTAAAAGTTATATTGCACAGCTACTTCCGCAAGTTGGACACTTACCTTACACACACAGGAGGCACTTATTAAATCTTCCTCGGGCAAGAATGTAAAAATATGAATAAGGCAATCACCGATCAAGTGCTGGGGATGAAGATCCATACTGACATCAATAATATTGCAGCTCCTCGCCAACTGTACGTCAAAGGAAAAGCTACATTTGGGGTTGCTACGGAAAGAATAAAGGGACAAGAGAGAGTGGTTTGTTTAGGTTTTAGCCTGCAATGTCTTTACTGCGCCACCAGATGTCGTCACTATAAAGGTAGGTGATCCAGGGAAATGTCCAATACGCAATATGCACTACAGGTAGCGCGCATCTGATGCGTTATTAAACTAAGAAGTCGATGGAATTCTACTTTTGAATAAAAAACAACTAAAGTAAATACATGCATGTATTAAATGTGTGATTTACACCACATGTTACCTGAGTGGAGATAGTATAACTCCGTCTATTTTTGAGGTAAAAATAAATAAATAAAAGTCAATGCTTCTAACTTGTTTTGTTTTAATATTGTTTCTCTGCAGCGTTTTGTTATGCTTACTTTTGGCAAGTGAGTAATATCTGCGTAAAAATAAGCATATGTCCATATTACGTTGAACCCTGATCCACTTATAGTAACCAAATAAAACGCCATCCCAATCAGTCAAGGTGAATTCACTGCAGAGGAGTGTGTGTGAGTGTGTGTGTGTGTGTGTGTGTGTGTGTGTGTGTGTGTGTGTGTGTGTGTGTGTGTGTGTGTGTGTGTGTGTGTGTGTGTGTGTGTGTGTGTGCGATTCAGCCCTGGCGGGATTCTTCAGCAGGGCCCCATGTCTCCTGTGAACACGCCCCAGATAGATGAGCCAGATATATAGCCAAGACCTGCGGGTAGCAGAGGAACTGTGAGAAAGAGATAATCGCACTTGCTCACCTCACCAAGAGTTACCTGTGACACCCTCGCAATGACAAGAGGGCCCAGCGAAAGGGGGCCACATAAAGGGAATTTGGATGATACACTAGCCGTCAATTTGTAAAAAGTTTTTCCCGACCGTCTACTGTTTTTTTAAATGCTTTTCGTCATTTTGGAGTTCCTTTGGAGTTACCTGGGCTGTGATCGATCGGAGAATAAGCGAACCGAGTTATTCATCAGCTCTTCGGATCGTTGCATGAAACTGAGTGCGGGGCCGCAATGAGTCGGAGAACAAGACGCTGGATTTTAAGAGTTTTACTTTGTCTGGGAATTGTTTATTTAAAAATTGGGTGAGCTGCGCTTATTTGACTTCACATTAGTTTGTTATTCTCAAACACGAAATACTTTAAAATTGTATCTGTTGTTTGTCCTTCAAAAGCGCCTACTGTATCCCATATGTGCTCAATAGCAGGCAGGTGATTTTACGTAGGCTACGGAAGAAAAACAAATTAAGAGAAGAGTTCAGTTAGACTCGTGGCAACTGCGTCCTTATCACTCATGGCATTATTTTATGATAAAGGCTGGTCAAAAAAATCATACCGGTATAATCATTTAAAAATATCTACAACCTTAATGCTGTCTTTAACGTATATAATTAGTGCTGCATTTTAGCTCTGACATGTTATAGAATCTCTTATAAACTGGAAAAAAATATTTTTTGATGACAATTCTGTTAAAATACAAATGTAAAAAGGTGACGCCAAATCCTCCAGCATCGAGCAGTCTATTTTCCAGGATATATTAAATATTTGAATTATGACCATGAGCTACTATTTAATAAACCAAACATGCATTTTATTTAAAAATGTTATGTAAACTCTTTAGGATGAAAAATAAACTCAAACTAACAGCCAAACATATTCAAAATGGAAAATGCATGGTCGATGGCCACCTTTTCTCAGTAATATCCATCTTCCATTCACAGTGGCTTCTCGTCGGTGGTGGCCCTAGGTGCGAGCATAATCTGTAACAAGATCCCCGGTTTGGCCCCCAGACAACGGATTATCTGCCAGAGTCGCCCCGATGCCATTATCGTCATCGGAGAGGGAGCCCAAATGGGCATCAACGAGTGTCAGTTTCAGTTCAAAAACGGGCGCTGGAACTGCTCTGCGCTTGGAGAGAGGACAGTCTTCGGAAAAGAGTTGAAAGTGGGTATGTTGCTGTCTGTTAACGTTTGTTTACAGTTTGAAACGTTTCCCCCCCCAGCAGTAAACACAATGTATTAATCACCTTGCACAATGGGTATTCATGCGCGTTGTGCGTAAAATGCGCACATATCTCTGGCACTTTTATGATTTCCCTCAACAATGGTTGATATTCACAAAACGCAGGGCAAAACAGATTTTCCTTATTTAGGGGTATCAAAAAGTTATATTATTACCTGATGCCTTGGAAAAATAAAAATAAATTACCTTGACATGCATCCTTTTCCTCATTTTACAAAATATAATCTAAAAGATGGTGCTCTTAAATCCAGCCAACACCTGCACCAGAATGTCATCTGTCCTGAATTATTGCATTCAAAGTATAAGGAGTATCCCATAAGGAGTCAGTGTCATTTGCTCTAGACTATTCATTGAGAAGGGCTTTTCTATAAAAGGTATCTGAAGCCAGCACTGTAACAAAGCTCTTGTGACTGTTGGCAGCCTTTCTTTTCAGCCCAGCAGAGTCTCTGGAGACACATTTTCTCTGTTCTTTATCCTGTCTAGTGATGGGTGCTGTGGCTCTCACTGTAAGGCCGTAGATCTTACCACGGGTATAAGTTACAATGGGGCAAAGCCAAGAGGAAAGTAAGACCTGAAAGTACTAAATTAGAGAAACAAATGAGTTCAAATCAATATTCCTCTCGAGAACGGATGAACTGCAAGGGATGCTGTAATTATGGCTGGAGTTTTGTGGCTTGTTTGTTGGCTACTATGAACTGATAAAGTGGATTAAAGACGGTTGGATATCCAGGATACCAATAACAGGAAGACCTAACAAGGTTTAATTATATTTTGTCTAATGATGCCTTTATGGCTACAGTCAATGTTGGAAGTTGATAACAGATGATGCTTTATAAAACTATTTAGATAAAAACCTTAAAATAATTGTAATTTATTTTTAGTGATGTAAGAACTATTGTTAAACAAAGAATCCAAATACCCCTTTGTGTAATGGTCAGTAGCTTGGACCAGCTGTTTGAGGCCATCTTGCCTGCTGCTGTTGGAAAGAAAGGATTATCTCTTCATGCTGTTGAAATGAAAACAGTTTGACAATTTTTGAATGAGTGGTTTTAGCTCATCAAGAGTCTTGGTTTGTGTTTCCAAGACAGGAGTTTAAGTCTACGGCTTGGACAGCCATACCAAATAGATTGGTTTCACTGATCAGAAGGCCAATGGTTGTAAATTAATGCCATTGTTGATGCCCAGGCTGAGTGGAGCTATAGAGCGCGCAATTGTTCTTAAAGCGAAGGAGCGAATGACCCGTGAGCTGACATAATCCTTACTGGTAATGCAAGGTGTATCAGCTTTGAGCCATTTTAGGCCTCAACTGTGTTTGCACTTGAACTTTGTAGTTACACTAAGCTGTAGGAGATGAGGTCCATATAAAGAGGCTGGATACTGAGAGGTGCATGACTCTGTAGAGATGAAAGAGAAACAAACATGGCAGAAGAACAGTGAACTGGCACTTCTAGTTCAATTTAAACAGGAGTTTGAATTTTTTGTCCACTCTCTTTTTTTATATCTTCCATCTCTCATTGGAAGGTAAGGAAAAATTCATATCATCTCTTTGCGGTGAACTCACGCACTCAGAACTGCAGAGGAAAAATTAACAACGGTGCAGTCAGAACTGACTGACACACCTTCTTTTTTGGCACGAAGCCCATTAAGTCTATAAAAACGTCCACATAATTGATGCCTCAATATCAGTTTTTTTTTTCAATGGCAAGGGCACCCATCCAAGATGTTTATCAAAAAACAAGGCAGCTTACATAGTGAACCGGGTGGCAGGAGGAAACACGAACAAGGTATGTTTGTTTTGAACAAACAGAGACAAGAGGAGTTTATTTACACATAGATATGATGGATGTTATAACCAGGAGTTTCCTGTTTGCATGATAATGAATCTCAGATCTGAATATAAAAACATACTTCTCGTTTATTATGTTTATGAATATTACATCATGGGCTGTTTTTACATTGTTTTAGAAGGGGAAAGTATTCCTTTGTTTGCATTAAGATATATTAGACTCTCGCTTATTATTCGACTGGAGAACTTTGCTTCAGGATTTGTCTATATGAATCCTGTCAGATTAACCTTTAGTTATTCGTCGATATTTCCGTGTGCGTGTAAATGATTTGTTAGCTGGACTCAGGTGAGATAACGGCAGGATGAAGATTCTGATGTCAGTGCCTTATGAGTTTACACAGAATGTGACAGTTTCTGAGTGGATCAATAGCCCTTCCTTTCCGACAACCCTCTTATTCATACTGCTTTGTTGACTATACTGCCAGTGTTCATTTTGGTTCATGGGCAGGACGGTTTCCAGGTCAGGTTTCAAAACACTGTAGCCCTTGAGTGATATGTCAGCAAGACTGTGATGGAAGCACACATACTGTTAATGATTACTCTCCGTTTCCTATTTATTTCCTGTTATGTACTTATTGTATTTCCCTTAAACTTGAGGAGAAAGACCATGACATTCTCTAATTTCAAAAAATATCAATGTATACCTGCAACGTTTTATTCATCCCCCTCTTTTTCTGCTCCACTAGGCAGTAAAGAGGCTGCGTTCACCTACGCCATCATTGCAGCAGGGGTGGCCCACGCCATTACAGCCGCCTGTACACAGGGTAACCTGAGTGACTGTAGCTGTGATAAGGAGAAGCAGGGCTTCTACAGTAAAGACCAGGGCTGGAAGTGGGGAGGCTGCTCGGCAGACATCAGCTACGGCCTGGGCTTCTCCAAAGTATTTATCGATGCTCGGGAAGTCAAACAGAATGCAAGGACACTAATGAACCTCCATAATAACGAGGTGGGACGCAAGGTAAGTGATTAGCAATTATGTCTCCTTATTCAGCACAATGACTTTAAAGATCATAGAATTGTTCTCCAAATTTGAATTATTTAAAGGCACAAAGAAAATAACAGTAAGTGAAGACTAAAGATAATTGTAAACAGTGGTTAACAAGTCTAATGCTGGCCTCAGTAACTATTATACGTGCCATGATGTGGTGTGGGTGAACCTTGCCAAGACCGAACAAGCAGGCTGCTTTTAAGGGACTTTTAACTGGCAGGGTTTGATTACATCCCAGATCTCTGCACTGAAAACAGATTGACACTGTACAAAAAGGCATTAGCCCAAACTCCCTCCCCTCCCCATGGGATTTGCACCATTGGGACAGTATACAGTTACCTTTATGACAATCCCCACCCACAATTTCTCTAACATCATAAACCCACATCAGGTGCAATGTGCTTGTACATGTAACACAGGGGTGTTTACTGTTTGGTTATCATCATTAATTAGTATGTATCTCCGTAGCTGTATAGAAGATTTTAGTGATATGCACTTCACTTGCATACCAACTCTAATAACAGTTTCAATTCAGTCATTACGCATAAGGTCCAAATTGGATCTTCATTAAGTCAAAATCATTTTAAATATACCATGCCATTTTTTTTACTGTCAGACCATAATGCAAAAGCTACAAAGGACATTCATACAACATAAAAACGGAATGGTAGACAACGATGCGATAAGGAAAGGATGGTTTTCATGATACGTTGACCTGCTCATTCAATGGCTTTTCTGCATGCATGGCTGCAGAACACTGCAGAGTCACAAAGAGACTCCAGTAAGTCTCGAGGTTCGAGATTGAGTGGAATAATTTGCCAAACAGCTAAAGTGAGGTTGGAGTTAGAAGACTGAAGAAGCAGCTTTGCCCAAGTTAACTCATATCCTCTCTCTCTCTCTCTCTCTCTCTCTCTCTCTCTCTCTCTCTCTCTCTCTCTCTCTCTGTCTCACTGTGCCAAATAGCCTGATTCCCACAACTAACACGTCCATCCCCACAGTGGCTGAAAAGCCTCCTCGCACACAATCGTACCCAGTAGATCATTTTCTATGTGCACCATGAATTCAAATTGGCTTATCTGGACAGCTAAATTGCCTCCCAGGAAAAAGACTGTACTTGTGGATTTAAACTTAGCTATTTCGTTTCTCTTCTTTTTGCTAATAAATGGCCTCTCTGTTTTGATAGTAACCCCCTGCTCCTTTTTTATGCTAATCAAAAGCAGTGACACTGAGCAGGAGCGCTGTTCACAGCTCCCTGGTCGCAGACGTCCGGACAAAAGCTGTCACAAGTGTTGGTCACAGAACAACTGATGGATTAGCGAGTTGAAGCCAAGGGTTTTATGAAGTGGTTTGCTCAGGAAGAGGTTTTTTTTCGGTTCTTGTTCACACCACGTCTGTATTTGGGTTTTATTGTTACAGTTCACTTGCCAAGAACACGGAGGCATAAATATCTCGTCAATGGCTTTAGGAGACCATATCGCATACCAAACTCCTAACATTTTAGCAAAAGGAAATCGCAATTGACCTTGTTGCTAAAGAAAATTCCAGTTTCAGTCAATGGCACTTCTCATTGTCATCAGTTTGGGGTTTAGCAGTAATCCTAGTCACTCGGCGCCTTGTACAGTCACTCTTGACATTTATATGTTGTGTGTGGTAACTACACACACAGAGGCTGAAATCTGATACATTATTTTGGCTTCTGTGTATATGGTATCACACAGCTATGTGGTGGGGCTGTATTTAATCCCCAACCATGGTGTATTTGTCAGTCACATTGTTATTAAGTTGCACATTTGTCATTTGCCTTGAAGTGCAAGAGTTGAAATGGGAATTAAGACAGTTTGAGAGACACCAGGGGTTCATTCTATGTCTGTATGTAGACATAGAATGTAGACAACTATTGTGAAAAAAAGAATATATATATATATATATATATATATATATATATATATATATATATATATATATAAACACAATAATATTTCTTTAGCAGATAAAAGCAAGACATTGTTATAGTAAACTGCATGGTAATTGGCTTTAATAATCTAGTATGGCTGTTATTAACCTATCATCAGAGTGTATCTATCACTCCTCACTGGAGTGTTTTTACAGTTGTTACCACGTTACTAAGTTGTTTTTGTGTGTCTAGGTCCTGGAGAAGAGCATGCGACTGGAATGCAAGTGTCATGGTGTCTCAGGCTCCTGCACCACCAAAACCTGCTGGACTACGCTTCCCAAGTTCCGCGAGCTCGGCTACATTCTCAAGGAGAAGTATGCCCTTGCTGTGCACGTGGAGCCAATCAAAGCCAGCCGCAACAAGCGCCCTAAATTCCTCAAGATCAAGAAGCCTTACTCTTACCGGAAGCCTATGGATACAGACTTGGTGTACATAGACAAGTCGCCTAACTACTGTGAGGCGGACCTTGTGACGGGGAGCTTGGGGACACAGGGCAGGGTGTGTAACAAGACTATGATGCAGCACATCAGCGGCTGTGACTTGATGTGCTGCGGCCGGGGATACAACACACACCAGTACTCCCGCGTCTGGCAGTGCAACTGCAAGTTCCTGTGGTGCTGCTATGTTAAATGCAACACCTGCAGTGAGAGGACAGAGGTGTACACATGCAAATGAGAATATTTATTGGATGGTGTGTCTGTGTGTGTGTGTGTGTGTGTGTGTGTGTGTGTGTGTGTGTGTGTGTGTGTGTGTGTGTGTATGATGATGTTTGTGAGCGTGTGGATTCGTGTCTTTGTGTTTTCATGGACAAACTGGAACGGTTAAACTTTACAAGAAGGCTGGTATTGCAGTCTTTTCATACATAATGAGGAACTACTGTACTGTGTATACAGTAAGATGAAGATGGGGAGTCCTGATTCTTTTGCACGCAAAGCTCTTCACCCCTCTTCTTGGACTGTTGTGTTCATTGTGTACCCTGGCATGTGGGAGCGGGTGCCCACAGTGTGAGCCAGTGAAACAACAATTTTAAGACTTTTATGCTATATGGACATTTAGCAAATGGACTTTGCCAATGCAAATGCATTATGGTGGATATGATTGCTGGGCAGGACACACTGCTGTAGTTCTCACTCTGTGCGCAGATGAAATGACACAGCCATTTGGAATATTTAACATACTGTATTTAGAGAATGAAAATAATTAATATTAATTTATTCTATAAAGAAAAAACTACTGATTTTGTCCATTATGGATCAAAAATAACTACATGTTGGGTTTTAGTTTATTAAGGCAATCAAAACTTATCCACACACTTGTTAAAACACTGGATTTGAATCTGCCTGGAATAATGTGTTTTAGAATGTTTTTCCAGATGAAACTGGATGTAGGCTACTCACATTGACCTTCTGACCCTCTCATGAGTTTGTCTTCCCTCTGTTTGCTGCTAGTCTAGAGAATCCCACTTGTTGAGGTCGAAGGCTGTGCGCTCTACTTACTGTCTTCAATGGCATTGCTTACTTCAAGCCAATTTAGCTTAACAGGACTTATTCACTGATCAAAAACACAGGCACATTTTCCACTTTTGGTAAATATTGGTTCATAGAGTATATTTTGTAAAAGCCTATTTTTATATGAATGTCTTATTTATATATTTTGCATATTCAATGTCAAGTTCTGACTCTGACACCTGTGTTAAAATCCCTGTGAAAAAAGCTGATATATGTAAGTTGGCCCCTGCTGTCTGTCACTGCCATAGTTGCATATTGTAAGTGATAGAAACTGTTTATATGTGTCTGTGTTTACTGCGTTTCATGACTACTACTGATGAAATACAGGAACAGAATAACACTAAAAATAAATGATTTTCATTATTGCTTCCTCATGCACCCAAGTCTCACTCACAGTTTTGCAAGCACATACATACTTGAACAGTTGAAATGCACTGTAAATGGCTAGATAAATATAACAAAGATATATGTATTATATAACTATATGACAATTGAAAAAAAAAGAGAAAATTGACCTTAACATTTCCTTGCCATAAACCAATGTGTTACTGGAGTTGTTGAACTTTTTTTTATGTAAATAGTACCTTAATTGCTCATTACATAGGAATCAATTAACCGTTAGAGTCATTACTTACACTTTCAAATGGACATAAATGTAAATCTTTATTAATGGTAGCTACATTGTGGTTTACATCATCATCAGGCAATAAAATAGGGATAAATATTCTCAAATATGGTAATTCAAATGGTCACCATGGAGATAAATCAGTTCTCAAAGTGCTTATCCTACAAGAACAATGTGTGCAATGCTGGGCTGCAGAAAGAGAGATGTCCTTTGAGAGGGGAAAGTTATTCAGGCTTAATTGAGGGCCCATCTTGCAGACTGGGAAGCAGTTGAATGTGTCAGAGGAGAAAAGTGTTTGTGCTCTAATGGTAGGGTACCGGAGTAATTGATGAGACTGGTTGGGCAGACTGTCACGGAGATGACTTGCTCAGTCGGGGGAGTGGGAGCTGTCAGGTGATAGATGACTCGCACATCTGCTTCATTCACTCCTGGGCCACTAGTTGCTACAACAACTCCAGCGCAGCAGAGAAAATGCAGGGCAGTCTCCAAGAGAGGCCGGCCGACGTGTCAGGAAAATGTTAACGATGCTAAAGCCCACAATCGTTACAGATTCCACTCTCATCGGCCTGGAAGTGGAGTGGGGAGACTGGCCCGAGGTGTTGACGGAAAACCTGCTCCCAATAATCTCCTGGGATTGACAAATGTAGCCTGTAAAGTTTTCACCTGTGCTGTATTTTAGAACATTCCCACATGGGCATTTTCCTTGCAAAACCTAAGAAAAAATTCTCCCACAGAAAAAACTGAGGCACATGAGAATCCAGATTTAATTTTGAGTAGATTAGCCATATCATGTGCCACAGGCAGTGATAATCTGAGAGAAAAGGGCATGAAGGGGATACAAACAGAGGCTTGTCTCTGTCAGACAAAAGCTTTCAGCTTTCATAATATTGATACAAAAGACTCGCGCATAAGAAAAGGCAGCTGCTCCAAAAGCTCTGGTTAAACCTAAACTAGGGTTTTGTGTGTAAAACGCACATCACATTATCTCATGAACAAAACACGTACATCTCAGAATCCTTTATATGTGTCCCTTATATACCTTCACTTGCGGTAATCTAACATATGAATGACAATGGCAAAACCCCAGGTTTGTGTGGATACTTTCGAATGTGGTGCTCTAAGGTTACAAGGTGCCCTTAGGTTCCACTAATGCGGATTCATCATTCACACCATCAAACCTTTGATGCTATTATTTACAGCATAACATGTCTTTTTTTTTTTAAACAAACAATGTAGTTTAGCTACTGTTCTAGTTAATCCACCTGCAGTGTTTTCCAGTCAGGTGCAAAAACACCACCACACAGAGGCCACAGTCACTTCTTCGCCATTGAGTCACAAGCACAAAATACCACCTTCTTTGATATCGCAGCCTAAGTCAGACACCCTGCAGGATCACTGAAAAGCTAATTATACTCTTAGCTATGTTTCTCCATAAACAGGACCAAGGGTTGCCAAAATGTTCAGGGGTGTAATATCCATGTTGCTGTGAAGTGGGGTTGCCTTGCCCTTTGGAGTTTTGTTTATAAGAACACACACACACACACACACACACACACACACACACACACACACACACACAAACACACACACACACACACACACACGCACACACACACATACTCACCCATCACCTGCAGTAGTTGGAAGTTGGTGGTAGCAGCAGATTTATGGTTGGTAGTCTGGCTCACTCCCTGTGTTATTACTGGAGGCCTGCCACAGCTTCCCTATCTGCTCCCATGACCCAATACATCAGGGCGGCCCAGCAGTGTGCTCCAGCCAGCAATTAATGTCAAAGCCAACAATGAGTCTTTTAACACATAGTTAAGCAAGATCCATCATGCTTTTCGTTTTATCATTAGATCGGCCTTGACTACGCTGATGATCAGATTGATAGCTGGAATCAGAATTGAACCGATGATGCAGACATTTGCTGAAACCAGTGATAGAATTCAGGATTTATTTCCAATTCATCTCATGAACCTAAACCTAATTACAATGAACAAAGGGATCATATTTCTTTATACAGTATTACCTGTTCTGTTCTTTTTTGTGTCTGCATGACATATACTCACAGAATTAAAGTTACCCATGACATAGATAGCATCTTGTGTTTACTTCCAAAGAAGACCAATATACCACCAATGAAGAAGGAAATGACTCATAATTTCACAGTGAAAGAGTTGTTAAATCAACATTTTACAGGGCCTTCATTAACGCAAGGCTCTGTGTGTGTGTGTGTGTGTGTGTGTGAACTATTCTGTTTCAACAGCTTCCAACGTTTCACTCAAACAAGTGGACAACACTAAAGACAATAATTTGAAGGAGGAGGAGGAGCGAGAAAATATGCTCTCCAGTTTTTTCTCTCCCCTTCGCTCTCTGACCATAAATCTTCTGACACATGATTATGTCAGTCATACTTTTGTTTTTCCTCTGGTTGAGACATGCACAAGCACCTGAGCGCTGCACAGTAAATTGCAGAGCACAAGGTTGTCTTTATGTGATTCCAGAGATACTGCATGGGCGCAGAGCTCAATCATGCACTCTCTTAACAGAGTGCTGTTTGAGACTCTGCGATGGAAGCCAGAGATAGCAGACAATATATCCACTCCCCACAAGAGAGAGATCCACAACTGTTTGGCACTTGCAGGGGGGGCTGTCTATCTGACTTCCCATGGTCTATCTGATTTTACAGGTAAACACAGTGGTCAAATAGCTTCAAGGTATTGTCAGCGGCATTAAGGTAAGAACACAGGCTGGATCAGCTCTTTGGGGGGATTTTGAAGGAGCCATTTACAACGATTTGAGTGAACATACCGGCCCGCTTAACCTGCCTTTGGAAGCTTTTGAAATATGTAATCATGGAACAGTAATACATCCGATAAATGGGGTAATGAGAACTTCCAGTGAGTGTGTTAAAAGCTGCCTTTGATGGTGTGTAGTGTTGTATCTTCAAATGATCTGAGCAACCCATATGATACTTTTCCTTGTTTTTGGAGTGGTTTGAAACAGGGTTATAGAGGGCCCTCATACCTGCTCCCCCCTCCCCTCCTCCAGAAGACGTCACCTGAGCTAAGCTTACAGTAATCCTCCGACGTCTCGGGCGTCCTGACACGGGATGTTTTGAACAAAAACACCAAACTCACTACAACCCCGTAAAACTCAGAGACGCTTAGGAAATATCACTGATCTTCATCCAGCGTCATGACACTCAGCCAGCCATATTCTTAACCTGACAGCCATTTCCCTGCCCACACAGTGCTGGCAGCTTCTCCTTTTGATTTAATTGTTTGTTGTTGTTTTGACAAGACGGCAGGTTCATTATAAACCACAGCGTCACACGTTATAGGCTTCACTTGTTATCTCCTGATTAGGAAATATTTTCCTCACGTGAGAATGGAGACAATACTGAAATGAAATCTGTATATTAGGCAACCAATTAACAAAGGAAAGGTGCACAAACAAGTAAACATTCTGCGTGCACTTTACTGATGGTGTCATAGCTTCCAAGCTCCCGTCTCTTGGCTCAACAGTTCAGAAGGAGTTACAATGAAGACTCTCCTCTAGCATCTTGTAACCTGTCCAGACATGTTTCTAAATGTATCATTGCAGAAAGCTATGAAACAATTTGAGCTGATGCTGCCAGTTTAAATAACTAAACCATGTGGTCAGAGCTATTATATCATTAATCTTCTCCCTCTCTCCACTCATGCTTTGCCAAGAGATGGAAACACCCTCACCTTCAACCCAAAAGAGGTAAAGAGATACCTGAAAGTACTTCTTTTGATATGTATCCCACAATGCTGGTGACAAAAGTGTTTTGAAGTCAGTGCCACAGACCTTTTCAATCATGTTATCTTCATTTCCTTCCCTGCTGCTGAATTGAAATGCATATCCCAGGAAAGGACATTGAAAGATTTTACTGTAACAACACAAAAAACGTGTTCTGCACAATTACAATTTGTGTATATGTGTCACAAAGTGGCCTTTGTATGTGGTTAATTGCGTTTACAGATGTCATGAACTGTAATAACCACTTGTATGATGTTTTATGTCTCTGAATCCCTGTAAATAATAGCCACTGTTGGCTGTAAACAAGGTAGAGGCTTCTGTATAGATGTCTGACAGGTGGTATCTCAGGTCATTCTGTTCATTCCTCTGAAGATATTTTCCAGTTGTCACTTATCCCCCTACAGTACATGCACACAACCACTATTAAGTTTCTAATTCACCTTAAAGAAAACTGAATTGAAACAAGTAATGTGCACTGAATGACCTCGGAGTCATTCAGTGACAGTGCTAGATGAGGCTGTGACAGTGCTAGATGATCCAACAGTTCAGCGCGGGGTCAGAGGTTTGTCTGTAGGGCAGGGGAACACAGCTGGATGCTCTGCTCTGAGTTCGGCTTCAGTGATGGTAATGAGATAAAGAATAGGACAAAAGGGAAGCAGGAGAAAGAGAGCGATGGAGGGGAGAGAATCACTTTCACTCGCCTTTAATGATTTTACAGAGGCTTTATACCTACAGTATGTTGATTTATGGTTATTGTAATGCTATATTGCTGTTGTTGCCTTTACAATACCGAGCACAGGCAATACAAATGGTATTTTCTTTAGCTGGCCATTCATTAGTGAGTGTCTCCTCTTGGCCTAGTTAAATCCAGAATGAAAGCCTGATGGGTAGTGACTCCTGATACTGTGCCAGAGAGTGACAAACACCCTAAAGGGTTTCTGGCAGGAAGTCTTTAGATTCTTTGCTCTTTTGCAGCCAAAGAAATGACCCTGCCATGCACTGACAGGGACAGAGTTGTATATCGCCTACATTTGACACAAGGAGAAGAGTATAAATATGATCCAGACTATAATCTGATGTCACCTGCGACTCCTGAAGAGGGAACAAAAGCAGCCGAAGCATTGTCAGTTGCCACAGATACCCGAGCGATCTCTTCAATCATAAATCACAGCTTTTCAAAAGGGTAGGTGTCTGGTGACAGGACGAGCTGGCCGAACAAAGCGTTGTCTGCTGTGACAGAAACTTAGATGAAGTGGAAGCGGTTCCTCAGAGTGCCAGACCTGATGGTTTCTGCTGAGAGGGCACCAGTAGAGCAGACTGAGAGAATCAGGATGCATTCCATTAAGGGCCTTCTTCAAAAATCGTGTCAAACAATGGTGATTATTGAGAGAAATTACCTTCCCTCATCATTTTGAAATCTTAAGAGAAGTCTCTCATGTGTTTATTATGCTGATATTTAGCAAAACATTGAGCTGAAAGATGCTAAAAAGCTCTGTAGAGCTGAAGGGAACTGCAGCGTTGGTGACAATTTTTTACGAGTCCATCATCTACGAGCAACCCCTTTCACATGCAAGTAGTCATGTGATCCATTGTTAATATAAAAAATATGAATTATAGCAGCCTTGAAAAAAACATAAACAAAAGAATTGGGATGTCCATGCTGATGACAAACAAATTTGCAAAAGAGCTACAATTCTTACAAGATGAAGCATGACAGGAGATAGCGGTAGACGTCCCGTAACAGGTGGAAGCTTGCTACAGGTGGCAGGCCTTCAAAGGAAGCAGTGGGAGACATGTTAAGACATCAAACAACTGTGCTGCAGCAGATAGGGAAGCTATGCAGCCATTGTAAAATCATGAGCACCCACAGAGTCAGTGAGGTCAGATGAACAGTAGAATAACCATGTCTCAGTTTTATACAAAATTGGTAACACAGTAGTAGGAGTATCATAACTCTTTAAGGTAATGAGCAACCTCGGGGCAAAAACATGCTAAAACAACTCTGACTCAATTATTTAGCAAGGCATCACAGGAAAAGAAGAATGGGCTAATGTATTATGAGAAAATGCAAAAGTCGTCCCCTTATAGCCAAAAAGAGTCTCCTCTGCTGCTCCTGATGAGTGTAACATTGGATCACAATGTTTTCTGTATTTTCACCAAGTTCGGCACTTTTTCTCTGAGAGGAATTAAAAAGGAAAACAGAGTCAGAATGTGACAGGTTCATCGGTGCTCTAATGACAGGTTTATCTTGAAGAGAGACAGAGACAAACATTACCTCAGAGCTGCCTCCTCCAGTTGCTGCTGCAGGCTTGCCGCACACCCCAAAGACAGCGTTAGTTCACCGAGTCTGTACTGATCTGTCCTGGGGGAAATTCCTTTCTACTACTGTCCCTCTCTGTAGCAGACTGTAGTTGTCAGTGTTGGGTCATATGATGATATATTTGTGTGTTTCGACAATGGAAAAATTCCACTTTCGTGAACACATGCATGAACAGCAAAGCTGAAAGCTCAAACTACAGACACGTGTGGGATAAAAGATGGAGGCCAGACAAGAGAACACAAAGCTCAGGTGAAATCTAATTGTTGGATCGTTAAAGACAAATTGTCATCCAAATAACAAAAAGACTGTGCCAAAAAGTCTTAGATGGAATGCTCAACTCTATCCCTAACAAAAGAACACATTTTACAAGCATAAATTACGCTTTATAAAAGAAAGCAGTATCAGGAGGTGATTTATATTGCCAGTACACATTTCACACTTGTGCTGTTCAACCTGCCAATTTACACTGGCACACCTAATATATAAGAACTCTTAGATGTGCCCGACAAATTTGGACCAACGACTGAAAGTGAAACAACTGAAATTACCTTTTGCTAATAGAAACTGGTTAGATGTACTGTACAATGTAAGAAAGACTTGGTACCTCCTTCCACAAGCTGCCTCAAAGCCAGTCAGGCAGGTTTTCTGTAATTACATGAAAAATGGCTTTGGTCCCTCCAGGGGTTTTGGCCACATCAGAGACTGAAGAAGTGTCTTTGCATGCTTTTATGTGTGTGTGTGTGTGTTGTGTGTGTGTGTGTGTGTGTGTGTGTGTGTGTGTGTGTGTGTGTGTGTGCGTGCGTGCGTGTGTGTGTGTGTGTGTGTGTGTGTGTGCGTGTGAAATTGAGTAAAGGGGAAACACTGACATACCAAAGAGACAGTGAGGGGTTCATTTGTGTATACGTGAATGATAATTTCTAATAAGTTTGTGTCTGTTTGATACCAACGCTGGGAAACTTAACAAGTTTAATCTGACACAGCAATCAAATTGGCTGTCAGTTTTTACTGTCATCAACCAAATCTCAATTAACAGATCTGTCAACATCACAAATAAGACTAGTCGTACAGTTTCAAACCGTGTAAAACTCTAAATGCCACTGGCAACAAGCATCCCGGTGGTTTACTCTCAGGTCTTTCATGATTTGTGTTAAATTGTGCGAGATTCCTCCCTAAATCCTGGTGATCAATCAAAACCTTTCCAAAGCAAGCCTTGGGCAACATATTCAGGAAAAACCCTGCCGTGGAGATGATGAAGATGGCTTAGGTGAGTATGGACACTCCTCTACAGGGTGAATTTATGATTAATCTAAGTTGTGTTAATAAAATCAATATTTTGTTCTGCACAAGAAACAAGCCAAGTGCAATTCACAATATCAGCTAACTAGGCTATTCTACAGCCCAAACAGATGTTGCCTGTGGTTTGATAGATTTGGGTGAGAGCAGAATCTGTCTGGAGCTCAGAGGCCTGCCAGATGCTTCTGTATCAACACCTCTTTTATCACCTGAAGAGAGTCATCATGCCAACTATGACAGTAATTCCATCAGAGAGGGCCACACTGACAGAGGTATCATCCCAGCATGGGTGAGTGGGATTGACTGAGTGTGCACATTTACATTTGGTAACATGCTTTCTGAGAATTCTCTTGGGTAGTGAGCACTGTCGGCCAATGTTTGGACTTCCTGAATTTATGCATTCAATAAAAAGAAGAGCAGCACATTCCTTCAGAGTTCTGTGCCAACCTGCATAACTGTATTTGCACATGGAAGCCTCTTTTCATGTGTAGGAGAACGGCAATAAAAGGGTTGCCATGATGGCAGGTTAATCCTCCTACATTAACACCCAAGAACACAATGATTTAACATCAAAACTCCAGCTGCTTGCTGCTGGTAAAAACAAAGGAAACAGTCAACACGATTCCTGATGACTTTCTGGCTTAGGTAAACAGAGTGTCTCACGGTGAACTGATTGTACAAACAGCCATGACGTGTGTCTCATGCTATAATCAACTGATCAAGTGGCAACAGTCAACAGGCATATAGTGCACGAAATGTGCCAAAATGCAACAGTGTGCTTTAAATAGCCCCAAATAGTGTTTAGGTAAGTTGACTTGTCCTCTTTTTTATGGGAAGGATAAGTGCTCCTACACACTGTGGGACACTAAAAGTTGCATTTGGCAGCTGCTCATTACATTCAAAACTGCAAATTAAAACGTGGTAAACACTTTTGTTTGTTTATCCTCTTCTCACTCATGAAAACAGCAGAGTTTGCAAGTTTGTTTAAGGCATACCTGTTGTCATGTCATGTGGTGATTCCTGCCTGTTCTTGTGTGCTGGAACATCGTTATTTTAAAGGGTCCATTATTTGGAAGATCAAATGCATCCAATGCCAAGCCTAGAAAAAATACAGGTATATTTTTAGCCAAAATAGAAGTGCATTGTCCGAAGCAATCATGGCTCTTTCATCTAGATATTCTATGGTGAATGCAGGGTTAAATGTATTAATTATTTTGAAAGAATTTGAACAATAGCTAATGGAACTGTCAATTTCATCCAGGCGAGATGAGATTTTTGTGAAAGGCCCTAAACCAGAAAATATCTTTGCTTTGATATCTTAAGCTAATCATTCAAATCACATTATGTTCCAAATTCATATCCAGACATACTATCTTTGGATTCTGGGTGTGTTTTTTATAGACTGACTGTGTTTTGGGGAATGCCAATAACAAATCCCTCTCCATGTTTTCCCTTGAGTACAACATGCCACAGCACAGTCCACAACTGTATGACGATTGCACCTTGAAGAGGAAAAATGCCTTTTGAAATAACAAACACTTGAAGCCAGATCATTACTTGGGTGACATTGTTTCTTCCAAGGCAAGCCTCAACTCTTCATCATTGTACAACTCTGCCCATTGCTCACCCACAGAAAATGTATTACCCTCACTCAAATTCACTTAGAGTAGACAGCATGCATTCCGCAGCTGGTTGGCTGTGAGAGCCGAGAAGTTTTTGTAGAATGCTTTGCGCCAGCTGATGTCAGGTATGAAGCCACGCCTCCAGTGCTTTTGACCACAAATAGATTATTGCAGATAAATTAGTGCAGACTGTCAAGGTCACAAACGATCCTATGTTTGTATGAAGGATATAGTTCCTAAGACTAAGAGTCTACAGCCACACTATCAGCTATGTCTGTGTACTTGGGCACAGCGATGCTTTGAGCTAAATGCTAATGTCAACATGCTAACATGCTCACCATGACAATGCTTTGCTTGACTTGCTTGGAACCGTCCTTTTTCAGTTTTCCACTTACAAAAGTTGTTGATAGTACCGGGAATCTGGTACTTCTTTTGTTTCACCCTGGTCTGGGTTTGAAGCAAGCTGAGCGGATACTAAAAGGTGGAGTTAAAACACTGCAGACAACTAATTGGTCAGAGAGAATCGTCACTTTTACAACACGGGACATCGTGCACATCTTTAGATGCTTTTTTAAAAATGGTGCGTTTAGAAACACACCATTTAAAAAAAGCCAACCCCAATTCTTTTATTCACCCGACACAGATTTTAAGAAAAATCCACAAAACCCTGCCATGGTCAATTGACGAAGTACAGACAGTCCTCTGTTTGCTATTGGACAAATTCAATTTTTAATATGCTGATTGCACAAGATGAAAGGTCAAGGGTTTATCAAAGGGATCACAATTCATCCTGTGTTCATCCTGAATGTGTGTACCACATTTCATGGCAATTCATTTAACAGTTGTCAAGACACCACAAATATCAACCCCATGGTGGTGCTATAAAGGAAAACTCAGGGGATACCAAAATCAGACAGCTTCATACTCTGGGGACCATTCATTTATGTGCAAAATGTCATGGCAATCCATCTGGCTGTTCTTCTGTCACTCTCCCTTTTAGCTGTTCTAAATTTAATTTCCTTCTTTTCTGTGTTCTTTTCCAATATCAGCCATAGCTACAACAGATAACTTCTAAAATAAAATTAAAATACAATTAGGCCTATATAAAGAAATATCCTGCTTCCTTTTACCTGGCTGGATTCTTAAACTGTGACCCTTCAGAATGTGTGCTCTGTAGCGCCGTCTACCTGCCGTAAATCATTTTGTGACTTTGCGTAAAAAAACACACCTGGGCAGAGGCATTAATAAAAACTATATAAAAATAGCGTTCTTTTCACTGTTAGTCTCATTTGCTGTTACAGGTCATTTATGATCATCAGATGGAAAATTAAACAGTTTCAGAAAATGTAAAAGTTCCTTGTAGCTACTTTAAGATGACGATACATTTTTGACATTGTAAACTTCAGAGCCTTACTATATCACAGTCAATATTTTCCATTTGTGCTCTGAAGTCACTCTTAATTTAATTTTCATACTAATTCAGTTGCCTTCACAAGCTTTTGTTCTTTGCATAACCGATCTAATGGGGAGGGAATATGACTGGGTGTGGACTGACTGGGGAACACACTTGCCTCAATACCCCAGGGCTTCTAATCTGCACAAAGTAGAGAATAGAGAAACACAGCTGTCCTGCCATTTTCCTTAGGCCTCTGTGTTCCGTGTTTGCTACATTTAACTGTCTTTGAAGTTTTGATTAGGGTCTATAGGATAAATCACAACAAATCCAGTTGTTTCAGACCATAAAGATCTGCATTCTCATCATGCATCTTTGAAATCATTTTGAGTCATCAGCTCCTGTGAGAACAAGTCTGAAGATAACCCATTCAGGAAGCTCATATTAGAGTCAATGAGGCAGAGTAGAGCGAAAACACAGAAAACATAGCCCTGCAGGTAAAAATATTCATGTGAGGAGGAAGCTTGAAAGTGGTTGAATAGACTGCCGTGCATAAAGAGAAAAGGCCACGTCGTCAAATGTCAACAGAACAGGAAGAAGATGCACACGCATGATTTTATGTCATTGCACCTGGAACACAATTTCGTCATTCAGACCAAACAAAAGTTCTTTTGTCAGGGGTGATATATCTCACAAAGCTGTTGGGTAATGTAAGATCTATTCCCATCATGAATTTACCTCACACATAACAAGGTCACTTGATTTGAAAAGCGAGGACTAACATAAGATAATAAACAAAATGTTTCCAGAACTGCGACTTCAAAGCCTGACTGAGATTGACATACAGTAGATAGTCACAGTGGTATATCCAGGTTTTGACTCTCGTGAACCTTTTAGGGCCACCCAACTGTTATGTTTCAGCAATCAAATGTCATCAAGGTAGATAAGCACCATGCCAAGGTAAATAAGGCTGCGTCATTGTTTTTATTTATTTTTTTGTCTTTTTTTTTCGGATGCAAAACATTTCACGGAACTGGTTTCTACTTTGTCCCCATGCGAATGCAAAGAAATAAAATGCATAGTTCAAAATTTTGTGAAATAGCCTTATTCTCTTTTTTGCAGATAGTTTGATTAAAAGATTGACACCACTTTAAGCTATTCACCAGACTATTTCTTTGCGGGCACAGTCACTTCCACTGGTTGCCTGGCAACCTCACGGTGACTACAAGACTCCAAGGAATATATAAAAGAAGGAAGGGTCATTACGTCATCGTAACAGCATCAGAATGTTGCATTGGTGCCAGACTTTGGTGCCAGTTCTTTCAAGTTAATGGGGCGGCAAGTCCCACTATAACCCATCACATCATGTGTTGTTTCACCTTTTAGATAAAACACATTATGTGAAGCTGAATGTTTTTTATCTAAATGTGTTTTCCTTGTTATTGGTCTCCAAACAGATCATGGGTCTGTCTCAACTCAAGCCTGTTTGGTCCAAGATATGGGACATTACATCATGATACATGACCAAACAGGGCAGGTCCGACCTATTATTGCTGACCAGACTGCAAACATAACCAGATCAATTTATTATGGTTCTGATTAAAACAGGCTGTACTCAATGATATGGCCTGTCAGGGTAAGGTATATATCCTTAACTAGGAGGACTTAACCGTATGCTACAATACCTTTCTGTTTGTCTCAGTGATTTACATCTGTACTAGTCATCTGGTCTATATTAGCTAGCACACACAAAAGTCATGACAACCATTAAGCTAGAGAGGCTGTAACATTTGCTATCACTCACCAACACTGCAGCTCCCTGTGTGTTTCTTTTACACTAAAGGATTATTTCTTCCGTTAACAGTTTTATCTCCAAACTAATGTTGGGCATAGAGATATTTCTGGCTAATGTTAGCTAAACAAAGTGCAAATGCTAACTTAGTTCATTGACAAACAAAGTAACAAGTAGCCCACTGTACTAGACAGCGAAGTGATAAAGGTCCAGAAGCATATAAAATGTGGTGAATAGAGTCAATAATAGGAAACGTTATTGATAGAGCTGGCTAATGTTAGCATTAACAGTTTGATGGTTGGTTAGTTATTGATAACTTTGCACCAGAGACTCACTTGACCCTTCCTTTTTTTATATATATTCCTCGCAAGACAATAGGAAGGGACCTCGTCAGTCCAAGAAATATCAATAGTGTCATCTAACTCTGGGCATGAAAGCGAATAAGCGTAGTTTCCAAAATGTTGCACTATTTTTTTAAATTACTGTTGTAATTTGCACCACTTGCAGGGCATGAATGTTACAGCAGTAGTCTTAATTCTCTAGTTTTAGTCTTAGTTTTTTTGATTTTTGGGGGTTTAAAATATTTTTAAGTTTGTAGAAGTCTTCTTCTGTCCTCACCAGAAGCTGTTTCTGTGCTTACCTGGAGATGGTGGACATTGGCACATCTGCATCTGCCGGTCTAAACTGCTGCTCCTTTTATTTGCCAGATCGGTGACCCAGGTTTGAGCAGAACTGCAGGTCTGACACCCGATGCTGAGCCTGGCTGTTTAAGGTGTCTTGCATCAATGAGACTGTGTCCTTTTTTCAGGCTCTATTGTAAGCCAAAACAACAGCACAACAACAACAACAACAACACTTTCAATACCATAATATGTGTCGTGATTGCCAAGGAATTTGGAACTCCAGACTAACCATACTTCTGGCCTTCGTCAACAACCTTTCATGTAGTTGTACCATCATAATATACTTCATGGGCACAACAAACGATTATAAAACTCAATAATGACATTTGTTTCATGAGATTTTTAATATGACTCAAAGCTTATCTAGTAAAAACATTCTGTTGTGTTTTTGCTTGTGCAGCCCATCTGTTGTCTGGTCAATTACAATGTTTGCATTTGAATCTGAGTACACTCAGGTGTTTTCAGGGTTCTAAGCAGATATGCATCTGCAGGCTGTGGCCACGGTGCAGGGCTTCATTTGCACTGAATTGTTGGCTCAGAGCTGCCCTCTGTGTGCATACCTGTGCTTGTGCATGAGTCTCGGCATGCGTGTGTGGTTCTTTGTGTGTTTGTTGCTTGCACTTTGCCTTATACACAGTTCAAACAGGGCAGCGGAAGAAGATACTGCATGTACATTTGGTACCAGGATGTTTTGTATTACAATATTCTGTATATGCATACATGTCATGTATAAGATATAAAACATTATTTGTTGCCAAAGGAATGTTCTAGTCTGAGCTTAGTCCTAAACTAAATCTGAAATCAGCTCTTATCTTCCATCTCTCAACACTTATACTACTTTCGTACTTTCCCTTGAGCACCTGAAACTTCAAGAAATCAGCATTTAAGGTACATTTCCACAGCGGTGACATGACTACTACCTTTCTATAGTCATTATTTTGATCATGGAATGCCTCCTGCTCATCTCTGATCAACTAAGTGCATAAAAAAAAGATGAGACTTCTTTTTTAAATCAGGCAGAAAGGAATGCACATTTACTCTCAGCTCGCCTTGGGGCCTTAGCCTGCACCAAACATGTTTTTGGAGTACAGAAAAGAAGACTAATGGCACCTACTGGGGGCTCCCACATGCATACAACTGTATCATAAACTGCTATTATGGCACACTTCCAAGATCTCCCGTAAGAATGGATTGATATTTTTTATGGTATTATATACAAATGATTAACACATTGCAAACAGTAATGCATTAAAAGTGCTAATAAAAAGGTAGACTGAGCAAAATGTATCATAATCAGATCACCGATATCTACTTTTAGACTAATTTGTCTCACATCTGTGAATGTGCAGAAAATTAGGTTAAGAGGACAGTATACTTGATTTATTTTTTTGCTTTGCAATCGCAGTAATGCTATTGTGATAAATTACCCCATAATTAGTTATTATCTGTGGAGATTTGATACTAATCTCACAAAATGTTGATTCTCTTTTCCAGAGCTGACTTCATAATCCTATAATGAATCTGTCCTTTAATTTGAAAGTCAAAAGAGCTACTGTCATACCCTTGTTCTGTGTGTGTGTGTGTGTGTGTGTGTGTGTGTGTGTGTGTGTGTGTGTGTGTGTGTGTGTGTGTGTGTGTGTGTGTGTGTGTGTGTGTGTGTGTGTGTGTGTGTGTGTGTGTGAGAAGACATGCATGCAAGTGGAGGCATGAGAGTATCTTTACACTTTCACCAACTTTTTTAACATGTCTGTCTGCTGCTGGCTGTTTTTCTGTGTGATTTCCTGTTGGTATTACCACCAAAATCCTGACCCACCAAGAAGATGCCCACAAATGATATCAGAGATACTTTGCACAGCCTTTTGTGGTGAACTCAGCTCTAACCAAAACATGTACAGTTCTTGCAGAAGCTGTAAGTGAGATGGAGGAGGCACACAGCCTTCCCAGCACTGTCACAGCTTTAATGAGCCTTCGCACCTTAAGCTTCCCAGGGAGACAAAAAGACTACCTTAATGAAACAATAACTAAGGTTTTCAAATTGTGAATACCCTCTTTCATTAAAGACTCATAGCTAAGATCTTTTTCTCAAGCCATCTGATTCATCAGCTACTAAATTATGCCAAAACAAAGGGGATTTCACAACATCACACACACAGTCAATTAAAATACCCTGTGTTCATGGGAATAATTGGAATATTGAAAATAACAGGGATACAACTCCGTGTTCTTTCGTGCTCTTAGAGTCGGATCAATGATGTTACCTCTAAATGAGCAAAAGCCCCGATGACAAAGGTTGAAAAGCTTCTTCGGCTTATAGCCTTAACCTTAATAGTGGCACTGTGGGGACACAACATAGAATTAAATGTAATTATGAAAAAATGTTTCCAACCCAAGAGGTGCCTGTGAGAGGGAAACCAGAGAGGCTGTATTCATTTCACACAGCCCCGGGTGCTGAGAGGATATGGCAGTCCTTTTCATATTGGCAGCTGTTTGATCAGACTAACAGCGCTCCTTAACTGAACCATAGCTGCAGGTCTGATCTAACCTCCTCATCAGATTCAAAAGAGACACCGCGTCTCCAATGCACTCCAGGCTCTTTCCATAAACACAGCTGAATTATTCCTTTGAGCGCTCCTTGCTTGATACTGGCCTCCATTTTTCTTTCAGAAAACAGAAGGAGTCTTAACAACCAACAAACCTCACAGTGGTAGATATGGAGTAATGTTACCCGCAGTGTGTTTCACAGTGTCACTCTTACCTGCCAGCAATGGTGTGAAATTTTACAGTGAGGGCATCTGATAGCTTGTAGATCAATTTTGGCTGATAGTATTCTCTGTGTATTGTGGGAAATAACAGGGAAAGTAGAGGGCAGCAAAAGAAAGAGAGAAAGAATTCATCACAGACACTGACAGTGAATGGAGGTGTAGCTAGCATGGCTGTGTGTTGTGTGTTGATCACGATTATCAGAGCCATTGTAGATGACTGATAACTGAGGAGTGGTGTTGTGTAAGAGTGTGTGTGTGTGTGTGTGTGTGTGTGTGTGTGTGTGTGTGTGTGTGTGTGTGTGTGTGTGTGTGTGTGTGTGTGTGTGTGTGTGTGTGTGTGTGTGTGTGTGTACCTGTGCGATCTGAATGACTGCACAACAAAGAGTCTGAATGGATTTAGTCAAAGCTCAAACTCTGATGCAGCTGCATTCCGGGAGGTTTATGATGTGAAACACCAAAGGAAAGGAAACAATGATCACATTCATGAGATGTCATTTTCTTCCACTTTTATCTGAGGAATTTGTTGAGTCCCCCCCTCCCCCCTTTTTTTCATAACATAATGTGTCCACCTTATCCAAAGTGGGCTTTTGTTAGAAAGCTTTGTTTGAAAAAGCCATTCTCACTAATAGGGTGCAGGTTAGTTACCTCTACAGTTAGTATCCATCCTTACATACACATGTACTGTAGTACAGTGTAGTAGGCCTATGAAGATGTACATAGGCCTAAAGTATTTAATATGCATGGATTTGAGTGTAAAAAGCTCAGAGGTTAATATGTGAGAATCATAAAGTCATGAAGTACCTTCTTTTTTGATTCAATTATCCCTCCTCTCAAAATAGGTCCTTTTCTTATTGTTACTACACTTGGATGTTTGGCCTTCAGTGTGCAGAATGGTTTATGTGTAGAGTTTCTTTTCACAATAATCGACTGAAGAGGGACTGTTTCTCTGTGCTCACCTTGCATCCAAAGTTACAGTAAAGACATGTATGGTACCTATGAACAAAACTTCTTTGGAAGCCAATCACATTCAAGTAAACTTTTGACTTTTGAAGTTTACAACATTTTGCATAGTCATAGATTCAGGATTTTTCAATGAGGGAGAAAGAGTAGATGCACTTTATGCACCATATCAGACACAAATTATCAATATTATATTTTAGTGAGTATTGTACATGTCTTAAAACATGTTCAAACTATTTAGAATGACCTATTCATCATTGATTAGAAGACGCAGATGGGGAGGTGAATACAAACTTTTATTTTGTTTTTTATTTTCATAAACTTGTTTTATGGTAGAAAAAGTTTTTTTTTAAATAACTTTTTTGTGTTGTTTTTAGGACACTTGGGCAGTCATTATTGAAATTACACAAATTGGCCCCTTAGTGTAGCTCTCATGTTGGCAATTTTAATATCTTACAAAGGAAAGAGCAGAAAGCCACTAAAGGTTGTTCTGTGATAGTGGTCATCCCAAACATTTCCCACGAGTTGTACCGAAACAACATCTCCCACTTCTAACTGCAACACTACACCATTGGATGCATTGTCCTCCACATCTGTATCTGTGGTGTGACGGTCAGCTGCTGTAACTAAAAGATGTTCGTTCTTGACAAGTCTCATTATCATAACAACTTCAGAGTGTGCTACATGGCCAGTAAATCTGAAGTAATACACTCCTCTCACTGGTGCAGTGAAGAAACCTAAAACACAGACAGAAAAACAGTCACAACTGATAGAAGTGAAACATTGAAACTGATTAAATTTTTTCCTACCTGTGTTTGGGTTGTAGTGATGTCCAATGTTGGTAAAGACATTTTTGTAGATGAGTGGAACAAAATCTGGGTCTGCGTTTGTGTTACCATCACCAGATGCCAAAAGGGAGGCAGAAAAAGCCACTTTCCTCACTGTGTCAAAGTTAAAGAATGCATAATCAATCCTAAATTACTTTCTTTACTTACTGTTGATATAGTCACACATGTACACAAAATACTACACAGAGAGGCAAAAATGATGTACCTTTGTTGGCATTTTGAAGTTCCTGGACTGCAGCCGTTTGTCCTGAAATCACGAGACACGTATTCATAACCATATGCACAAAATTCATCACACAAATCCTGAACCCTATCCTTTACCTTCCTGCTGTTTCTCCAGCTCCTCTACGCTGCCTTCACTGACTGTCAGTCTTTGCTGTAGAGTGCTGAGCTTCTGCTGAGTGACTGAAAGCTCTGTAGATTGCACTAAAGTGACAGAACAATGTGACAAAAAGCAGAAATTTACAGAGGTTTACAAATCAGAGATTCAACCCAAATATACCTCAGTTATGGTTTGGTATGGTGTCAAAGGATGGCACAGTCTTACCGTCATTCTCCATCTGCAGTTCCTCTGCCAAGCTCTCAGCAGCTGTCATCCTGGCCTCCATGGCTGTAACAAGAGGGCTCATGATAGCTCAGCTACATCTATTTTGTCATAAAGTGAGTCTTTTATTACAGCGTACCTGAATTCTCCTTCTCCAAGGCCTCCACCAGGATCTCAGCAGTGGTTACTCTGGCCGTCAGGTGCCTCAGCTCTACTTTCTGCTCCACCAACATGTCTCTCAGACTCCTCAGTTCTGCCCAGATGTCAGACTGAAGCAGCAGCTCTTGGTCACCTCCCTCAGCTTCAGTCCGGGGCCTCTGCGTCTGTGCCTTCTTTTCCCCGCTCTCAACATTAGGAGCGTGAAGCAAGATATCATTGTCACTGGTGTGTTTCTGAGCTCTGCCAAGATGGCAAAATATATGCACCAGTAAAAAGACCAAGGAAGTCTTCATCTTCTTTTGGAAAGGATCGGTGCTCTGTTTGCTGTCTGTGGCATAGCTGTGCACTGGATCAGCCATTTATGTGTGTATTCAAGGTCAGATGTGTCAAGTGGATGGTGAACTGCCAGAGTTGTGAGAAAGCACACCTGTAACTTAGAGTTATGTGGCAGGTGGAGGCGATAAAAGGGGACAAACAGAGAGAGCACTAACAGTGACCCAGTTGCTTTAAACAGATGGTACGGTTGTATCTTGGAGTCCTGCCATCTTTCCATAGGTTGTTCTAAAACCTTTCTTTCTTTCTTTCTTTCTTTCTTTCTTTCTTCTTTCTTTCTTTCTTTCTTTCTTTCTTTCTTCTTTGTTTAATTATTAATTTAATGAATTATTACTTAAAGTAAAACTTTAAAAGCAGTGTATTATTAAACACATTAATGTGCTTACTCAAATTACATAGAAGCATACACTGTTTTGCCATAAATTCTACCTTTATATAATCCCCAGACTACTCCCTATGCATATACAGTATGGTTGTGCATATTTGCACTTTATTTGTGCCAAAAGTCACTAGGTATGAGGCAGAGACCTTAAAACATGGCCAATTAAAAACAAAGCTTCACGGGGTGGCATCTAGCTTGCCCAGTAAGAGTCCTGCAGCGGGGGGGTTCGAATCTGACCTCCTGCCCTTTGCTGCGTGTCATCCCTCATCTCTCTCCCCCTTTCATGTCTATCCACTGTCTCTACTACTAATAAAAGGGAAAAGCCCTATAAATAAATAAATAACATATATTTAAAAAAGAAAAAAGGAGCACAAAATGACAGTTGGCGACATTTTAGCTTGTTTATTGCGTGTCATCCCTCATCTCTCTCCCCCTTTCTTGCCTGTCCACTTTCAAAAATTAAAGGGAAAAGCACCAAAAAAATAATCTTTAAAAAAACAAAGCTTCACTGTAGGTTTTTTGTTGTTTTGTAATTTGGGTAAACAGAGTTTGAATTTAGTCAAAATGACCTATTTCTTTTAATGCCACACTCAAACAGCACCTGAAGTCATTGTCCACTCTGTGTCAGAGAGGAAAACAGATGCAGTCATGCAGTGACACTGTTTCAACATGATAAGACTTTCCACTGCTGGTGCTTTTTTTTGTTGCTGTCAGCCAGAAAAATGGCTATATGTCAGGGGAAGTCTGAAGTATCTTAAACACCTTGAGTGCAAACGGGCATCCTTACAGTTCCCTAGGCTACCTACAAGTTATTGGGAAGAGTTAGGGAAATTTCCCACTGCAACAAGACCATTATCTGGGCGTGTTGCTTGTGAGTCATAAGCGTGTGCATCAGTGACAAGTTAGACAATTAGACAGAAATAACAACAAATCAACCTGTCGTTAAAAAAATATTTCTTGAAGCGTATAAAGTGCAGTGTATGACATGATTTATGCTGATTGCTGCTTGTGTTTATGAATAAGAATATTGAGCAGCTGTCAGTCAGAATGAATCTGCTCACTGCCACATACAACAGGGTTTACACCAAACACACAGGCATCAATCTGTCTAACAAAACACTGCGAGCGCTCAGGTGGTGGGCATGAGAACACAACTGAGTGTTGTCTTTAGTACAACAGCAGATGAGCGATTTTATATCTAATCATTCCAGAATATGATAAATTTTCTTAACACAATCTTTCAGAATGCTGTATTAGCTTTGCTTTCTATAAATGACAGACCTATCATAAAAAAGACTTTGCTGTTGGGGTAAACACAAACAAATGTACATATTTCACAGAAGTTTTAAAGAGTTTTTTTGGAAAGAGAACACAGGGTTTTCCATCATGGTGCCGGAGGGGGGCAGAGATAAAGAGAGTAATAGTTAGACTGCGGTCACATTGGTATGCAGACAGTCATGAAAGCAGTGCAGTACCTGTTGCATCTTGCAAATTCGGTGAATATTGTGAAATTTCACCGCTTAAATTGGGGAGGCCCTATTTTTTAATCACAACTCAAGGGATAACTGGTACAGTTAGATAAACATAAATGATTTGGATTACAGATGATCTACTGATGTACACTGGTCTACTGATGTATCATCATCCTTGCTAACATCATCAAAGAGACAAAATAAAGATGAAAATATGAGGTCTAAATGTTGAAGGACTGTAAAATGGCACCAATAATTTAGTCAAATCTGGTAAATATCAGTTTGAACTAAAGTGTACGCCCTGTATAAATGTTGCAATGCTTTTGTTCTTGATGCTCTTTTTGTTCTGTTTCTATCAATACAGTATTGGTCGATTTTTAAACTAGATTGTAGATTGTATAACTAGCCTACATAAATGTATCCCAAATTGTTATCAGGATTATTTATCATCTGGGAACCATGAATGTCTGTAGAAAATGTTATGGCCATCCATCATGTAAATGGTGAGATATTTCACTGGACAAATGAAAACTTTGACCTGATGGTGATGCTATAAAAAAGTCAGAGAATCAGACAGTAGGATTCATCCTCCTAGCACTATGGATATCGATATAAATATAAATATATATTGCATAGCAATTCATCTAACAGTTGAGTTGAGCTATATCAGTCTGGACCAAAGTGGTAGATCTGCTGACATTTCCATTCCACCCCTAGCATAATATATACATATATATATTATATATTATATTTATATAATTTTTTTTTTTCATATACTTCTATTAAGGTTTATCCATGCAGATAGTTTTGCTTTTATCCATCTGTATTTTGAGATATTGCACTGCAACATTTACAAATTAAATTGAGCTAAAATAAATTCACACTAATCCTCAAAAACAGTAATCTGGGACTCCTCAGAAGAGATACGTCTCTAAAGCTATTTCCTACTCCCTATTGCACGTTCTGCCAACCTGAACAATAATTTTTTTTTGTACTTATTAATTGTTCATACATAGTTCATCATGAGTAAAATATTTGTTCACACAGTTATAAATGGTTTGTTAATAGTAAACAAGCCTATTAGTTAATGGTTTGTTCATCATTATTAATTTTTCTTACATAATTCATCATCAGTAAAGCATTTGTTCATATAGTTATAAATGGTTTTCTTCATGGTAAATAATCCTATCTTGAAAAATATGTTTGTAAGTACATGATTGATACTTAATAGATAATGAAACAACCATTTGTATATGAAATAATTTTACCATTATAAACCAGTTGCTAACTATTGCTAAATGCTTTGTTCATCATTTGTAAAGCATTGCTCCTATGTTAATTCTCATAAATAAAGCATTTGTATACACACTTATAAATGGTTTGTTCTTAGTAAATAAGGCTCTCGAAAATTATGTTTATAAATAGAAGTTTGACACTTTCTAAGTATTGTATTAACAGAATTGTGATGAACAGTACTAGTAAATAAATAGAAGCAGAACTGCAGCAAACTATATTGCACACTAAATATTAAAACAGAGAATATTGCACAGAATGTGAAGTATTGCACTACACTACAGGGTCCAGTTTAATAACAAAGGGTCCATGTGTCAGACACTTTACTATCTTGAGGCCACGAGATAGTATCTTGAGGAAGGGATAAATAAGCACGCATGTCTTAATGCCTCTAAATTACAACATTGTGGCTTAAGTATTGGGAAACTAATACAATTTGAGAGATTTTTACATGCAATTTATGCAATTATATTAAGAATAGTGTTAATGTTACTAAGTTAGGTTCCATAAACTTGAATTAGTAATGTATTTTTTTGTATAAAGATGAACTATTAATATAAATGTGCTTTTGATACCTGAAAGGGATTTATATACTTTTGATAGCTAAGAGAAGAAATTTAAGAACGGTTGTACAACTGAATAGAGATTTAGATATTTCAATATGGCTTAACTGAAATATCACCTCATTTTATTTTCATTGTAGCCTAAGCAATTGATTTTATTACCGAATAGTAATTGAGAGAACTGATTTGGCCTTATCTACAAGTGGAGGAGGTGGAGATTTGATCGAGACTCTGAATTTATATAGATTGCCCTGGATTCCTTCTTCATGGTGGTAGGACAAGCAGAAACCAAACTCATATGGGCCCCAACGTTGAACATCTCTTAACTCTTGTCATCAAAGAACAATTGAGCTCATAGAACTGAAAAGGGTTTCTTGTATATGCGCACTTTATTTATTTTAATTGTTATTTCATACCTGTGTTTATCTGTATATGTGTATGCCATGTTTCTGTGTATATTAATACACTTCTCAAACTTTATCCTGGTTTCCTAGTCTCTTTATTGATGTTCAATTCTCTGGCTCTTACCAATCTAGTTTTCTTCTGGTTCTGGTCCAAATTCACACTGATATCAACTAGATAACACTACTACGAGCTATTTCATAAATGTACATTCTTACTACATCGTAATAAGGGTTACAAATACTGTTTTTAATTGTGTTTCTGTTGTATCTGCTAGCCTTTGCAACCCATTTATAAATGCTTTGTAAAGCATAGCAAGTCCTGTAGGTGTAGATAGTCTGTTAATCATTAACTTCCTAGTTTTAACCGACCTTATACATTCCTGAGTACCTAGTTAATAATGGTAAAATTACTTCATTTACAAATCTAGGAACAAAAAATAACATAACATTTTACATGGGTTATATCATGTTGTTTTAGAATGTTTAAGTTTAGTTAATGTTTATTTTGAGATTAACATAGGGTGAGGTAGGTTATTGGTTGTTGATTGAACAAAAAGATATAGGTTAAATGTAAAGTAATAATGAACAAACCATGAACTAATAGTTAACTAATGCTTAAAAATGATGAATTATGGATAGTTAATTGAATAGTTAATTGAATTTTTTTTACTGTAATTTTTCAATGTTGTGAGCACTACATCCATCAATGGCATGACATCTTAAAACATCTGCACGTGAATCCAAAACTATCAGCATGGCTACACACCACTAGCGAGAACAATTTAGTGAACTGACCCTTTACTGGCACATTTCATACTATACAGTCCCATAAACGTAACCCTAATTTTGAGCCAGTCAATACAGTATATCCAGAAAGTGAAAAACATGGTTTATGGTGTCAAAAGTCACACATGCCAAAGATGTCTGGCATTACATTCTGTCAAAATGCCAGTTAACAAGCATCATCTGTGGCTCCTCTCCCATTGGTCAGGAGAACCTGTTTCCAAAGTGTCGACCTGTGATCTAACTCCAGTAAATCTTCCCACCCAGGGAGCCTTGGATGAGAGCTTCCCCTCAGGTCAATCCACTCCGGCAGGGATGAGCCTCGGTTTCCTCTGTATATGCCCTCAGGACTGAATCTCTAATCTGGATCTGTTCCTTCTGGCATTCTCATGGGTCAGACTGGAGGCAAAATGTCAGGTTTTCAGGAATGGGTTATATTTTTCTGTGCATGCAGTTTGATCAACACCATTCTAAAAGGTAGAATAGGGATGTGGTGCAATATCTGCTGAAGTGTGATAAGATGACATCCAGGCAGAACTATCAGGCATCTCAAAGTGACAGGCAACCTTACATACCTTCCTTCATTCACCTCTCAGGCAAATTCCTCTCTTGCTGTCTTTCTTTCTGCGTTTCTCAACTCTTGGTCTCTTTTTTTTCCTCCATAGGAGTTAAGACAAACATGATGCTGTGTACTTTTCTATCCTGAGTTCTTTTGGAGGTTTAACCTTACTGATATTTTCTCTGTGCTCGCCCTGTGTCTTTTCATGCCCAGTCCCCGGGCCAGATAAATGTGACCTAGCCATGGAAATCATATTTACTTTACCTTTAATGAACTCAGCTATTGGGGTTTTCACAAACTGAGCTCTCATAGGCAACTCTAATGTAATTAAGGTGTTCTGTCAATGATCAATCAACATACCCTATTGTCAATATAATTGCATGTAATAGAAATGTTGACACATAACATAATCTACAATAATAACTGAAATGCCAGTAATCACTCCACACATTGACCAATCACAGTGCTATGCTTCAAGACCCACATCTGACCCAGCCAATCATGCTGAGCAGTGGGAGGCCGGAGGTTGAGTCTGCTAGCTACTGTATGAAGTGGGCTTGACTGCAGGTAGTTAGCCTCAGCCTAATCTAATGATGCATACTTCCCCCTGTTTATGGCAGCCAAGGAAGAGGGAGCGCTAGCCTGTGCTTGTCTGCTGCTGAGAATGCCCATTAACGTTCGTTTCCCCCTCAGGTGATGACCACCTGAGCTATCAAAGACAAGTGTGTCTGTAACACCACCCTCCCCCTCCTCCCCCTCTCATCACACTCCATCCTCAACCCGCCTTTGCTCCGACCTCCGCCCAGACACATGCTGTACAGTCGCTTGCACAGTAGATTGCAGTTGTTTTTTAGAAGTAGTTTTATTTTGTACTTCATCATCATCATCATTATCATCATCATCCTCATCACTATCATAATTAAAAAAACTTCATAACAATGAATTGACGGCAGATTGACAGTAGTCACAATAAAAGCCAGTACAATTGCATGAAGTCTTCTGTTTTCAGCTACTTTTGAATTAATGCCAGTGTGCTCTTATAGCTTTAAAAGGATAGTTTAATCAAATTACAAAGGAAAAAGGTTTCTCACTCACCTCATGTGGTATCTATCCATGTAAGTAGTTTGAGTTTTATTTGCCAGGTTTTTGTCAGTCTGTGAGGTTTCTGATGTTCACTATACAATGGAGGAAAATTGAAAATTCAACAGCTTTTTCTGGAAACAACTGTCTGACACAATGGGTTAACTTCACCCAGTACCAACAAGTTGGTTTGACCCAGTGTTAGTTTTTTTTTTTTTCTATATTACTGTTGGGTTTTGACCCATGTTAGACACAACAAGCTCAAGTACCTAAACCTTTATTACCATTAAACTGTCACTAAAGTATTTTGCTAGTTAAAAAATTACGTACATGACGGATATGCAAGTCATTTACAATCAGTAACAAATACATGTAAGTTTAAAAAGAGCTATTTTAACACATGGCAGTAATAAAATAACCTCACTAATTAATATGAAAAGACTAACACTTGGGTGCTGTGTGAAATAAACCCAAATTGTGTTGATGCTATATTGCATCAATCTGGGTCAGTTTTGACCCAGTGATTTTAAGTATGTACAGTTTTCTGTTTTCAGATAAAACACATCTGCACTGGAGCAATTGGGATTGAGTGCCTTGCTTAAGGGCATGTCATCATGTACTATTGATTGAAGGGAAAGCATTCCCCATTCATTATGCTAACCCAGATTTCCCCAGACCATCCCTCACATACCCTTCAACCAAATGCAGCATCATGTTATTATATAATTATTGCAAATATTTTTGGAATAAGACTGACGCTACACTGCAGGCCTAATGAACTTCAGTACAGTTACTATAACTCTCCTACAGCCCTTCTTCCTTTGTCCGGGACATTTCAAAAACTTCCTGTCAGTGTCCCTAAACCCATAATAGATGTGTGTTTCTTCCCCTGTCTGGCATGCGTGATTCACTGTCCCTGAAACACAGCACCACCTAATCTTGAAGAGCAGATAAAGCTAATTAGGGGAAAGAGACATCAATCACAGCTCTAGGGCTCGTTATGTACTGTACATACCAAGAGTGGCATCTCAGTCACTGGGTGTGTTTGAAAGCTTGAGTCAGTCATACACACGTAGCTATTATTATGAGTTATGTCAGGAGGAACGTCTTAGACTCGAAGAATGAGAACGCTGTACTGAATGTTTCCTTGACTCTTTTTGGGAGTAAAAGGCTGTTATCATTTTCACCAAGCGAGGAGTAAGGGACTAAAATTAGTGCAGAAATCACAGAAATCTGTCTCTTTTGTTGAACTGACCTTCAACGGTATAGATCATCTCAGAGACCAGAAAACTGGCGAGCAGCTCTGTTTGGATGTGCAACATGCATTAATACATCTGTCACAGAGACACACACACCCTTTCCGATGATTACAGCAGGTCCGGGAGGTTCGCTGAACTCTGAGCAGAGGCAGAAGGTGATCTTATAGCTGAAGGAAGAGCTTCTTAAAATGAAAAATGTCTTCAGTCCTTGCTTGCAACATTTTTATACTTTAATTGGCTCATAATAATTCGGTGCACCTTCCTCTATGTTTTTAGACTGTTCTACACTGCTGTTGCCTTGAAAGGAAGCCAGAACATTAGGGTGTAGGACTGCATTCATCCTGTAGGTGGGAGTGCAACTCTTTCTATGTTACAACCTACAGTAGATGGAGTTGATCCGTGTAGAGCCTACAAGATGTTCCACATGCATATAAGAAGACTATAATTATTTTTTATTTCAGATATCAAACATGATCATTGCTTTTATTAGCTTTCATAAAATGTGTGTGCGTCAAACAGGTGTGAGTTGATGAACGACATGCATGGTGAGTTCACTAGCAAGGTGTGAACAGGTATGTAAATAGGCATGGATATTTATTGTGTGGCATGCCCTGACAAGAATGGATTATATACTTTAACAACTTCACTGAGGAATTCAATGTGTTGCTATATACAGCGTATGAGCAAAAATGAGTGCATAATTAAAGTCTGTTGAATAAAAACAATATTCTTCCTAATAAATAAAATTAGCCAATACTCACCAAACCACATTGGTGTTTTTTTTATGTTTTACTAAAATACTTTGCAACTTATAAATCTAGAATAAAAAATATGATACATCCATCCATAATGTGTCTATTACAGGGATACAAAAATACACCATATAGAGTAATATAAAATGATATAATATAAAATACTTCAAAGACAATAAAAACAGCGGCGCGGGGGTAAAAGAAAATCGTTTAGGCACTGTAATGGAAACTAAACTATTTCTTCTGCTTTCACCACAGGGTTATCAAACTACACATCATCATCTGATAATAGATGATATGAGCAGAACACTGGCATACAATAGTCTCTCACTATGAAAAAAAGAGTTGGGCTGAAGCTAGAGGTTGCCTGTTATCACTTGTATGCTTTACTCACATCTGGTTAAGAAAATCAAAACAGGGCTGATGTTGAATATGTGTGGAGGGAAAGGGAGATGGGGATTCTACTGTTAATGCAATTTGTATTCTGGTGTTATAATAAATATCTTTGTATCTCCAAAGTCATTAATTTGGATTCCGATTTTGATGGGTTTTGTAAAATAAGGAATGTGTTTTGCATGGGTCTTTCGAGCCATGGAAATTAATGATGTGTATGATAGCAATTTAAGGTGAGTAATGAAAAAAAAGATAATTTGCTATTACAGAGTTTTCATGCAATTGCAATGAAAACAGAAGCTGACACAAAGCTTTGTAGTTTCTTTCTTTTGTAGTTTCTGAATATTTTACTACTCCTACAGCAATGTTTTAATACTAACATCAACTGGATGCGAGAGTAACTATTCAATCATAACAGACAGTGGTATACTTTTTTTTATGACATTGTTAAATAGTAAATAGTGATAATGAAAAAAGGTCCATAGTGGCCACACAGCACATCTGTAACTGTTAGAGTGAGTTGGCTGTGATGAAGACAAAGATCTTGGCCTGGAAAGTGGTAAACGTCCCCTGTCTCCAAAGCTTCATCTCCACATTAATTAAGAAATCCCTCGGACCCTCGACCTGTCGATTTAAGTACACAGCGCCCGTGTAGGCATTCAGCTTCCGGGTGCTGAAGTAGTTTTCCTCGTTTCCCTGGGTGATGCTGACGATAACGTTGTCTCCCGAGTAGGCGGGGGAGGGTCCGATGCGGAAGATCTGAGCAGGGATGACAATGTTGGACTGGAAGCTGAGGTAGTAGTAGGTGATTCTCAGAGGAGAGTTTTGACACTCCATGTAGTTAGGACAGCTGATCCGCTCACAGCGCCTACAGGGGACACAGGGAAGGCAAGCTGAGGCAACTTTCCAACAACAAGGTAATTCAAAGTGCAAGATTTATTGTCTTATAAAGAAAACCAAATCAAGTACTTCCAAAAGGAGTGATAAGGCAAACAAAGAATATACATGTATTAAGCAGATTTACCAACATTTAAACTGATTGATGCCATCTAATGGCTTTATGACATGTCCTGATCCACTTTAAATGGGATTTCCTTGTCATTTTACTCCCCTCCCTCTTCTTCTTTTGAAAGGAAAACTCCATTCTAAATTATCCTTCATAGATTCTCATATGCATAAAAAAAAACATGAAATAATGTCAACCTCATGAAAGATGAATGAGGCGTCATATTAAACATTGGTATGGATTTTTAACAGATTTTTATCACTTACGTGTCGGACACTTTGCGATAGTTTGGTGGACAGTTGAGAGAAAGGCAGCGGTACCCTCCTTGGATGTTGTAGCAGGTCTCAGCTAGAGAGCAGTTATGGGCCCCCGTGGCACATTCATCGATATCTAAAAACACACAGAATGCACAAGGGCTGGTTTACTGCCTGGAGATGAGGAAACACATTAGTCACAGCACGATTGAACTTTGAGGAAAAGCCTCATTGCAGAAACATGTAAGACAAAATCTAGTCCTTGTGTGGGGAAAAACTGCTCAAGTAAAAAAATCAAATTAGCGAGACAAGAGTTTTAGGCCAATAAAGTTTTACAGTCTGTGTAATTACCGAGCCACTGTAAAAGTACCAATTATATTTATCTGAGCATAACCATTACTGTACACTCTGTGTAAAATTAAATGGGTGCAAAGCCACTTTTAAAATATATTTCAGAGCAGAAGTCAATGAGGTACTAATGTAATGATGCTGCTACAGTACAGTGTGCATGCATTTTGTTGGTTTTGTTTTTAGAGGGGTATTCACCTCTGCAAGAGCGTCCGTTTGGAGACATGGTGTACCCATATTCAGGACAAGCACACTGGTAACTGCCAGGAACATTCACACACTTATAGGTGCACAGATGGCCAATGCTTTGGGAGCATTCGTCAATGTCTGGATGACAAGGAGGGAGTAAATCATGTGAAATTGATTCATAAACTTGCCCAAACATACGTTTGGTATAAATGTGGTATTTGTGATGTGTACAAGAGTGTGCTCCACCTTCACAGGTGTGCCCATCCTCCCTGAGGTAGTAGCCCTGTCTGCAGTAGCACTGGTAGGAACCATAGATGTTGGCACACTCCTGACTGCATGGGCTGGCCAAACACTCATTCACATCTGGAGATTAGAGGTTAGAGCTCATTACTGTCACAATTTACTTGATCAAAGGATTTTCAATGTTTTTTATCCTAACATATAAACACAATGTTGTTATTAAGCCAATTATGTTTTTACTGGTTTGTGCTTTAAGGCATGGCATCACCCTCATCAGAAATATGCTGTACAGTGGCCAGCTTTTATATCAGCTTAGTCTAGAAATCTGCACTGTTCATGCACACACACACACAAGCCTGGTACACCAACAAAACAGGCACACACAGACATACTGTCATGAGCAGATTCAAAAAAACATACAACCACATGCACCAACACGTACACATGGATGCACATACTCTCTCACACCCAGGCAGGCAGGCGTTAATACACACACACCTTCACAGTTCTTCCCATCGCCGGATAAGCGGAAGCCAGAGGTACACGAGCATTCATAGGAGCCTGGGGTGTTCTCACAGGTCTGGGCACACAGGCGGCCTGGGTAGCGCCAGCACTCATTTACATCTGAGAGGAAGAAGCAGTGTCATCATACCTCTGTGAGTGTGTATTGCATATGTATGTTTGCACCCATGTGTGCAAGTGCCCGTGTGCAACCAAGCATTAGCATGCTTGTTGCACTGCACGACCGTATACACGTGTGCATGCCTGTGCGTGTTTGAGTGCATGTCAACGGGAGTGTAATGTGAGGGGACCAGCTGCCTGCTGATAGTCTAAACACTTGAGCAGAGTCCATTATTATGAGAGTCACAACACAGTGAATCACAAAGAGAGGGAGCAGCAGCAGCCGCAGCAGCAGGAGCAGAACAGAGTCCTCTGCAGCAGGAGACGTGATCGGCCCAGTGGCTACTGCAGCAGAGCCTGGGAAATAGCAGCAGCTCTCCCACCGCAGAATAATAAACAGGAGCAGCAGAGTAGGCAGACATAGAAGTGGGGTGGCTGTACTGTAGTGCGAAAGTGATGAAGGGTGAAAAGGAACCGAAGAAGAGAACAGAATGAGCAGGGAATTGAGAGACAGGGGAGTAAAGGCGAAATATACAAAGCTCCACTTTTCTTTCTCTTAAAACTTGTATGTGCAGCATGTAGCATGTAGCATGTGCTTCTTGACGATGTATATGACAACATACCTACACACATCCTCCTGAATGAGTCATACTGATAGCCCGTCTGGCATTCACAACGATAGGAACCAGGCAGATTGTGGCACAGTTGACCCTCTCCACATTGATGCAGACCGCCCTGACACTCGTCCACATCTACAGTGCAAGACACACATGAATGGTAAAGGGATGGAGAAATCAATGAAATTACATCCAGCTGCCATGAATGAATGTTATTGGTTGTTATTAGTTTTTTTAACTATGTCCTTAGTGTGTGAAATTGTATTTATTCTTTGCTGCAACGGAAAAACATGGCGAAAAATAACGCCATTCTTCGTAATCCAACCTCTCTTGCCTGAATTACATCTATGTCCTCAAGACAGTATATTAAACCATCAGATTACACATTTTTCATGTGTGACAACTACAAATCATACCAATACATCTGGATCCATCAGGACTGGCATGATAGCCACGGCTACATATGATCTTCCTCTGGCAAATGTAGGATCCCACTGTGTTGATGCAGTTAAATCCCAGGCTACATGGCTGGGACGAAGCGCCACACTCATCAATGTCTGTTACCGAGAGAGAGACAGAGGGAGGGAGATAAGGATAAAGAAAGACAGAAGAAGAAGGAAGACCCAAAGGCATCAAGGCAGGGCATGAGAGACCAGAGGGCAGCTCTTAGCCATACTGCGTGATATCAAAGCAAACGCACATCACACAGTCGCATTCCCTCGGATAACTTTGTGGCGTGTGTGTGTGTCTGACATTTTCTCAATTTTATCATTTCTTAGAGCATTTCTTTTACAATCCTTTCACAGGGGCGTCGGCTGCCTCGACATGCCCCAGTTCCTGCCCCTGGGGGCTAATTCCAAAGCATCAGTTTGTACTGGAGGAGGACAGAGGATTGGCTTTTATCCACCCCTCTGCAGCCCCTAACAGCAACCTGTCTGATCTCCTGTCTGTGTGGCATTTAACCCCTCTGTCACTGAAGCCGTACTGATTCACCTGCATGGCGTACAACCATGTGTCTACATGGACTATGATTCACCTGTGGGGAAATTTTGTAGCTGGCCTGATTCACTCACTTGTGTTATGTAAAACCCTTGTTTGCTTGCTATATAAGATTTAACCCTAATACAGTGCCGCACATTCATTCATTCATTTTCCCCCAAACAAACATCAGTTTATTTCATCTATTAGCACAAATAAACCCAGAAATACATATGTATAACTGAATGAAAATCTCCATACATTTTGCCCTTAATCATTTTTGCACAATTGCAAACCTCGCTGTAATGGGTATTAGCAAGTTTATAATCATCTCAGTGAGAAAGTTATTCTCCTTACCTATACAGTTGCCCTGTACGTTCTGGATAAAGCCCACAGGACATCGAGGTTTGGGGTTGCACCTAAACGAGCCCTCGGTATTCACACACTCAAAGCCGAACCCACAGTTATGGCTCTGCTGCACACACTCATTGATATCTAAGGAAGATGATTAATACATAAGCTAATAATGACTGAATGAATGATTAATTGCAAAAAAACCACATTATTACGTTATTAGTTTCAGTCTAATAATCTACTACATGTGGTAACTACATGCTGAAGAATATTTACATATAATGCCATACATAACCACTAGATGGCAATGTGGTTAAATGGCAGATTGTACAGGTGCTCACTTTTACTGCTCTTCATCTATCATAATGCTTTCCCTGTCAATACTCTAGAAGATAATCAAGTGTAAACTTATTGTATTACAAAAAATATTGTATTACAATATAAACGTTAAAACGTTAAAATGTATCTATACTAATCACTTAGTATTGTTGGGTCTTTGTAATTGTAAATTAAAGCGTGGGCTAGACCTACTCTATCTGTAAAGTGTCTTGAGGTAACTCTTGTTATGATTTGATACTATAAATAAAATTGAATTGATTTGAATTACAACCACAATGGCAGTTTAATATTTCAGCTAGATGAATAGATCTAATGAGTCAAACGAGCAGAAGTCACATGCAGTATAGGCCTCTTCAGTGTGTAAATGAACATTGCAGTATATTCTCCAAGAGCCCTCTAACACCTGTCTACTGAGGGATTCACCTCCTGTCAATCAGCCTTCCACATCTGTTGCCATAGTATGAACCAAAGCTGGAGAAAAATCATAATCTCAAAGGAACACAAAGTGTGTGTGTGTGTGTGTGTGTGTGTGTGTGTGTGTGTGTGTGTGTGTGTGTGTGTGTGTGTGTGTGTGTGTGTGTGTGTGTGTGTGTGTGTGTGTGTGTGTGTGTGTGTGTATGTGTGTGCATAATGCATGAGTGTATTATATTTCCAAGCATGCTTGCAGGAGTTTTCCACTGTAAGTGCTGTAGCACGGCCTAAAACAGCCCTGGCAAGCAACCCTGCTGATATAGGGTAGGTCTCTAAACAGCAGATCGTGATTGAGCACCTTGCTCCTGTCACAAGCCTGGCAGAGTCTGCAGGAGCTGAGTGAGCCTGACACAGATGAAGACAGAGAAAAGCTAGGAAGCAGGATAAATGTGTGAGGGATTGGCTATGACCTCCTGGGGAAATTTTAACCCTTGGCTTTTTAAACAGTTTTCACCTTTCCAGAATGAGGTTAGTTGAAATGCCATCAAGATACTATGCATGTGCAGGGATTCTTTTTATGAATAGAAAAGCTTTACGCAATTTTAAATGGGTTTAACATTTGGGAGTTTTAGCCAGGCTAATGGTATGGCTCTATGCAGAGTTATGTCAGTCTGTTGTTTGGTTGGTTGGTCAACCACTTCCGCCCAGATTAAAACATCCCAACTATCTGATGGATTGCAATAACATTGCAGGGATTTGTGATTCCTCTGTCGAAAAGCATTGCCATGATATGCTGTTGTTGGCTTAAGTACAGCTTCACAGAGCTGCTATGGCTGTTGTTCTTGTTTGCCTCTATTTCCAAAGTTTTTTTTTCGTATTTGTATATGAATTAAATATGACTGCATAGATTATTGATGTTCCAGGGATACAAATACCACGATAACGGGACACTATTTGCTTTAGTACTCTGTATACAATCCACTGATTGTATAAAAAATAAAAACACCTATTTTCCTAATATGTTTTGGCCCTAATCTACCCACCATGCTTTGGATAATGTGGCAGTAAGTGTAATGTTACCATAAATTACTGAGTTAGCTGTAGATCACACCAGAGCCTTCTTTTTCATCTAATATTGAGTACATTTTGGCAAATCTGCACTATGGAAATTCATGCCGCATTAGCTACTAGCTCTGCCATGACACCAAAAGAAAAGAAAGGATGTAATTTATGGCACAAAACTGAGTTAGGAAGACAGTGGATATTGATGCAAGATTGCACAATTAATTCATGGTCTTACCTGAGTATCATTTTGTTTAGACAAGGGATAGGGACCCAATTCAGTTTCTCCTTGTGCGGTTACTTTACTTCATTTGTGAGAGGAGGCAAAAGGAGTGTTTCATTACAGTCTCTTAGTAAGCCATGAATAGGGAATAGGTAGCGCAGCACAAAGACGTTTCTTTTCACTCTGCATGCACTGTATGACGGCAGCCCAAAGTGGCAGCTGTTTGGAGGTTTACCTTTCAACATACTTTCTTGTTAAATGCTCATTTTGCCTGACTGAATATTCTTTAAATTCACATGGAGCTGTGGATTAACTGAGTCTCCTTGCCTGAGTTTACAGAAACCCATCTGCAGAGGCAAACATCACTAATAGCACATCTAAAACGCCTCTTAGGAGTCCCTCTTCCTTAACATGCTGCTGCTTTATGATGGAGACCTCTGCACAGGCTCAATTTATGGTGCATGGAAATAATGAGACGTATTGGGAGGTTTACAATTGCATTTCTCAATTGCCAGTTGGGTGCCACCCGCAAAGACAACACAGGCAGCTCTTCATACTAGGAGTTAACAGCAAGCAAATACTATGGAAATATTTCTCTGGATTAATATTGCTTATTATTCCCTCTTGTCTGTGTACTCACATACGAAATTACATGATCACTGGATGTGAAGAATAAAAAAAAATCTAATTTTTAATAATTACTCTCAAGGGTGGTCAAAGTGATTGTTTTCCTGAACAATGTGCTTTCCTTACATTGTGAACATGCAGTAATACAAATGCTCTCCTGTTGGTATTAACAACATATTCACAGTGAGTGAAAGTAAATACTTAGATACTAATAAGGTGAGGTGTACCTTCACAAATGTCGTTGCTGATCTGGTATCCCGGGGGACAGGTGATCGGTCTCTGACAGATATAACTCCCTGCAGTATTCACGCAGCGCTCATTCAACTGGCAGACACTCATGGAGAAACACTCATTTATGTCTGGATTTTAAAAGAAAAAAACAACAAATAATGTGTCAGTGTGAAGAAAGAGAATAAATAATGAATAGTGCACAGTAGAAGACGCTGGATGAAAATAGGTTTAGAAATAGCGGATAAGGAGATGTACAAAAGTACTGAGTCGTTGTGTGTGTGTGTTGCTGTCAGCAGTTAAAAGCAGATTGGAGAGACAGGTTGGACCCTCCACTGGAAGAGAGATTAGGGGCAGGGCCACTGGGTGTAACATCCACACAATGAGAAATTTGTCACCATACTGAGCTTCTCTCTGTGTCACTGTTTGCGGCTGTCAAACAGGAGACAGACCAGTGGTTATGGCTTAACTTAGATACAGTATATCCCCAGGGAGACCGCTTGGACACATAGAGCAGTAGCTGATCAACCTCATGATAAAACACATTTAGCCACCATTCTGAGTGGAAATAAAAGGCACATATGAGATGTAGTTGGTAAGATATATCGGGCTAATGCATGGATAGTTATCAACCCTTTGGTAGAGACCCAGTTTAAGAACAAGATGAAAAGAAGGGCTCCCATTTATATATATATATATATTTTTTTTTTTTTTGTGTGTGTGTTTTTGAGAGTGAAGGCGATTAGGGCTGTATCTCCTCTGCACATATAGAGGCGCTGATTAGAGAAAAAGACAAATCAGTGGCAGACAGTCTTGCCAAGAAATTCTCGTCATCTTGAACCAAACTCCTCTGGCTGAAAAACACGACTGAAACGAGGGCTGAAATTGCGAGCCATTTTTCACTTCTGTGATTGCACAAACTTTCCACATGCTATCCTTGTGTGATTTAAGAAAACAAATCAGCATTATCACTAAGTTTTAGTTCCTTACCCTCACAGGATCGTCCATCAGCCATAAGGGAGAATCCTGAGAAACAGGAGCACTGTGGCCTTCCGCCCACTGAGGTGCAGTGTTGCTCACATGGGCTTCCTGAAAATAATACTGTATAGTGAGTTTTAAATGAAACATACTGTACTACTAGTCCATACAACAATATTTAGGGTGAAACAGATGAGAGCATTGAGGCTCTGGGTGGGAAACATAACATTATTTATTTTATTGCCATTTGCTCATTTCCCTTTTTCCAGGTTGATCCCTGACCTGGTCATATTGTATTTACTACTTTTGGCCCACAGTGTGGTAGACCTCCACCCTGGTGTCATGGAAACCAAACAAGACAAACAAAATGTGACCCTGCACAGATTATAATATGGAGAACTTGTGAATGAGTGGCTGATGCTGAAAACAAACTAACCTTTGATAACATCTCACCACTTGTGTTTGACATTTGCAGCACAATTACATTTCATGGAAAGGGTGAGTTTGACATAATAAACATGTCAATCTAAAGCTGCCTGCACGCTGGCTTCTCCTGTAAACATATTCAACTGGATCAAAATGCGTGTTCCAGTCTCCCATTAAGACGTAAGCGAAGAATGAAAGCGCTCGTTGTGGGCTGTCAGGCCTGCAGCTCCCTCTCCCCTCATTAAGCTGTACGTGTTCTAACCTTCACAGGGGTTGACTGGAACAGGGGGGTGGGTGGGGGTCGGAAGCGGTAGAATGGGCTCCACTGCCGCTCTGTCATCCTCGTTCAGTCTGTTCTCCTTGTCCACCGTCTCTGCAGAAACATGAATAATCCCCATCACAGAAGTGATGAATTACACTGTAATCAAGAATTACACCTCTCAATCTACTGCGGTCTTAGTTAGAGGCTTACACCTTGTGTAATTCTTACATCTTCATCTAACGATATGAGGCTAGAAGCTACAGATGAAAGCTGTAATAGCAGTGAAGGTGAGACAGGAAAAAACATTGCCTTCAGAAAAATATTTGGTTTTATTAGTGAGCCCCATCCCTCACTGTAATTTGCTGAGAGCTCTGACATTAGTATCCTGTTGAGACAGGATTGCGTTGGTGAAAGCCACTGTTGATTAAAGTCTGGTACACTGCACACAACATTACCTGAAAGGACTTGAATGGACCTTCAGTTTGTGCAAAGAATGATTTACAAATAGTAAAAATGTTTATTTTCTTCAGCTAAAAAGCCCTTGGACAACAGCAGAGACGTGATAAGCATCACTGTCAGTCCAGGAAAGGGATGTTAGTGTGTGATTCAAATACCTATTATTAGGCAGTATCAGGGCTTGCAGACAGGAAGGAACTCAAACACACCAGGAAAATAATACACTGTGAATGCGTATAAAAATTACAACAAATGGGCTCTTCTTGACAGGAATGCAGACTGTAAATCATATTTCAAAGAACAACGGGTACAGAGAGTCGCTTTACTGTGTACTAACATCACTGAAAATGTCTGCTGGCACTGTGTGATATGATCGGTGGTCTTTACTTTACCTTGTGCACAAGTGAAAGCGTCGTCTTGCAGCACATATCCAGGGAGGCACTCACACCGGTAAGAGCCTGGCGTGTTGACACATCTGTGGTGGCAGATGTTGCCCTCGTATATCAGGCACTCGTCCATGTCCTCCACCTCAACAGGACCCTCGACTGCATTCTCCCCATCCCGCTCCTCACCAATGGAGAAGGCCTCTTTAGGGTACGGGCTGTCAGACACTACGGCACACGGAGAGAGTGGCTGTTGTTCTCACAGGCAATATGGCTGCATGATATGAAAAACTGCATAAAACATTTAACATAGTTAGATAAGTTTCCAAAGAGGAAAATACCAAATATAATAATTACAGAAAAGAAACAATGGCCAAAACTACTACAAGAGAACTTATTTCCTTGTATGTTTTTATTGTAATGTTTATTTCTGCAGGGATAAATACACAGCACCAACAACTGCCACTTTACCACATTATTACCCTAAACGAGTTACTACCAACAAAACAGTGGTTTACTGAAAAGGGATTAAATTGCCAGGCAGGCAGGCACTATATCTCTTAAAATTATTACAGCGCAGAGGTGACCTGGGCTGCTATACTTTGTTCTGGGAGGCCAATGAGGCGCAACATTTTTCAGCAGGGTTGGGGGATCTTACTACAATGCTCCCTTTTAAAGAAAATGGATTGTCTTTGGTATGCTGTATATTTGGTACTTCTCCCTGGCAGCGCACTGGTGTGTATCAATGCCCCCCACCCAACATCGCCTCCCTTGGCTATGGAGCATGCAATGGATTTACATTCTAGGGTGTGAGCAAATATTTGTTGACAGTACCTTTTATTGGCTGTGGAGTGGAGTTGAGAGCGGGCCTCTCTCTGACAGTATGCCAGCCGTCTTGATTCCCAGCCCTACTCTCCTCCCCCTTGCAGCAGGTTAGAAAGACATGTCTGCAATGGAAACCCAGGTACTGGTGGGCTTCGCAGCGATGCCCCTCACGGTGGAATTGCAGCCCCAGAGAGCAGCAGCCACAGCACTCCTGCAGGTCACACAGTCAGTCCTTATACATCATGTGTCATGTAGCTCTTTAGAGTAGCTATTGTACATTTAATTAAGAAGGCTACACTCATCGGTCCATACTGTACCTATGCACAGTTTGTTTTTAGGGATGCTAGCAACACGGCTTTAAGGATGGCAATGCCGGTCTGACGGTCCACCACATTGGTCAAGACTATAGAACGATAGAATTTTGTACTGACATAATGGTTCGCAGAGGATTACTGACTGGTGATCTCGACTTTTTTTTTCCTAGCGCCACCATGAGGCTTTCATCTGATTTGATTTCACATTATCAATATAATGCCATTTACTACTTACATTTAGTCAACCCCTAAGGATGAAGTAACATAATAATAATCACATCTTAACTTTTCTTCAATTGCCATCATAAGGGCAAATTTTTAATTTCTTCAATACTTTTCTGACCTAATACCTGCAAACCTAACACCATTCCCATCATTCTCAGCTGTACTCTGTTTGTAGTGCTTATTAGGAAATGTTAGCATGCTGTTATGCTAAACTAAGATGGTGAACAGGGTAAACATTACCTGCTTTAGGTATCATGCATTATGCACATGTTATTTTGCTGACATTAGCATTTAGCTCATAGCACCACCACTGTGTCTCTGTAGACTGTTTGGAGGCTTACCCTATGGACTCTGGCTGTAGACTCTTAATCTTGTTGAAATGAACTTTGATAGGACAAGCATGAATGTGGGGCGACTCTCCCCTTGCTCACAGTCTCTCACTCTGTTTCCCTGTAGCTCTCAGCAAGATCACCACTTAGAATGCATAGGTACAGAGTGAAACATAAAACTGAAGTAATGACCACTCTGATGTACTGTGGTTGTAGATAGCATAATATTACTAAATCTGCAGGAGTCCTATAGAAAGGTGGTGAAAACCAATATTTAACAGCTGTACTGCTGCAGTATAGAGTCGATAATGGCCCCATGCTGCTCTAGGGCCTCTGAGCCATGCTCTGAGCGGGTGAGGTATCCTTCAACACCAAGGTCAGATGGAAATTAGTTGCTTTGGGAATCTGGGCAAACACGATAGAGTTACACAGTCACCGCGACTTGACCCTAATTGACCGCCATAATAGCCTTGTGTCTACCGCTGCTACTGTTTTAGCACATCATTTATCAGGCCATGTTTCCACAATTTCAGAGAGGCCAAACAATTGACATCTCACATTTCCAATTCCTGAGGTCTGCTTTGAAGGTATAGTAAAGCTCTAGGACTGTGGGAATCTTCAGCCGTAATTGTAATAAATCATTTTGTCTAAATTAAATAAGGTAACTGAATAACAGGGAATTGGCACCACAGCAGTAATGCTCAGAGGAGATATCTAGAATAAAGTGTACACGAACACTGCAGAGAGACTCTTACTGGCTTCAGACTATTAACATCTATAGGTGCTTTCAATTCTACTGTGACTAATGCATGCATCAATTGCTAATTCAGACTGCATTGGGCTTAATTTAAAATTTAAAAATGTGATTAGTTTTAACTGTGAACCCAGTGAACTTTGTTTGCTCTTTGTGGGGGTATCTGGTCATAGATGCTTGCCTTGTAGGAATCGATCCCACATTCATCACTGACGTCCTCTTGACACATATTTCCTGCTCTGGCTGCATTCATTCCAGCCAAACACCGACTTTCTCTCAGGGAACCTCTGCAGCACTGTTGTTGGGCAGTCCTGGCAGAGAAAAGCACAAAGAAGAAAGGACTGCTTTTTCAAGTGATGGACTGCATCTGTGGTCCTATAGCAACAATGAGTGGGTTGGCTGTTCTTCCCATGACTACTACTACAGAGCTGACTGAACTGTTTTCAAGTTTCTATACATTTAATTAAAAATTAAAACCTTAATAATTTACTGGTCAAAGCTCTGATGACCATTCAGTGTTTTCAAAGAAAATCAACCTAAATGTGATTGATCTCGTAAGAAAACACTCAATAACAAAATATGAACATTTCTTTGGCATTGGCTTTTGCACATTTTAATTATGTCACTTTACTGATCTTTCTCAGAGTTCAACTTGCTAATAAGTAAAATTAAGTGGTTAAACAGTCAACTACCTTTCCACAGAAGATAATTTGAGATGATTTACGGTGTTGTATTTAGTTATGAGAATTAAGCTAAATAATGTGAGTGGGCATTTAATAATGGCCTTACCAGCAGATGGAGTGCCTATCTTTTGTGGGTTGCTCCATATTGTCACAGTGACCATTAGCTGAAGCCCATTTCTCCCCTGTCTCGCAGCAGGTCTTCACCAGCTCCTTGGCAGACACTATAATGCAACACAAAAACTCAGTGCCAGGTTTATACCACTCAGCGCAGCCAGCGTATCAGAGGAATGATATGAAATGGTTACAATGTGAATTCAGCTGGAAGAGGATGTTTAACATTTTCCATCATAGAATCCCATCAGTGAGATTCTATAACATCTGGTTACAGGATATCTGAAGTGCAACTGGATTTCATCTTTGGTGGAACACTTGTCTCAGAAACAGACTTAGAGCTGGTTTTGGTGACTACACGCTACACGTGTGTTTTTCTTTTCAGACTCCTGGACTTGGCTCTAACTTTCATTGGCAGGGAGAAGTATGTAACCCAAAACTCTATAAAATTACCTTCAGATTAAAATTTTCCTTCTTTGTTAATCAGAGCTGGAGTAGAGTGCAAGAGTGACATATTAGCACTTCACTTCGAACAGGGTCAGGGAGGAGACAGAGCAAAACTACATTATCCAGTTAACAGGAAAAATGCATGTTTGTTCCTTCAATAACAGGGCAGCACATTCCAGCTTTGATTTGTGGCTCCAGTGCTATAGAGATGGAACTCATGACCTGCATGACTTAACAGTCAACAGGTCAATATATTTGCCTCTCTGGATATACACCAAACACAATATTTTTTGACATTGAGTATTTTATTTTATTTAACTTAACCTATCCAATCTCATCACAACTGAACTTAACCCTCTTAAATTTAATGTAACATGTTTAGTTACATTTATTATTATGTTGTATGCGTTGACACTGGCCACCACAGGAGCAGGTAATGTTTCACCTGATTCACATGTTCACCATCAGTTTCGCATAACATTTGCTAACTAGCACTTAATGCAAAGTATAGCTGAGGCTAATGGTCATAAGTTTTTGTAAGTATTTGGTCAAAAACCAAAGTATTAAATTTGAAGTGATGCTACAGAAAAAAGTCAGTGGAACACCAACGTTATTGGGGTCCATCCTATGGGGACCATGAATGTCTGATTAAAAATGTAATCCTAAACTGTACCTCTCACAGCATGGTCTGTTCCAATATAAGCCTTAAATGATGGCGTAGGTAACACAGAGGAGAGACCAAGCAAAACTATTATTGCAGTTCAAAGTAGATGAAGCTCCGCACAGACAGAGTGCCTAAGGTCATTGTAGCATTTCAACTTCCACATCCACTTTATTTTTGTTGAAATACCTCTAGATAAGGCAATTATTTAGAGTAGAGCTAGTTACTGCTGCAGTGGCATAATTTAAAGGTATAAAAAGAAGACAATCTAAACCTTGGAAAGGCACGATGCCTCTTTGATACATAACTACAGTATCTGTGCCAGCTAGGCAGTTAAACAAGTCCCTTTGAACCTGAGTGAATGTATATTAAAAGACAAAGAACATAATTATTCATCCTCCTTCTTTTGCCTCCTATTCATTTTCTCCAGGTGGAATCACCCGTTATGAACATTGCACAAATTTGCTCCATGTGTCCATCCAAAATGTGGGATGTATACAGAGTTAAAATACATACAGTTTATCACCATGTTAACAAAGGGTTAAGTAGATCAAATGACTTTAAAGGGAGACCGTTTCACCAAAATAACTACTGGGGATGAAGACAATGATGAACTATTTATATCTGTCTCTTTGACAGACCTTCTAATTAAGACTATATCACAACTTGCTCCATTCAGTTGTGCAATAATTAGCTAAGTTGATTTATTGTGCTTGCACAATGGAAATCTAAAATACACACTTGAAGGTGGCCCAGGAGCATCTCTATGTCCCAGGCCTGTAATTATACATTTCCATTAGACTAGAATTAACACCAGATGCTTTCTTGTCCAAATCCAAAACTGGTGACATCACACCCTTTGAAAATATGAAGCTAGAATAACAACCAAAAAGGGCAACTCTCAACATGTCTGGAGGTGTCATAGTGCACTGCCACTAATCAAGGCTCATGTGTCTTTTCTTTTGTGGACTTGGCAGTGACTTATAATACACATGGGCTGAAGAGAACATGACCAACAACATGAATAACAGCACATGCCAAAGGTCCATGACATACAAACTCACGTGGTTGAACATGTCAGATAATTGATGATGAAAGCTTAAAAGCATTTGTGTGTGTGTGTGTGTGTGTGTGTGTGTGTGTGTGTGTGTGTGTGTGTGTGTGTGTGTGTGTGTGTGTGTGTGTGTGTGTGTGTGTGTGTGTGTGTGTGTGTGTGTATAGGCCCGGGTTAAGCTCAGAAGGGAGTGACACAATGTTCTTCTCACCTTCAACATGAGTACTTGCAGAGATATTGTGTCTTTTAGAAACACATAATCACTGTCCAAGAACAGCTGGATGTGACATAACAGGGAGGGCTCTCCTGCTGTCACCATGACTTCATTTCCAAAACGGCCAATTCAGGTTTCAATAATTGACATCTTATGTCTTAATCTCCCTGAGATTGTGAGCCAACATTCATGTGATTCATCTTTGTGTAGTCTTAATCGGGGTTAAGGTTTAGTTGATGAGTGCCCCGAGGGCTTGCATTAGTCTTTGATGGTTTCAAACAGTAACCTCCAATCCAATTACACCTCTCTGTGGTTAGATAACCTGAATGAAAAGCTAAAATATACTGCCAGGACATATCACTAATGGTACATTGAATTACTGTGACTTGTAGCTTGTGTTTCCTAAGTATGCCACACATGTCCTTACACACCCAAGCGTGCATACAGCCGTGATGTTTTGTAAAGTTCCTGCAAGGCCACATCAGCATTAGAGATTCTTTTTGCATATTAAATTGGTTAAGTGTATTCCACTGCGCGTCTCGGACCAAATATTCTCCACAGTCTTGTAATCTGAACCGGTTTCCCATTGCTTTATATATTCTAAGGTGTGTTCACAAACCAGAACACAGGGAATTTGCTTATTTCTTGCCAGAGGAAATCCATCCAAATCCTGATTTTGGACCTGATGGATGAAAATAAATAAAGGAATAATATTATCTAATTGGCTAGTTTTACAAGCCCCATTAAAGGTAACTATAAATCATTATATTAATGAAGCATACATATAAATGTAAGATTTCAAATGAAAGGGGAAAACATGCTTGTATTGTAAGTCTGAAAGATCTGTGTACAGCTGCTTGTATGTTAAAGACAGAAATACAGATGGTACAAAAAGCAGATCTGTTATTGTGCTGCAATTTATCACCAATCACTCTCTACTTATGAAGTGGGTCTCTTTAATGAGTGGTTTCCTGCATTTGGAGCAGATGTTTTATTTATAAGCATGGGTGACATGTGGATCAGGCGTTTCTTTTAAAATAAGGACATGTTGGGGATGGGAGATATGCCAGAATTCCTGGAAATGACTTGGAAGGCACCCTAGATTAACCAGAGTGAGCTATCTTCTTTAAACTTATGTTCACAGTAATGGTACAGTAGGAATGAACTCTCACACAGCCAGCTCTGGAATTCACCCTCCTTTTCATCCTAAGGAAAATTACACATCTGCTCAGCTCACTCCCATATGCAGCATGTTGTGACAGTACCGTTGACAAAGAACATCACTTCTTCAGTAACTCCAACCTCACCTCAAATGTTTTTTATGCTTCAGTTTCACCCATTTATCCATTTCTACCATTCCTCTAGTTTAGTTCAGTCTTAAGGTTGGTGTAGGAGGGGAAGTTACTGAGTGGAGAATGTCTGAAGGTGTGCTTCAGATGAGGTGATTACTGGGAAGATTGGGAAACCAGCAGCCTCACGGGAGACAGCTAATCACACCGGCTCATGAGGGAGCAGTGAGTAGCGTCTGGCAATCAAGCCACAACAGTGGCCTCATTCATCACATGGGTATTATGCCGCTCACAGGTACAACCCCCAAGAAATCCTATACTAGGTCCAGCTCAGCATCAGAAAGCCTGAACAACCCCATCCCCCTTCTGAGCACACACTGCTTCTGGTTGGAAATAGAGAGGGAAAATGAGCAGGAGTTATTGACTGAAAGAAAAAAACATTTATCTTGGGCCGTGTTCCACTGCAAAGGCGTGTATTTATGTTTAAAGAATAATGGTTGTGTTTTCATTATAAATGCTTCCTCGATTCCTCTCCAAATAACTTTGGCATCTTCTGCTAATGGCATTGATAACAGGCATTAGTCAAGGCCCTTATCAGCTGGGTTTTTCCTGTCTGTTTTAACATGTCAGCGCTCTGGAAATCTTCCCTTAGTCCAATGACCTTCCCCAGTATACATGCAGTGTCATTCCATCCTACAAACTGACTAGCCACACCAGTTACTTTGAGCTCCTTATCCCAGGAGAAAAAAATATCTTTCAACTCAAACTCTCTTCCATGAAGCCTTAATTCACAATTGAATAGTTGGATTTTATCCTAATGCACTTATGGACGTTGTGGAAAATGTGTCAAAACAAATATCTGATGTTTCCCCTGAATGAATAAAAGAATTTCTATATTAACTCACAGACGTTTCACACAGTTTCACATTTTACCCAGAGTTGACCTTAGTTTGTAGCCCTCCTTAACTAAATGTGTCATGGCAAACAGCAACAAACCAGTCCAGTTCCTATATTATCTGGTGGTGCTGGTAAATGAACTTGACAGAAACACCTCACAGATACATTCAGCATATTCTACACATACCTATGGAGGCCAGGTGCTGAAAGGAAAGAAAAGTCCTGACAGGTCTCAACACAAATCATAGTATTGTAAAGTAGGTTAACTACACACCTCCGGATTTTGGTTTGCATGGACAAAATGCAATAATAAGAAAGATTTCTTTTCTTTAGTAATTCAGCCACTGGAGTGGGGATGAAATGACAAGGCTCATAAATCTCAATCCTTCATAATTTATTTCACTCACTTCAAAGGAAAGTCTTAAAATATAGTGAGACTACATTGTGCCATCAAGTATGGGGAACTATGATGTAATTAGGTTTTCCTTGGCAGGATGTTTATTAATCATTAACACTTAGGTATATAACTGCATAAAATCACATTCATTAAAGCTAAAACATCTTAAATTTGGATTATTATATGACATTGTATGAGATTATTAGATGTTATAAATCTATATTTTATCTGTAACCAAACATCATATTTTGGAATAAAACATGTTGTTTTTCTCATGTTTCCCAGTGCAGAGTAACTCATCTTCAAGACATCCTAGTAATCACTTCCTCATCTTCTTTCCCTCCTGGGGTGTGCAGTAGATTGGCCTGTATGCCTTGAAGGGGGTTGATCTGTTTCAGAACATGCTGATAATCACATGAAGGATACAGGCAGCAGGATGCACAACCCCAGAGCTCTCAGCAGAGCATGTAATAGTAGGGAGAGAATTTGCAGTTGCAGGTGCTCTTAAAGAATTTATCAGACATATTAGAAGCATAATAATGTGACTATGGCGCTAGGCTTAGTATTAGTCCCTACTTACAAACCTCTAGAGAAATAAATATAGCATTCTCTCAACTTGAATGGTTAAGGTAGATAAATGGTATCCAGGGAAAACAGACTTTTCATGAACAATTGTTTTTCCTGGACCATTGCCAGCTTGGGTTAGGGTTTATAGAGTGATTATGAATTCCTCTTCAAAAGACAGGATGTGAGAGAAGGAAAAGGAAGATGTCTTCTGAAATAGTAACGGCCTAACGTCGTCATCGCTGGGTTATAAAATCATCACACTGTGATGTTTTTTGATGTATGATTTTTTTGTTTCAGATTTATTCTCAATTCAACTGCTTTCAATCACTTTGTTAAACAAGAAGAGTTAGGATACTGATCATAAAAAGATGACTTAAAACTCTTTAAAACGTACCTTCGGCATCTCCCTCCACATCCTGAGACTTGTAGTTGTAGAGGGTTTGGGGTTGTCTTTGAGGCTGTTCTCCATCCTCCCTCATCCTGACTGGAGCTCTGCTGGTGGGACTGAACTGTATTGAGGGGTATGAAGTCTGCTCCTCTCTACTCAGCGTCTGCCTGTGCTCCACTGATTCTTGTTCCTTATGGCCGACAGAATGGGAGCCGCCATGACTTCCTGTACGACTGCCTTGAGTATGTTTGTGATGGCCAAAATGCCTGGCCCCCTTGTTTCCACGGGCGTTGTATGCTGTGTCTTTTAAAGTGTCCTGTGCCACTCCGTTTCTGCCACTATTGTGTCTAATGGTTCTGTCAGCAACTTCCTGCTGCGGCCTGTGGTTCTCTGTGGTCACTCCCTGTGTAGTTGTTAGCGATGTTGATGTTTCGCTCTGAGTCCCTGTAGTGGTTGTATCCATGTTATGTGTGACCTCAGCCTCGCTGCTCCTCTCTGAATCAGAGCTTTTTTGTGTCTCCCTCAGCTCATGTCTCCTGTCATCATGGGAGCTGAAGGAATTGGAGCTTGACTCTGGATAAACTGGCGGTACTGTAGTAGATTCCAGTGGTTGGGCCAGATCTTGGATAGTGGAGGACGTTGGCCCTGCCAGTGTGTAGTCATAATCCCCTGTGCCAAAACTGGGTGGGTCTTGCTTATACAGTGGTAAAGTGTTTCCCACTGCCAGCTTGGAAAATGGTTCCACAGGACTCCTTTGTCGGTTGTCATCACGGCTGCTAATGTCTCCTAAAGGGTTGTTGTTCTCAGTGGTCGTAGCCCACATGGGCTTATTAGAACTACGAAGGTCGCAACCGGGGATAGGTGAGCACATTAACCTCCCACCATTATTCGGACAGTGGCAAACCTGACAATTGTCGACCTGAAAGGAGTGTCCCGCCTCGTACTTCTTGTTGCCATAGGTACAGCCAATCCGCCCACATTGCGGACACCCATCTGCAGGTTGTGAAATATCAATGCAGTTGGGGGGGATTTCAGGACACGGAATAAAACGACAGCTTATTTTCCCTCCTCCTTGGGGACAGGAGCATTCAGTGCTTCCAAAATCTACAAAGTAAGCTTCCCCCTCTGGGACTTTCCCCTTCCGGAAGCCTGCTTGGACGCAGTCATAGTACTGGTAACCCTCACAGGTGCAGCCCCTTTGTGTACAGGTGGGACAGCAGGCACCCTTCTCTAAAACTGTTTCAATACAGCTTTGCAGAACAGGACAGTCCACACCTGTGCAGTCTCTCTGGCTTAGACAGGTGTCCATGCACAGAATCATCCAACATAAAAACAACGTTGCCCTCTGAATGTTCATTTTGCATAAAAGAAGTACAAAAAATAAATAAAAAATGTAAGTCAGTTCTTCAAAGTAAGGTCCTCTTCAGGCTAGATTTTATTCCAGATGAGAAAGAATGTTGTGTCTTTTAGCCTGTGAAAGTAAACAGTGGTTAATGATATATTTACAGTACAAGTGTTATCTGGCATTCAGCTTGATATAAATCAGTGCCCTATTAGTTTTGGTTTGTTTTCACAGTTATTATCAAAAACACATTTTAACTTAACAACCTGTCTGCTTTAATTTGGCCACCTGCCAAATGTTCATTTTTTTCCATGCCTACTCTCTGGGCACCACAGGGGATGGAAGCTGTGGTTTATATTTGATTGTGGAAATTTGGCCAAAGGTAAGATTAAAGGGAAATATGTACAACAATAACCCAACAAAAATTGCCAGTTGTTGAAAAAACAAAGTTGAAATAACAAAACCTCCCTTCTATGAAAATGTTCAAGTTTGCCATACAAAATCAGTGTTCTAATTGTGTTGAGAACTGCTTATCTGAGTTTATCTATGTGCAGCATATGTTAGTGTATTCTCATAAAATGTTATGCCTCCCCAGAATATGGCGGGATGTTGTGGAAACACTGTACAGTCATTTGAGTCCATTGTTCATTTTTGCTTATAATAGTTGGTGGAGCATGCAAACCGTGCTCTTGCAGGGACACAGTAACACACCAATGATACTGACAGTAAAGTAGCACAAGTACTGTTATAAGAAAATATGACTTGTAATTATTAAAGTCCTATAAAGGTATAAAAATGAATGGATTTGATGAGATTTTTTCGAGCTTTTCTTTATGCACCAACTGTACAGAGACAGTGGCAGCACAAAGTCAGAATGTGACAGGCTTGATTCTGTGAGTAAGTGATGTGACTTCAAATCAGCAAGCACATTGAGAACCAGGTGTTTTCTATTTTACTTTTCCTGTTTTTCCTCGCTGCTTGCTTTTGTGCCAAACGCAAAAGACTTTGCCAAAAAAAAAGCTTCATAAAGAGAGATAAATTCAAAAATGTTCTGCATGACAAACTCATCTTAAGACATTTCCTGCTGAAATGATTCGAACCAATTTCAGTCTTGCTCTTTCCACAGCCTATTTCATTATCACATTTCCCCCCAAATTGCATGTCCTTGGAAATGTTTCCCACCAAAAGAGGAGCAGATACAGAGAGCAAAAGATAGAAGATGTTTACGGTTTACTTTTTCTAAACAGCCTATACTTGTTTTTGGAAGTATGGAGCTCCTGCTGCAACATACAGTACAAGAACGTAGGTGTTACTTATAATCTTTTTAGAAAATAAAAAAGACATGCTGGAACCTGGTTATTTCAATCTGCCTGCACTTATATTGGTGAATCTAATTCCAGCCTATGTGAGCAAAACATGCAGTGCTTCTACAGTATATAAAATCAAATCAAATCCAACGGCATTCACAATGATCTACTGTAGAGATCATCAAAATAAACATAACATCTGTAGCTGTGTCTTTCTTCATAGCATGCAACGCTACAGAACAACACAAAGTGCACTACAGCTCTTTGTTTGCTGGTGTACAAAATCATTTTACCAGATCTTGCGGTCTTTAACAGGCACATGGCCCACTGCCATGGTGTGTTGAACTCAGCCCTAAAGGCACTGAAACTCTGTTTGTCTACAACATGAGTGAAAGGGAACATTTAACACAGGAAAAAAGGCCACTAGGTGATAATGAAATCTGATGGACTGAGAGAAAAACTCTCTCTGGTTGTAGCTTAAAAGACCTTCATGCTTTCTGTGAATGAAAAGTAGGTCTGTTGGGTTGTTTGTTCAGCTATCAGTTCAGGGAAGGTCCCACAAAACATTTCAAACAGCGACTGTGTGCCTTGCCATCCCAGTAGCCAAAAAGTTACCTTTATCCTTTCTGCTCACTGTGATCCGCGCGCGCACGCACATACGCACGTGAAAACCGGTGCAAACATTGTTTTCACTCGAGCGAATATAGCCTACGCTGAAACGTCAATCCAATGACGGGTAGGCTAATGAATGGCTCGCGAATGTCGGCTATTAACCTATGTGAAAGAGCACACTCGCTGTCGAATTGGGGACCTCAACGGCATTTGTGGTTATCAAACCACTTGATGATTTCTCAGCGTGTTATTGAGGCGACTTTAACATTTGGACTTCACAGTCTACGCACACATGGAATCATGCCAATCAAGCATATAGGCAAGAAATTATGTCTCTAAAAATCAAACAAGTTTTAAAATATGACAGTATTGATCACAGAACGTATAATCTAAATAGTTGTCCCTATATGTTCACATGTCTAGTGGAAATAAAAATGCTCAATGTAGCCTAACAAATCGTGCATTGACATCGATTGTTTTTATCCATAAAAATCCCGTTGCCTACCTTGCAGCTATGACCTTGCAGCGCCGCTTTGCTCCTAAAGGAAACTTGTGCGTAAAGTTTATGTCCTGACTCCGACTTGGGAGGCTGGCAGGGAGCGCCCTCGCTACCTTTATTTTCCGCGGGGGCGGGACAAACTTCCATAGAATTACTTCCAACTCTTTCGAAATTATTTCGGTTCCCTTTTCTGGATTATAATCATCCAAAATAAGAGAAATGACTTAACATGGAGCAACGTCAGTGGAAAATGTGTTGTCTACCTAAATTATTATTATTATGATCCAAAAATCAATTAGGATATGGTGTAGAAAAGATAAAAAATTACAGAATCTTTACTTTTTATATAATTAGTATTTGTACATTTGCATGTTCACAATTATTAGTGTTCAACCTCACTATATGCAGCTAGTTGGTTTACCATTAGGTGCCATATCATTGACATGCCGTTTATTCCCAGAGATCCCAAAAGCCACACTAATAAATTAATCATACAGACATGATTACACATCACATGGTGTTTGTGATCTTTGTCAACAGAGCTTTTTGGATAACTGTATTATAATTGTAATTACTGGAATTCCTACTGCATGGTACAAGGTTCTAAACAGACCACAGTGGATTTTTTTTTTTATCTTTTCAGTATCTCTCCAGTTTTCTCTCATAAGCAGTTTGATCTGTAGGATAATTGAGTCACTAGTGAGAATATAGACAAAAGCTGCCTCAGTGGATAAATAGACTGATTAGACAGGCACACAGGCACTGGGTCGATTCATCACTTTGTTTCAGGGGTCTCCCTTGACTAATCAATGACAGAGACGAGTCAGTGCCCCCATTATTAGTTGTCTCTGTTCATTATAATCAAATGCATGCCCAGCTGCACCAGTCACACAGTAGGAAGACCCTCCAGATGTCTTTCCTTATTGAATAAAATGTTTCTCTCTCATCTAATTCTCAAATCATCATAAAAATGACACTGCTTTTTGCATATTTGTGACTTATGAGCAGTGTATGATCATATGGACATATAACTCTGCAAGTCATTAATGACTTAATTTACATCTACTAATAATATATTACTTCCTACCAATAACAGCTGTATTGATTTTTCTGGTTCAGTTTGAAATGGTATCTAGTCTGACCTGCTTGTAGTCCAGCTGTGTTAAACAGTAGTATCCCTACAGGAGACACATGTATGACGCAGGTGCACTGAACACAAGTTCAACTCACAATTGACCCACTTGATCATTAATAACATGGGCATGTGAGCTACGTGGCCCTGGACCTGGCTTGGAGAGCTGTTGTCACCCTTCTGTGCAGCCCTGCTCTGCTGCGGAGCCTAAAACACAACCAGGCAGCACACATAAGCGGCTGACCCTCGAATGGCGGCAAGTAAAAACATAACCAGAATAAATCAAATGTTATTTCCTTCCACAGATGTTGTACAGATTACAAAGATGACATAACACACGTCTATTGCAACAATGTCATGTCTTGCCAAATGAATGATCCTTTTTTGCCATTTCAACAACTATAAATGCTGCTTTCAGTTCTGAACATTGCGCTTTCAGCAGTCTCTACATAAAAATAAATCATATCTGTAATAAAAATCAGTGGTCGAACAGAAATGAGTCCCTAAATTATTCATGCCTTGTAGATTTAGAACATCTGAGGGCCCTCTAGAATATAGAGAGATGTCCTCATGTCACAAGCAGGGACCAAATGACCTGGTCCTCACATAGTAGTTGACCTCTCCTTAATCTTCTGGGGCCATAAACCCTCTTCAGTAATGACTCTCAGCCTGCAAGATAATATCATCTGACACCCACTTATTTGGGAGAGGTAATTGCACCCCACACTGTTGTAATTTCTCATTCATGCATGTTTGAATGGTGACTTATGCCACTACTAATTTCCCAAGCCCACTGACTGCAACCCTGCCTCATAATAATGTACCTAATGGGCACTTTCTCTGTTTCACACAAGGATTATTGAATTAAAGTTTAAAGTTTATTACACTGTGTTTATTATTTGTTCTCCAAGCAGAGTGAAGTCATTCTTGCCTCAGTTCTTCTGATGATAACATATCCTTAATATTGTTCAGGGTTTTCATTACAACTGATGCCAGTGATAGTGACATCATTGTCTACTTGGGCCCCCTAATGCAGCAGGCGTTAATGTTATCTATCCATTGTATGATAGCCTACATTGTACTGATCTTCTGTTTTGTTTAAACAGGTGGGTAGCCTCATAGTGTTGTTAGGTCAGAGAGGTTGTGTGTAGGGTGGTCTAAATTGGTATATTGTATTAGTCCATTATCTGTTCATTTCATAAATAATTTCACAAGAACATAAAGTGGAATCCTCCTCACACATCATCCCATTACAGAATTATGCAAGAATTCCAGCAACAAGCACATACAAAGTGCCAGATAATTATTCTTAAAGCAACACTAGAGAACTTTTCCTGCTTCTGTCCCCCTACAGGTTGGAAGCAGAATTGTCCATTACATTACATTATGCAAGTTTGCCAGATCGGATAGCGCGAGCTGTAGTTCCAATGAGACAACCTGTAGGGGGACCGAAGCGGGTAAAGTTCTTTAGTGTTGCTTTAATCTTCTAATCAAAGTGTTCTGACAGTAACTTACCTCATATGTGGTTAATGACCATTAAAAGGTCCAATATACTACAGCTAGCTAGAGCGTGTCGTCTCCCCCGGCCCCTCTGCCCCAGACTTGAAGTTCACGGTGGTTGCCAGGTTGAGAGCGCTTCCAAAAATGCTGACGCTAGTCTCACATAGCGAGACATTACCCCACAGCACAGTGGAGTATGGTGTGGTGGTGATGGCACAGTGGATATAACACATGCCTTTGGTGTGGGAGATCTGGGTTCGATTCCCACTGCATTACATCAACCAATGTGTCCCTGAGCAAGACACTTAACCCCTAGTTACTCCAGAGGCGTGCAACCTCTGATATATAGCAATTGTAAGTCACTTTGGATAAAAGCATCAGCTAAATGACATGTAATGAGTAGCTAATGTCATAAAAGCCTGTGCTCACGCGGAGCGCTGTAGACTGACAACCCCCCTATCTCAGCTTAAAATTACAACAACCTTCTAAAACACCACTACCTCGCCATCCTCTCTACCCAACTATCAGACGCAATTTCTCGGCCTAAAATTACGGCATCAACTGCTAAAAACACCACTGCCTCGCCGTCATCTCTACCCTACTGACAGACACACTTTCTCGGCTTAAAATTATGGCACCTGCCGCTAAAAACACCACTGTCTATCTTGCTGTCCTCTCTACCCTACTGAGAGACCCACTTTCTAGTGTAACTAGACCTACTACCGCTGACATGACTGGCAGTTTGCGGTACACTGTACCCAGCACACAGTCACCTATTCTGGGGTAACTAAACCACCTACCGCTGACCTGACTCTACCCAACGCACAGTCACCTATTCTGGGGTAGCTGAACCACAAACTACCGTTGACCTGACGGAACACAATGCGGAGCACCGTAATCAGTGGCACGAAGTTCTGTAGTGGCTTAAACAACTAGCAACTGCCGCTCTGTAGCACGGAGCTCTGTAGCCAATGTCACGTGACCGGTCGTAGGTCTCCTAGTTTTCATATCATATGTTTTAGTGTGCATACATTTTCGTACAATATCATACAAACCCGTTCATGAGAATGGTTAAAACACACTGAAAGGTCCTATGACATGCTGTTCTTTGGATGCTTTTATATAGGCCTTAGTGGTCCCCTAATACTGTATCTGAAGTCTCTTTCTCAAAATTCATTCTTGGTGCAGAATTACAGCCTCTAGAGCCAGTCCCACAATGAGCTTTCCTTAGGATGTGTCATTTCTGTGTCTGTAGCTTTAAATGCTATTGAGGAGGAGAGAGGTGGGGCAAGGTGGAAGGTGGGTGTGTGGCCTTGACCAGCTTGCGGCCATGGTTGTAGCTCTATTTCCTCATGGGCGGGCTAAATTCTCTGGGCAGCTGTTGGCGGCAGCCAAAGCAGAGAAAGGGGAGGTAACCTTTCCCCTTATGATGACATAAAGGGAAGATTCCAGATTGGCCCATCTGAGTTTTCATTTTCTCAAAGGCAGAGCAGGACTCTGCCTTTTCTAGCCACTGGGGGACCATAGGCAGGCTAGGGGAACTCATATTAATGTTAAAAAACCTCATAAAGTGACATTTTCATGCCATGGGACCATTCAATTATTAAGTTCAACACACTTCTGCAGGTTTACAGTATAAAATGAAGTGAAGAGAGGAAGTCTTGAAACAAACCAGCAACGACAGGGCACTGTGGCTCTGCATGGGGCTACGCCATGGGAAATTATTATATAGCTAGTAATGTGGCGAAAGTGACTCCCCACCTGTGTCTTGTAAAGACTTTTTAGGCTGTAGTTAAAGGGCATGTCTGCTGTGGGGTTGCAGCCCCACAGCCTTTTGCTCAGCTATGAAATAGCAAAATGTTTAGTTCCACATTACTTCCACATTGAATATTTAACACATTTAAATGTGGTGTGATAACAATATCATGTTTAGGAGGTAGTTAAAATCATCTGATGTTACAAGCGAGTCTCAAATAGGATTGAATTAATATAATTTTATGTGAATTTAAATTAGAAATGCATTTTAAAGAGTAGTGCATACACATTAAATGTGGGGCATGTGGAAGCATTTAGGCAAGATTACAACTCCTTTGTCCATGATCATGAATGCATAGAGCTGCAGATACAAACCCACTCATCTCTATCCACCTAATGCCTACACCATGGAAATGGCAAGGGAATTTACAGCAGTTAAGACTATGTAAAAGGATTTCACACTTAAACCACAGCTTTATAGAACTGACTTGTTTTACTGTCTGTAGACCAATCTATTCTAAAAGTGAACAAGGTGTCTTACTTCTCAAGGGAAATATTGATATTTAAGGACATTTTTTTTCTTTTACTATAATTGATTAAAAAATAGCACGCAACATGAAGTTCACCAGATTGCTGAGAAAACTGCAGCGTCAATACCCTTTGGACATCCATAGTCTCCTTTGAGCTAGTCCCACCTCATTTATTACATTTCTTGAAACACACAAAATAGCTCCCCAAGGCAAAGGCTGATTTCACTGGAAAGTACCACCTCTTATTATGCCTACCTACAGCAGTTTTAGGGACCTTTAAGCTGTGTACTTTCAAAACTATTTAAAGCAATGACCCGTCCAAAGCCTATTACATTTCCAACGGACAGTGAGTCCCCAGCTGAGAACATTGTCATTGAGTGAGGGTTTAAGTAAGGGCCATGGCCTTCTGCAACCACTTGTTTGGACCAAGCCAAGCATGGTGGTAAAGAAATGTTCCTGACTTCACACCAGGAAGGATGTGACCGGTGATGCATGCCAGATAAGGAGACAGAATTTTAAAGCAGCTGCAGCCATTTGTGACATAGGAAAATATTTGATGTGCAACATATGGGTGTTGCTGCAAGTTTTTAGTCTAATAGCAGAGGTAAAAGGCTTTGGTGGTGTGGTATATAATGCAGCACCGTTGCCCAATATAAAAGTGGGTGGCCATTACATACAACACATTAGAATCTAAAAGTCCAACCTTTCAGAAATAATAGTGGATTAACTGTACTGCAATCAGTATCTTTGAAGGGTATGGTAATTTACCTCACCAAAAACACAATCACAAAATCAGACAGTTTAAGGAAAAACATTTGCAACCATTTGAGTTACCCATTTTAATCGGCTATATAGTTAATAGTTGCTGAGCTCTAAGTCTGACAGATTTGTACTGAGGAAATCACAACAATATCTATCCAATGCCCTGCATTACAATAACCTTTCCCTCTGAATGAGTTCAGTCTGGTACTGCACTTTGTGTTGTCTAGACATGAGCCTCCATGTGAAGTGCTAGAGACACAGAGCGTGACATTCAGGTATTGTTTTCCATGTTCTCAGACATTACATCATTCACTCCTAACATCAATTGTACGTGCACTGCCCATTGATAGGGTACAAAGTTGAAAACGTAGGACTGAAGCCCACACAGAGCGGTTTTGCCAAAATAAATTAAAGTTGTGCTGTCTTCTCAGGTTTCATTCTAAACTGCCATCATTGTACTGAAGAAGATACGTCATGTTATTTCAACCCAAAATAGCTTGAAAAAGTCAAACTAAGTTGGAACAGTTGTTCCTTTAGACCATGTGCAGTGTGAATATACAGTATATCATATGTGTAGATTGAACTATACTGTACAGTATGGTTGTCATTAAAGGCAGTCTGGAACACAGCACCAGTCAGTGATGGGCTTTCATTGCTAATGCACTCTGACTCAAACAATATGTCACCTTTGGCACAACGCAGCATTATCTAAAACACTTCAAAACCACAGTGTGTTTTCTAATCAAGCTGTGCATCTTTCTGTGTCAAGAAAATGAGAGGCACATACCAGGAGGAGCAAGCATTACTGTAATAACATCAAAGCGGATTAAAGTGTACAATTAACATTCTGTCAACAACTCATGTACTATCGCAGGACCAATTGTAATGCCAGAAAATGATCTCACACACACAAACAAATGAAGGGGAATTTTGGTTTGAGATGTCCTAGAGTTTTGCTCTTGATTTTACCCAGCCAAACATGCTGCCATTTTTCAGCCATAGTCTTTTCAAGCACTGATATTTTGTTATTGCATTGTTTAAAGGGCACTAATGAGATTTCAATTTTTTTTTAACCCATATTTCATATAATAAACTATCCCTTACTCATTATTGTCACCCATGCCTGGGTGAGAATAATATATGCACATACACAGCCATACTTATAAGTAGCTGTCAGTGACACCTAGGGGTGAAACGTCGTACACTGCACGTTCTTGACTGAATACTGTAAGACCCAAGACCCAGACAGCCTCAGGGTGCATCCAAGAGACACAATGCAAGAATGACTGGCAGCCAGACATTCATGATGGTCTGCTTTGTCTGGTTATTCAGATTAATTTATAGTTTAATATAAAACAACCAATTCAGTTACTTGTGTCAGCCATATTAATTCACAATACTGAGCACATATTTCTTGTGTAGTAGGGCAGGCTAATGTTTGATTAGTGGCCTGTACTGGCTGGATCTATTGGCGTAAAAGTCTCAAGCATTAGCCAAACACTTAAAGATATCACTAGAGTGAGAATATATATTAATTGTAAGCAATGGATAATATCTTTGTGAATAAACAAAAACAGGTTTTTGACACTGTCAGTTAAGTGTTAGTTCAAAGTTATGGTCATGTCTGTGGCAATCTTTGATTACGGTGTCGTATTTGATTGCATTATGGTGTTTAAAGTTTTGTCCACCACTACATACAGTACATGAGAGGGACAACATATTAAAAATAACTCAATATACAACACAACACCACTAGAGCCTACACTAGACTACACTATCTAGACTAGAGATGCACATCTTTCTGACACAGAGTCAATGAAAACTGCACATTAAGCTTTAAATAGATTGGATACATTTGTATAGTGATTCGATTCAATTCAATTCATATCGATTAAATTCAATCTAATTCAAACTGCACCTTTAAGAAAGCGCGTCATTCCTACCGTGGTCTATGACGTTAACCCACTCCCGGCATGCACGCTGGAAGTCCAATTATTGCTAATGGCGGGTATTTGTATGAAATATAGCTACGTATTTTAAGCTATTGTTGGCTAACTGTTTACATTGATATAAAACAGGGGATTTCAAATTAATAGTCGCTGTGTGCTTTGAAGCAACTCCGAGGATAAACAAAGCGAAGGACTTGAATTAGAGGACTAGCTACTGTAATGGGACATCAACTGTTACCATCATGTGCATGCTGTCTGTTTTCTAACGATAGTGACAAACTGAGCAGGAAGACAGCGTGTGTTTGAAATGGCTTCAATCAGTAGCGATGTTAATTCACCTTAACGTCTTTCTCAGAGCCACGACTCCAAAACTACAGCACACATAACCTTCGCTAACTTAATGGGACGGAGGAAGTTTAGCTAGTACAGTACAGAACCTTAGCGTTCATTAATTCGACCGTTAGGTTCGCTGACAATACATTTACGCACTCTCATGAAACGGAAATGACTTCGTTCAAATTATCAGTGTTGGCATTGGTATTATTTATAACCGTTATTCAAGTTAACGGTTCCTCGAAACTAAATATTCCCAAAGTGTTGCTACCGCTTGCTAGAAGTACAAGAATTAACTTCACATTGGAAACTACTGAAGGTTGCTACAGATGGTGAGTAGAATAAACTGAAGTCTGCCTCATTGAACTGGAGGGGAGCTGAGGGCATATGCTCTGTGAAGGGGTGTCATATTACATGGGGCATGGGAGGCCACATGGCCAAGTATACTGTAGTCAGTTTCATGGCAATGTGTGTGGGCCCTAAAACAGCTAACGTTAAATCTTTTTGAAGTTTGTTCATCCATAGAAGATGGATGCACATCTCTCTGACACCGTCAATAACAACTGTACATTGGGCTTTAGATTGGATACATTTAAGGGCTTTTCTTGTGTTCACCTTTTACTCAATCCAAGTTTACAGTAAAGCTGCAACTCCATCCCAAGTATGAAAATGTTATTCCACCTCAAATCTTTCTATAATGAATATAAGGTCAACATTGTAATAGTGACAAATTAAGAACTATATGGCTTATGTAGCTACCTGACTTGTTCTTCAGGTCTTCCACCAGACCAGAGGTAGCAAGCATCCAGGCTGTGAATGAGGAGAACGGCAGAGGCTGCTCCCGGAGAGCTGTTCTCCAGGCTCTCTCCACCCAGCCCTCCAGACTGACCAGCATCATTCTGGCTGAAGATGTTGGTAAATAGAGTAATACTACATTAATAAACACAAGTCGCTCATTCATAAAAAATTTTCCTATGCATGAGTTAGGAAATTAATTTGTGCATAGTTGGTTCAGTTGTAAATTTTTCTGTGTATTTGTGTTGAAGATCATCATCATCTCTGTGGTTTTGGCAAATGCACTACCATATTGAAGTGTGCTTGGCTCTACACAGACATTCAAATGCAAGGTTCCTAAGTGGAAAAATAGGAACAGCTGGAATATTATAAGATATTTTTTTTTCAACAGTTGGAAACTGAGAGATGGTTAAATACTGAAATTATTATGTCCCAGGAAATTGTTGTCACATTCTGGTTTTTGTGTTCTTCTTTTGCTGAGAATGAACTGCAGTTAAAAGGGCCCCGTTCAGGAGCAGATGCTGTCCATATGGTGGTTACTTTTGGAGGCTGTTTATATATAAACTTTATAGGGTTAAGATGTGAAAAGCTCCATGAATTTGTTAGTCACTTCACACACGTCACATAGATTAGATAATTGAACATTTTCAGGCAGCCCAGTGGTTCTTGATAGGTATAAGATGCCGGTGCTTGATTTTCAAATCAGCCTCTGTGCAGCGCTCAGTGGATTTGCTCTCTGAAAAAAAGCACATTTTGCACTATGATCTAGATGGTGCAAAAGCAGAGTATTAGAAGTCAAAAACTCACGTTGATCAGTATCAATAAAATATTCTTTATCATATTTTCATGGGCTGAGTGGACGGTCACTGCAACAAATTGTTGCGCTTCATTATTATGTAGTGTGGAGTACATGTTAATCTTGCAGTTGCCAGCTTCTGTAGGGTCTGTTATTCTCATTTTTTATGTAGTGTCGGATTCACAGAACTGTTTTATGGTCACATTTGTAATGTTCTAGAACATGTATGTATGTATGTATGTATGTATGTATGTATCAGAATATATAAACTACAAACTCTTCATATAATTCTGGCGTTACAGAATTAGGAAGCATGCAACATTATAAAAGCTGAGTCCGTTTTGTGTTCTCATTTATTCATCATCTTTTTGGTTTTACATACAGATTATGGCGGGATACTAACTTGAAGAATAACTAAGAAAACATAATTAAGGATTTCTAAAAGTTAGTACATAACATAACGGAACAAGGTATAAGTGCAGTTTGTAGACTATAACATATGAGTATAATAGTATACGGTGTGATATGTTGCAGTGCTCTATTCCCTCCAGAGTTTAATGGTCCTTCTGTTGCACAACACTTCATTCTTCCTTTTTTGCTATTGTGTAATGCTGTATGTCAGCTGTTGCCTGTGGCACTGTTGGCCAGTAATGGATCACTGGCAGTCGCAGATGTGAACATTTGCTTTGGAATCAGGAAAGTTAGACACTTTATAAAAAAAATAAAATAATGAAGTAATCTGTTCAGACCACAATCGCTCACTTTAAGTGTGGCCTATCTTGCTCTACCTGTTTCAGGTTAACCAAAACATAATCCAATATTATCTATTGCTCATGCCAACAGCCCACTTAGCAGACCAGAAAAACCACAACATTTGACTTGACTGATAACTGTGGAGCATTGTGCTCAAAGCAGATGTTTTTAGAGCTATCAGTCTCCATTGCTCTTTCTATACACATGATAAAGTATGTGTTTTAGTCAGGAGGTCGATCAGTATGCTTTGTGCCTCAACAAGAATTACTGTTCTGCATTTTGAAATTAATGTTTATTTAAAACACCAAGCAATTTAGTTTGGTGAAAGTGTTTTATTATAGTACTGTACAATACTGTGTATATGATGTTTTGTCCCCTCATTCCTTTGCAGTTACAGGACAGGTACTGCGTTGTGACGCCATTGTCGACATCGTCAGTGAGATCCAGATAGTGTCGACCACCAGAGAGCTACATCTTGAGGACTCCCCACTGGCACTCAAAATTCATGCACTGGACTCTGAAGGTGACAGAGTGACTGACTCATGGCAGGATAATATGATTCACATTATAGGCTGCTGGTGTTAATGATAAATAAATATCACCTTAAGATTAATAATTAATTTTTTTTATCAATTAATTAAATTGATTAATTTTAAATAGTTTAATTAACATCAATATGTGTAATATTACTCATAATATACATTTTTCTATTGTAACAAGTCCCTGCTCTATTGCTTATTTGCTGCTCTAAAGACTTCTAAGAGTAATGACTGAGCTGGCTCTGGGCAGCAATTTTTATCCCCTCTGGCTGCTACTGTGAGGTGCCTGTGTTCTGTTTGACTGGTTCCATTCAAGGCAGACACACTTAGTTTAATGAGCTGTAGCTACAGCCTGATTCTTTCTGATGATGGCTCCAGGGCCTGGTGTTTTGTTTTGGTTTGCTTTAGCCTAAAAGTGAATTTTAGATTCCTCAGACAGAGTAGATTGCAAATGAGCGGCTAGTGTCCTGTAATGAAATGCCTATTGGTTTTGTTTTAGCTAATTTGAGTGCCATGAGCTTTCAGACAATTGTGCTCAGCATCTATTATACGTTCAAGTACAGTGACCTCAGCCCTATAACACAAGTTGACTGGTCTATGCAAATATCCTCTGCTCGTCTTGCAGTTTATGACTAAAAGAAATAGCAGGTCTGACTCTTTGTCCTTTTTTATGTTGCAGGAAACACCTTCAGCACCCTTGCGGGTCTAGTGTTTGACTGGACCTTAGTGAAAGATGTAGATGTGAATGGATTCTCTGACTCATACAATTCATTACGGTAGGCTTCCCTGTGTTAATACTGCACTCAAACGTCACTGAGCAGTTTTTACTTTTTAGAAAATCTAATCAAAAGTAGACAGAATTACCAACCTACATTGATATGCTAACCTAACTATAAAACCTTTAATACAGGGATCCTGTTTTACCAAAGTAGTGTAAGGCTTCTTTTTTACTTTTTAGTTCCTCTTCCTCTGAAATTGAATAATTTTTTAGGTCAGATGTATTTTTTAATCTGACTCTTTTCTCTTCTCAAGGGTACTAAAATTCTCAGAGTCCACCTACACACCCCCTGGATACATATCTGAAATGGAACGTGTTGGGAAACAGGGCGATATTATTTTGGTGTCAGGACTGAAAACAGGACATGCTAAATTAAAGGCCAAAATACAAGAGTCATTGTATAAGGTAAGCTGTTAAGAGGTACAAAAGATATTATTCTTGGCTGATGACACCAGCACAAAGTTGAAATAATCCACTGTATTGTTACAGTCATCGACCGACTTAGAAGAAGAATAATATGTTCTAGTTAGGTTGTGCCCTCCGTGAGATGGTTTATCTCTTGAAATTTAGACTAAAAATGCCAAAAACTTGCATGCTAGTAATGAGTCATTCCTGCCTTATATATGATGTCACAGCAGTAGTGACATTTAAGTTGAATTTCTGTCTTGTTGTCAAATAATTCATTTGTTAAGGCGGGAAGATGAAGCTGTGTTTTGTAACCATGGTATCTGTTATACAGGATGTGGGTGCTGCAGAGGTAAGACTGCTGATTTTAGAGAACATCCTGCTGAGTCCTGCATATGACGTCTACTTGCTGGCGGGAACTTCAATCCAATACAAAGTCCTGAAGATAAGACAGGGCTCGATCACAGGTCAGACTCATGTTCACTGAGGAGTAAAAATCTATTTTCTGTTACTATAGCTACTCTACTGTTTCTGAAGCTTTATTTAGCAAACTCACACCTCCATAATGTTCAAGCATTTTTTTATTTCTAAAAAAAAAAATTATTTTTTTTTTGTTTAATTTTTTTTTTTTTTTTTTTTTTTATAAATGGGGGTTTTTTTTTTTTTTTTTTTTTTTTTTCTTAAAAAAAAAAAAAACCCCCCCTTTTTTTTTTTTTTTTTTTTTTTTTTTTTTTTTTTTTTTTTTTTTTTTTTTATTCCCCCCTACCAAACCCTGTGATTGGCACTAATGGAAACCCAAATGTTGCTGTGGCCAGTCTGGATCAAAGCACTTCCAGAGTTACAGCAACTCAACTTGGACACATCAACGTGGTGCTGGATCATAAGAGTATCCTTCTCTGACAAGTCATATTTGCACTCTGTAGTAGTTATTATAATATTATAATTTCTTGTACTTTGCCTTGACATCTTCAGCCGATAATATATAGTGTGGGTTAACTGCAGCGATGAAGGTGTTTTTACACCAAATCTTGTTTTTTTTCTGGGAGCAGTGGAGTAGCATTGTGCATTTGGCAAAAAATCATGTTTAGAGTTGTCATTGTCAATGAGTGTGCCTGGGTTTACTTTCCTTAGTAGCATCTACTTAGGCCTTCGAATGCAAGGAGTATCTCGCCTACCCAACAGCACCCTGTATGTGGTTGAACCAGGCTACCTAGGTCTGTTTCTTGTTACCATTAAAAACATAAAAGTCAATAGTCAATTTTTTATTTTTATTTTTTAAATGCATAGCTAACCTCTGTTTTCTCTGTAATTTGTTTAGGTTTTAAAATTCATCCAGGAGACAGCTGGGTTCTCGAAACAGGCCGAGTATACGATATCCTCATCGAAGTCTTTGATAAATCCAGCAACAAAATTTACCTCTCTGATGTGAGTATGCTTCACTAAAATGACTACGTTAATTGTTGACAGTAGTGTAAAAGTCAATATTCTCCTAAAATAGATTCTGGACACACTCCTGTGACCAGCATCGTTTTATGCTGTCACATTTCAGTAGTAGTAGTTGTCTTATTAGTGGCATTGCTCAGATAATGGACCTGTGTTCCAATGATTTGAATAGGACTTTCCTAGTACCTGTTTAAAGGAATACAAAATTGATGTAGCCTGAAACCCATCTGAGAGACATTAGAGAGAGATTTAGTGCACTTTGAGCCATCCTTCGCCTATGAGTTTCATTAGCCAATATTTTAAACGAGCGATGACGAAACTGTCACCTATTGAAGTATTATCTTGACACACATTAAAAAAAATAACCTAAGTCTGTAAAAGTTAAAAACCAGCCTTCTATAATGACTCCTACAAAGACAGTAGTTTCAAAATCTGCGTGTGGTTGATTTTGATTTTTGCAGAATGTCCGTATTGGCACTGGCTTCCCCCTGGAGTACTTTGAACTCCTGGAGTCTTCTCTGAATGGATCATATCATCGTGTCAAAGCGCTCAAAGAAGGCCTAACTCTAATTGATGCTACCCTGAGAGCTGTTGTGGATGAAGTGAGTTTGATTGCAACTTTGACCCTTTTCAGTCTATATTTCAGCTGGAGCATCATTGCATTTACAGTCTGCTCCTTTCTTCCACTTCAGTAGAGCAAGCTTGATCATTTCCTGTGTCCTCTGTTCTGTTTCAGACTGGAAGGGTCCATACACTCGCCAACCCAGTCCACAATGAACAGGATGTAGAAATCTATAACCCTATAGTTCTTAGTCCCAGTATTCTGACATTTCCATGGCAGCCCAAGGTTGGAGCTTATCAATACACAATAAAGGTAATTGTACAGTTTCAGAATGAAACACTGGGTGCCCAATGGCTTTTATCTTTATTATATTTATCTCCTATCTGTCGTTGGGCAGTGACACCGAGCATATGACACCATTAAACCTTTTTATATATATTTTTTAGCTATTATTCATATTCATACTTTGCTATAAAACTCAAAATGAATGCAAATCGTTTTACCACTGAGAGGTGTCATTATGGTGCATTTGATAACTCCTTTTTTTTTCTGGTGCTTGTGACAGGCGACAGGAGGGAGTGGAAATTTCAGCTGGTCTTCCTCCAACACAGCTGTGGCCACAGTGACTGTGAAAGGAGTGATGACAACAGTCAGTGACATTGGCGTCAGTGTAGTTTATGCTCATGATCTACGCAACGCACTACACTTCGGCCAGATGAAGGTAAGTTAACCTGGAAAACCGTCACATGGTAAACAACACACCTGTTAAATATTAATTTGGCAGTTATGGCTGAAATGATAATCCTGATTACTAGGGATGTAACGGTATGAAAATTTAACCTCATGGTTATAGTGACCAAAATGATCACTGTTTTCAGTATTCTCGCGGTATTTTTAAAAGTGTGTTCAATATGTTCAGAAGCACTGATAGTCCTACACAAGCTGAAATAGTTTCATAAAGTGTAACAGTGTTTATTATATTACAAAAATATAGGCAATAGGCTTGTAAAAACTGTCTTGGCTACTGAAACACTGGCCCACTGTAGGGTGTCCGGTAAGAACTTGAACCAGAGATGTCCGACTTTGAGATCAGGAAGATTTATTTACAACTCCAACATAAAGTTAACTATGAAGTTGTATTTGACATTACATGTGAAGTTGGATGTGGTTCTGAAATATAAACAAATAATAATACACATTAATAAGCATTTGGCTTACTATGAACATTATTTACCAAAACTAAATGTTATAGGCACCAGCATATAACAAGAAACAATACTAAGAATTACATTACATTTCTCTGTAATAATTAACATAAATGTAACATATTGCTCAGTAACACAAACTGAGAATAAGCCACATCTATTACAGCACACATATCCATAACGGAACAAACCGTGTAATACACCTTTAATAGCTAAGTACGTGGCTTCACAGCGCTAGTCTGTTTACTGGCGATTGCACGTTGCTAGCAAATTGCCCTAACACAACCTGAATATCAACACGTGGCTGCACAAGTAATATTAAACAATCTGCACATCTATCAGCTATGCAATAAGAAACACAGCAACAGCAATATTATCAAGGTGATAATATATATATCTCTCTCTCTCTCTCCAAATAATTGTCACGTCGTAACATGGGAAAAACTTAATCCACATTGTAACAGAACACTTATTGAAATATGAATAAACGTAGCTTAAATGTTTACACAGATAACAAGGCAGTAAAACCATGACAGTTTAGCAAGTACGAAAACGGAAAAGGAATGATAAAGAAAAAAGTCTGTTTACAGCCGCTGTTCTGTCCCCTTCTCCTGTCTGAGGAGTGGAAGAGTGATTGACAGGAGATCAAAGCGATGACTCTCGTCACTGATTGGTCAATCATCTCAGGAGAGCATGCAACTGTTACTATGGCCTTTTTTACAAGGCTGATAAATGTCCTGAGCGCTGTCATCTCCTCCTTCCGCCATGATTCCAACTTCAAGAAACGCACTGTAGGCTACCGCGCCCGCACGGCAACTTCAGGAGACTCGGATGAAGCCGTGGTAATCCACCGTGATAATGATATTTTAAATGACAACGGTAATTATTATCTTAAACATTTTTACCGTGGTTTACCGTTACACCGTTCATCGTTACATCCCTACTAATTACTTTGATAACTGATTTATCGGTTTTATAGTTGTATAATGATTGTCTGTCTTATCTTTCAGGTTTTAGTTTCACTTTGATTGTTGCTTAAGATTTGAACCACATTTTTTAGGGTTTTCTAAAAGGGTTTCGTGTCCCCGCCACCAAAGAGACTTGAAAAGTGCTCCTCATCATTTTTGTTCCTGAAGTTGCTAATGCTTAATTTCTTCGGCGTAAGCCTTCACTTTTGATGCAGCTTTTGCACAAAATGTACTTACTTTGTTTGGTTTCATTGGGTTTTACATGTATGTCAAAGCAAAGTATGTTTGTTCACTTTTCGGAACAATTTCAATGTTAAAATTCGGGAAAGTTTGAACAACTCTTCAGCTTTGGACTTGTCGCTACAATTTCTTTTTTTAAAGAATATTGCTCTGCTTCTTCCGGGCTTACATTTTTATTAAATGCTGTAATTTCTCATATCTAATGGAAGTATTTTATGTGCTTGAGGAAGTCATTGAAGTAATTGAAAACCCAACAGATGGTAAATTATTTCTGAAGTGCATCATCATGATTGATCATGAAAACATGAAATTGCGTAATTGTCTAACCTAATTGTGCAGCCATAAAAGTACATTGCAGTCTTATAGCTTGAATCTCCCCCTTTAACTATCATTCCCAGCCCTCAGTCTAACACTTTTAAACTTCTTTGATCCTGTTTTTCCTAAGGTGTATGTTGTTGAGCCTGTTGCCATGGACTTTGCCCCTTGCCCAGTAGAGGCCAGGGTGGGCCTGGTTCTGGATCTGCCCCTCAGGATTTTTGGCCTCCTGGAGGAGGTGGAGAAACAGCGGGTCATGCTGAGTGACTGCTCCCACTTTGACCTGCAGGTTGAGCAGGAGAACCATGGCGTCTTCCAACTACTAGACGGTGAGTCTGGGTGATCTGACTGTGTCGTATTGTGATGACTCTAACTCTTTCTAAAGCATTGTGAATTTTTTATGGCTTTCAAATTGCAACGTTTATCTCTTTCAAAATTCCTCTCTTAGCAACATTTACAGTTTTTCATTTTGGAATCTTGTATTATTAATCAGAATATTGGACTGGCACAAACAACACAACCTCTCTGTACTCCAGTGTGGTTTAAGATAGGAAGATAAATGAGCATCTGGGTGAACAATTGTGGTTATTTGTACATTGTGATATTGCATTCTATCTTACTCTTTGGCTCCCTCCTACCCTCCTTGTCCTGATCCAGAGAGGCTGGTTCCAGGCCAGGAGCACTGCAGTGGGGTGAGAGCCAAGGCCCTGGCCACTGGGTACACCATACTTACTGTGAGCTACACCCACGGCAACGTTCACCTCAGTGCCAAGATCACCATTGCTGCCTATCTTCCTCTCAGAGTGAGTCCAAAGGTTTTGTCCTTCCACAGCCTTGCTCATCATGAACTTTGAGATTTATCATTTTGCCCTCTTAATGTATGTTTCTCAAGGCCTCCAGAATTAGTTTCGTTGTGTGAAGTTTTTTTATTTCTTTAGTTAATGGTATACTTCACACATTTTCTTTTTGAATGCTGAGGCATCTGCATGGTGTAATCATCTTTTAACTTTACCTGAAGTCTTTGTTGTGATTGCTATTATTCTTTTAACTCTCCTCATAACACCAATTAGCTTTTGTCTTCAAACTAAACAAACCCACTCATGAACATTCATACACATACTCTCTCCTTACAATCAGGTTAGAAATGCGATGATCAGAGAGTGTTAAAACGTTCTCCTCCTCTTTCCTCTGTGTATTTTAATTATGCATTTTAAACCTAATACACTGATTTGTTTTCTAGTACTGCACAGGAATGAAAATGAATTAAACTGTTGTGGTAGAGTTCTTTTAATTTAATAGTATGAGATGTATTATGACTGACCAAATCTCCTGTCATGAAGAATTTCGGACAGCTGTGGTTTTCTTGCACATTACATTTAGGTGATCAGTACAGTAACGTAGCCTCGCGAGACCGTCCTGATCTCGCAAGCTCCAGTTTTCCACTCGCAGATCAGTCTGGCATCTTGAGATAGAGAAAATTTGGAGCCGTTAGCCAAATGACCGGGCCAATCAGCGTTGGTTTTGAGGTGGGTTAGGTGGTGATAGACAGATGGTTTATCCAATCAGCTAACCAGTATTTTCGCCCCTTCCCAAAAGTTCTCCAACGGAAAGTTCCCAGATGGATATGCCAAGCAAATGCGAAGCAATCCATCTGGCGGAGTCAGGTTAACAGTAACGTGCTGTTTGATGCACCACTTTTGAGGTCATGCATTTTTTTTAATCATGGGATTGAGTAGTATTCTTCAAAATATTGCAGACATTTTTGTGATGTTTGTTCACTTGTTTTGCCCTGGCAGCTAATGGATGACCCAGTTTTGTTTCTTTGCTGTAAAATAATTTAAGCTAAACATTTCACCCGCTTAGTTCCTCTTAACACTAATGCCCAAGCTGATATACATAAATACCTGCTTTCATTTTAAATATTGAGATATCTTTCTCTTTGATTTTTCAAAATCTCCCTCCATGACATTTTGCACACCTGCTTTCTGCGTTTACTAGATTTTGGTCCCCCAAATCTGTTGACATTTGTAAAAGCATTTCTTTCTGAAAGTGTGCTGCTGTAACATTTCATAATAAAATACTTTTGTTTGGCAGGCGATTGACCCTGTATCTGTGGCCGTGGTGACTCTGGGATCATCTAAAGACATGTTGTTTGAGGGCGGGCCACGACCTTGGGTTTTAGAGCCCTCAAAGTTCTTCTGCAACTTGAGCGCTGAGGATGAGGCCAGTGTTCGCCTTACGCTGACCAGTCCCTCATCTCACAACTATAACCAGCACTGGGTCAGAGCAACCTGCAGGGCCCTGGGAGAGCAGGTGGGAACTCCTGAAATTATACTGTTTATACTTAAATTTCTATTTTCCATTCATGCCGCCAACCGAAGAATTGAATGGTTACATTTCATAATATTTCAGAATAAATACAATATCTCAAAATCTTAGCTTTATAATCTACCTATAGTTATTCATAGAACTCCTCTGTATACGGGGGGGTCCTTGCTGTTTAACTGTGCTGGCTCCAAATAGTTATAGAAATAGGACTTTAGTATTTTGTCATCCGCTTCAGTTGTCATCATGTTATTCTCCAGGTGCTGGAGGTGATGGTGGGTAACAAGGCCAGTGTGACCAATCCTTATCCTGCTGTGGAGCCGGCAGTGGTCAAGTTTGTATGTGCCCCTCCGTCTCGCCTCACCCTGGTCCCAGTGTATACCAGCCCACAGCTGGACCTGACCTGCCCGCTGCTGCAGCAGAACAAACAAGTGGTATGTATGTGGTCCCTTTACAAGGGTCAACACGCTTCACCTTGCTGTGTTTAGCTGCCTACGTTTACCTTTTTATTACTGGTATTTGTTTTGCATTGATTACTTACCTTTGTCCATGGCTGTTCACGCTGAAATCACTGAATTTCATTTGGGTGACATGTGCCATTTGAAGAAAGCGACCGCTCTCTCACAAAAGGACTTTAACACAAAAATATGAACACATTATTGCTCCTGTAAAATGATTAGAAAATATCTTTGGCTCAATGATGATAAGGATTATAAATGTTTCATAATAGAAGCATAATGTTTGGAAAATGAATTGACCATCACTACAGGTACCGGTTTCAAATTACCGCAATCCCATTTTGGATTTGGCTGCTTTTGATCAACAAGGAAGGCGGTTTGACAACTTCAGCTCTCTGAGCATACTGTGGGAATCGACCATGGTGTCGCTGGCCAGTATTGAACCCACTATGCCCATGGAGCTACAGCTGTTCGAGGATGGCAACAAACAGATGAAACTTCACGGTAAAGCATTGTGTCTTGCCTTAAACCTTTCTAGTTTGTTTGTTTTGTTGTGTTTTAAGAAAGAGTGGGTTGTCGGCTTAACTCTTTTGTTTGGACATTTGGAAAGTAATGAGGGAAAGGCAGGAGAGAAAGCTCTGGCAGGATTTAATTCTGAGACAGTGGAGGCAGACAGAGAATTATCCATTCACCCACTACTGGGAATACAGTTTTTTTGTGTCTTTGCTGTCTGTTTCTATAGATTAGTGATGACAAATGGTTTGGGTTGTTGTTAAATTACTATTTTGTTTCTCTTGTTGTTGTTGTTATCTGTGGCAGGACGGCAGACAGTTCTTGTCCATCATCAAACAGGCATTGCTGCCATCACAGTGACAGCTCTGGGTTACCAGGTTTTACATCTCACTGCAGCCAAAGTTCCCAGTCCAGTAAGTGACTTAACCACTAAGATGTGTCAAAATGTTTCACTTCCTCTAAAAAGCAGAAGCAGCTAAACGTTATTCAAAATAACCGTATAATGTTGTCCTGTGGATCTGCTTACATTTTGCTCCCAGTCAGATCAATGTCAGGTGAGTTTTTTTGCCTAAATAAAGATCTGACTGGGATGGACATGTTGTGTTTTGTGTTGTTTGGAGTCAGTGTGCAGGGCTAATACTCTTTATATTGATGCTGTGTTCCAATAAACTTGCACCTTAATGTGATAATGAAGCTATTTTTCTTTTGTTCTGTCCCAACTTCAGCTTACTTTCTGACATTACCAACATACTGTATTGTATGCAGGTATAATATTTACATTTGTAACTATAACACTAAGTATTTTCCAACCCTTCTTCTACTTCTGGACAGTATGACCCCTTGACCCCTGTCTCAGCCACCCTGGAGCTGCTATTGGTCGAAGATGTGAAAGTTTCCCCTGACACAGTTACCATATACAACCACCCTGATGTGCGGGTAAGGGACTGATTTATACATATCTCTTTACCCCTGCAAGGGTAAACACCGACAGACTTGGCTTGTTTTGCTAAAAGCAAAATTGCATTTGATATTTCATCATAAAGGATATAATGTACCGGTACTCTTTTAATCAAGCAGAACAAAACATGGAAATTAACTTCATCACACTGGTACCAACTGAATTAATTCACAATTAATTCCCTCAGTGGGCCTCCCTCTCCTAATCCTGTGTAATATAGGAGCAGTGTTTGGCAGGTGTGGGGGTTAAATTACAGCTAGTGAGAGTGTGGTCAGAGGTCCTCTTTGAGGTCTCATGCCAGCTGAGTGTCAGAAAAAGAATTACAGTAAACTCAGACACAATATGTAATCATTTCAGTCTTAAAGTGATTTTCAGATCTGTCGCAAAGCAGTAAATGTATTTTGTTTTGCAGGCGAATTTGGCCCTGCGAGAAGGTTCAGGGCACTTTTTTGTCAATACCAGTGTTAAAGGGATAGCGAACGTGGTATTCCAGGAGGCCCAAGGAACAGCTCAGGTAAGAATGAACATCTGGACTGTGATGGGATTAGTTCAGGGCAATGCACAATTGTGACATTGAACAACATACTGTGGATTTCCAGGAATTCCCAACTGGTGTACTTTAATCCACAACCCAACCTGGATTGTGGATTCAAGTACACTACAACAATGATCCATTGAATGCAGATAATTCTGGCACTCACTTGATTGATTGATTTGCTGTGTGTGCCTAGGTCTCTCCAGTCTACCCAGGGGAGGTGAAGGTGATGGTTCATGACCTTTGTCTGGCATTTCCAGCCCCTGCCAAGGCCACTGTACACGTTTCTGACATCCTGGAGGTTTATGTGAGAGTGGTTGACAAGGTGTGTTTCCCACCCCAATAATTCCTCTTTTTGGAGGGTCCAGACACAGCTTGACTAGATGATCCCTATTATCAGTACCACACATTCCTGAAACGCCTCAATGGCGTCAAAGCACTAAAAAAGGTCGTCGTCTTGATTTTCATGAAAGTCAGCCTGTCTTGAATTGCCGTCATTAGGTTTGCCCCGTCTGTGAACCAAAATGACAATTTCCCAAAGGATTGATGTCATTAATCTGTATTACAGGTGGAGATTGGCCAATCTGTGAGAGCTTATGTCAGAGTCTTGGATGATAATAAGCAGCCCTTCCCAGCCAGCTATTTTCATTTCATGAATCTTAAACTCAAAGCAGCTTCTACAATCGTCTCTCTAAAGTAAGTCATTTGTCAAAACTTGCCGTTGAGGATGTAGGAACCTGCAAGGCTTCATGTAAATTTCTAAATATCTTTTTTGCAGACGATTAGCGGAGTCCACAGAAAAAGATACTGCTGTTTTCGTGGTGAAAGGTGCTTCTATTGGTCAGACCACTCTTTCAGGTGTTGTTGTGGATAAACATGGGAAAAAAATTTCATCAGCACCTCAGCAAATTGAGGTATCTTTTTGTTTGAATTTCTAAAATGCCAGTTCAAATTTTGACTCTTGCATATGTGTTGCACATGTAACTTTTTTTTTTTTTCCACTTGTAGGTATTTCCACCGTTCAAACTCATCCCAAGGAAAATGACTCTGTTGATTGGAGCAATGATGCAGGTATGTATATATTGATGGTTAAGTTTTGTCTGAGAACAGCTGGTCTCAGTTCGCCCTGCCAGAAGAGTTCATCTGGTCCTCAGTTTATCTTCCAAAAGCGCCCTCTGCCAGGACTCTTCTGGAAGATGACGTTAGTCTAATTGCTCTTGGTCTAAACATCCAGCTCGCCTTTCATTTGCCTCAGTTCATGCTTGAATTAGAAAGCATTTACCATCGATCCAAGAGGCCTCCTAATTGCTAAACAATAAACTTAGTAATGTTATATATGCATTACATATTATTTGTGTTGGATATCCAGTTTTCTAATCTTGAGTACTTTAATACACAAAGAATAATGTCTTTTAGCAAATTATAATCACAAAGAATAATGTCTTTTAGCAAATTATTATCACATCTTGCATTGATGAAAGCTATTGACTACACTGTCAAGTGTTGTCAAGGTCACTCATGTAAGAGTGATGCTAATTTTTTCTCTCTTCCTGTTTCTCGCTTTCAAAATCTCCCTCCCTTTTTCATTCCTGCTGTCATTTATAGATCACATCTGAGGGGGGCCCTCAGCCTCAGTCCAATATCCTTTTCTCTATTTCCAAGGAGGAAATAGCTTCTGTTAATGGCATGGGCCATGTCAGGGGTGTTACTGTTGGTAATGTCACTGTGACTGGAAGGGTGCAGTATGTATATACATGAGACAGGGTAGATGCATATCTCACGGTATGTATGTGTATATGTATGTATGTGTGTGTGTATATGTATATAGTGTATATATATGTATATATATATATATATGTATATATATGTGTGTATATATATATATGTGTGTATATATGTATATATATGTATATATATATGTATATATATATATGTATGTATATTATATATATTATATGTGTATATGTATATATATATATATATATATGTATATATATATATGTATTATATTATATGTGTATATATATATATATATGTATATATTATATATATATGTATGTATTATATATGTATGTATATATATATATATGTATATATGATAATATATATATATATATATATTATATATATAATATATATATATATATATATATATATATATATATATATATATATATATATATGTATTATATATATTATATATATATATATATATGTGCATATCAATATACATATATCAATACATATAACGACATATACACTTGCATATTATTAACAACATATACATACGCAACATACACATATACAGGAGCATGTGTATAACACATACACAGTATACATACATACACACACACAGACACACAACACACACATTGAGCAATTAAGTACATACAACACATTATTATATATATACATGCCATTATCACTATTATACATATTATACATACATACATACACAACAGCATACATACACATATACACATATTTACATGTACATACATACGCATATGCATACACATTTGTATTATATACAGGGCATATACAACGGATACATACAGTACACACAACAGGGTAACAACACTAACCACACAACACATACTATAGGCATATTAAGGGTATACATACAGGAGGGGGAGGATAATATTACATATGCATATCATACATACCATTATACATACTGTACGTTATTATTAAAACAAGTAATACACATAAACATACACGCACATATACATACATACATACACAAGTATATTATATACATATACACATTAATACATTATACTATTCATATATATAGTGCATATACTGCATATACGCAATTATACATATACGTATGTTTATTATATGTGCATGGTAGTAGGGAATGCATACATATACACATATTATTAGTAATACATACATGTATACACAACATAAGTATATATAATGATATATTAATAACGTATATACATATGCATAGTGTATATGTGTGTGTGGTACACACGTATATGTGACACATATAAAATACACATATAATACACATATTATTACATATACACATATACAAACATACAACAACGCCCACAAGATAATAATAGTACATGTTGAGCCCATGTACATATACATGTATATGTGTGTGTGTATGTATATATATGTGTATGTGTATATATATGTGTGTGTGTGTGTATATGGATGGAGATAATGTGGGCAAGTACAGTATATCGCTAAGATTTTACAATAAAGAGCTTGTTCTCTTGTGTTCACAGGATCAAGTAGAAATTGAGGTTGTGCAATTGACAGCCATTCGAATCAGAGCACCTATCACAAGAATGAAGACAAAGGCACAGGTATGATTATTTTGGAGAATAGCTACAGTAAAAATGCTTACAGTAGCACTACAATTAACTGTAAAACCATTAATTCAGCTCTCTATGGGCAATGTACTCACTGATCACCTTCATTAATCTCCTTTTCTAGATGCCTGTATATGTGATGGGTCTGACCAATAGTCAAACACCCTTCTCCTTTGGCAATGCTGTACCTGGCCTCACCTTCACGTGGTCCACCACCAAGAGAGACATTCTGGATGTCCAGCCAAGACACATTGAGGTACACTGCCCTCAGGTTTTTTTGCTGCTCGCATTTGATATCACATTTTCTGCCACTCAGCCATTCCTATCTTAGCTTGTGTTGTCTCTTTGATCCATTTAGCAGATTGACTTAAGATGTGCTGTTCCTGCATTACAGTATGATTTTAAAAAAGCAACAGCATATGCCTTGTCTCTGCTTCCTTGTCAGCATCTGCCTTGTCCCTGCTTCCTCATCACTGTTGCCTTTTTATTTGATTTGCTGCTGCTATTCTTGCCATTCTCATAATGGTGCCTGTCTTCCTTCAGGCTAACGTGGAGATCCAGTCAGAGCACAACTTTGGCATGAGGGTGACTGGAAGAACGAGAGGGCGGACAGGGCTGAAGGTGGTGCTCAGAGTTACTGACCCCAAGGCTGGGCAGCTAATAGGGAATCTGCAGGAGCTCACGGATGAGATCCAGATCCAGGTACAGCACTGTGGCTACCTCTTCATGGGAATACACTTGGGGAAAAAAAAGCACTGCTGTAAACATTGTATCTGTGTGTCCTGAACACCAATATTATAAATACTGTATATGCAGATATTTTATAAAGACCTCTTTTTATGGACTACTTTGCTTATCATGACCTGTGTCCTGCTGCTGTTTCTTTACAATAGAGAAAGCTGGCATTTAAGGCAGCAGAGCACTTAAGTTGCTGAGCTTTGGAATATCTGAAGATGTTGACTTTGTGAAGTGATAAAACTGCAGATTAGTTAGAGCTGAATGCATCCAGCTTCAAACTGCATTAAACTGTGACATATCACTTGTCCCGAAACATCAAAGAATGATTAAATCCCTCTAATAATTGGAGTTTCAACATTGTGCTTTGATCAAGGTCTATGACAAGCTACATATGCTTAATCCAGAAGTAGAGGCTGGGGAGTTACTGATGGCTCCGAACTCAGCCCTCAAACTCCAAACTAGCAGGTGAGTTACGAGTGCCTGCACGGTATTTTTTGTCGATTCTAAAAGCATTTGTATAAAAAAATGTGTGTATTTCTCCAACTTTCATTGCAAAATGACAGATTGGATAAACATGATGTGATTGTGTTTGTCTAATAGGGATGGTGTAGGTGCACTCTCTTATCGAATGCTGGATTGCCCTGACCAGGTTGTTATTGCTCAAGTGGATGATAAGGGCTTCCTCTTCTCTGGCTCTGTTACTGGCATCTCCTCTCTGCTGATCACCTCGCAAGAGACCTTTGGTGTCAATCAAACTCTCATCCTTGCTTTGAAGGTCAGTTTTAGAGTCACTGCATGAAAAGTGATTCAGGTTTTTGGTTTTAAAGGCAATATCTAATGGATATTAACAGTGAAATCCATTGAAATGTCAGTCTGCTAAAACATTTACAGTATATGATTTAAATTCCAAATTACCCAGTTTAATTAAAATGGGTTGAACACTAAATTATGTTTGTATGTATATTGTGATTAGAAAATAAGCTAAAAAAAAGGGTATATGTTTGGAGAATATTGGTTAAAGAAACTAAAATAGGAGACATTTCACATCTACTGTATGTCAAGGTTTTTTTTTCCAGTTTGGCTTTATGTGGAAAAAGTTTTTTCACTGTCCGTGCTTTTTGCCTCCACATCTATAGCACAATATTTCTTTATGGTTCATATGATGGTTGATGCTAGAACGGATGGTCCAGAGGGACGGGCGAAGACATGACCCAACTCTGATTGGTTGGTTAGGTTTAGGCATGAGGAGTGAGATGGGTTAGGGTAAGAATATCAGGGATGCCAATCTGAAGCCGAGTAGCGCTGGTCATGCCTTCGCCCGTCCCTCCGGACCATCCATTCTAGCATCAACACTTAACACTACTGACCCATGGCAGTCAATGCAGTTACAGAGTGCTATACTGGTTCTTCCCTTTGTTCCTCAGGTGGTACCTGTGTCCTATGTGCGCTTCAGTTCCAGTCCAGTTCTCTACATGCACACCAGAGAGAGCCTGAAAGCCTTCCCTCTGGGCATAGTGCTCACCTTCACTGTCCACTTTCATGCCAGCACTGGAGAGGCCCTACACAGCTCCAACTCCCACCTTACGTTTTCCACAAACAGGTCTGGTAACACACAATCTATAGGTTCTATGTACGTACATAATTCATATTTTTATAAACCGTGTGACTTAGTGAGTGAAACTTCTACAGTAGACAGGCAGAAGAGGGCGGAGGATATGTTTTGCAGTTTGCTTAGTGTCCCAAAGTTAAAAAGCTATTATCCTGCTGTTATGGGCTATATATATATATATATATATATATATATATATATATAGCCAGTACCAAGGCCTCTTTGAGTGGTCTGTTCGTTCAACCTCATGCAGCCTTGCGTGACCGAATGTCTCCCCGTATTTCAAATTCTGCCACACAAGTCATGTCAACCCACACTACTCACCCTCTACCAGCTCAACAGAAAATGTGTTTAATTTGGAATGCATGTATCCATCATTGTTCTCAACATTCTTACAATGTCAAAATTGATTTTTGATTTTCTTTTAAATGTACTTGGTCATGGTGTGTTTTTATGATGTTGATCCATACGAGATTTATCCACTAACATTTTTTTCTATTTTCTAAACTTGGCCAGTGCTGTGATACACCATACCTTTGGCCGTTGGTTCAGGCTGTGTGCATTGTGCAACTGTAGAGTACAACCTGAGTAGTTGAGGTCATGGCAGGCTGTGCTACAGTAGGATTTCACAACATTGATTTACTGGGCTGTTCCTTCAACCTCATTTCAGATGGAGTTGTTTCCACCTGAGTGAGTGAGCTAAATTAATGGGATGAGCATTGCTTCCCTCATCTGTCTGCACAATAAATTAAGTCTATTACCTTGTTCTCCACATGCTGCCAGACAATTTTAGGGGGAAAGTATAAAAATCAGAGTGGTAAAGGGCCGGTAGTCTTGGGACTAAAAGGGCTGGTCTATGATTATATCCTACGAAGTCTCCAAGGAGCCATTTGGATTTTACTGCTTTCTGAGGTGCGAGCAATTTGGCCCCATTTGTTCAGAACTGATGCTTTGGAGATGGAGGCAAAAAGAGACTTTTTTTTTTTTTTTTTCAGGGTGGAAAAAGATAAATATAATAGGACGTGGAACTATAAAAAGCTAAACTAAGGAATGGAAAGTATTGTTTTCAAAACGTTTCTCAATAGCTTGTTTTTTTAAGCATGTATAACACTATTGGCCCAGTTTTACCCAGATTACTGAGTTCTCTAGTATCAAAGACAATGCCAGTTATGTTTGCAAAATAGTTTATTTTAACGACAAGGATAAGGAGTGGGGGGATGAATTAGGGTCGTGGATGAAAGGATTAGAGGGGTCGAGCACAAGGGGATGAACGCAGGGTCAAATGGGGATCAATGACTGGGCATAGGGTGTCACAGTGAGCCACCGAGAGAGCAATTGGATTAGGTGTGGGCTTTGGTCCTGAGCCTACAATAACTTTGTATCGGCCCATGTTTGACTTCCGTTAATGAATTGTATTAAAGTATAGGTTGATTAGTTATAAATAATAGTTGATCCATAATTCAACTTGTACCTCTGTTCTGTCCTGCAGAGATGACCTGGTGCAAGTGGGGATTGGGCCTGGTAACCACACTCTGACAGTGAGGACCATCAATGTAGGCTTTACTCTTCTTGCAGTGTGGGACAGTGAAAACGTGGGTGTGGCGGACTATGTTCCACTACCTGTCGAGCACGCCATCCATCCACATGAAGCCCACAGACTGGTGGTGGGGGATGTGGTCTGCTTCAGTGCCCAGTTAACCAGCCCGGATGGTGAGACATCTACATGTTCTTCAAGCAGCAGACGTGTGATCAGAAAATAATTATTTTGAACCGTAAGAACGAAGGAAAAACATTTGGAAAGTTTATAGTTTAGATTTGGCACTCCAGTGAGCCTAGTCATGTATTTTCTGCTTTTGTGTTTTTCCACAAACTTTATGCAGTAAAATTTTATTTTGGAATTGGAAGCATCTGTCTTGCACTGCATTTTATTGAATTTCCTTTTAAATTTTCCTTAAGTCGGTTTTAATTTTAGTACTGCTTTTGTTTGAGGAGATCCTTATCTTTGTACCTTTTTTCATTTTATAAGCCGTTTTGTTTCATTAAAGTGTACATATTCTTTAAAAGCTGGACATTATCTTGCCTTCTCTGCAGGTGGTCATGGTACTTGGAGCTCCTCAGCTAATGGTGTTCTTCAGGTGGACTCTAAAAGTGGTGCAGCAGTAGCCAGAGACTCGGGCACAGTTACTGTGTACTACGAGATACCCGGGGTTTTGAAAACGTACAGAGAGGTATGTTATCTGTAGGTAGTAAGTATATTAACCGCAATGCTTCGCTGACTCACTGTGTTTCCCATTTAAAAAAGGTAAAGGTACTTATTGTCACATACATGTAGCAAAATTCATTCTCTGCATTTAACCCATCCCTCAAGGGAGCAGTGGGCAGCCATTTCCAGATCCGAGCCAGTGCCTTGGAGAACCTAGTGCAATGTTTTTTTTGATGGTGGGGGAAACCGGAGGAAACCCACGCAAACATGGGGAGAACATACAAACTCGAAGTCTTAGTCTTAGTGAAGTCTTAGTGCTAGCCATTGGGCCACCATGCTGCCCTGTCTTTTAGTCACGACTGTGATAAATGAGCTACAAGAAACCAGTTCTAATTATGCAGACAGCACACCTCTCAGCTTTCTTTATTTCTACTCTCTACGACATCTCTATTCTCCAGAGATTCTGATCTTGTCCACCAGTGCATCATCAATCCTTCAGCAACATATCCTAACGAGACTAAAAGTACAACAGATGTATAGTATATCCATCATCCCCTTTCAGTAACACATTGTTTCAGCCTAATGTGTGTGCATGACATTACCACTTTTGCAATTCTCATACCAGTCCCTCCAGAAAAACGCGATTATGCGATCGCATAATTCAATGCATAATCAACCAAAGTCCGCATATTCATGCGGGGGCCGCATAAATTGCCGATTTCCGCGCAAAATATGCGGCGCTTGCATGATTTCATAATCCACGCATTTTCGTTGCAAAAAAAGTCACATATATCTTAGCAGAAAGTTGTAAAAATGTTGCGTTTACTTCACACCAGAGCCTATCACTCTGCTTCACTCAAGAGCAGCCATTTTCCCCTGTTGCCATGGGAACGTTATGAAGTGACGTAATTACGCGACGTGAACATCATCGAAAAGCAGGTGTTGGAGGTTGAATTTGACATGTACTTTGAGTCTCATAAGTTGGTATCCAATAAGAAAGCTATCTTAATATCTGATGTCTACTCAAATTTCTTTGTTTAACGATTTTTGAAAGTCTGTCTCTTTTGTATCTTTTATTTCCCTATACTACTATTACTTTTATTTTTACTTTAATATTATATTATTTGTATATATTTTTGTATCTTATTTGTTTACTTATTGCAATGACTAAATATCTAAACTAACAAAGTTTTAAAAAAGCAGGGTGTTGGGGGAATCACTTTTTCTTCTCTTTTTCATCAAACCGCAAGTTCCCGCAATTTCATCGCATAAAATTGCATAAATATCCCGCATATTCCATCGCATTTTTTAAGAAAACGTGCCGCATAATCAAGGATTTTTGCCCACAACAATCACAAAAAAACTCTGGAAGGACTGTCATACATGATGGAGTGTGGAAAGGATTAATTGTCTCTCTCTGTGAATGTCACCACACTCTATCCAGCCATGCTCCTCTCTGCTCGTGAGCTGAATGTAACCTGCTATTTTATGAATAGTTCCTATTAGAATGAGAATTGATGAGATTTGATGCAAGGTTTATCTTTCTAACAAAATTAACCGAATGAAGATTTTTATTTTTTTTAATCCGTGTGAGAGGAGACGTTGATCGAGGTTGCAATAACGTTATATTAAACACTCAGCTGTGTTTTAATTACTTTTGTTTCCCTGTCCGTTGTGATTGATGTAAACGATTAGTTCTAAATTTAAATTATAATGTGATTCTTTTCCCCAAGCTCACACCTGAATCTTCTTAGGATTTATTGGCTGTTTTCCTTCTCTGTATGGTTCTGTAGGTAGTAGTAGAAGCGACTACAATGACGGCTGCTATGGCGCAGGCTACACCTATCAGGATTGCCAAGGAAACAAAGGTCCTACTCACTACCAGAGGGAAAGGAACCAACCTCATTGGTACAGAACTGACTCAGTTTTATTGAAGTCTTAGTTTAAAAAAAAAAAAAATAGTTCACAGTTTTGGAAAATACACTCAAATTGCTTTTTTTTGTCATTAGATGAGAGGATTGATACCACTCTTGCGTCTTTATGGTAAATATAAAGCTACAGCCAGTTAGCTTAGCACAAAGACAGGAAAGAAGTGGAAAATCAACAATTCACTTTTTTAAGGATGGTTTATGTGTTGGACTATTTTTGACGACCTGTAATTCTGGAGTGTATGCTGTTTGCCTGGCAACTGCTCAGGCACATAACACCCACAGTGAGATTAGAGATGTTGTAGGAGAATTTTGTTACCTTTTGGACAAAGCCGGGCTAGCTGTTTCCAGTCTTTGTGCTAAGATAACTTGACCGACTGGCTATAGCTTCATGGTTGACAGATATGAGACTATCAATCTTTTTTTATCGGACTCTCAAACTGTGCTTAAAGTCTCTGTTGTTATTTGTAACTGCCCAGAAAAACTAAAGTCTATTGATATAATTGTTTTGATTTAATAACAAAGTGTGTGATAAAGTCCAACGTTTTTGTATCTTATGGCGGTGTGCTCTACCATGCAGGAACCTGTTCCTCTGCCCAGGCTGAAGCTATTTCTCAGCTGCAGCCAGAAACCTCTGTCAGCTGCCATCTCAGCTTCACCAGTGATGCCATTGACTTCCCTGCTAATGATGTCTTCAAAACACACACCAGCTTTGACTCCAGCATTGGTAAGGATTATCTGAATTCAGACCAGAAATCACATTCATGGTCAAAGAAGCAGTGATTCTCTTATACTTGTACTATACTTTTATTATATTCAGATACACTGCATTAGGGATTATTTACTCCTGCAGCACTGATGTAACCTTGATTTAAATGACTAATGTTAGTTGATTAATGTGGTGTCGTAGCACTCATCAATCCAATCATATATTTTGAATTTGTGTTTGGGCATTCCTTCCTTATACATTTATAACACGGATTGTACTTCTTATAAAGCTGTTGGTTGAAAACTATCTCTTAGAATTGCCCATACTGAAATTGATTTTGTTTTTACATTCACATACCTTTTTTTTTTTTTTTTTTTCTTTTAAAGGTTTTCCAAAATAAAATTACTTTTAAACCTAACCTGGGCACACTGGTTGTTTATGTGTACGGTTCGCACGACTGGAAACACCATTTACGAGGACATAATCTATCTACATTGCCCGTGGAATGAGTTTAGCAGGAACTATAAAAAGTGTTCAAGTGATTTATTGAACTGAGGAGACTCCTTGTTGCTTGAAAGCACTGTCTAATTGTGTTTGGGGTTTGGGACTCCCCCCCCCCCTCTCCCAAATTGTGAAATTACCCTCCCTGGCAAACTCAGACATATATACGTATATACCGTATATATTTGAGACCACATTGACACTAAGGGTCGAACACTGAGTCCCAAATGAACCTTGAACCATTTCTTTTACCTCTGTGAATACTTGCCCCAGGCTCCTACACTTGCTCCATAACCTTGCAGCCGACGACTGACCAACAGACCCGTGTGCTCAGCATGTCCATGACCAGCCTGCTGGTGAGGGCAGGCCTGGAGGGCAGTTCCTTCTCTGGGGAACAAGTCAGCACCAGTCTGCCCATAGAGCCAGGCCTCTATTCTGACCAGACTGAGCTGCTTCTCTCAAACCTGCACCCGTCAGCGGAGCTCACCGTCTACAGCCCCACTGCTGCCCTGTCCAACATGGAGGTCAGGCAAAACATTGTTTAGTAGTAGTACTAGTAGAACTTCTAATAAAATGTGCCATTGTGTTTGTTTGTTTTTCGTTTTTTTTTTTTTTACATATAGTGAGACCCTTATTAGAATAAACTTCTTTTTAAGAATGACGTATATATGTAAATAACACTTTTCCACATCTTTAGGTGGTGTCTACTTCTCCCAACATTGCCGTCCAAGAGAATGAGGTTCACCATGGTTTCCCTAGTTTCTCCAAGTACACCGTCAGCGCTGTGGACCCTCAGACAGCGGTCTCTGCCTCCATTTCCATAAGCAGCCCCTCCTCCGGCCAGAGTATTGTCATCCCAGTCACTTTGATTCACGTGGCTGATCCCAACGCTGCCAAGCTAGGTCAGATATCCTTTTAGTGCAAATGACAAGGCACCGCACTGTACCTCAAGCCACAAGGTCATGCTGCTTAAAGCGTACTTTATGTTATAAGTTACAGAAAAGGTAGTAGGGCTGTCACCTTTTTTAAAATAAATAAATAAATAAAATCAAGTTGGATCAAGACCTGTCCAGGGTGTACCCCGCCTTTCGCCCGACGTATGCTGGGATTGGCTCCAGCCCCCCCACGACCCTGTGCGCGGGATAAGTGGTTGACGATGGATGGATGGATGGATGGAAGTTGGATCAAAGTTGAACTAACGCATAATCACTTCCAAGTAATTTCAATGCAATCCACGTAGCCTAATCCTAAAATACTTGTCGTATACTGTCAAATTTACATTTTCCATTTATCCCTGGTGCCTCCGCTGTCTCACTGAGTGACAAGCTAATGTTACTGTAAGCCACTTGCAACGTAAGCACTCCAGCCTTATTGGACTACATCCACAATTGTTCCATCTATGGTGTCAAATTCCTCATTTTAAATTAGCAAATACTGTATATGGTGGTGGGGCATGCACTGGGCATTTTAGGAATGTCCATGCTGGTTCCAAGGCAGGTCTGTTGTGCTTATACACTGAGAATTTTAACTTAGAATAGATGATTGCGGATCGAATAATACAATATTTGTCATCTGTAGGACATAAGCACACAGACAAGGCAGGATTATTAGAAACCATAATTTCATTCAGTTGTCAAATTTCACTACCACTGTTATGAGCCTCATTATCCCTCAGTGCCATAGCAGATATTTGTTAGTGTGTCGTTTGTTCTCAGCACTTTGAAGCGGTTTTGACAGCCTGTTGTCTCATCCACCACTCTCACAGCAGCTGCTCCTCCACTTGTTAACATCGAGGGGGGCCACTCTCTGCACAGCTTCATAAACTGCTACCAGATGATGTTCTTCACCCTGTTTGCTCTGCTGGCCGGTACAGCCATCATCATCATCGGTGGGTCACCTCATTTCTGTAGGAAATGCTATTCTAGTGAAACGGAGGTAGTTGGAGGTACCGTAATACTAATGCGGTGTGGATTATTCTGTGTGTTAATGAAGTAAGTGTTTGGTTTCACCTGAACTGTTTTCAGTTTCATCTTGTCATTCTTTGGTTAACGGAATTAGGTGTATGTTTTATTGTTGTCGCTCTCTTGTAAAAACGGCAGCCCGAAACCAAAACTGTAATTTCATTTCTATACATATGTAAAAATGAAAGCACAAAAGGAATATAATGAGTTCCTTCAACAACAACAAGTGCTGTTGTGTTCAAAGTACTGTCTGTGTTCACCAAAGGCAGACACATTTTGAAGCACCTAAACTTGTGAAGAAATTGTGTGATACTGAGCTCTTGAAACACTGTGATGATTTGTTTTAAATGTGTTTTTATCACCTGCAGTCCTCCACACTGTGTTCAGCCCAAGGGAACAATCTTATCACCCTGCTTTCATCCAGAGGACACCACCACCCATTTCAGGTAGGACACTGACACTGTGACACTTTCCCACAGTGGCTATTAAGACTAAAGCATACATTCAAAGGGAGGTACCATTACATGTCAGTTCAATAAAAATTAAAATGTAATCATCTCGCTTTGGTCTTCAAGCAGTAAAGAGAAATTTGTTCAACCCCTGATTCTGTGACGCCGCTAGGCTGTAAAGCTCATCTGAGAATTAATTAGTAAAGATAAAAGAGGTGTCTGACAGCATCCAGGACAATTTTCTGCCAGTCAAAATAGATTTTTTTTGATGAAATGGCACCTCACCCATTGTAAATGAAAGCTCATTTGGATGTAAAACCAGGCAAAAAAAAGCATTGTTTCAGTCCCCAAGTCTCCAATTCATTGTGAATGACTCTGCCGCAGGCAGTGTTTGACATCACAATTTATAGCCTGCGCTCTGGCTGCTACAGTCTGTTTGGGAGAGATCTATACATGTTACCAATACAAATAAGGCTGTTCATTTGTTTTTCTTTTAAATCAAGTGGTATTTCCTTTTTTAAATTAAAATGCATTAAAAATGCCATATTTGATCAACCTTAACCTCTAGCACTTAATAGGCTCCACTTATTTCTTTATAATATTATCTCTCCACAAAGAGACTGGCCTATTATGCTATAGGTGCTTTATTTACTCAGTGCTATATTTGACTCTTTTTCAGGTTTAGACTCTCCAGTAGGAAATTCCTTTAACCGTACAATACCGAGGATGGACCCAAACAGCAGCCCCAGGTCGCGTCTCTATTCTCCAGACTACAAGTCCTGATAAAGCTCTCAGTCTGGTCTCTGTTCTTCAAAAGTAGAACACCACAGGCCATTAATGCATAGTGAACGTGCCTCTGTCCCACAGTATGAATGCTGTGGGATGTGACTGCAGAATCTGTTTCACTCCATTGTATTCATAATATGTTGGCACAGATGATTAAAAGAAACTTAATTTTCAGAATAGCAGATCAGTTAAGAGCTGCTGCGAGATAACAGGGCTATTTTTCTTTTAGTCTTTTGTGTGGAAACCGATCTATATTTATGTGTGTCTTTTGCCATGGAAATATCTTTTATTCAAAACCGCTGTTATTAACTGACAACTTTTGCAGAGTGCTTAAAAAAAATGCCACTAGTTTGTGCTTTAAATAAGGTTGCTTTTTGTGTTTGTTCACCTATTATTTGTGTGCTACTTAATATATCTGACATGTGAAATTCAGTATCTCAGGAGGAACCTCATTCGTGTATGATGAAAAGCAAACGTTAACTTGAAAATTTTTATTTTTATGAGCAGGAAACGTCCTTTGTTTCGTTGTAGCTAATAGATTTTGTGAAAATGCTGTCCACTGAAACGTCCTCCTCAATGGTATCAAATGTGCATAATCCCAACCAGGAAAATGTTTATTTCTGTACTGTGCATTTAACTTCCTCATTATTCAAAATGACAGCATGCAGCTCCTGTGTATTTCATTAATGTGAAACCGTTAAAGATTGTGAACCATCATTCAGTTTTTTTATCCCGGTGTTGCTTCAGCGCAGAAGGAATCAAATGTGATCCGGTCTCATTTCAGAATATGTGATATTTCTGTTCCAGTTTGTTTTTACCCAACCAACTTTCTGGAGCAGATTAATGTAGCACTGTTGAATTGCAGAGACATAAGAGTGTGACTTTGTTTTAATTAAAATAAGATATTTTTGTATTTGAAGAAAAAATGTTGACAAGGAATCGTATTTATGTTAGCTAGTGAATTTCTGTGTTACTTTAAGAGGAGTATATGTGATGATCAAATAGCTTCTGTGCTGTTGTTACTCATGCCTTACAGTCCTATCTGAACAGCTTTCAGCACATAATACAGACACATTTGTTTGCTTGTGTGAACATGCTCTTGCCTTTTTGCTAATTAAAGTTTGTACTTTTCACGTTCAGCATCTTGTAATTATTAATCAAATACCTTTTTTATAAATCTATCTTGCCTCAAAGTTCACAAAATAACATACAGACAAATAAAAAGCATCTTCTCACACACTCACACACAATATTGACAGATGAATAGCCTTACACCAAATGCATGCTCTTGGAGGAATTGTTTTGAATTGAATATAGAACTCATATTTTCATTTCTGTATAACAAGAAATACACTCTGAACCAAATACAGATTATTTATTTTTTTTACTACACTTTCAACATTGATTCGGTCACTCACAGCACTCAACCTGTGATTATCTACGCGAACACCTCTATGAATGAATGTTCTGCATCAGTGCTGTTTCATTCATCTGATCTATTATACACTGGTTTTTGTTGTTGCATTATGTTGACCTCTACTCCGTACGTCTTTTTGATCAGAAGTTTTCACGGTTTAATTGTTTCACTTGTTTATTGTGTATATGTAGAAAAAAATCACAAGTAACTGCTCAGTAAAGGCATCTTTTTTTAAGATTAGGTTTTTGGGCAATTTTTAGGCCTTTATTTTCACAGGACAGATTAAGGCATGAAAGGGGAGAGAGAGGGGTAATGACATGCAGCAAAGGGCCGCAGGTCGGGGTTGCTTTGTCGAGGAGTAAACCTCTACATACAGTACGTGCGCCTGCTCTACCAAGTGAGCTAACCCAGCCACAGTAAAGGCATCTTAATAACAGCACAAGAAAAGAAATTAGTAATGCAAGGGTTAGATATAAAGTTCCTCTTTATATGAAAGTGGTGATTTTGTGTGTTAGCAATGGCTGAATTTCATTTATTCCATTTATCCCAAAACCAGTACACTCCCCACAGTCTGACGTGGTACACAAACTGAGGGGATTAGGAGAGTGTCTGTCTCTCTGGCTCCCTGAGGATGTGTAAAGGTCTGCGACATCTGATCAAATAGCTCCCATCTGTCTGTGACGCTGCTCTGGACTGCTGTGGTGGGCCCCAGTCATCTAGCTCATTTGTATGCCCTCGGCAGCCACCTGCATGTCAGCAAACGCTACACAATCTTGAGGAGGTGAGCAGAGAATGTGCACAATTATTTGTCAAGCAGCAGAACATCAGTTGCAGTACACTTCTGGGCTGCGACTGGCCTTTATGGATCTTGTGTGCATTTGTACACTTTTTAGTAATTCTAGGGTCTATGTTATTTAGGGCTGCAACTAACACTTTTTCATCAATGTGCAGGTTATTTTTTAGAATAATTGAGCATTTCTTCCAAGCTGGATGGGTTCAAAACACTTGTTTTGTCTGACCATAAGTCTAAAACCTATAGCCTATAGATATTCAATTCACAATATAATATTGCAAACAAAAGTAGAAAATCTGAAAAGACTATTTTTTTAATTTTTGCTTGAAACAATTAATTATCAAAATTGTTATATTACTTAAGGCTAATCGCAGGGATCTGTGGACATTGTGTTAACAGACACATAAAACCCACCCAAAAATGATCCTGAGTTGGACATCCAGCTATAGCCTTTGCATTATTTCCCACATGCTCCTTATTTCTCAGAGGGGGTAGACGCAAAATCAACTCATGCCTGAGAGGTGTTTGTGAGGAAGCTGAGGCAGACCAGCTGTTTAGCTCAAGCTATGGCCACAACATGGGCTCACGGGTATTCTGAAGATGTTGGTTGGCTTATGAGGAGAAAGCATGTTAACTGATGTGTTCTGTTGTGTAAGAATACATACCAACTGATTGACTGTCTGCTTCAGCAGCTGCTTATAGGAGATAGCAGTAGCACTGCAGCACACTAGTTTAGATTTACTGCCCGTTTCAGTTAAAATGTGATGAAATTTAAAAGTGGAAATAATCATAAATTACTCCCATCAAATGATGGTGGCATGTGGGTTTTAAAACGTGACCGCATAGTATATCTATAGCTTATTAAGGCAGTCATCCGTGTTAAGCTAAAATGACACTCAATTTATTCTCTCCATTAAGGCACACGGGTTGAATAAAACCCACCTGTCAGCCTGTCGAGCTGAGAGCCATCTTGCTGCGTCCCGGGTGAAGGGAAACCACCACTGTTCCAGATGGCTTACTGTGCTGTCGGTGGAGGGGATCAATGAGGTGGGCATTGAATGAGGCCTGGCAAGAATGCTAAGGCTGCTCCCTCAGGATGGTGTAAGAAGGTCTGCCTGGAAAGCAATCTATGTGAGGAATGTCCGAGGTTGCTGGTGTGAGCCCAGTGAAAGCTTCAGTAGTTGGTCATTTGTAACTTAGATGAACTGGATTTGGTGGTAGATGTTTACTGTAAGCATTTTCCTCGGTTATGTAAGTATAAGTGTTTCCACAGAAAAAGAAAATGGCAGAATGATGTGAGAAAGGCTGAAGTTTATGTTGCAGAATTCATATAAAAATGACACAAATGTCAATGCAAACCTAATCAAGCTCCTGATCTATATTCTTGCTGTTTGGATTTTTTGCAGGAGCACGACTGAGGAAACTCCCTAACCTATTTGGTTTCAGTATTTATGACTTTAATTATGTATTAATATCATAAAACTGAGTAAATTACTTTATTGCCTACAATGTTCCCTCTTGTGATTAAGATCCATCACACAAATGCATGACTACAGGCCTATGAGGTGATTGTCGGTCTCAGCAGAGAGTAGCTATTTAGCGTTCTCTGAAAATAAAGTTTTCCACTCTGCTGGTTAAATGATTGTGGCCCTTCTTCCATCACAGCTGGCAAATGTTTTGTAGGGCTGAAGTAAGACCACTTCCGAGTGGGTTTGCCTCAGTGCAAATATGTGAGCGATTTCACAAAATAAATCTCTCTGGCTGGCACCTGCACTGGCACCGGCATACAGTATGACCGGTCAGCCAAAGGAAGGAAGAAGAGCGAGAGAGCCGAGAGCATAATAATGACAAGCAGTATTTTTTTTTCTTTGAAGTAGTTAAAGTTCCAGTACTTTCAAAACTTTCAAAGAGTTTTTATGAGTTGACTGATGAAGCTGCATGGTTTGATAAATAAAAAATAAATAAAAATACAAATATGAAAATATCAGATTCAGATTTCAAAAATAGGATTTTTATGATGTGATTTTGTGCCAGGCTACTGTTTTATCCTCTTCACCTATTTTTATTGTCTTTCAAACACAAGATCAGTTGAGGAACAGCAGTGTCAGAGCTGGAAGGCATGAAATAGCTCACCGAAGGACACTTTAACCGCTCTAATAGGTGCTACAACGCATAGATGTGAATGTGGGCCTTCCGGTTGACAGATGGTCCCATTTACCTCTAACACTGCTTGTAGAACGTGGCAGTTTTGTTGTGTTGAGGGTACACAACAAAGAAATGTACCTAATAATGATGGTGTGTGGAGTTTCTGTGGGGTATATTAATACTACTGCAAATGCATCAGAATTTAGGGAATTAAGAATGGCATTTGGCAGTGTTGACGTGCAACATCACCCTCTCACTATTGGCTGCTAATGGCTGTGTACTGTACATCCTTCTGGGTGGCATGTCGAGGCTTTTGCAGCCGTCCTTGGCCTCCGGCCATGTGGATTAGGGAGCCACAGAGAAAAGAACCTAATGTACTGCATCTGCACTCTATGCCCTTAAACTGCTTCCCACTGTCACTGGTTTGCTGCAGCTCTGCCTCCACATTAAAAGTTATCTCAGACCATCTGAGGGCAGCCTTCAGGTGGTAAAGCCTTCAATTTCATGTAGAAAGCATTCACCCTCTGTGTTATGCAATGTAACTGCATCCAGGAATACAAAATGTCAACTCAGCTTTGAAAAAAATGATCAACAAGAAAATGAGTGGATATGAAAATGTGAGTATTTGACAACTGCTCTAAAGTGTGAGTGTTGCTTTGACAACAAAGCCAGCTATGGTTGTTCGATCACAAGACACAGAGAGCAGAAGGAATAATGCAAACTGCCATAGCTCAGTCTCGGTCACTGATTCCCCTCTCAGTTCCTATATAGATGTCTGTAATATCCTGCAAGGGATATATTTTTTTAAATAGCAAACAGATTTTCATTCTCCTACACAGGCTGTTTGCTTTAAAACTTGCCAGTTTTTTTTTTAGTTCCACTTCTAAAATGTCATAAACAAAATCCTATGATCATGTCAGTTATTTAAGCAGGGCAGCTGTGACTGGGTTGGCCACCCATGAAACTTACGCATCAGCCTTTTTTTATATATATATCACAGGGGAGTGCTGCAGTTTGCTCCCATACACCCATGGGACACATCTGACACATCTGCAGTCTCCTGCCACACATCCAGGTGTTAATAGGTCTTTTTTGATTCAAACACTAACACACGCTGCTCCCAGGGGGTACAGGGGGTACAGCCTGCTGGGGCTACAGCCTGCTGGTGAAATGGCAATACACAGACAGCATAGTAAACAACTCTGCAGGCAAGGCACAGCACCACCAGACTGTGCTGTGCTACAGCATTACACACAGGCGCACTACACTGCAACAAAGTTATTGTGTAATGTTCTGTTTGCAATCGGAGCGTGAGAGGGCGCATGCTTGTGTCACACGCACTAAAAACGAAATCTTGTGAATTGACGTGAGAAAAGATTGAGGGGGGGAAAAAAAACATGACGAACTGCAAATCTGCCATCCTATTTTCCCCTACAGCAGCTGCGCTCAACGCGACCTGCAGATTCATAAAACTTGAAAACCCCGCCTACTTGACAGCCAGCGTCTGTTTACGAAAAGTCAAAGGAACAGCATGGAGCGAAGCAAGGTACCTGGGAAATGTGCCGCCAACTGGGGGAACAACCAGACTTAAAGACAGCCAGCCACGATGCTCATAATGTAGTCTGTCACATTTGGTTGAGTGATATTGACGCCCGCTGACATTTGCAGCTTGTTACGTGATTAGGAGCTTCTAGTTTTGTGTGCAGTGGGACTTGTAAACGCGCGTACCCGGGGGCGCATTTCTGCTTCTGAATGGTCACCCACACCGACTTAAAAGACAATGGCGAGGCGTAAAAGGCGCAACCTACTGAATTGTTGCGCTTAAACCCAGCCTGGACCACTGTACACAGAACCATCGCACCCGGCTTCTGCGATACAACAGGGAACCTCGGCGCACTCGGAGCGACATGGAAAGCCCAACCGAGAACCCTACCAGGGCTGTGGAATATTTGAAAGAGCTTAACAAGATCATTGAGACCCAGCAGGAGTTGCTGGAGAGGCAGAGGGGAAGGATAGAGGAGCTGGAGCAGCAAGTGTCCGACTTGTGCATTGAGAACGCCTGCCTGAAGGAGCAGTACCAGCGGCACCTGGCAGCCTGCAGGCTGCTGCAGGGCAGCAACAGCCTGCTCACACTGGGAGCCATAAAGGAACATATCGCACAGGAAAAGTAAGACAAAGCAGCTTTATCAAAGTCAAATAATACCCGTTTGAATGTCCTTTTTTTTGTTTAAAGTTTATAAAATTGTACTTGATTAAAGAAGCCTAATTATTGCTATATCAGATCCCCAGAAGTTAATGTGCAACACAATTACAGAATTACAGAAAATGGGTATGGTTCGACAGCACAGAGCTTTCCTGATCATATCTGGAAATATGAAAGAGAGAATTTGATCATAGTATCATTGGGAGGTATGATTGACAAATCAAATAGTTTTCCCAACAGAGTCAAATTTCCAGACCAGTTGTTTCATTTAGCTATTGAGAGTGTATGTGTAACTGTCGCTGTGTATAAAATATCAGATTAAGTTAATCTGGATATGCTGTAAATTAGACACTGATACAAACATGTCCATTGTTTTATATCTGAACTAAACCTTTTTTTTATTCATAAAATATAGACTTTTGGTTATTCTACATTGTCATTTTTGTATCAGTTTGATGGTTGTCAGGTTCTGTAACTTAAGCAGACTAAGGTCTGAACTATGCCTGTGCTGTAGCCCTCAGTGGTCTTAAAAGAGGATTTCATGTGTGTGGACAAGCACATCCATGATATATGGAATGCAATAGCTACAACCCCTGGGAAAAAGGCACATACTTGGGAAGGATCCATTATGCAATTATGTTTTGGCCCTATCTGCAGGCAGTGGCTTAAGCCCCAGGCAGAGCAAAGCAGAGTACGTAGGGCAGATGTAGTGGAGCATTATATCAGAACAGTGTTGGTAAAGACCTTGATAGTCCGACACACTGTCAGGATTACCCTCCCTGCACCAGTTCTGTGTCGAAATTTACCCTCTGTTGGCTATATCTCCAAAAGGCCTCAGCATGCAGACATTTAACTCAGCTTTTGACATTCTGTAGGATCATATGATCATGCTTGACCTTAGTGTCCAGGGGCGTGTTGATGTCATGAAGACCACTGGCAGCAAATCAATAATGATGACTCATGGACTGTATGTCTTTGCTGGCTGATAAAACCAGACTCATGGGATTGGGACGTACTGTAACACTGACCTTTAGCTCGCTCCCTTTATAAATCTCTCTCGGGCACTACAGAGTATTCTGTGTGATTTCCCTGGAAAATCAGTTTGTCACTATCTCTTATTTTGTACGGTGTCTGAACACTATTTCAGTCCAGCTCTAGCAGACTGGCACAGAGGTTAGTAAGGAGCCGGTGATTACCCCAGTGAACCTGATGAAATATGACAGCCGGTAATAATGTAAAGTGTGGTTTACGGAGGATACAGGATTTAAAATGTCATATCAAGTGTGATGAGCAATTAAAAGAATGCAGTGGTCTTAAGCAAGGCCTGTAAAGGTCATTTTAGCATGGATAAAATGGGATTTAAATAGTGTGTGCTTGGAAATTAAACTGGCAAGCCCTCAACAGCCAACCACAGAAGAAAATGTGTTTGTTTTGTTTAGCTTTATTTTAGTTTTTTGTTCTGAGGGATTCCCAGAAATTCCTTAACTGGGAGGTCTTTTCCTTATCTGCATGTGACTGCATACATCCAGAGGGAGGTCTGAGCAGCTGCTGAAAGGCTACAAGCCATTTGTGTCATCATCTTAAACTCTTGGTGGACATTTATTATTTTTCAGCTATGCTCTACGGATGGCAATGGCTTTCGGTTGGTTGGTTGGTCAGTCTGTCTTTCAATCCACCACTTTGCTCCAGATTTGCTAAACTAATGACATTCCTATCAGCCTCAACTGTACTTTGTGTTGCTAATTAGCAAATGTTAGCACACTAACACGCTAAACTAAGATGCTAAACATGGTAAACATTACCTGCTAAACAGCAGCTTGTTAGTATTGCCATTTTGAACATATTAGCGTGCTATATATATATATATATATATATATATATATATATATTTTTTTATATGTCAGTAAAACACAGACATTTTACAAATGACTTTTTTCTAATTTGTTTTTGATGAATAATTCTATCAAATTTTAAGAAGACTACCAGTCTACTGCCACAGTGCACAGCATTGCTTTCAGCTAAATGCTAATGTCAGCACGCTAATATGTTCAAAATGGCAATACTAACAAGCTGCTGTTTAGCAGGTAATGTTTACCATGTTTAGCATCTTAGTTTAGCGTGTTAGTGTGCTAACATTTGCTAATTAGCAACACAAACTACAGTTGAGGCTGATAGGAATGTCATTAGTTTAGCAAATCTGGAGCAAAGTGGTGGATTGTATGTATGTATGTGTATGTATGTATGTATGTATGTGTATGTATGTATGTATGTATATGTATGTGTGTGTGTTTATATATATATATATATATATATATATATATATATATATATATATATATATATTTGAAAATACTTCTTATCATCCCTAACATGTCCACTTCGTCTCTCCTTAACCTGAGTGGGGCTTTGGCCTTAAATGTTGACACTCACTTCATATCGAAACTGCTGAAAAATGCAAATCAGAGATTACAAACAAGCCTGAATATCAACATCATCTGCAAACAGTGGATCCTGATGTTGTTTAAACAGACACATTTCAGACCTTGGCTTTGTCTTGATATTTCCCCATGAGACTGTCATTTACATTAGTAGAGACAAGACGCATCCGGCTTCCAGTCACATGATAATCTTGAGGTTTTTCTTACATACGGCCGTGAATGTAGTAGACAGCTCTCTTCGTGCTGTCAAGCAAGTCCCTTTTCCCCTCCTACCATAGTGGTTGTCATTCCAGCTTACATTGCACCTACTGTAAGGAAGCAGGTGAAAGCAGTTACATTAAATAACTGCCATTAACTAGCTAGTAGGATGGAAAACCAATAGCAGCCAATTCTGGGTCTCAAATCATCAATTGATTTATTCTGCTATAATTTTCTATCCAAAAAATGCACAGATTTACTGTAACAATTTCCCTGCAGCCTTCAGTGAAAGGCTAAAGTAAGACTAATACTTAGAAGGAATAGTTCGACATCTGAATCCTAGGTCATCTTGCTGTGACAAGAGCTAACTGCTGAGCTCATGCTGGGTGTTAAACATTTTATTAGATGTAAAAAATAATAGTACTGGAGGGTGATGGGGAAAGGATACCTTAAGGGATATTGTTTTCGTGGCATATTATTCACAGCCTTAAGTGACCCAGCTTTATGTAAAGTTCTCTTGCTGCTTTTTTGGTCTTTTGCTTATCTGTTTTGCATAGTTTAAATCCACTACCTGTACACTCTTGTTCACTGCATGCAGGTTGCCATAATATGTTTGCTTCACTTTTCATTTCAGTTTGTTGGTTGTATGGTGTATTTGTATATTACAGTCATCTTGAATACAGAGTGTATCGTTTGTCCATACTGTATGCAATAGTTGTGAGCTGTGCTGTCAGTTCTTAGTTGGATTAGGATTTCAGTGACTTCATAATGGAATGGAAGAAGGGGGGGGGGGAGAAGAAAGAAAATATTACACCCTGTATAACTGTCATATTCTGTTCCAAAACAAGTGACCTATAAAGAGTTTCTGCTACTGAATGATACAGATTGTTTGCTGCTATGTTTTGTTGTAAGTAAATGGAAGGCTTTTCAGTTTTCCCTTCTACATTCTTTTAGAAACAAAATGCAGAGAGCAGGAAATGTGATGCACTAGTGATAGTGGAACCTGTGGTGCCAAGTCAACAGATTTCTCTGTGAATTCTGCCAAAGAGGCTCCTGGGTAATGTTGTCAGTCAGGTTCTCAGGATGTGGGACTGCTGCACTGGTATTGGAAATCATCTCGGTGTGCACTGACCCAGATGTGGATCCATAAACTCGTCCACCTGGTTAACCGCCAGGAGTTGGTTGAGCAGAATCAGCTGAGGAGTGAGTCGCTCTCGTGGATCGGTCTGTAAATCCAAAGCTAAAACTCCTGTTTAACAGTTTATTCACAGTTTCTTAAGTTCAAGTTAAAGGTGGTTGGTGTAGCACTCGGTCAAAAATTAGCAATCACACACACATATCAGTTTTCCTGAGTTGCCTGCCTTGTCAGCCCTTTAGTCCAGCAGTATTTATGCTGACCCTCTGCAGTTTTCTCTCCTGCTGTTTGTTTTAACAGTGCTCTACAGTTGCTTGTATCCCTTTTGCTCACTTAGGAATTAAATGACAAGTAATACAACATTGGCTTGCAAGTTTTTGCAGCACACATTAGTCATAAATTACTTTTCGTGAGCATTTAAGTCTAACTGACTTAAAGTGATGGTTCAGAGTAATTTCACCCTAGGGGCCTGTGCACCATGACCTCGAGCCAAACACCCCCCCAGAAGCTTTTTTCACCTGGGTCTAACACTGGGAGTGTTAGCGTAGAGTAGCGTTATCAGCTGAATAGCTTAGCGCAGAGGCTAATGGACCCACGTTGATACCAAACGTCGCACTCATAAAAACGATGGATTGGAAAGTTTGTAAGTACACCAGAAGTTTATGTAAATAACACTTGCCTGCTGGCTTCTGCTCTCTGCTGTTGTTGCTGCTGTAAGACGAGTGCTTAGGGCCGTCTACAAATTACAACACCGAAAAGAAATGTTACAAAAATATTTTTTTATTTAACTTTTTTTTTTTAAGTAAGTGCTCTAGTATAACTAGCAGGAGACAATTAATAATTGAGGTAAGTTTGGAGACATTACCTTTATTTAATCATTAAATTAATAAATATTTTTGTTGTATCTCCTTTCGGTGTAGTAATTTGTAGACGGCCCTAAGCACTCGTCTAACTGCAGGTAGCAGCAGCAGCAGCAACAACAACAGAGAGCAGAAGAGAGCAGGTAAGTGTTCATAAACTTCTGGTGTATTTACAAACTTTCCAATCCATCGTTTTATGAGTACATAACCTATTTGTACTAGTGTAGAAGTTTGGTATCATTTCGGGCATTATTAGTGGGGTCATTTACGAGATACAAACGTGGGTCCATTAGCCTCTGCGCTAAGCTATTCGGCTGATAACGCTACTCTACGCTAACTCTCCCAATGTTAGACCCAGGTGAAAAAACTTCTGGGGGGATGTTTGGCTCGAGGTCATGCTGCAAAGGACCCTAGGGTGAAATTACTCCGAACCATCACTTTAAATACCTGTCTTGTTGGTGAATATGATACATTGTCAAGTGAAACAAACAGATTTATTATGTGCATGATGCAGGAGAGGCTGGTGGTTTAATCAGAGTGGATCCACTGTGATCTGAACCTGTCCTCTGGGGTTTGGAGTGGAATAGTGTCCGGGAGTGCTTTCATTTCTTATCTCGGTGCTGGTGGATGTATCTGCCAGCCCACATTTAGCATTCAAAGGCCTGGCTAGCCAACCGAGTGTAAACAATATTTGGGCCGCTGACGTAATCGCTGGAGAGATAACTTCTTCAGCTGCAGGTTACAAAGTCATTGTCATTTTCTGCACAGCTTTTGTTTCAAGTTTCCCTAAATGTACTGAAACGGCATTCTAACTTAGATCTTTAAACTCTTCTTTAATCTTTTAAAAGGTAATTCTCTGCCTATTACACCACACAAGACAGTTGGATAGCAGGCATTACCATGGGAAATTGTATTCAGAGGAGTGTTATATCTCAAGTAAGCCCTGTTGTCAAATTTGAGTACGATGGCTGTGGCTGCAGTGTTTGTGGAGGTCATTTAATTTAAATTCAATATGACTACTAGTCAGTGAAGAAGCATAAGTAATCTTGAGTGATCAAATATTGATGAATAACGTGACATATCATTTCTAACTCAAACTCTCTCCCTGTTAATGCCCTAATAGAGCTAATATGAATGTTTCAATGCTGATAAATGAGCAGCAAGTCTCTCGAGTTGGTGATACTATGCCAGATCTCTGGCAGTATGTGTGCCAGAATATGAGACAAACAATCAAGAGAAAAAACAAAAACAAACGCGTACAAATAATCCTCAGGCAATGCATACAGTATATCCATATTTGTAGAGTGGTTTACATTTATTGCACATATTCAGCTGCTACTAAACTATGATAGCTTTGATGCTCAAGACATGCATGTTTGACAAGTTAAAGCAGCTGCAGGATTATGCAAATAAGAGTTTTTGATGGAAAGTAAGTGTTAGAAAAACATGTTTGTATTCTAAGCAGTGATCTGATAAAGTATTTTAGTGTTATTATTTATGTTTTACTGCTGTTTTGGGGCTTTGCTTTCTCTTTCATCTTGACAAAAATTGGAATAAATTGTGTTGGAGGGATACTGATTTTTAAAGGTCCCATGACATGGTGCTCTTTGGATGCTTTTCTATAGACCTTAGTGGCCCCCTAATACTATATCTGAAGTCTCTTTCCCGAAATTCAGCCTTGGTGCAGAATTCCAGCCACTAGAGCCAGTCCTACAATGAGCTTTCCTTAGGATGTGCCATTTCTGTGCCTGTAGCTATTGAGGAGGAGAGAGGGAGGGGCAAGGTGGAGGGTGGGGGTGTGGCCTTGACCAACTGCCACTTTGCTCATTTGAAAGCCATGATGTCTCTCTCTCCTCGGTTGGCCAAATTCTCTGGGCGGAAAAAGCAGAGAAAGGGGAGGTAACCTTGCTTGTTATGACCTCATAAGGAGCAAGATTCCAGAACGGCCCATCTGAGCTTTCATTTTCTCAAAGGCAGAGCAGGATACCCAGGGCTCGGTTTACACCTATCGCCATTTCTAGCCACTGGGGGACCATAGGCAGGCTGGGGGAACGCATATTAATGTTAAAAAACCTCATAAAGTTAAATTTTCATGCCATGGGACCTTTAAAGTCAGTAAAGTCTTGGGTGGGGTTAATGCATTCTGAATAAATGTTGGATTTCATTGTTTATACTTTGCTTTACTGTAGAGCTGAAATGATTGGTCGATTAGTCAATCAACATAAAATTAACTGGCAACTATTCCGATAGATTTTTCAAGGAAACAGGGAGAAATGGTTCCAGCTTCTCAAATGTGAGGATTTTTTTTCTTGTTTTACATTGTAGTAAACTGAACATTGTTTTAGTTTTGGACTGTTGGTCAGATGTAACAAGAAATTTGAGGAAGTCCTCTTGAGCTGTAGGGAGTTGTGATGGACTTTTTCTGCCATTTAATAGACCAAAGAAATCTGCCGGTTAATAGATAATGAAAGTAATTGTTAGTTTCAGCCCTACTTAACAGTTTAGAAATACTGTAAGGTAGAAACTTGGATGTTAAACAAGGGTTTAAAATAGTAAAAATATTTTTAAATTGTTGCATTAACTACTGCACTACTGTATGCAGATACCTGCAAAACTGCAAATTTAATGTTATACGTGTTTTGCAAAATCTCACTAATTTCTATTTTATGTACTTGTGTTGATATGAGAGGTATTTTGTTATATTTCATTACATCATTGAACTGTTAATATTGATGTTACACAGTACAGTACATCTCTGATTAGTTTGAAATCACGCCAGAGGAGTTAATAGTCAGAGGAGTTAATCAATGGATATTGGTTGTCGATTTTGGCTTATTCTAAATTATCTCTCCAAAGTCACTGGTGGTTTTATATTGCCTTCTGTTTTGGTTGTGAAGACTTGTCTTGTCTTGTGTCTTGACTTCTTTGATGTAATTTGCTGCCTAAGAAAACCTTGACTGCACGTACTACGTCCTCTGGATGGAGCCTGTAGACTGGAGATTGGCAAGTTCATAAATAGTTCACCCCAAGCCAACGTAATGCCTTTAGCATGTGTTTTGGGACCCCCTCGGCAGAAAATAATAGCATGATGGAGAAAGCTGTTTCTTGTGGCTGGCGGCGTCCACTCATTTACCCAGCGATCTGCTGAACAATCACTGTGCCAAACCAAATTTACGAGCACATGAACTCCCTCTCTCCAGCAAAGCACCCTCTAATGAAATACCCCTGCTAGATTAATGTCGATGCAGGGATGATTTGCATTCAGACCCACCTATAAATTTCAAGCAATGGCCAAAGACAATTTGCAACTTGCACTTAAAATCAACTGCAGGCTGCATTCATTTGTACTGGACTGTCCCTCCTTACATCTCAGTGTGGCCTCAGTGATGCAGGAGGAAAGCCAGGCACCGCTGACCTCTTGTTCCCTCAATCAGGCCTGTTAAGACAGAGTTAAGGTTGGTTTGTGTCCATTGATGTAGCTGGTTGTCCCACAAGAAAAGATAATGATGACTTTAACGAGCACTGTTAACCTCTATCTGATGGTGTTACTGGTAAAGGCCACACCAAGGGCAGTCGGATGGTAAAGCTTAGTGTGAGTCAGGCAACCATGTTATGTTTAAATCACCAAATTCACTTCTGTACCACTGCCTCACTTTGATTTAACTTTTAACAAGCAAGTTAAATCCTGCTATTATTTCCTTTGACATTTGATAATACTGTTTTTAAATTCCATTGTGGGTGTCCATGTGCTGGATAATGTGGCCTCATTTCAGGCGTCTATTTAAAAAAAAACATTAGACTTTTAGATTGTGATCACTCTCAGATTCCTAATTCTAAGATAGAAAGAAATCAACGTGGTGTGAAAGAAGAGCCTTGTGCCTCATTTGCATTCTGCCTGTATGATCTGCAAATAGGAACTTGAGGGACAAACAACCACATACTATACATATGGCTTCAACTAAAGTCCCTATCTGCCATTTGTGTTAAGCTATTATAGATTCAGTTAAATCTACGTGGTTTTCATTTCAGTGTCAACCAAATATAGTTGAGTCTGATTTGCATCAAAATGAGACTTATAGCCGGGACACACCAGGCCGATTATCGGCCGTTAGGCAGTCTGGCGAGGTCAGTGACTCGAATCTGTTCGGTGTGTCCCGTGCCGTCGTCAGTCTGGGGGGCTGTCGGCGTTCATTTTGGCCGACCTGACATGTGCAGTCGCTGGCAGGGCAGTCGGGACTCACCCGGAAATGGGGAGCGGAATGAGGTTAATGGAGTCTCTCAAAATCTGACGAAAACCTTTTAAACTGACCTTTGTTGAGCTGAAATGAAGACCGATTCAGCAACTGTACGGCCTATTTCTCGCTTAAAATGTTCTCAGAAACATGTTTCAGTGAACTGTTTTAGTACAATATGAGATCGTATTCTGAACGGCCGCCATGACAGTCTGGCTTTGAATTTCCGGAAAAAACAAACCCATGTGACGCGTTCGTCCAATCAGCTGCCGGTTTTCATTTCCTGGGCAACAATACAGATTAGCGCTGCCTGCTGTTATAGAGATTTATTACGTCTCGTCTCGTCTCGTCTTTTTGGTGTGTTCTGTGGCACTTTTTGGACCAACACAGGGAGACTGATCATTTCGACTGGCTTTTCTGTCAACGGTCGGCCGTCGGCTATATGTGTAAGCAGCTTTAAAGGTACCCTGGGGAGTTTTTGACCACTAGTAGCACTATGGAATCATGCTTTAATGAGTGCACCCCCCTTTTTTTTTTTTGCTAGCTAGAGGATGCTATCTAGTTAACATGGATGTAAACAATGCAGGCTTCAGAAAGATATAAAAAATCGTCTTTGCAAATATTTTATGAGGAAAACAATGCATTCAATAGGTTTGTTAGACCCACACAATATGGCGAGTTTGGTGAGAAACTTAATTTGAAGAGAAACTCTGTGAAAACTGCACAAGGAAGGTAGGCTATTGTTAAAGATGCTGCTACAGCCAGCAGCAGCAGCCAGTTAGCTTAGCTGAGCGTAAAACACAGCTTGTCATTTTTACATGTCTGTTTGTGTAACGAAACAAATAAACAATATATAACACACTGAGTTTAAGAGGTGCTGGTAGGCGGCCTTTGCTACCGACAAAACAAGTCTTAACTGTTTCTAGTCTTTATGCTAAGTTAAGCTAGCCGGTTGCAAGTGATATTTTTATATTTAGGGAACCAACATGAGAGTGGTATCAATCTTCTCAACTCTGGGTATAAAACGTATTTAAAATGAACTATTCTATTAGCTAATTAAAAGAATAGTATAGACTGTAATAAAAAGCTGTGTTCTTTCTTACATTGCTATAATGCTAAGTGCTAGAATTTGCCATTACAATGACATGTTAACGTTGTTGTAGTTTGTTCTCAGAAAGAAAACAAACACAACTTTCTGTGATACATATAACACTAACTAACACTACTTTTCAATTTTCCTATTTTGTCAGTTTGTGGGAAAAATCCAATAGAGTCTTCACTCTTAAATGTATTCTGTATATATAATGCACACTTTATTTACTTTACACCCTTTTTACTTCTAGCTAGCTGAGTCTTCAAATCTCTTTCTACCCTCTATTCTCATTACAAACTGTGATCAACACTAAAGCAGCACACTTAGGGGGCCACAGGGCCAAAGTACGGCCGCTTGTTCATTCTTCATTTCTTCACAGTTGAACCAATTATCCGCCTTGCAGCTGTCAAATTCAGCTGATGCAGCAGCTGAATCGAAGGCAATTTGTAGCATAGTACCTGTGGAGAGCTGTTTGAAAGGCTGCCACTAGTTTGTGTGTGTGTGTGTGTGTGTGTGTGTGTGTGTGTGTGTGTGTGTGTGTGTGTGTGTGTGTGTGTGTGTGTGTGTGTGTGTGTGTGTGTGTGTGTGTGTGTGTGTGTGTGTGTGTGTGTGTGTGTGTGTGTGTGTGTGTGTGTGTGTGTGTGTGTGTGTGTGTGTGTGTGTGTGTGTGTCTCGTGGAAAAGGTGAAGGCTGAATCAACAGCTAAACACAGATGAGAGGCTACTGCTCACACATCTTCTTTGTCATCACAGGTAGAAGTCAAACACGGACTTTCACAGCTGGCTGGGCCTTTTGACAAAAAAAAATAAATAATATAATAATAATATTTTATTTATATATATATATTATTATATTATTTTTTTTTTTTTTACATACTCTACAACATAGTCATAGTCTATATTGGCTGAGTGAGTGACTTGCCGATTCAACAGTTTCCATTGTTTCCATTTTTAGGTGTTGGACTATAACCTGCTTGTTTCCACTCTGGCTGCCAGTGTGCAGTTTTTGTTTGTGTAATCCTGGGGATTCTGAAGGCTGATCTAAATCCAAGCAATATGTTCAGGAATGTAGACAGAGTTAAAGTTATTTTGTATCCAGCTCTCTGTGTTAGGTCAGGTGTTTGCTAGATTCAAGAAAGAAGAAAGTGCAGGCTTGTGTGTGTGTGTGTGTGTGTGTGTGTGTGTGTGTGTGTGTGTGTGTGTGTGTGTGTGTGTGTGTGTGTGTGTGTGTGTGTGTGTGTGTGTGTGTGTGTGTGTGTGTGTGTGTGTGTGTGTTTGGGGGCGGGCAGACAGCCAGTGAGGGTCACGCACCACTAACTCCTTAGAGATACATAATTTGACAGCACCATGAGAAGCAGACCACTACAGAGGACTGGACTGACTCATTAGATCTGCTTAGCCAGACATATTTCTGCCTGTAATTTGTTGCTGATTAATACAGATCATTTAGCTCTCAGTATTATGAACGGCACAAGTATGTGGTGCACCGAGGAGCCTAACCCATGATGAATGCCTTTAATTTATGTACTGGACTGAGAAACTGTCCTAAACCAAAGGGAAGCAGACATCAAGGCACACATGCACGCCCCTCATCAGACAAGCAAGAGCAAAATCTACAGCAAATGCTGAAACGTCCTTTTATCTCGACTGCAATGTTCTTTTTGAGAAAAACTGATCTTATAAAATATTGACAATACCTATGAAATACCACACGGGAATGTCAAGCTTCACAGTGTTCCTCTTTGGAACCTGTCCGTGTGAATGAGCTGTTATAGCAGACCGCAGGTTCAAGTCATTGATCACTTGGTGACATTGTTATGAATTGAGGCCAGAGCCACAAAATTGCGAGAAATGCTGTTCTGTTTCCAGTAAAAAAAATTCTAAATTCAGTGTTACTCCAGATGTGATTTATTCTTTTTCATCACAGCTTGGAGGGGTTTGTTTTCTGAAGCTTGAAGCGTTTCATGGCTGTCACGGTTGCCGCCGAATTACACAGTATATTCAGTAAACCCAATAACTGTTTGGGTCACTTTGGAAATAACTCTTATCTAAGCAGTTCAGTTAAGGACTTGTTCATAATAGAATTCCTGCTGTTAGCTTCTCCCAGCATAGTCAAAGATGAAGTTAGGGCTGGGTGTCCTGATATGCAAAATATTAGGAAAAAGGAATGTAAAATAACAAGAGGAACGTGTAACACAGCAATGTTTTGCATGCAATATGATCCGCATTACACGTACAAAAACCTTCACAGCATATCACCAATCACACACCTTGGACAAACCATTAATTGCCTCTGATTTTCTTCTGAGTTTAGTAAAGGAAATTGCCACATGTATTTCCTTTATTGCCTTTTTTCTTGTTGCCACTATAAGGGCGGTAATGTGATGAAGCGCCAGAAGCTATTTCTTCAAGGTTTAACCCTACTCAATATTTTAAAGCGAAAAACAAATAATGGGTTTATAATTGCATTGGAGCTTTTTCTGAAAGAGGCGAGAAAAGTAAAAAGGAAAGTATCCAAGCCTTTATGATACATGGTACTGTATTTGAAAATACAGAAATGATTGTTCTAAGAATAAGATATGGACACACAAAAAACAGGGATGCATTGGCAGCGAGATGTTGCTGTGTGAATCATTGCAGATGTGTGGTCTACAGTATATGATGCCCCAGTTCATTTGAAGCCAGGCAGGGAGCTATGATTAAATGAGCAGACTAGTGCATTTCTGCAGTCGTGTCCAGTTGCACTTACTCTTGCAGAAAGGCAGATTGATAAACTCTGAGTCAGCATTTTTTTACGCCGGGTGTGCCCTCTGTCTGTTTCCTCCCTCACAACAGGAAACAGGCTGTCCTCATTGCAACAGAGCCGCAAGGAAAAAAGGGCACAAATGTATGCCATGCAAGGGACACCCACACAGTTAAACAGAGTGAGTTAAAGGGCAGGTTAACGACCCTGACATGACTGTAAATACAGCAGTGTAAGATTTGGTTTAAGGAAGCAGCTGGGTTGAAGTTTTAATTCTACCACTGAGATTAGGCTCCTCTGTGGACCACCGTGGGAGGTCACAACTTGTGGAGGCCTTCCTGTGGAATGATACTTTCAATGGGATTTGGCATTTCACGCATTAGTTAAAAGGCTTTGGGAATGCACCTGGAAGAACCTCAGTAGCCAGTGGTTCTGTGCGGTGCAGAAGAAAAACAGTTTAACTTACATGCTAACTTCCAGTCTATCAACATTTCCATCATTATTAGGATGATAAATTCTGCTTTGAAAATGCAGTAAAATGTGTAATTCATTCATTCATGACTAGACAAATGAGCTGTCTACACTGAAAGCAAAATTAATGAAAACTTCATCAATGTGCCCGTCTCTTAAAGCCATACATTCTGAAAGAGCTGTTCCACTTTGTCTTAACCCACTGTGTTCTAAAGTTATACCATAAGTGTAGCAATTTGGCTCAAATCCAAATAGTACAACTCCTAGTGGTTCAGACTGAGCTCTATCGATTCCGTTTCGCTCAAAGAGGTAACAAGGTAAAAAGAGTTATTACAAATTTCATGAAAAGGAGAAGATAAATGCAAGTATGCCTGTACAGCCCTTACTTAACAAGCCTGTGGCTCAGAAATCAAGTGCATTAAGGGATGAAGTTCCCGCTTGAATACAGAATGACTGATGACACCTCACACTGTGTCCATCTGTTCTCTGTACAGTATGACAGTCTTGCAGAATGTACTAAACTAACAATCTAGGCATGACCCAGATCAGGATTTGTGTTGTAGTAGTTGTAGTAGTAGCAGTAGTAGTAGTAGTAGTAGTAGTAGTTTGTAATAGGCCTTTCTGCAGGACAGAGGAGCTGTCCAGGGTTCTGACCACTTCTTCATTGTCCTGGTGCACGTCCAATCTCAAAATGACATGTTTCCTCGAAACAGTGTCAAACGGTGTGCAACAGCTTTGAGATATGTTTCCTCTCCTTTGGTGGGTGTGTCTCGTTTATTGGCTGTGTCACAGGTAATACCCAATCAGCAGAGACGTGTCTGTAAACCCGTGGTAATAAAAGGCACAGCGGTTGCGCACACAACAGGGTGCTCAACACACCCCCGTTTCAGTTTTTTTAAAAAGCTTGTTGCTACGTTTTGTCGGGCCTGAACATGGCCCAGGTTTGTTCTGAGAATGTTTCTTCTGTCTGGCTGGGTGCAATCAGTGTAAAAGATGGACATATCATTCAGCAAAACATTTGTGAAAAATGCTTTTGGTCTGATGATTTTTTTTCAGTGATGAATTGTATACACAGCAATCAATAGCTTCAGTAATTGCCATTGGATCTGGACTGCAGCATGTGTGTCAATGAATCTCATCCTACCACTGCATTATATTGACCCAGCTCTAGTTTTCACCTCAACCTAATTCCACAGTTGTAATGGGGTTTGCTCTAATGAAACAAAAACAGCAGTATCAAGTTTGTTCTGTGCTTTATGGAATGATTAAAGGATGCCTGGACGTCTTTGCTGATCAACCCGACGATAGGAAGCAGATGTTTAAGTAACGCAAGAGATTCTGGAGTGAAGAGAAAGGTGCACGGCATACAGAATAGAAAAACAAACAAGTGAAGTAACTCAGAGTTATGAGATAGGAGGAAAGAAATCACTCAGCCCAACAGAGAATTAGACACAGCATTATACAGAGAGGATCATGATTTCTTTAAGCCAACCCAACAAAATGTACAGTACAGTACCCTTCTGAGAAGAACCTTTGCAGTCAGTCACTCTACTGTCTTTACACCACAATATCTAATTGGTTTATCCATGTAAAAGGTGAAAAAAGGCGACAAGGGGGCTCATAAATTTGCCCTGATGCAGCCATGCAGTAGCTTTATTGCCCCTTAGTGCTATGGTTCACAGAACGACCTACATTTTATTTCTCTGGTGTAAAGACTACTTCCTTTGCCGTGTGAATGCCATTTACTGCAGTCTATTTCTAAATTGCATAAAGTGAAGTGAATAGATTTAGATTGAGATTGTGTTATCAGTTTAATCTTTAGCTTCCAAACGGTGTTGACAGCCCACATAACCAAATTTTAAGCCTGATGAGTGGATTTTTGTTGCTGAAATGCACTTTGGGAGTTGGAGTTGACTTCTTCCTTTTATGTACACAGACTTAGAGCGTCGACTTTTTATAGAAAATAAACCAGGTATTTTTCTTTTTGTACCAATGAAGAGAGTTTCAAGCTGTTGAAGTGCTCCTATGCAATTACGTATCACCTAAAATTGAGTTTTACTTCCAGAACAAGGGCCTCCCAGAATAGCTCCTCTCACTTCTAAACTCTACAGGACGCTGAAACTGAAGCAGCTAAATGGAAGCTATCAGCCATCATTTATTTTGTTATTTACGCCTGTGATTAATCTACTGTGACACATATTATGTGTAAAAGATATATTCAAAAGAAATGTTTTGACCATGAGGTGTTTTTAAGGTTTTGTCCACCCTTGTTTTCCTAAACAAGGGGGCACAATGACAGGAACTCCACTAAATCCAATACGAGGCAAGATGCTGCATTTATAATAAGCACTGCATTGCCAGTGGAGACATTTTTTACTCACCCAGTGGAATATCAATGTATAATTTTGTGAATGTCACTAAGTTGTACCTGGAATTTAAAGTGGTCATTTCTAAGGATGCCGGATCCATCTGTTCAAAAGTGCCGCATCCCTCATCGCCAGATAGCAAAACTTGGCTGCTGTAATGAAGTTGCAGAATCAAGTGATGGTGGTCAATGAGGCGTTTTGTTACTGTACATGTCTTTAGCCCCATTACTGACATACTGCAGCATTCTTGTTTCTACCTAGTCAACAAAATTGATGAACCTGTGTTTTTCTGTCTTCTAGGTCTGAATGTGACTCTTCCAGAATGGTCAGGTATGTCAATGTCTCTCTATCTTCATCTGCTCAGGATTGTACATCTGCCTGAATTTTGTGAATATATTCTCTCTTAATACACTTCTAAATCATGCTTTGGCTTTGAGGAAGACATGGTGTTATACGTATAAGTCTTGTCATTTGAGTGTGTAAAGCTGAAAATCCTGGCATTGTGGTGCTAGCCAGAGCGAGGGATGGTGCTGTTATTGATTTGTGGATATAACAGAACGGAGGAAATGACGACATTTTATGTAAAGTGCAATCCAAGGTCACATTCTGTTGTTAGCTTGTTCGCTGTGTTAACCTTAATGGCTATAGATTTGTAGCGGTGTCTCCGCTGAGTTAAGATTTGGGCTGATTTAAAACTGTAACGGGAATCCATCATTGCTGTGAACACAGCTAAGAAATATGGCTTGCATGTAGAGAGTAGAGGCGCTTCTCTCAATGGTAAACGCACTCCTTATCTGCAGCTTCTCTCTTTAGGGATGCCTCGCTGTGGGATCCAAACAGCCTCTTCCTTCGCCTCTGTAGCTGTGTATTAAGCAGCCACCAGTGTCTAGACAAGTTGAGCAGCGTGTAACGGAGCCTGTCCCGTGTTTACGTGAACATTTTCCAGGCCAAGTCTGTTATTTCCTTGGGTGCTCGACTGCCTGTGCTCCCCAGGCCTCTTTTCTTCTGCTCTTAATGTCCTATCACAAATTTGAAGCAAATCCAGTGGGCTGCAAACTGGAGATGTGTGCCAGCCTTTGTAGCATTGCAGTAAATGTGTTTGTGCACGCAAGAGTGAGAGATGTGCATGTGAAGTTTGTCTGCCACTCCATAGTATGCCCGATGGTAGAGTACCAAAGGAAAGGAAAAACTCCTTGTAGAAAATAGGTTACATCAAAATGTAATATGTACTGTATAAAATCAGTTGAATAAAAATATCTCATCAGTTTAATAATAGTTTGTTTTAGGTAGGTTGCCCAATATATATATCACATTTAAAATATATGTATGCTGTAATGAATGTTATTTGAAGAGAGTCATGAAGTGTTTCAGAATGGAGAATTTAGTTCCTTAAGCACACACATCTCTGTAAAGAGCAAGCAATCAGTTCCACTGCCATCACTGGCATTCACTATGCAGCGCTCTGTTTTTGAGTTATTGATCATATTAAACTGGCAGCACATATTTACTTGGAAACATGTTCCAAAACAAAAAAGTGTTAGTTTACAGTCCGGTGTAATGAACCTTAACTGGGGAAATGGTTTTCCATAGCTAAACAGATGTTGTATATTAATACCAGAAGGTCCTCTTTGTTATCATGAAACATATTTTCTCCATATCTCGCTATTGCTACTGCTGATGGTAGAATCTAAAAGCATAGAAGTGGAAATCAACAGCCAGGCTTCAGATGCAAACAATCCCATCTCACCAAATTGATGCTTTGATGTGGTTGGAAACCTCTCAAATGGCAGCGGGCCTCTGCATATCGTTCTTAGTTATGAATTTGGCCATGGTTTCTAGAATCTTCCATTTATTAATATGAAGCTGGCATGCTAAGACGGTTTTTTGGGCTACTGTATAAGCTGAGGTTCAATCTTAATGTGCACATCTCTACCAGCACATTTTGAATCATGTGACTTGTTTGGCAGCTGCATACATGGGTTGGATGCAAAAGCCATGATATTTCTGAATTAAAGTAATTGCAGGCTTCTGCTCAGCTTTGAGCAAGAGATGTGATGGCACTGATCCTGCAAATTAGTAAAAAGCTCAAAGAGCAGCTCATCTCCTATGTCAGGTGCAGTTGGTGATACTGCATTTATGTTAAGCTGTTGAACATTTGACACATCTCCTTGGAGATAGCAAGGCTGTAAATTGGACTTTATTGCACAGGGTGTTTTATGAAGGACCGACACTGATTGTAAAACAGTGTATTAAATGTAATATGTAATTTGACAATAAACAAGGGAATAATGAAAGACTTTACAAGTGGATGAATGAATTCATCAATAAACAGACCAATTTTCAAAGCACTTAATCCAAAAACACACATTGGACAAAATAAATGATGTTGAATAAAAGATTTCACAAATAAATCAGTCCAATAATTACAATAAATAACTAGAAGAACAAGAAGAACTTTATTAATCCCCAGGGGTATATTCATTTGTTTCACTCCATGTTATGTAAACACAAACATTGGCCCGAAATATACATGGGAATACGCCCTGTGAGCAGTTAGGGGTTCCTTGCTTAATGGCACCTCAGCAGTGGCCAGGAGGTGAACTGACACCTCTCTAGCTACCAGTCCAAGCTCCGTACTTGGTGGTCCGCGCGGGACTTGAAACGGCCAATCTCCGGTTCCCAAACCAAGTCCCCATGGACTGATCTGCTGTTACCCCTACATGTATTAAACGTTATAGGTAATAGTTATCAAAAATCAAATAGTGGATTTTAAAGTCACTCTCACAAATAAATGTTATTAGCCTTTACATATTAAAATAAAGGGTTATGTTTTTGTAAATCAACATTTTAATTAAAAGTTAATAAATGAATTAATTGTTAATTTGTCAATGATTATTTGGAGTATATGGCACTCTGGGACACAAGACAAGGTGGTACACTAAGTGAGAGCTGTTGTAACGTCTCAATGTAGATCAGCAAAAAGGTTCCACTATGAAGCTGTGTTCATTAACATGTTCACAACATTCTATAGAAAACAGGCTCATTGGCATTTAAGTAATACTATATTAATGACCCGAATAAGTGCTGCTTGTCCTATGTATGAATGAATTTTGCTCCTACTCCAACACTGTGTTATGTAGTTAATTATGGAAGTAAAGAGGTACATACATACATACATACATACATACATACATACATACATACATACATACATACATACATACATACATACATACATACATACATACATACATACATACATACATACATATCTATCTTACATACATGCATACATATCTATCTTACATACATGCATACATATCTATCTTACATACATACATATCTTACATGCTTACAAAAGGTTGTACGGATTTGAATCTCCATCAACTGAATGCCTGATTGTGAAATTTAATCACCACGTAATACTTAATGTTGAAAATTAAATACAACTGAATCTTTAGCGGAGATATTTGACTTAATTTATGTGGTTTGAATGCCCCTCTTTTAAGTTCAAGTTGCAATTTTAGGATTTTGATATTTCTTCTCCATATTGATAGAGCTCCACTACACTCCTCCCTATAGACAATAAAGCAGTTGGCCTCAGTGAAACATTCTTTATGCTGCTGCGTCTAATGCTTTCCCGACAGATATAGTATAAGTATCTCAGTGTAATTATTCAGTAGCATCTCTTTAAAGTGAAGCAGCAGCCAGTTTTCAAATTACTGTGACCATTGCTGGCAATTTCTGTATCAGTCACATGATTTATCTTGGCTCCGAGTTCCCTTTTGTATCAGAGCTCAGAGCTGTTTAAAGTCACTACAACTGCCAACACAGCACTCTGCTGACAACACACAGCAGACCTACAGTCACTTACATCTCTCACCCTGTTAATATGCCACACCATGACACAAGTGCCTGGCTGTTTAAAATGTTGTGTGTTACATGGCTTGGTAGGTTTCATTATCATTAATAATGAAAAAGCCGCTGAACTTGGCACAGGCGCTATAAATAAATAAGCCATGCTCCCGAAGGATTTCTTCGCACTGGTTTTATAAAAGTGTGTGTGTGTGTGTGTGTGTGTGTGTGTGTGTGTGTGTGTGTGTGTGTGTGTGTGTGTGTGTGTGTGTGTGTGTGTGTGTGTGTGTGTGTGTGTGTGTGTGTGTGTGTGTGTGTGTGTGTGTGTGTGTAGAATGATTGGCCCTGACGGTGATGAGGGGATTATTCTCATACGCACGCCGTGGCTAATGAGAGAGAAATGACAACATGGCAGTGTTTAATTGGTCTGCTGTTCTGTTATCTGAAGGGATGGCTTGATTCAGGTGTGGTTGGAACCTGGGTGAGATAGGCAAGCAGGCAGGCGCTCAACAGCCTCAGTGACCTGCTTTTATTGGATTGTTCTTCAGTGAATGTCTGATGATAAGATGTTCTCCCACTCGCTGATGCACTTTTGTGCTGCTCTCCTTCATAAACCCAGTAGCAGCACACAACAAAAGCCTACAGCAGAGGTGTAGTCTGACACTTTATTGCACCAATTGCAATAAGAGTGCAGGATGAAAGTGCTCTTGTCTGCCGGTAAACAGTTTTTGAAAGTCTATTTGTGCTCTTGTTATCTATACCTATTTACTTGTGCCCGGTGAGCTGGTGTATTGTGATGGATGGCAGCTGAGAAACAGAGAGGCTAATTGAAATTGGAAATTGTATTGCTTGGAATGATGTATCCATGACTGTGGGACCTCTGAGTGTTGCACATTCTGTCTTTTTTTTTTTTTTATTGAACATGTTTGTTCAGACGCATAACAAGGCCAGAGAACTGCAGTATAGTGAGTTACTGGAGGTATTCTGGCGGAAAGTCTTGGCGGGGTTTGCAGCTTTTATTTCCCTGTAATTCTCCACAGAGAGTTGGGGAAACAGAGAGGCAGGGATTTTACTGTAAAGCCTCTCTCCCCATTATTGTAGAGATGACAATGAAGAGAATAAAGCTTTGCTGGGCTGTTGTTGTGGAGGTCAAAACCTCTCTCAAAGTGTGTCTCAAAACAACACCAGTAATCAAAGTGTTTCCAATCAATTTAAGCATTAATTCAGGCCATCTGGTTATTGCATGTGATGTAAAAGTAGTGTGTGATCATTTACAAAGCAGAACAAAATGCCAAAGGAATTAATATAAATGGGAGCAAAGAGACTGCACTCTTGCAACTTCTTTAGCTTCTAACAGATGAGGCATTCGCTGAAATAGCGATGGAGCTGCAGTTTTCTATCTGCAGGCAGGACATTTTTCTAAAACCACACAATGTGTGGACTGAACTGTGCTTAATTCACACAGAAATCTAACCTAAAAAGAGGCGGTCGGTCCTCTGATGCACTGACAGTACATGTCAGGGGCAGTTGTCTGCAGGGAGGAGAGGTGACTGTGTTGGGTTTCAGGGCTGGTCTAGTGCAGTCTCTCCCCCTCAGCCAGTGCTCTCCGCAGGGACCACACAAACCTATCGTCTTCTCTTGTCTCCTTCACCATCTCTCGTTGCCATGGAGAGTGATGCTCAACTTGGATGGGTAGGACACCGAGTCGGCTTGTCTTTGTCCTTGACTGAGTAGACTGGATTTCAGGCCTTAATCAGGCATTGTTCTGAAAATGCTTCCCTCCATAGGATTTAAACAAAGCATGTGAGTGTGCAGTGTATGGTGATGGAAAGCAAAGACAATGAAGGACATGGATTTTTAGTCTGAGAACATCTCATCTGCGGTGGAAAAAAACCTGCCATTTTGTTATGAATTGTTGATGTTTGTGCATCAGTCATTGCACTGACAGCTCTGAAACAAGGTCTGAGTGTTTGACTCTGCAGTGCTATCACAGTAACTAATAGAAGACAGGAGGATACATTCAGACTAATTCAAGGTTCACAGCTCCCAACTCCACCAGAGCAGAGACATTAGCATTTCTTAAATTAATAATTCATTATACCGAAACAGCAGCAAATGGCAGCAGCCATGACACAATTAACCATTGATATTACTCAGGGCCTCAGTGCATTTTCATACAGATGGATTTTTCATACAGAGTACAATCTGTGTTTAAGAATGAAGAATGCTTATATTTGTTGCTGCAAATGCATTTACAAAATGCATGGTTGTGAATTAAAGGAGCAAATCAAGTCTCACAGAATGTCATTTGACATATGGTTTTATTTGACTGGACAGTTGGCAATTATTCATTCAACATATGTACATGCCTAAATGAAATTATGCTATGGCTATCGTTACAGGCTTGATGGCTTTCTGTACGGAGCCAGATGTTGCTTTGTTTTTGATGAAGACCTCATCCCCAGAGAGAGATGATTAGGCTGTTGGTTCTTGAGTGCAAATTGAATGCCTGAGAAATGTGCCTGGCTTGTCTGACACAACCTGCCCAGCTCAGTGAAAACCTAAACAAACAATAGATGAGAGAGAAACAACTCCATGGAAATGGTATCCCGTGATAGGAGATGAGAAATGCCTGAGCAATGATCAGTATAGAGGACAAAACCGCTTTAACTGCAGTACACCGAGCACAAACTTTGAAGTTGTGCAGACTCTTAAAAAAAAAAAACCTACCCCATGCAACCTCATCTTTTTCTTTGATCAACCAGGTTGTTTAATTTTCCCTTTTCTTTTCTTTTCATTTCTATCTCTATGTAAGTTGTACTAATTATGCTGCGTTAATACATGTAGTGCAATGTTAGTACATCAAAAAAAGCGGTCTTTAAGTACATTAATCATGAGTGCACATGGAAGTATAGTTGGATAACTGCAATTAAGTACAAGTTAGTGTACCTTTTTGTACTAGGACTTTGTAAAAAAAAAAAAAAAAGGTCACACAAACCTAATAGTTTATTAAAAAGATAATTTGAAATAATATTTTAAAAAGGCATTGCAAATTTCTCTAGTTAACTTCAAGAAGAAATTATGTTTTTTTCTGATCTGTAGGATGTCCCATAAATGCACCATATGTAGGCCATGCAACGATAATGGATCAAACACACATGTTATTCACTGTAATAAGTTACCTGCATGCATCTCAAGCAAATGTCAAGTCTTTGAAATGTATGGAAGTTACCTGTGGGCAGGAAACGCATAATTAGACCTATTAAAAAAAACTTCAAAAGTAGTCATCAATAAGCAATAAACTCTACATTATATGAGTTGCAGTCAATGGGCCAATGCACACTTATCTGTTCTTTTAAGTTGAATATTTTAATGCTTCACAAGCTCAACTCAGCATTGTTTTGATGGGGCATTATTAATATATGTGTGTTGTGGTGTATACTCTGATATGACTCGGTTAGTGGTTTGAAAGTAAAACCAATCATGTTTCGGACCCTTTGACGTCATTCTTCTTTTAAAGACTGCACTTTTAGAGGAAGTTACAATACAAAATTACATATTGCCAAGTGTGCTGCTACATGACACTAAAAGAGCCTGTCCACAGAGGTAAAAACATGAAAGTCACAAACCCCCAGTGGAAAATGTCTGAAGGGAAAATGGATGATTTTAATGTAGAGCAGTCATATAACATTTAAAGGTTATTTTTACATCCACCCTTCTGTGTCAACAGTCTGAGATGTGTGTTTTGTTTGTCCCTCTGTAGGAGACATGCCTCCCTACCTGTCGAAGTGACCGAGAATCCTGGGAGTATAGTGTCTGCAGGCCGCAGAAGAGTCGTCCCCTGCCGCAAATGGAAGTCGGCTTCCTTTGGGTACAGTAAGATGCTATTTTTATGACTGTGTTTTATATGCTTAATGTTTGCCCCATAAGTACCACAGCACCACTTTCCACCACTGTGACACAGAATAATTTTTCTTTTCTTACTCTTGCCTTGTTAATGTCTAAAAGTCATCGCAGGTCATATCGATGCCCTCGTGGTTAGCCTTTCTGTGGCAGATATATTGGTCTTGACAGCTTGACAACGTTGCTGTGTCCTAATATTTGAGTCTTTGCAGCTGTTCTCCAGTCATCAGCTTTTTATGACACAGCAGTTTCATTGCCGCAATGTTGTTTTCCTGATGTGCACAAGGAACTTCAGTGGCCAAATGCACTGTAGGAGATCATTAGGCTTAGTCTTAATGAAATATGATCCCTGTGTATATGAGCCTTCATCGCTGCTCACCCATTAGCTTGTGCTGAGCTCGGAGCCTCCGTAAAAACAAGGAGAGATGAGAGCAGACAGCCGCATCAGTGGGACAGACTTAGGGGGCTTCAAAAGGCTGGAGAGAGTTTCAGAAAATGCCTCCTGGTGCCGTGTGCTTCATAATCAAAAAGCAATGTGCGCCTAATCCACAGCCCACTTGTGGCTCATGTGCAGCCCAAAAATAAATCCCAGTGCATAGTGGGGACATGTTCTATTTTTAAGGAGCAGTGTTCAGACATTTTCTGATGAGTAGGAACATCTGTGGGTTGTTTTTAGAATATGGTACCGCTGCAGAAATGAGGAATTTGCCAGTTCTCTGTGATTAACACCTCACACATGGTGTGCTCTCTCTGATTGTCCCAGTGTGATTGTTGCTCTGTAATTTTCAAGCACAGCTAAAAGCTAATAGGTTAAATGGATCATGACTGTAAACAAGATGATAGCTGTGATCAGGGGTTGATTGTTTTCCTCTCGAGCTCAGCAGCATTGTTTGCTAACACAGACACACTATAATCAACCCCTAATTACCAAAAGATGATGGTCAAATACCTGATCATTTTGATTTTGCTGATATTTCAGATGGTTGCTTTATTACTGTTCCCCAGTATAATCGTTCTCCATTGAAGCAGTGGGGCTGTGTGAGGCTCTCGGTGAGTGATTGATCTTTGTGTTTATGTGGCATTGGAAGGAAGTGGAAAATGAATTGGTATGCCATTTGATAGCTGCAGTACCATGCCCTGCAGTATGCTGAATCACTCCACTTGTTTTAGATGTTCTCAGTGAGCATATTGGAAAAGTTTAAAGAAAACTTTAATTATAGGAAGTGTTTTTAGTTGTTAGGGGTGTTACGATTCTCCAAATCCTCGATTCCATAAAATTTTCGATTCTAAGGTCACAGTTGCCTGAGTTGGTCAAAAAAGTGCCTCGGAACACACCGGAGCGACGAGACGTAATACGTCTCCATAACAGCAGGCGGCGCTAATCTGTATTGTCGTCCAAAAATGAAAACCGGCAGCTGATTGGACGAACGCGTCACGTTGGTCTGGTTTCTCTGGAAATTCAAAGACAGACTGTCATGGCGGCAGAATACGATCTCATGTTGTACTAAAATAGTTCACCGAAACATGTTTCTGAAAACATTTTAAGCGGTAAATAGGCCGTGCAGTTGCTGAATCTGTCTTCATTTCAGATCGACAAAGGTCAGTTTAAAAGATTTTCATCAGATTTTGAGAGACTCTAGTCATGCTCATCCCGCTCCTCGTTTCCAGGTTAGCACTCTACCAATCAGATTGGTCATTTGAGTCTGACTGTCGGCAGTGCCTGCCTTCTGATTCAACATGTCATATCGGCCAAAATAAAGGCTGACGGCCCTTCAGACGGACGACGGCACGGAACTCACCGAACAGACTCGAGTCACTGACCTCGCCAGACTGTCCGACGGCCGATTATCGGCTGTGTGTCTCGGGCTTTAGGTGCCTTGAAGATGAAGGTTGCAGCGCTGCCTTGAAGTCTTGGTTGGGGTTAAAACACCATCGAGCCAGCACAGCGGTCTTAGTAGCTGAGCAGACAGAGAGCAGAGAGGGCGACTCGGCAGTCCGCTAACTTGTTGCTCTCTCTAATATAACCAATATAAGGTGCTCTGTTTAGGCTACAAAACATGCATGTAGGCTGAAATTCAACTGTGCGATTTTGTCAGGATCAAGCTATAAACAGAAGGAAACTCCACTAGCTGCTAGGCTAATGTGCAATGGTAAACACACAGAATATGGTACACGCACATAGCAGAGCTTGCAAACTGTGGCTTTTTTGTTGACAACGCGAACATTGTCAACATAATTGTCTCCTGCATTTGCAGTTGCCATTCTATCTTTTGACTGGCTGTAGCTAAGTTAGAGGAGGTTGACTCGCAGCACTTCAATACCTGTGTTTCAGTAATTCCTACATACTTTAGAGTTAAAGAAAGTAAGAGGAATTAATGGGGCAACTTTTGTGTTGAAGCAGTGTTCACAGAGACTTGCTCCATCAACATGCTCAATGCCAGAGCTGGAGCGATCTCTGGGGACAACCAATCACGTTCAGTGTAGGCAGAGCGGCTGCTAGACTGTAATAGAAGAAACATACCCCAGGGATTCATTTGAATTGTTGCTTCTGCTGTATGTTTTTTCTTTACCTCTCTTTCCTTGTTTGTACTCCTCATACTCTGTACCTGTTCTTTCATGCTGTCTGCATCTTTTTTCTCTGCCTCCTGCCACGGCAAAAAGCAATCACATGCATTTGATCAGATATAGAGCTAGACAGGCAATGTAATAGCTTAGATGTGAGCTTATTTCCTCAAATATTTGTGCATATTTGAGGTAAATGTAGTTAGCTAATGATGCAGTCGTTGGACTGCTGGTTATGACGATTCTGCCACTAAGCCTGCTAAGATGATCAGCAGAAAGAGTGTTGAGTAAAATACCTTTTTAAAACTACAACAATACGCCCACAAACCGTTGATTGTGTTTGCTTTACCAGAGTGTGATAGCCAGCTCATCTACTGTAAATGCTTGGAGCACAAAGGGAAACTTGTTTTACCAGGTTTTGTGATTACACAACATGTTTTGTGTAAAATAGAGGACAGACCACACATGATACTTGTTCTTCATATGGTTCTGTTGAGTTTACCGTTTCCATTTTAGTTTTATATCCAACATGCACTTGATTAAATCATCTTTCAGTGAATGCCAAAGAAGAATAAGCTTCATTAAGGTTTTAGCTTTTCATTTCCAGTTAATTTACGGTTATCTAGAAAATGTAAAAAAAAAAAAACATATTGGAAAAAATGTGCATCACTAGTTGTGGGAGCCAACAGTATAAAACTCAAAGCTATTTAATTTAAAATACACAGAAAAGCAAAAACTTCATATTTGAGAAGCTGAAATCTGCAAATATTACTTTCTGCTTGAATAAACAACTGTAACTACTAATGCATTATCAAAATTGTTGCGCATTAAATAAAATAAAATCTTCTTTTAATCCACTGATTTATTGTTTTCTTAAAAAAAAAAAAAAAAAGATCTCAATTTGCCCCAATGGCACCACTGGTCTAGATGGTAGATGGAATAAATGCTTCAGTTGAAAACATTTTAAGCGGAAAGTAGGCAACAGTAAGAATCTGTGTTATTTCTTCAGCACTGTCTAGTTTTACAGTTTAATCTTAGTTTGTGAACTTCGGTCTGAGTTTGAGAGCGAAAGAGAGGGGCCTCTCTCTCTCTCTCTCTCTCTCTCTCTCTCTCTCTCTCTCTCTCTCTCGATCCTCCACTATACTCTTTGTGTCCGCATGCAGAAGTACAATCTGTAGTTCGAGCAACAGCCCTCGATGTAGCGGTTTTGAGCTCGAAGATGAGCACAGAGATCTGGAAAGATGGAAAGAAATTTACCATAGTTCATTTACACATACTTGTAATGATAAAAAAAAACTGGTTGAAAATCGCAATTGAAGTATCGCTTTGATGTCTTTACATTTCTAACTTGCCTGCCCTGCTCACTAGCTCACTCCCTCAATTTACATCATAAAAATGTAAACCCTGCCACACTGGATTTGTTTTCAGAATCTGCTCTGCCATTATGGAAGAAATATTTATTCATAATTCAAATTGAAAGTCCAAAGAGAAATTGAAAGTCCAAAGAGAAAACAAAGCGAGATCAAATTTAAAAATATTATTTTTTTTTTTAATTTTCCATTTGGCTTTGACTTTTGAATTTCAATTTAACATTGGCTTTTAATTTTCATTTAATATTTGGCTTTTGAATTTCAATTTAACATTGGCTTTTAATTTTCATTTAATATTTGGCTTTTGAATTCCAATTTAACATTGGCTTTTAATTTTCATTTAATATTTGGCTTTTGAATTTCAATTTAACATTGGCTTTTAATTTGGATTTAATATTGGGCTTTTGAATTTCAATTTAACATTGCCTTTTCATTTGGACTTGACACATGTCAATGTAAATGAGGAGGCGTGGCCCAAAGGCTGGTGGGAGGGTATGAAACAAAAGGGATGCAGAGGCACCTTATGAACAGCAGGGGGAGCTGACTGCTGAGGAGCATCTGTCTGCAGTTTCGCCAACAGGCTGGGCTTGGCCTCTTATTTCACATGATAGAAAATGATGATGTAGGCTAAACACAAACGACATTTCATGCAACAACAGTGAAGTTTTCATGTAGTTACTATAATTGGGCCTGTGTTAGTGAGGACTAGATTAGGACTGTATTTAAAGCTGATTCTGGTTCCCAACTTCGTCCCAGGTGTGTCTGTTTAAAACACAGATGGAGACAACTTCTCTCTTTTGATGTTTTATTTAATTAAGCAACTGTAGAAACATGGGTGTGGGTAGCTCTGCTGCGTGTGTTTGTGTGTGGTCAGATCTCGAGGACGCACACACACACAATCTCAACCGGGTAGTCATCGTCCGAACTGCAACCTCTCCTTTTTCTTTCTCTCACTTTTTTCTCCGGGTGGTGCGCGCGGTGCTATTTTACCACTAAATTCACTATTGAGACTTTTTTATGCGATAAATTAACTGTGTAGAGTTTGAATATGGACAGTTTTACAAACGTTGATGGCCAACTGCACATTTTCTCCGATGTTGTCAGAAGCTTCAGTCTGACGGGACAGCCAGCTGGTGGCGGCCGGGATCGTCTCCCTGCTGGCCGGCCAGTGATGCTCACAGACACCGCTGTTAGCTGGAAGTCTGAAAAAGTACACGGGCTGTACAAAAGGCCGTCAATCAGGAGTGATAGTTGTGAGTACATGCTGGAGAATAGCGCGGACACGCACCTCACACCGCGCGCACCACCCGGAGAAAAAAGTGAGAGAAAGAAAAAGGAGAGGTTGCAGTTATGATAAATAAAAACAACCAGAATCAGCTTTAAATACAGTCCTAATCTAGTCCTCACTAACACGGCCCAATTATAGTAACTACATGAAAACTTCACTGTTGTTGCATCCTCAGCAGTCAGCTCCCCCTGCTGTTCATAAGGTGCCTCTGCACCCCTTTTGTTTCATACCCTCCCACCAGCCTTTGGGCCACGCCTCCTCATTTACATTGGCATGTGTCAAGTCCAAATGAAAAGGCAATGTTAAATTGAAATTCAAAAGCCAAATATTAAATCCAAATTAAAAGCCAATGTTAAATTGAAATTCAAAAGCCAAATATTAAATGAAAATTAAAAGCCAATGTTAAATTGAAATTCAAAAGCCAAATATTAAATGAAAATTAAAAGCCAAATATTAAATGAAAATTAAAAGCCAATGTTAAATTGAAATTCAAAAGCCAAATATTAAATGAAAATTAAAAGCCAATGCTAAATTTAAATTCAAAAGCCAAAGCCAAATGGAAAATTAAAAAAAAAAAAAATAGCGGCGGAGGCCCTATTGAAACTAAAGGAATTATTTTAATTTGATCTCGCTTTGTTTTCTCTTTGGACCTTCAATTTCTCTTTGGACTTTCAATTTGAATTATGAATAAATATTTCCTCCATATGCCATTTCTTTACAAATAATAAACAAAAACACAGATCAGTGTCACTTCTGCAATCATCTTACATTCATATCACCCAAATTATGTGTGCAATGTGCATCATATGGATGGGTGCACTGCATATGGTTAACTGTGCAAGGGTAAAAGCCTTTCATCAACATCTACAAAACAGCCTTGATGATGCATTGCTTGCTGACATATTATAAGACTATAATCAGGTTATCACAAAATGTCCTTTGTCAACACATTTACATAATTTAAGAAAACAATAAACTAGTGCTGTCAGTTAAATGCGTTATTAATGGCGTTAACGTAAACCCATTTTAACGGCGTCAATTTTTTTAATCGCAAGATTAACGTTCACGCCGCACACACTTATTTGGGCTTGCGAGCCGTCCAAAGACGTTTTGTTATGTTTTGAGTGGATGGCGAGTGCGAGACGCCGAAATTAATGCCAATAAGATTCTGAATGCAAAGTTTACTTTTAAAACGTTGCCAAATGGTTCCATTGACAAGACCAAAGTGATCTGTGTGTTTTGTCGTTGTGAACTGAGCTATCATCGCAGCACGTCCAGTCTGAAATACCACTTGATGGCCAAACACACAGCTGATGCGAATTCTCCGCCCCCTCGTCAAAGCCAGGCGACGATGGATGACTTCAGACAGAAGCACATGGATACCACAACTAAGAACAAACTTACTGTGAATGACTGCTCCAAGTGAGAATGTTAGTGTGAAATTGAACACTACAGTATATGCCAATGTTGTTTTCAATAAAAAAACAAAGCAAGCCGATCCACTTTTCCATGTGCATTAAAATGAGAAAAAATAATGGGACAAAAAGAAATCAAGGGACATTTGAATAGATAAAAATGTGCAATTAATTGCGAGTTAACTATGACATTAATGCAATTAATCGCAATTTAAATATTTTAATCGTTTGAAAGCACTAAAATAAACCTGAAAAGTAGCCATTGAAATAAAGTGCTTGATTTGTAATTTAAGACTGCCATAGTGCTGGAAGCCTGTGCACTCTGCTAGTGGGGGAGGGGCAGTGCATGGTCTGCACGTGAACTGCAGCGTCCCCACCAAGGGGGTAAGCTTCGCTTCAGATCTCGAACCTCTTATGGCGCCATGTTGATGCTACAAAACGATCACCTCCCGTTAGCATCCCATTGACTGCCATTCATTTTGACGTCACTTTGACAGTGAATAACTTTACATCTGAAGCGTTTAAAGACTATTTGTCCATTGTTTATTTCTAAAGAAACACGACAATGTATAAAAGGCTCCATTACCTTGTACCTCACGTTATGGCTCCATAACAGACATTCTTGTAAAAATAGGCTAACGATTGTGTCATAACCAAGCGACTTACTGTCTCATAGTAGAGGAATTACCATATAGTACAGGAGAAGCTCGCAGGCAGTTTTGACTTACATGAGCTGTTTAGGTTTAATTACTAATGTTAACTAGCATTTTAGTTAGCAATAATTAGACTGTGCCCATGTTATCTCCTTACATATACCTACGCTCTCCGTCTCTGCAAGATTGGTAATGATTGAGGTTTCTCTTGGCACAGCTACCAGAAGACTTACAACTTTCAGACAGGTTGCTCACGTCACATCTATGTTGTCTCTCTCAGTTGGAGGCTGCGCAGTAACGCTCAGCGCTCGCCGGAAAAGTGCTTCTAATATCCTTCACTGGTCTCCGTCCAGAGCAACGGGATCTGTTGGTCCAGTTTATATACGGTCTATGGTCTCCACCAACACAGAGCTGCCTGTGGACGCCTGTCTGTAAATAATGCAGGGAAAAAACTATCGGTGAACGCAGCAGCCGCATATCGGCCGATGCTGATACACATAAAAACGCAAATATCGGTCCGATGTATCGGCCGGCCGATAAAATCGATCTATCGCTACTGCTCACTGGCAGTGTTGTAATGTAACGGAGTACAAATACTTCGTTACTGTACTTAAGTAGAAATTTCACGTATCTGTACTTTACTTCGCTATTTAAATTTATGTCAACTTTCACTTTTACTCCACTACATTTCCTAGATAAAATGTATACTTTTACTCAGTTATATTTCCACTAAGCATTTTCGTTACTCGTTACTAAAAAATAAAATTAGAAGAAATGTGTGCGACTGCAATAAGGGAGGTTTGGCGAATCACTGCTCCTAGATTGCATTACGCACGCTCCGCACGCCGCGCGCTCTATTTCAGCGCTTGTTTGTTGCAAACCACCATGGAAGCACGAGCACCTACTGGAGGACCTCCCGTTATCGTAGACCACCAGGCTCGACATAAGCAATGGCCCGATGGCCCGCCCGGGCCAGTAAAAACGTATGTCAGGCTGGTTGCAGCCACAGTCACTGGTGTGTGCGTTACACGCAGCACATGTAGCCTACTGACTGGAAACGTTACCGAGGATTATTTACCGCCGATGGCGCAGATGAACTAACGCTACACTCGTTACTGTAAGTAGGTAGCCTACAATAAAACCTCCATGATTAAAGTGTCAATACTTATCAATAACGCACGTACTTTGGACAAACTCTTGTAAACGTAGCTGATTTCTAAACGAGCCATCCTCTCGCTGGAGCGGTAAACCTATGGATGTATTATAAGGCCACAACAAATACACGTGGCTACTTAATATGCACGTGAATGACGCGTTCTTCATTGTTGACGATGTTGCCAGTTGTATTATTTAGCAACAGAATCGTCTTATTTCAAATTAGGCATACAGGACTAATCTGAGATCATTTTCTAGTTAAGTAGCCTATCTAGTTATCATTAAGGATTTTCCATGTTTTTAGGTGATTTGCTTACTAATGTAAAAAATATAGCATTAATTTAGTAAGAAAGTGAAAATATCAAGATGACAAGATGATGCGTATTAGGTATAATTTTATTTTCTTTATTTGAATGTAGTTGATGACCCCTGGTCTAGCTTTGCTGCTAATGGCACAGCATCCAGTGGCAGTGGCTAGCTTTTTTCCTGCTTTTTTGTCCTTTTCCAATATCACCTATGATATTTCTTTCAGGGCCAGTAAAAATGTAGAAGGGGCCAGCAAAACTCTGATCTACTGGCCCCTGGGGCCAGTGGGGATTTTTTTTTATGTTGAGCCCTGCGACCACCCCGACAATAGTGGTGAACTCGGTGAACAGGGTAGTGGTGAAGATAACGTCATACACCCGTGTTGCAAGAAATGTTTCTGTACATTGATGTCAGCTCTAAACATATGCTGTTTGTTCTTTGAACTTAAGAGAATTGTGCCTGAAAAGTCCCTGAATATGCTTTATGCTTTACTATAAGAAAGCCACAATAAAAGTTCTAACCGCTTGCTTTTAAAAAAAACCAATTTTACTTTTGATACTTAAGTACATTAAATATCAGAAAATTACTTTTGATACTTAAGTACAGTATATATCAGATACTTTAAGACTTTTACTTAAGTAATATTCTAAAAGGTAACTTTCACTTCTACCAAAGTCTTTTTCTAGTACGATACTTGTACTTTTACTCAAGTATTGCTTTCTAGTACTTCATACAACACTGCTCACTGGCACAGTCAATCAGCAGCTGGTAATAAAACCTGGGCCTGCAGACACCAGAGCAGAGGGGGAGGAATTATAGTGAAATTAAATGTAAAGCATAAAAGCGCTAAATGTTAAAACAGGGAAACTGTATTCATAAAATGAAAGAAGGTAAATTACTTTAAGAGATGAATTATAAATTGGATAGTTTCAAGTTTCCATTAGCTGCAGAAATGGCTCAAATGCCAATATACTGTAAGTAAAAGAGGTGAAAATGGCTTCTTGATCTGCTAAGCTTTATTAAACTTAATTTGAATTTAGCAAGTACAGCCGCAAAGTACAGAATGCATAGTTTATGCTGATAAATGGTAAAAAATCCAAGTCAGACAAAAACATTTACATTCTGCTACAGTTTCAATGCATTTTCAACCAGGCAAAGCCATAATTGCTTGCAGTTCATTATGTAAACCGTCAGACCAAATTTTGCCAGACTGATATATCGGCCAATATAAGCTTATTGCGAATATATTGGTGTTGTAGTATTGGCGCTAAAGAAATTGCAGTACATAATTGCCAAATTAGGTCTAAGGTGATTTAGAAACAATGTCACATTACATAGTTTGTTCACCATGAGAGCACTGATGCGTTGATTGTTCAACATCAAAACTTTAGTATCACTCAAGCTTTATAATCAATTCATTGTTTTAGCTCTAAAATACTACTACAAAATAAAAATAAAAGACCTACAAAAAGGGGCAGACTGATATTCCTTGATTCCATGTTGCAGAGGCTGTAAGCTTTAGAGCAACCCAACTCTTCTTTTTGGGATGTATTTCCCCACATACTGCACACAATGTCAACATTACTACAATTGATTATGAAGTCTGTGAAGTTCCTTTTGTGTTCCACCCTTTCAGTCACCATTATTTCCACTTGTTCTCTTCTGTAACGATCTCTCCCACTTATATGTTCTCCCCTCCTGCTGTAGGGGGCCATAATAAAAGGAAACCCACTGTAGAAAATATCCTCTTTTGTGGCCACTATAATGTACGCTCCTGCTCGTATTGTCATCCCATGACTGATTGCGTGAGAGCTGAAAGCAGGAAGTGTGTTTATGTTAGGTTTAGAAAGTTCAAAGTGGAGCAGTCAGCCAGGCCAATAGGGATGCAGGATTGCAGATTATTGTGAGAGGGGATAATTGGTCCGTATGGTTTACTGAGAGGAGAAGAGTGAATTTATCTGAACTCATGTGGCTGCAACTTGAAAGGAAACGGTACAAAAGCAGCGTATATTATATATTATATGACCAGGTCTGACGTAGGAATATAGATGACCTCATCAATAGAGGAGAAAACTACTTCCTCTGTGGCAGATCCTCAGTACCATGATGAAAAAAGCATGTTTTAACTGATTGGGGTATTGCCTGTGCAGTAGCTGCTGTATTCATTGCCTGCAGCTGCTTTCTAGTTTAGTCCTGTCCAGAGTTAAGACCTCGCTGCACCCATCAAGCCCAGCTCAAGGCAGAATGAATGCTTTTAAATACCCAAGATGCTTCTCTATTCCTTTTTCCTTACTTAACGCTTCTCTTTTGAATCCTTTTTCTCTCTCCAGATAGTCTCTTTTTTTTCTCCCACTCAATCCAAAACCATCTGCTTTTCTGTATTCTTTCACTCTCTCTGACTCTGTTTGTCTCTCTGTGCCTCTCTCTCTCTTTCTGTCTCCTTAATTAAGGAAACACATCTGACTTGATGAATACATACAGATGGGGGGGCTTTTACGGAGGTAAACATAAGGCTGGCTGGTCATGGTGAAGTGTAAATCTTTCTGTAAGAATTTCCCTCTTAAAGCTAGCTGCTAATATTGCACTGCTCCATTTATTTGTGGTCCAGGTTCTGATTTGGCGTCAGGAGCTCCATTTCATGTATAAATAATTCAGATGCTTTATGATATTCATTATGGTGAATGACTATTTCAGAACAGAACCTGTGATTATCTCCAAGCCCTCTAATAATACCCCTGCAGAGTCTATTGATTCCTGGGATTAGCTTGCCTTCATGGGATCACATACCCCCAGTCTGCCTGCTGCAAACAGCCAGTGTGTCATTTGCTGAAGGTTGGAGGCAGGAAGGCAGCTCATGAGGCTGTTATCTAGCCGCAGGGGTCAATATGGTGGACAAGTGACACATGCAGTAGAAATTGAGAAGCATTACCACATGTAGGTCCATGAACCCGGCATTGCTGTTGTGTTATTCGACTGCTGCCTTCCTCCTCTCTATAAGGCCTTGACAATATCTAAGGTCATTTGGAAAGGGCTTAACGACACAATAAACATTTATTGTATGTGGCAGCAAACAGTCCTTGGGAAATGAAGGAGCAGTTGTTGTGTGCAAGAGTTACTGTCTGTTTTAAAAAAGCAGCGATGAAAGTGGCTTCTGCCTCCTATAAAAGTTGTATGAATTCTTTCTTTATTAGCCTTTTTTATTTACTGCTGTTAGTATTGTAAAGTTTTGATTTCACCAGATGGGAAATCACAACTGCACAATGATTTAATAGGCCTATGAAACCGAGAGCCCACTTCCATAATGTGTTTGAACTCTTGGGAAAGCTCTCGGTTTGTCTTTGAAGTTCCCAGCTTCTGTTTCGTCATCACATTCTCTAAGAGTTAATTACAGGCTCCTTGCTGCGCTATGAAGCGGGATCACTGGAAACACACAGTTTTGATTCTGAACTGCATACCGCCATGTGGCTTATGATAAGTTGCTTTGACTCTAAATAACTGAGAAAAATGTGCCCTTCACTCATATCGCTGATGATCCTTTTGGCCGACAGAGGGGTGTGTGTGTGTGTGTGTGTGTGTGTGTGTGTGTGTGTGTGTGTGTGTGTGTGTGTGTGTGTGTGTGTGTGTGTGTGTGTGTGTGTGTGTGTGTGTGTGTGTGTGTGTGTGTGTGTGTGTGTGTGTGTGTGTGTGTGTGTGTGTGTGTGTGTGTGTGTGTGTGTGTGTGTGTGTGTGTGTGTGTGTGTGTGTTCTTTTGCATTCAGACAGCACATAAAAATTGCTTTGACGGATCATGGCACAATACAATAAAGACTGGCCAGCATTCAGTTGTGAGAGTATTGGCTGTGATTCACATGTATTTGAGTCCCTCCCTGTGCTATTTAAAGACTTTAGATAGATGTAAATTGATGCTGCACCAAAATGATAATCTGATATTGAATCCACAACTGCAAATGTTTGTGTACAAATATTAAAACATAATTAACTTTTTTCAGTAAAATTTACTTACTTTTAAGTTGGTTAAAACTACTAAAGTAACAGTAATTGAAAATGGTTTTTTGTAATAGATAAAATAGAAAAAAGTACCACTGAAACGAGGATTAGTCAGTTAGTTTAATGAGAGAAAATTAATTGCCAATCAAGATTTTGATAATCAATCTATTATTAGTCATTTATAAAGCAAAAACTACCAAACATTTGCTGTTCTCTTCTAAAATATAAACTTTTACTGCTTTTCTCTGTTTAATGTCATTTTAAACTGAATATATTTGTGTTTGGGAAACAAAACAAGCATTATAAGAAGTTTGGGGAAAATGGGATTTGCATTTTAATAAAAAAATATATATAATTATCCTTTACACAACAGAACATCACATTAGCTGTGTAAAAGACAATATACTGTGTGTTTATACCTAATGTAAATAAAATACACGTGATGATACATTCTGATCATTGTTCAAGGACCTGCTTGTGTGGCGACTGGTGAAGACGTCACCCGACATATTGTTTTCTTTAGACAATTCTCTGTTCAGTTTGTACTGTGCTTTGTCAAAGGTGAGAGCTGTGAATCAGTGTGGAAGCACAAGATTACCCTGTCTCTGTATTAAGCCATAATAACCAAAATGTCCTATCAAGCCAACAAACATACATCCCGTTCCAACCCAAAACCCATAATCGCATATCAGCCAGCAGCCGCTCTCAGTAATTGACCATGACGTTATGCGTGATATGGTCACGAGGAAGACATAGTACACTTGTGAATTATTAATTACTATTCTTTTCAGCAGATGGAGAGAAAAAAAACAATTGTCTCGAAATCTGCAATCTGTATGCATGAAAAAGCAGCTTCATTAAAACAAAATGTGTTTTTTTTTTATTATAAATCAGAAAGGCAGGAGTTTGTGTTTCAGTCAAGGTTGAACAAGCACAATGTGCCTGGAGTAAATGCATCTCTTCAGCAGTAATGAAAAGACACCCACCTGTCTGGAGACAGTGCACAGGTGTTACATTTCTTGACAAAATCATGTGTGACAGTGTGATTTTGAAAGCCTCTAGGTGATACAAGCTCAACCGATGCACCTCCTCGAGGCCAGTGAAAACATGATATCGGAGCATCCTTTTTTCTCAACCAATGCTTTGCTTTTTACTGTAGTACCCATTTCTACTTTCCCTGGTAAATTAGATGTAGTGAGAGATTAGTGATACTGTGCGTGTGAGTCTCTCACATAGCTTATCCTTTCATCAGTTCCATGCCACAGTAATATCAGGCAAAAGGGCCTCTGTGCGCTCCAGATATATCTCCCAGTCTGATAGAAGGCATTTGCAATTCCATAGCTCTGTATCACCGCTCAGATCAAACAGAGGGAGGGCTCTCAGGGATGAGGTGAGGGTGCAAGGAGTAGCACACTTTTTCCCAGGAAATAAGACTGGAGAGCGTGATCGCTTGTTCTCAGCTGCTTTTTTTTTTTTTTCAACTCTGATACTCAAGAAGAGGGATTTGTTTCTGTATGTGCATTGACATATTAACATAGATGCTGCCACTGCTGAATTGTGTTTGGGGTGAAATCTCCTGCGAGTGAAGAGCAGAAAGTGTAGATGACAGAGAGATTAGATTGTGAGAATACATTTTTTTATTATTTATTTTTATGGGCCATGATAAAGTATTAATGAGACATGCAAAATCAGCACACCTTGATCAAAGAGCTCTGGAATATTATGCCATTGTTTGTGTGATAGTATATTTTGCTTGTTTTTGTTTTTACTTAAGTAAGATTTAAAGACAGGACTTTTACTAGGAATAGCTCGGAGTACTTCTTCCACCACTGGAAATATCAGCTGTGTTTGTGCTAGAGTGCTAGTGCTGCTACAGCTTCACATCAGTATTACTGACACCAGCTTATCGAGAAGCATAAACTTCTGTGGTGGCAGCAGAGACCTTCAGCAGAGGCCTGAGGGGTCAAGATATGGCTCTGTCTGTACTTCACAGTTAGGAACAGAGAGACATCTCTTTGTCTGGCCTGCTATGAAAAGCTTGTCTGTCTTCTGCCTCTGATGTTCTCAGGCTTAAGTCCAAGTCAGTGACAGAAGGAGCCTTTGCACAGTGCCATGCCCTCTGCCAGAGAGCTACAGAGAGGCTGAGCTGTGTTGGTACATGGAAAAAAACAGCAGGGAAACCTCCAACGTAGGATGATAGAGGTCACTATCTCAGGGGAGTTCAGTTTTTCCAGCTGTTGACACTAATTGAAATGGTTAGGAAAATGTTTTTGTGGAACAAGAAGTTAATCAAAACTGAACACAACATTGCTGAAATAACTGTTGGTAACTGTGATGTTTTTCATCTTAACTATAACGTAATAAAGCGCACAAACAGTACATTACACTAATTCCTGGGATTTAGCGCATTGTTATGTTCCGTCTTACTTCAAAATGGTTTGTTGAGTCCACATATGTTTTTATTAATGTTGCTAAATGAAGCATGTAACATGTGCTTTTTTCTTACTTGGTCTGTCATGTGGCCCAACAATAACCCTCCTGATGACATTGTGGCACTGGTCACATCAGGCTGCCATTGTTCATGCAGAGGAGGTTATGCACTGCCATCTTGTGGTGTGCAGCTCATAGTGCTGTGTTGAATGTTGGTTCTCTGTACTTGTTCTCTGTTACTCTCTCTCTTTTACTTATGTGTTTGAAGTGGGCTGAAGTCTCATGAGAGGGGAGACGGGACCCCTGCAGAGCAGCTCAGCTGAGGACAAAATAATGCTTCCCACTGTTAGGCACAGACACTTCCAGCAGTACTGCTGTTCCATATTGTGCAGACTCATACACAACGCAGAACAATGAACATACAGTTTGTCTTGTTAAAGATTTAAAACATCCAAGAGGATGCTAGCCTCCCTAAAAAGAGAAAAACAGAATGCACTTTGATGGCAACAAAGTGCTGCATCAGTTTTGAGAAGTTTAAGTGTACAGAACTTGCTGTTTTGTGATCAGCAGTTGTATATCTCTGTTATCTGTCTTTATATAAGCTAAGGCAACTCAGCAGAGACTGACAGCCAATTCAGCGAGAAACAAGCGATGTCAGGAAACTCTTGATTTTCAATTTTCAGTTGAGCAACTCTTCTCGTTTTTTTGTCTCTTCTCGTTTTTACAATGACACATTTTTACAGCAACATCTAAACCAGGAAAACAATATTTAGCCTAAGATGGTGCTGCATTGATTATTTTCATCAGCGATTAATCTATCGAATTGGTATTCTATAAACCGATTAGTTGCCTACTATAGAATGTCAGAAAGTACTGAAAAAGTATCCAGAGTGCAAGAGGGCCGATCCTCAAATGCCTTTTTGTTAGACCAACAATAATAATGATCAATTAACTATCATAGAAGACTAAAAAAACAGAATTTTCACATTTAGGGAGATTTTTGCTTAGAAAAATACTTAAACTATTAATCAGTTTTAAAATTGTTTGCTGATCAATCTGTTGTTGATCAACTAATTGCTTCAGCTCCAGTGTAAGGACAGACACAAGGCAATTAGGTTGGACCTGTGACACTAAAAGCCTTTCCACAGTATGTGTTGTTTGTGTCTGTATGCAATGCATATACAGTATGTGTATCTGTGCTCTGTGTGTGTTTTGTGTGCTGCCAGGCTGGGAAGCCTTCTGCACACAGTCCTGCCCAGAATCCTACAGCTATAGTCCAACAGCCCACATCATACACCGAGGCCAGCTGGATTAAAAGGGGCCATATGGTGACAGAGGAGAGCGGTGAGGTTGGCAAAAGAAGGCCAATGTATGCAGTATTTATACATCTTAAAGGCCACATAGCAACATGTTTCTATGTGTGTAGGGCCACGCTAGGCCAGAAAATAAAATGCCATTTTACACGTTGTGCTCTTGTGGAGCCCATGCTTTTGTGATGAAAAGTGTCTCACTGAATTCATGAATTTAAGGTTATTGGACAATTTGAAAGAGCATGCTGGCTTTCAGGGTGTGTGTGTGTGTGTGTGTGTGTGTGTGTGTGTGTGTGTGTGTGTGTGTGTGTGTGTGTGTGTGTGTGTGTGTGTGTGTGTGTGTGTGTGTGTGTGTGTGTGTGTGTGTGTGTGTGTGTGTGTGTGTGTGTGTGTGTGTGTGTGTGTGTGTGTGTGTGTGTCCAGACTACTAACACTCTGTTCGGGGTTTGCAGATACACACTCGATGTTGAACAGAATGGAGCTCATCGTTTCCCCTGTATGAGCCACTCCCTCCACAACATTTTAAAACACACACAGTGAAAATACACACAAATTGTCAAACTGGAGGTTAAATTACATGACAAGCTTTGGAAAAATTGTGCCGAAACACCTCACTGATTAACTCTCTAGGTGACATTACAAGTGCTACCAAGGAATGAGGAGGTAGAATCTGCTAGTTAGAGGCTGTAGTCTTTTGTACATCCAACAGTTGAAAGTGTTGAATAGAAATGTCAATTGTGTTAACATTAAAGTATTGTCTAAAATGACTCAAAAACTCAAGTTTGTCCTTTAAAAGAAAGACATTGGGGTTGTCTACAAACATGGAACAGGCTCCGTAGATTTAATGGCAATCTTCATAATCTGAGATATATTGTGTGTAAAGTGGATGTCATAGCCTGAGTGTGGCGCAAAAGGAAAGCTCATGGCATGTCCAAAATGGAAAGGGTTTGTCCTCTGAGGACAGCAAATATGTTAGTACTCATCTGGGAAGCTTGTGCACACAGTGCATTTTGTGGCAGTCTGGACAGTAAATGTTAGCTTGCTCTAGATATGTGGATATGAAGAGTTGGACAATGTTGGAATAAAAATTATACAGGGTTTCCACTCTGCACTCATAGGTGTACACAAACAAGTGTGCACAAACAGGCACTCTGGCACACACACACACACAACACACACACACACACACACACACACACACACACACACACACACACACGGCTCAGTGACGAGCGTCAGAGCTGGAGGGATACGCAGAGAATTAGAAAGTACATAGCCAGTGTAATTGCAGTGAGATGACGAACATGTACAATTAGCCACTACAGAAGTTCATTAGGCAAAAGACAAAGGTCTGATGGTACTAGTCACCTTGGCTCTAACACGCGATACATCGACTGCGTTGTGTGCCATCGAGTCTGCCCAAGGTGAAACACATCCTCCCCTGGAGACTGTGAGCCATCAACCCAGGGTTTCTCTCTCTAGCTGTGTGTGTGTGTGTGTGTGTGTGTGTGTGTGTGTGTGTGTGTGTGTGTGTGTGTGTGTGTGTGTGTGTGTGTGTGTGTGTGTGTGTGTGTGTGTGTGTGTGTGTGTGTGTGTGTGTGTGTGTGTGTGTGTGTGTGTGTGTGTGTGTGTGTGTGTGTGTGTGTGTGTGTGTGCCTGTTTTACTATATTCCTGGGGCCCAAAAGCCGGGGACTACAGTATACTTGTGGGGTCTGCACAGCCTCGTGGGGACCAGCATTTTGGTCCCCACGAGTTTAAAGGGCTGTTTGAGGGTTAAGACTTGGTTTTAGGACTAGGGTTAGAATTAGGTTATGGTTAGGGTGAGGGTAAGGGTTAAGGTTAGGCATTTAGTTGGGATGGTTAAGGTTAGAGTAAGGGGCTAGGGAATGCATTATGTCAATGATATGTCCCCACAAAGATAGTAATACAGACTTGCGTGAGTGCGTGCGTGCGTGCAGAGAGAGCTTGTCTCCATAGACACTCTGCATGCATGCCTACCGTCCCGCTTTGGATGCTGTTACCTGGTGAAGGTGTCAACAACAGTACGATCCATTTCCTAATAGGGGCACAGTACATTGTGTACACCATCTACATTTTGTCTTCATTTTGACCCATTTTGCTGCCAGAACTTCGCCCAGAATAAACCTTGACTCTTTTGTAATGTTGCCCCTTTGCTTAATATTTCACACTTTTTTCTGGTATTGGCATTCCTTGTGCATGATGCAATGTCTGTGCAAAACTTCTGGCAATAAAAAGTCCAGAACTGTATAACAAAACCCGTAACTCCTTTACCAAATGACTTGTTTTCCTTCTGATTTATTTCTGACATTTTCATATGCTTCCATTATCTAATCTCGGTCTTAGTTCTGTAAGGTTTCCTTTTTCTGCAGACATAATTAACCAGAGCTATGCAGCATCTTTACCTGCTTGCACCACTCCTCATTAGACTGGAAAGCCTGATGTGTTTTGAAAAACACTACAGAGAGAAGTGCATTGATTTCAGAAGAGAGGATGGAGTAGAGGGAGGGTAGGGGGGTGAGTATGTGAGAAGAAGAGAAATGGGGAAAGGGAGAGAGAAGGAGAAGAGAGAGGGAGTGAAAACAAAATGGGAGGGAAAGGAGAGAAGGCATGATAATGAGCCCTCTGACACATCCTCCTGTTTCTATGGAGACCAAGGAGCCAATCGTGTGGCCCTGCTGAGGACTGTACTACTGAAAACAGATAAGAGGGTGGATAGAGGCGGTTGCAGATGCTTCTCTGTGTTTGTGAGGCAGTATAATCTCCCTGTAGCTCACCTGCAGGTTGTGTCCTCTTGCTTTTTATTTAGGAGTGGCAGCCTCCCCAGGCACTGGTACCAGTAAAGAATTACCCATCATCCACCATGCTTTAAAACCGAAGCTTCTCATCAGTGCTTAACAGACCTTTAGCTTCTTGGCTGTACGACCCACCCCCCATATCTTCCTCCTCCTCCATCACCAGCCACACCAACCCCCACCACCATCCATCAGCCTCTTGGACGCTCCTCGTTACATCACACACACTGCTCTCTGGCTGCCTGTGTTTGTGACTGGGAGGGAGAGGGATAGCAAATGTGAGTGAGCCCGTGTGCGCACGCCGTCTCAGTCACACAGTCCCATTGACCAGCATAAACGATGGACAAACCAAGCGTGTGGCGCGCCGTGGTGAGCAGCACGGACCCTAGGCGAACGCGAGACCCTGGGTCCCACTCAAGCAGACCGGGCTCTGCCATGGGTTACCGGCTCTACGACATGTGAGTAGCATGTTCATTGTGATTGCTGTCGGATAGTATGACAGGCGGGCTCGCTGGTGTAGCTCCCATTCATGGAGACAGCAGTCGGGTGGGAAGCGGTGGAGGAAAACACGGTGTCTACCTCTCCAGTGTCTATGCTGAGTCACCTATGGCATCCAGACTTGCTCTGTCCTCTCATGTTCCCTTTCTGTGCTCTTAGTAAACAACATCTCTCTCCAGGGGAGGGGCGATGAGGTGGAACATACGTTTGTTTGTGTGAATGAGATGCAAATATTTCACCAAGTTGAATGTAATACCATGTGTCTTCATACAATGTGATGAAACCTGAGTGTTTTGTATTTCCCCACCATTATGACTGCAATCACAACAGAGTCATGTGAGTGATGTTTTTAGAGCCTCGGGTGGCTGAGAAAAATGACTCATTTCTGGGTGATGCTGTGACAGCTCTTACTGGGCACATGGGTTCCTGAGTTTGTTGTATATTTTTTTTTTTTTTTTTTTTTTTTTTTTTTTTTTTTTTTTTTTTTTTTTTTTTTTTTTTGCAGCTTGTGCTGTTTATTTTTTTTTTTTTTTTTTTTTTTTTTTTTTTTTTTTTTTTTTTTTTTTTTTTTTTTTTTTTTTTTTTTTTTTTTTTTTTTTTTTTGTGTGTGTGTGTGTTTGTGTGTGTGTGTGTGTGTGTGTGTGTGTGTGTGTGTGTGAAATGCGGCTGAGTCTGAGGTGTTATTTTTGGGATAGTGATGAGTCCTACAGTCTTTATGGAAATCTTGCATCTCTACTTCAGTAAATTATATGTCAGATCTGCTGGGATGAAAGGTGGACAAAATTAGATTTTAAATGTTTTTTTTGGTTAGGGTTATTTTTGGTGTGGTGCTGTACAAGTATGGTCTGCACACAATCTACCCTCTAGTACTCAACACCTTCAGTATTTAGCTGAATAAGCATCCTGCTACCTTATTTCTCTGTAGAGGCACATTTAAGTTTGTTTAATTTGCTGTAGTGTGTAGACCCTCTGATTCCTTTACAGTCCTATAAGTATAACCATATATGTGAACACTTGAATTTTTCACACATGGATTTACCAGCTGGTGCATAACATTAATCTGAATTACCCTGCCATGTCATGATCTAATCCCATACATGGGGGATCAATCATCTTAATGAATATGAGACCTTCATGGGTCTCCACTGAGTCCTTCACAGGCAATCTGCTCCTGCCTTCCACTGGCTTGAATCTCTCTCTCTTTTCCATTTGTACAGCGTACAGGAATGCATGAATACATTCCTCAGATTCTCATGTTCCTTTAGTGTACCAGTAATCATAATTTTATTACATGCTACATTCTGTTTTTTGTTGTTGCATAATAGGCAATTGAACATCTTGGTCTGTCTGTAGTTCTGAAAGAGGGGCTGATTTATTTCCTCCCCATTAACTTCAAGCTTTAGTCCAAAGAGAAAGAAACCACAGAAAGTCATGTGACCGGGCCAAGAAGCAGAGCTCTCAGGAAAATGAAAGTGTGGTGCAAATTGATGGCTTTGTGAAACGGTCGCTGTTGTTGTGGTTGTAAGGGGACAGAGGACATGTGCCACGGATTTACACTAATGTCTTAGTTTGACTGTCTCTCAAACAGACTGAGGCTCACAGTGCCTGGCCAATACTCCTTTTTAATGAGAAGCTGGAGCAGGATGAGTCTGTTCTGTTGTAAATGTCATTTCATCATCGCTGGCATGCTCCAGTCCCTCTGGAATGATATTGCTGTGGCTACAACACTGGAAGGCCAAGAGGAGGATAACCTGGACTTGGCCGAAGGCTTTGTTGGCCTTTAAGAATACTACACTTCACTACTCTGGCCTGAAGGGGATGCAGAGGTTGCCTTGGGTAAAATACTGTAAAACACGGCAAGATATGTATTTTGTACAGTGGAACAAAATGCATACTCTACATGCAGGGCAAGCTAAAAAAACAAACAACTGAGACATTTACAATAAGTAATCAAACCAGGTCTGTTAATGTGCTGCCATGTGCTATTTGACAAGGAATTTAAGTAACTGGTTGTCACGTCGGAGAGAGATACTGTATGTTCACACTGCACATATAATACACAAATAATCAAACTGTATGGTATTGCTAAATCTACAGCCCCTGAGTCAGTTTTGTCTGAGGGGTTATGACATGGATCTGTACACTAGATCCTCTGCACCAGTGTTGCTGCCCAGCTTCGTTGTTCAGCAGTTATTAACCTTGCAGGCTTGTGCACGAAAAAAGGGATCATCACTTTCTAATAATATGCTCATTTTTGATCATGAAAGATATGCAGTGGAGTTGAGATGTGCCGACTTTTTTTCGAAACTCTACGCTCGGTAATCCTATTGTCCGTGACATTACCATTCAGGAGGTTTGATCTTTGTGCATGGATTATTTTCTGGGATTCATACTCTCTTCTCTGTACTCAGCACACTGAATATAACATTGCACGGAGAAGGTGGCTAATAAACATCAATGGGCTTTACCTATCATTGAGATAATGTCATGCATTCTCAGAGGGCATTCCTGCCATATAGCCGTTACAGCAGGAAAGCCCATGTCCCATTATTGGCTGAGAGATTCTTAATGCTATGCCCCTGTTCAAGTGACGCCAGTGCTGAATGAAAAAGAGTGCGTCACCAGAGCTGTAAGTCACTGACAGCACATTCCTTCACTTTGAGCCTGAGCCTTTGACAGCACAGTGTTCTAACTCTGCAAACTGAGAGAGTGAACAAAGACAACTGCCAGCATAGCTCTGCATATGCCAGCAACTATAGGATGCATGCCGCTATAGCAATGAGACAACGACTGCAATACAATGCATTGCATTGCCTTTCCGTCACAAGGGTTGGGTATTGGTAGGGCATGCTGTCAGTTCATATACAGTAGCATGAGTGGATGGGGGCACAACGTTACAGAGCTGTAAGTGAGTCACTCGTTAAAGCCGGGGTACATGCTGTATGAATGTGCAGACCTGTCGGCATAATAACCCTTTGATTTTTCACTTGTCTGATAGCTACAGTAACTGTCCACTGCCATAAATGACCACAGTCATTCTGTAAGGTGGACGTGATTATAGCCGTTAATGCACCATCATTGTTACTTCAGTCATTATACCAAGGACTGTATAGCTTATTTATTGATCAACTGTTTGATCTTCCCTTAATGGTTTTGAAAGATAGTAGGACATTCACACCTTAAGATTTCATCTCCTGCTCCATCAAGACAGAACAGAATAGAAAGCCATATAGTCTAAAACGGTAGAGCATAATAGATCATAAATATGAGAATGGAGCATAGAAGGGTCAAGAATCCCCTCACTTAAGTGTTTTGACAGTGTAGAGCTAAAGAGCCGCAACACCAGATCGGTCTGCCAAATCAAGCAGCTTACTGTACCATTTTCCCTGCCGATGCTACAGTAGCATTTTGGCATTTGCCAAAATAGCACAACTTGGCTTAGGCCGAACTCGGTCTGCTCAAAGGTTGTCATTTGCACACTAAAACCGTTTTCAGTGGTCGAGTTTTCAACTGGAGCTGTGTCAGCCATGTGTAAGGATTATCAAACCAACGGGAGCTGTTGGGCTCTCAGGGGCACATCTCAGTGTGTTCAAGTTTCCTCAGGGGAGTAGCTAGTGTCTGATGCATCCGTGGTTTGAAACAGCCCATAATAAGCTCCTGCCTTTGCCAATAGCAACGTCAGAAGCGACAGCACAGAGGAGAGTTGGGTGCATCATAAAAGGATCCGTCTCCAGAACATTTTGTTCCTCTGGCAAAAATAAAAACAGATATGAGGATATGTTTATCAGCAACAATGTTACATAATAACCGCCATACCAAGATATCCCTGAGCATGTTATCTTGCGTATTGATTCTTATTTACACAGTTTTCTGTTTGCTGTTTCATGATTGGAAAATGACTTTAAGCCATTTCTACAGAGTGCATGCCAACTGACTCATGCAAATACAGTATGTTCTTTCTAGACATGTTTTTCGCTTTCATGACACTGGAATTTCTGTGCCGCTGTATTTGCTAACTTCATACAAGATATGTAAATCCTATTAGGGATTTTAAACGGTGAATCGTAGTCACACGTTAACATAGTCTCAGTTATAAGCATGTACAAATCATTCAACAAGCCATATCATTCATATAATTATTAAAGAAGATGCAAGCATTTCTTCTGTTGCGTAGTACACTTGAGTGTTCACTGTGCTGGCGGTCCTTCGTCTAAGTGTACCCTCTTTCACAGTGGAGACAGCGCTCCTCATCAGTTCTGTTACCCAGCCTCAGGTTATGAAAGCCTTCAAGATAGCTGGCAGAGTCGGAAAACTGTGGGAACCACCTCCAACCAGCCACAGAGGATTTTTCCTCCCTTTTTTTGTTCTCTTTGCCTTGCTGTTTGTCTGTGCCTGTGCTTTCTGCTTTAATACAAAGCCAAAGCTGGAGGAGGGAGTCAGTCTGCTGTTATTATGGATCTCTCCCCTACTTCATGTGTCTTTCTCTCTCTTGTCCTGCTTTTGTCTCCACACCCTCCCCCTCCCCCCTCCATCTATCTTCTGCGTGGATGCTTTCAGGCTGGGGGCTAAACAGCTGTACTGTACAATCGATGCAAGAGCTTGTGCTCATGCAAACTGCTATAACTTTAATGTAAGATTGTCTCCTGTCTCCCCAGAGTACCTTGTAAAATGATATGGAATGGTCTGCACCGTAGTATACACTAACATGCTAGTCAGATACTCTTAAGTCTCTGTGCCTCCATCTTTGCCACTAATGGTATCAACAATTCTCACTGAATGCATCAAGTGTTTTTTTTCCTAAATAGAAGAGGATGCACAAAGGTGTGATACATCAGTAAGGCACATATGTAAAGAGTTGAGGTTGGACAGTATAAATCACCATCATAAATCATCCTGTTGTTCAGTTTTTAAGCTGCATTTCCAATGCAGCTGACATTAACTGTGTTTAATAATCTAAAATAGTGTGTTGTTTTTGTGTAGAGATGTTCACATCAGCCACTCATGTTCTGAGCTCTGCAGAAGTTGAATGCTTCTCAGATGCAGTATGAATAAGAAATAAATTAATTTCCATGATTTATTGTGTTCATGTACTCTGAGTGAATCAGCATGCCTGTCAGTCTCCTCATTCACCCAATCACATCAGCTCATTAGCTCCTTATAAGCTTTGAAAGCATGGAAGCTACTCCAATCTGCCACTAGGGGGTGAACTTTTCTAACACATCCTTTCAGACAGGCTGCCTGTCCTTCACACAGACATTATGAGCTCACGTCCTTGTGTGTACTTTAAATCCTACTTATAATGATGTTTTATCATGGATTTTCAGTGCAACTTTGCAAGCTCTCATTCTATGATATATGATGGTTATTATATATTGTGCCATCTCCATCTTTCTTATATAGTTTCTGTTTGAGTGGATCAGTTTGCAGGAAGGCCTAACAAGACATAAAAAGGTCAGGGTTAAAATAAGGGGCCACCCATAGCTGTCATCTTCTTCCATGTTTGTATAATCTTTTAAATTCTTGCTTCAGGTTCTTATCCATGCGTTGTTTTTCCATTGTATTGCACAAGCATGAGTAGGACTCCCTGGCCGCTACTTTTCATTCAGCTACCTCTTTCACCCTTTCTCACATACCGTTGACCAGAGGATTTTCTGCAGCAGGCCATTTTCTTTTGAAGTGCTTATTGACTGTGCATCTCCTGCTCAGAGCAGGTCATAATGAAATCCTTAGGGCAGCGTATCAGTGATTGACTGGGTCATTCGCAAGGAGAAGTGGGATCCCTGCACTGTAATGCTCCATATCAGTCCACATCAGTGTACTACAGTATGATCCACTAGCAGCAGCAATGTGAAGACAATAATGAGGCCATTTATTCAGATTGATAGCTGAGCAGATAGGAGTGTCTGTCTTTTATAGCCATTTGATCTGTGAAACAGTGTAGATTCATATTGATCCACCTGTAGTGCAATGGGGATTTTAGTCAGGAAGGTAGGAAATATTTGTCATATTTTCTTATCCTCACTATACTTTTTGCACACATTTTAACTTACAAAAACATGCTTTTGGTAGCTTTATGTGACCTATTTCATAATTGACTCTGACTTCTGCAGAAATGCACTGACATAGAGGAAGCCTTGCAGACACAAGCACACTACATGTATCCATGTAATTTTGTTGCATGTTCCTCCGAAATGTTCTGTCATTTTTCACTCTTAGCTTTTTTTAAATGGCGAAAAATGTCATTTGTCACTGGAGACCCTGTCAAACATTGAAAATGCGGGCATCCTGCAGATGTTAACTCACAGCTAGTATTACTTTGGTGTAGGCAGAAGGTAGGTACACATTGTGATACGTAGAAAGAATGTTCATTTTACACTGCACTTTAAAGCACACAGTTGCCACCAGTTCACCACACATATGGACATGCCAATGCATGCCATGTTGAATGAGCGATCTATCCATCTACTTATTAAATCATCTCCTGTTGTGCTTGTATACACACTTACTCAGCTCTTCACCCTACAAAAACAAATAATAGTTTGTCATGGGTGCTTGAATGGGAGCCACCTGTGTTTTAGTGCAATAAGTGCTCTTCTTTTCCTTTGACAGACTCTAGTATGTTCTGCTCAACAGTGGGGGTTCCACCCACACTCACCACTGAAGGCAACCAGACATGAATTAGAAAGAGGGAACTAAACGGGTTTTCCATCTGGCATGAACCACATGAGTAAATCATCAAGATGATCAACAGACATAATGTGCTTTTGGAAATAGTGAGAAAATTAGCCTCTATCGCTAAATATTATCTTATAATCTGCTCCAAATGTGTCTTTAATTCCCAACAAATGATGTGTAACCACTGAAATTCAGAGTTAAGACATTTTAACTGGAAGATAATCACACTTGTTATGTGGGGAGAGTGTGAAATGTTAACTCGCTGAAAGCTATTTTTCATCAATGAAGATTGAGCTGAAGAGCACGGATAAAGTCAGTGTGTGGTCATTTTCTGTGAGATGTGTGTAAATCAGGAGCCCTGCGTTGTGACAAAAGGCTGAAGAATAGTCTGTAGATTAATTAATTCCTTAGTGTCCCTGCTGTTCACACAGGCTCTCAGTATAGCCTTTGTGCTGCACTGGCCTTTCTATATCTTCTTGGCTTGGGAAAACAGAGGAAGCCCGTATTGTGCCAGGAGGTGTGTGAAAAGAGTCATGTGGAGATCACTTGTCAGACGAAACAGATCTAACTATACCAATGAGTGTGTTCATGTGTAAATATACACACACATTAATGCATGTTTGCTTATTTGTGTGTGTTTGCATATGCGACTCTACTTGTTTGTGTACATATGCAGTATTTTCAGTGTTTGTGTGTTCGGACTCTGACAGTGGCTGAATATTGATGAGAGGCCCTTCCACACCCCTTTCCCATGACTGCTGGGACTGGGTGGCACTGCAGCGTGGCACTGCATCTCAGGCAGAGAAAGAACAGCACTGTGCTTGTGTTCAAGTGCTAAAAAACCTTTAGCAAGAAGAGAGAGCAACACTCTGTGTGTCTGTAAGTCGTATAGCTCTGCTAAGCAGCACTGCAGCACATTTGGACATGCTTCTAATAAAGACACACACTTCTTTGATCCAGGTTTAACAAACTGGCCCTCTTATACACCGGAATTCAATTTCACCACATTCTCCCTGCATACCTCTGGCACTGCCCCATTCGTATATCAGCCTTACAGTTTAATTCAGTTCATTAATCACTCGATTGACCATAACTGAGCATTTGCTCAAGCAGTTTATGTGCAATTGTGTTTTTTTGTAATGCTTCCATGACCTTGATGAGATAAGTAAAGCAATATTTCCCTTTCCTTTACTAGACACTGGAAAAAAATGAGAGCTCTTGAAGCTCATATTTATTTAAACAAAGCGTGTGTATAAACTCATGTGGTCATACAACATTGCAGCAGCCCCTCCCCGCTGAAGAACCGACCAATAGCAGACTGCTCTGCTAGGCTTCCATTTGAAGCTTCAGTAGTACGGTAGTGTTGCCCGGCAACCAGAATCGGCACATTTCTGGGAGGTCCTGTGTGGATGGCAGTACCAGTAAGAGGGAGAGGGAGAGGGAGAGAGAGAGAGCAAGAGGCAGAGGATCAGGAGAAGGGGACAGAGATAGGAGGTGGTTCAGGATTTAACTAGAGGAAGGAGAAAAGGAGAAGCATGGCATTTTGCTGAAGAAAAAGTGAGAGAAAAGACTCTTGCATCATTAAAAAGTTTGTTCGTGCAGCAGAGGAGGAGACGGAGGAGGAGGCCATTGATGATCCCTGTTGAGTTTGTGCCTGTTCAAACAGGGATACGGGACGATTGGAGGATTCCTGCTCGTATCTGCGCTCCTACACATTCCAGTACCTGTGCATGCTGGAGCGGTGGAGAGCTTCTGCTGTAGCCATGATGTCTCAGAGGATCCCGGGCTGACGCACTGTGTTTAGGGACCATCACAGAGGACAGACCAACTGACCTGGATAGGAGCTATAAGAGAGCCGATGCAGCCAAAATAGAGCTTATTTGGAATAATGGATCCTGAGCATTAATACTGGGTCCGAATCAGTCCTTACAGAGGGTTCTTAAAAGGCCTGGCTTCCTGGGTTGGCGATGACTGAGACAGGTCCAGCGGTAATGTGGTTCTGGGCGGGTTAAAACCGCTCAAGCTGTCATCCAGTGGCAGTGGCGAGGCTAGAGCTCCAGAGGAGGACAGATCCCACGTCCACGCCAGGGATTCACTGGCTGAAGAAATGAGCAGGGTCCTGCGCTTGTGGTGCCATGGTGCTTTTTAATGTTGTTGGATCCCACTACTCTTCTACCCTGTTGATTGTCTGAGCTCAGGATGTGGAAGTTCAAAGCGTTTTGCCTGGATTACTGGCATGTGCTGTGTTTGCACCCACACAACAACTTTTATAAGAGGTATGTTTTAAAAATGGCTGCGATCTGCAGTCACGTTTGGCTTAGATCGTTTGTTGTACTTCTTGCGCTACATGTTTCGGAAAACTCATAATTATCACACACGGCTGTCAGCTTGCTAATGTTGCTGTCTGTGTTGAAGTACTCCCAACATTAAGCAAATCCATATGATTTTAGACAGACTCTAGTATTACTTCATCAAAGCATGGCTGATTGATAGAGAAACTGTTGTGGTGCTCAGCTTTGCATGCTGACATACTGGCTGCCTGAGAGAGACATTACCCAGGAGCGCTTGAGCTGGCTGAACTGCTATCGATTTCTCAGAGCGAACCAGGTTAGGACTGTTTTGTAGAAGCACTTGGTTAAGTAACTTGGCACTTAGAATGATCTTGTTTGTGTCGGTTGTCTGTTTAGCATTGGCACTGCTGAAAAACACGCGTTGAGCTGGCTCTGACTAGATTCATTCATCTCTGTCCCACTTGGATTTCTCCTCGGTCACCTTTCACCTACTGCATTATCTTCGCCTGATTACTGAGTCTAGCTTTGCAGCTCGCATCCTCACCGCAACATGCCAATCATAACCTCAGATTTGATTTAATGTCTTTTGGTGACACTTCACACAACAGTAAATCAGAGGAGGCAAGATATGTAGTAGCTTGAACATTTCCTCTTCTTTGAACGTATTACAGGTTTTACCACTGACAGCTTCCAGGTATGTCTCACACAGTAAATGACTCACCCCATCCCCCTGCTGCAGTGTTGAGACCATTTATAAAAAAAAAAGAGAGAAGAAAAATCACAACACAGATATCTGATGCTTCAGATTCCATAGATACATTCCACCCCCTCAAACTGAGATGTACATTAAACTGTTTTGCACAAAACAACCACTATTCTGTTGAAGATGAAAAGAAAAAGACAGATATGAATGGATTTTCCACAATGATAAAGGTGCTTTTAATGTTTGGGTGGTCTTCACTTTTAGCTCAATAGATGCTCTGTAATCTCACATGTGTATTTCAAGCTGCAATTTCAGCTTCAAAGGACTGTAGTTCCTCAGAATTGTTAGCTCACTCTTATTACACATCATTTGGATCCCAGATCCAAGGTTTTGCAGTTGTACAGACAAGAGCAACCATATTTTTGGTCCATTTTCCTCCTGCTACACCAATAACATCCAACTGGTTATGTTTGCAAAGGTTTTCCTTCATGCGCATTCCGTCGTGCAGATGTTTGATGTCTGATTTTGAAGCAAGCTACGGTGTGAAGACACTGATCTCGTACCTGTGAAATTCAGGAGCACATGCCTTCTGTCACATCTCTATATGCTAATGCATTCACACACACACCCACAAACACACCCACCCACACCCACACACACATATTTTTATATATATATATATATATAAAAACACAGTTTGTCAAGAGCGTTAATATTCTGAAGGTGAGAATACAGTATGTCCGTGGTTCATTAATAATGCATCACCGATTTAGCTGGCAACTCTTCTTTGAACGTAAGCTTCAGGGAACCCCCACAGCTGTTGGTGCTACCTCAATACCAAATGCCTATGGTATTATTATCATCTTTTGAGTCAGATTTTTGATATTGTAGGGTTGTGTGTAGGGCTGCACGATATGAGGAAAATATGCGATAACGTTGTTGAATATCGCAATAAAGATATTGCTTGCGATAAATACATATTAAAGTGTACTTAGTTCTGCTGCTTTCAGTATTCTTCTAAAATACCACACATTGCTTGGTGAATTCAAAAAAATAATTTCCAACATTCTTTTATTGAACAATTTGAACATTGAATTGAATATAAAAGGCACCACTAAAAAAAGAATCACATTGCATTTTAATGTGGGGATTTACTGATATTTTCTTTCAACTAACACAAAAAAATCAGTTTTGTGTCTATTGCGATATGTCACAGCCTTTCGCGATGTGTCCAGTATGTTGCGCCAGTTGATACTGCGATGACGATAAAAAACAATATATTGTGCAGCCCTAGTTGTTTGCAGCATTTCAAATCAGTGTGTGGTCTACTTAATTCAAAATGATTAACTAAATATTTTGCTAACTACTGCTAATGGCGGATCTCAGTCTGTGACTCAGTGGTCTTTGGCATTATTTAGGAAGACTGTTGATTTTTTTTTTTTCCCCACACTGTGAACGACTCATAATGTGTCTAATCCCGCAGAGTTACTGGAATATCCTGGTCATTGGGCGTAACTCATTACATTGCTCTGGCTGCACTGTTAACATAGTCAGATTGTATCCCAGGACTGAGACTGTGTTGTTAAAGCAAGGTCAGTGTAGTAACTCAAAACAGCCTCTCCCAGCTGCTGAACTGGGGTTCACCCTCCCTCCTGCGTGGCCTTCCCATTGAGAGCAGTGTGATTGTTGGACATGTGCCCAAGTATTACCATACACATAGGGACTGAAAGCTCTCACATGCTCTTTCTATCTCTCCATTTATCTCTATCACTCGGTTTCTGCCTCTCTGTCTCTCTTTCTCTTACCGTCACTTCCACATAAACACAAGCACACATCAAACACACAACATAGGCCCTGCCCATCACCATTGGGGAGCAGCAGATGAGTGAAAGATTGCATTGGACGGCACAAAAAGGAAGGGGTGTCTGCAGAGAGCAGAAAGAGGACTGGTGTGTGTTTCGTTGTGGGTGGAGAGATTTTCTTAAGAAGAGGGATGATTTTCCTCTGCTATACGTACTAAGCCTTTACCTTACTTGGTCATCAGACAGTTTGCTAGAGCAGCAACTCTGCGCCCAACATAAACTAGGGGCAGGGAAAACTTCGAAAAGGCACAGACAAAGTAACTTTAGCAGCGAAAGAATGAATCTCTCTGTGGCTTTTCTATGGAAAGTGAAGGATGTGGGGTGTAATTTGTGGTCGAGAAGGGAGTGAGCACAGACTGTGCTTTTGGTGGCTCTTTTAGGGGGAGTTGCTGCAGTTTAGTGTTTTTTTTAAAATTTTTTTGAAACTTCCCTTTAGTGCCATGCGCACTTTTTTCGGGCATGTCTGATGCCTCTGGTGATGTCACTGCCATGTGGAATGCGATGTGGAAGTACTGCATTACCAGCCGAACTATAAGGTAGGAGAGCATCCGGCACAGACCAGTGTGGACGGCAGTGGCCTGCAGAATAAGTGGTGGTTGTCGTTCCGACCGACCACAGCAGTCTGTGCAGATATTTCTGACGTTCCACTGATTAAATAACATTCCTGTCTATATGCTCAAGCTTGATGGTTTCCTTTCCAGAACCACGGAAATATATTATCACTGGCACACAGCTGAAAAGGCAGAGAGTGAACAGTAAAGACATTCCAAGGTATTTCAGGGCAGTCGACTTTATCAAGGACGTGTCTTCGATAATCAAGACTTTAGAATAATCTTGCGTTTTCTTTTCTTTTTAAATCTCTTTTAAGCCTTATTATCATTTAACTTTGTCTTAGAGTAGAAGTGTACAGCAGGAATGTCCTCTGACATACAGGTTCAGATCTCACTCTCTGAATGAACACAGAAACCAGCAGAAAGATTTTATTATTTTGTATTACATAGAACAGATTTCTTCCTCTTATTATTCAGAGTCCATAGTGATGGAATTATGTGATTGACTGACCGATTTTATTTTCCATTGTACGTTTCTGTTACTTTCGGCCAGTGATTCTACTTATGTAGCCTGCAGGGAAAGTCAGAAGTACTGTATCTGTTTTCTAGCACTTCTGTAACTCACGCAAAGTTGAACTCTCCAAACATACAGGCCTTTTAATATAATCTACTATAAAAACTGCTTCTTACTGGCAGACAAAGCAAATACATAATGAGGTTCTCAGCCATTATATCAGTCATCCACCCAAATGTATACATAACTCTGAATATTAGAAACATTTTTGAGGACAATACCAATATAGATGTAGAAATTCTTTTTTCTACATCTTTTGTCAAAATAGCAATAATAACGTTATCACTCATCTGATATTTACAAAAAGTCTATATTCCAATATATCATCCAAAACCAAATGTCATTTCAGTTTATCACACCATATTGAAACTTTATTTTCCTATTTCAATTATTATGTTGTCATGGGTCTGTGATGAAAGACTGATGAGTGAAAAGCTTTAACGTTTAATCTAAATTATTTTATATTTGATTTTGTTTTCATGACTTCTATTAGAAATTGGTCTTTGTTACCGTAGTTTTGTTTGTCTAAATATACTGATAAAACAGAAGACAGGAAGTAAAAGCACCGAATACACTCTTTTACTAAAGAGAAATCTAAAATTGGGCTACTTTTTTCAATGACGTGGGTTCCAGGCTCTGATTGGGCTATTTTTTTGTCAGCAACAGTAAGCCATAATCCTCCTTGCTCGTCCTTAGACCCCTCTCCCTTTGCTGTCTATCCTATCCTTCTATATCCCCCTCCCTTCCCTCTTTCCTTGATGGAACATGGGGGAAGAAAAAGAAAGCAAAAAGAACAATATTTTTGAGCAAATGGAGGTAAACATCCTGAATGGGTTAATGCCATAAATGTCTGAGAGATTAAAGTAACGAGGTGATTCATGACTGAGACAGGAATCCAGTAGCAGTGACATCGTAGACACCAGGGTACATCTGATATGACTCTGTGTCAGAGAATACGCCGGCCGCATTACTTATTTAATGTGTGCAGATTTGGAGCTTGTCACTAGTGCCTCCTCGTCCCATAGTGGATATCTATGGGAAGGAGTACATCTGAGTGAACTGGGATGTTAAACACCGCCTGACAGAACTGCACTGCTTCATAATAGGTAAATGCCTCCAAAAGGATTTATCTCTTGGAACATTAGCACACATCGATGTTGGCCTGAACTGGACCTATAGCACTGTAGAATAGGGGATTCAAAAGAGCATGAGAGCAGGCACTGACCCAGTTGTTGGTCCTGTGCTTTGCTAGGCTGGCTTTATGACAATTGAAGTCTTTTTTTGGGGGGGTGGGGGGGAGGGTTGAGAGGAACTGCTTGTAATGGAAAAGTAGCAACCTGCCAAAGCGAGCTTGCAGTTCCACTGTGGTGGGTGAAAAAATACTCTCCGGGGTGGAAAAGCTTAGACGTGTCTAGGATGGAAGCCGTATTCTGGTCAGAAATGTCAGGATGATGGAGATCTCAAGTTGCAGTTAGCCTGAACACAAAAGTGGACTGTTTTTCTTGCCTTGCAGATTTGGTGCTGAATAGATTAAGTTCATAGTAATGTTCCTTTTGTAATTATTCTTCCACAGAGGTGGACCACAGTCACACAGACTGGTGCTAAGCCCAAATGTAGGTGTTCGTATTTGATTTATCATATTTCCTATTTTGTAAATTTCCTTTTTTTGCACTCATGCTTGTCAAAATGCGTATCCAGTGGAAAATAGGTTTACACTGCAACAATCTGTATCCTCAGGCTATTGCCATTGGCTGGCCTCCACAGTGGGGTGCATCATAATGGATTTCTTTTTTATTTATTTATTTATTTTTTATCCGTGCCCGTGACCAGAGACAAGAGATTGCTATGTCTTTGTGCTTTGGTGTTCAGTATTTGAGGTTTACTTTATCTAAAGCACTTTATGCACAGGCTTTTTTTCTGATCTATGCTTACGTTGCAGTCATTGTCCACACCACTGAATAATTTACACGTGTGTCTCTCCCAGAGAGACATGAGCATTGTGTGGGAAGAGCTCTTCTTCTCTTCTTCTATATATTACTTTTATATCACCTTTTAAGAATATTAGTTTTCTGCCTGGCTTCCTTGTTTGCTGAAAGGACAAGTGATGATGACATTAATAAATGGGCTAATGTGGTGTAGCCATAAGGAAAAGGCTTGAGAATAAACTACAGTCTGTAACTGTCTCCTATTGCTGCAGGGTTGCAACATTATGGGATAATATATTTGGGAACATTGCCTCTGCTGCAGTATCTACACTGCTCATGTTAAGCTGTACAGCTTTTTGAAATGCTAATCATCTGAGGAAGCCAGTTTGTTTACTCTAATGCTGAAGAATGCCACCCTCTAGGGAGAGCGCCTTTCATGTTCAGGGTGTTTACTGAGGTGTCTGATGAGGAAAATGCATACAGTACAAATAAAGATGCGTACATCAGGAAAAATTGTCATGTTTTAATAATGTCTCCCAGTTTTCCTTTTTGCACACGTTATACTGTATGTATGATTAAAGCATGGCCAAAATATGCTCCGCTCTGTTTGATGAGTGGGGGACTGTGAAAGCTCAGATGGAAACACAGGCGCTGTCTCTTACTGTGGCTTTTTTTCTGTTACTCTACATTTGATGACATATTCCTTTGCATCTCTTCACAGCGCCTGCCTGGAGAATAATGAGGGTGTGTTCTGCATTAACTTATGTAATGGCGAGCGTGAGGAGGGGTGGGATGGGGGGGCGAGGAGGAGGGGGAGAAGAGAAGAGTGATGAGCTCATGCTGCTGCACTGCAGCTCTTCTATACACATTCTGCACCTTGTAGTCATTGTGCCATGTGCACTCTCTTGCCCATGCACAGATGCATATACAGTATACCGTCTTGGTTTGTTAGTCTTCAGTTTGATTGATTCATATACTGTACCTATTTGTATCCACTTGCAGGCAAACTAAAAAAGGAACAGCTCATTATTGCAAAATTAGAGCTATAGCTGCAAAATCGATTACTTGTTAACTATTATTACTATTATATTATAAATAAAAATTCTCGTATTCCAGCTCCTTAAATGTTTCTTTACTCCTCTATGACAGTAAACTGAATATCTTTGCGTTGTGGAGAAAACAAGACATTTGAGGACGACTTTGGAAAACACTGATTAACATTTTCTGACATTTTATAGACCAAACAACTAATCGATTATACAAGAAAATAATCTACAGATTAATCGACAATGAAAATAATCATTAGTTGCAGCCCTAATTAGAGCCAAATTCACTGCTGAATAATCCAAAGGCTGGCGTGCCTGGTCTTCACATCATCTCTCTGTGCTTTTTCTATGAATGGGAATCAGTGTGTGTGTGTACACTGTTGTGTCCTGTAGCTGCACCACTGGTACAGGGAGCTGATGTTCAGCTGCCAACAAACTGAGCCTCCAGAGCTCAGGTTGGTAATTGCTGTTAATCCACCAAGTCTTTTCATTGACATAGCAGACCCTCATTATCCACAGTGTGTTTTGATTTATGTCAGAAATGAGCAAGGTGAGGTAGGGTCAGGGGGAGGAGTTGATAATAGCACAACAGTGCATTTACTCTATAAAACAGAGTTGTCCCTTTGGGGGCTTTTAGCTCTGTCTCAGCCTGCAATGAATAGGTAAATAAATGGATAAAATATTGTTCTTGGCAAAATACTAAACATTTGAACATCCAAGATTCTCAATGCTAATGTAATGGATAATTTGTACCAAGCACCACTGGGAGAGGGGCATGCATTATCTGTATACTCTGTGGCTCTATTATTTAAGGCTCATTATGAGCAGAATCTCATATTTGAGTGAAATAATGCTGACAGGGAGGCTGGGACTATAGCTGGTCATTAAAGTTAAATGTTTATCCTGATTGGACTAATTGCTCTGAGCTGTGTGTAAATGCAGGCCTGTTTTCTTGAACATACACAGACGTCTATAACTTCTAACGAGACGGACAGTGCATTGTCTTTCTGTCAGCCTTAGCTGTTTCCTTGACAACTGGTCTCAGAGATCTGTGCAATTGTGATAAATCCTGCTTTCAATCTATGAGGCAGCATCCACAGAGACTCATCTAATGCCTGTATCACTCAGGGTCCCATAGTCACATGACTTTTCTTCTCAGTGACCAAGGTTCATTCATACCAGACAGATATTCCCTATCTATTGATTTTATGGGAAAGTGTGTTTGTAACTTACTGTATGGCATCTGTTTGTTTTCTTTACCCAGACTGGAGACAGTTCCTTTCAAATTAAGGGCCAGTCAAGTGAGACTAACTATCTAAGAGATAAAACCTGTCTCCTCATACAGACCCGGACATGTCCGCCTGCAGCTTAAATAAGCTCCTTTGGGAACTAGAGAATAATTCCTCTCTCACTATCTAACTCCTTTCTCCCTGCACATTTTCTCCCTTTTTAAAACAGTAACCCTCCCACTGCTGCTCTACTTTACATTAACTTGTTTCCTTGGCCTCTCTTGATAATGACGAGTGGGAGTCTTTTGATCAGCCATATATCCCTAAACTCTAAATTAGTCTCAGTACAGCATTGACTGTACACTAGCACCATCTGTTGGTAGAGAGACTTTAGGACAGCCGTCTCATGTGCATCTTCCTTCCAGTGTGTGGATGGCTTTGACGACATTTTTCCTAAAGAAGCAGACTCGTCATAGTGTTTTGCCTGTTAATGGCCACTGATTAGGGAATTCAGCTGTGAGTATGTCAAGGGCAGCGAGCTAAGTAATTAAACAATGGAAGATATTTTAAGTCAAATAAATGAGCAGTCCTAAATTCCACTGTGAGCGGAGTGGAGAGAGGACAAATTAAGGCAGATGGGGGATCTTGCCTTGTCTGGAGTCTCACGGAGGCTGCTGCAGCCTTGTTTCTCTGGCTTTTCTCCCAGATTTACTGCCCAGACTAACTTAACAGTTCTGGTATAATAATGATTTTACAGGGGAGCAAAATTATTTATTTAGTAGAATGAGTCTCACATCTGTTATTTCTATCCTGAATGTATCTTGCAAAACAAAGAGGAAAGGTATCTGGCTAACAGTTTTATTTTTATTTAAATCATAGGAATCCACAAAACCAAATGTGTGCTCATTTCTCAAGAAATCAAGAATCTCTGCTCTTTCTGCCTTGTGATTGACATGTTTTCGACAGGTATGGCCAACTGGACAGAACTGGCCTGAGCAGGATACAAAAGCAGAGGAAACATGGAGAGGTGGATGTTTGCAGGACAGCAGTCTTAGACTGTTGCTTACAGATACATTTTCAGCTCCCCCAGAATTAAATCCCACTATCACATCTTGTACTGTCACACTTTTGCCTGTATTAGAAGGATATATGGTCACTGATTTTTCACCTGTTTTTGATTGTCAAACTCAAACCTTTGTGTTTGACAATGCAACTAAATGTGAATCATGTTCTGCTTTCTCTTCAGATATAAACAGATTGTTAGATGACCTGTTATGTAACTACATTTTGGATTGCACTCGGGCTGTGTGAGGATGTGTTCTGGTTGAGAGCTCAGATTTCCCCTTCAGCAACACCATGTGTCCTGAAGAGGGAGGGGAGAAAAAAAAACAATCGGTGACCTTGCAGAGCTGCAACACGCAGGCTCTGGACATGTCCCCACTGAACCATAGACATCAACACAGCAGCTGAATAAATGACCACAGACCAGGGTAGAGGCATGTTGCGGGCGAGAACGAGAAGACAGCTGATGGTGGGAAGAGAGAGAGATAGACTAATGAAAGAAAGAGAGAGATTCAAAGAGAGTGAGGCTGTGAGGGACACAGCTGAGTAAGGCAGGGGGAGTTGCTGTGTGAGGAGAACCTCCTCTTTTCATTGACGTTTAGGGGAACGTGCTGATTAGTGGAGAGTAAATCAGTCAGATGGAAGCTCCCAGTTTCTTGTGCCTGACAAAGCCAGTCTAGCTTTCCAGTAACTACGGTCACCTTACCTTTCAGTAGCAATTTGTCATCAAAGCCCGGATCTTATTTCACACTGTATAAGCCAACCTGGACACGTGTGGAGGTAGGTGGGCTCAACTCTGAAGGTGTGTGTGTGTGTGTGTGTGTGTGTGTGTGTGTGTGTGTGTGTGTGTGTGTGTGTGTGTGTGTGTGTGTGTGTGTGTGTGTGTGTGTGTGTGTGTGTGTGTGTGTGTGTGTCTGTGTGTGTGTGTGTGTGTGTGTGTGTGTGTGTGTGTGTGTGAGACCTCTCTGGCTGTGAAGTGCAGGTTCATATAGGTTCTGTTACGGGGACAGCAGCTGTTTCCATTGTCAGACACTGCAGGTGTGTGGTGAGCTGGCGTGCGTGCATGAGAGTGGAGCTCAAATTATTAGGCAGAAAATTTATCATCAACAATTTGGATAATTGTTCACGTCATTTATCAAGCAAAAATACAATAAAAAATGTTTTTGTTTCCAGCTCCTCCAGTGTGAGGATTTTCTCTTTTTTTCTGTTTTTATGTAATTGTAAATTGAATACCTTTTTTAAATTTTTAGCCATTTGGATAGATATAACAAGCTATGTGAACATGTTACCGGACTAAACAATTAGCCAATTCATCTGAAAAAGAATCAACAGATTTAAAATAATAATCAATTGCAGTCCTATGTGAGGTGAACAGAATAAAAGGATAGATGAATGTGTCAATATGGAAAGTATGTGACATGGAACCGTTGATGCTCGTACTCGGGGGTGCCGACGCCGTTGCTCTGTAGTCTGATGTCACACTCACGCTGATGCACAGTGCCAGGAAGGAGAGTTGTTTGTGTTTATTTGTGCCTCTTATTTTGAGTGAAAATGCATCTTTACCAGCTGCTGTATAAACCACAGAACTTGTGGCCCATTAGCCTTCAGCTTCTCTCTCATGTATGTGCCTCTGAACTGCCCAATCCCCCATTTCCAATCCCAACATCTTTCTGACTCACAGCACATTCCTGCTGATTGTCCTGCTCATGTCAAGCATCTTGTTGACATATTTCCATGACACCTATAGCAGGACCTCTTGATGATCTATTTTCCCCAATTATTCATGAAGAGCTTGTGTGCACAGTCCACCCGGACCTGCTCTCATTAGACATGTTAACAGAATGGAAGAGAAGAGAGAGAGAGAGAGAGAGAGAGAGAGACCATCATTAAAGCCTATTAGATGCACAGAGCGTGAGACGGCTTCTCCCTCATCAGTCACGCTGTACGCGAGAATGGCGGTTTGAGAATACAGAGCTGCACTGTACTGAATGCATGCATGCTGCTTTTTCTCTTGCTCCTCATCACGTGCAACTCACCCCTTCCTCTCTCAGTCCACTTCTATCACCAGAATTCCCATCTGGGATCCTTAGGCAAAGTGCAGCAGCTATGAATCTCAATAGCTTTTTATTACTCAGAATTCCTCTGTGTTTCATCATTAAATGCAGAGTAATTGCAAAAGTTCTGGGGATACGCTGCTCATTATTCTGTATTGTATCCGCCTAGGAAACAGCTAAAATAAGGTCTCAAATCTGCTTAGACATGATGCTGAGGAGCAAGAATCCTCACCTTATGCTAAGCAGATGTTCATGCACTTGCAAAGGACTGCCAGTAGACAATAAAGTAAACCACTCACACTGGCCCTCCTGTGTAACTGAAAGCGGTGATGATCACTGAGCTCTTACTGCTTAGGTCCAAACGCATGAACAGATTATAAAAGGAAAATAATCTTAACCTGTTATCAGGGTTGATTTCAGGATGTTACTGTGTTGCTGACTCATCATGTCCCTCTGAAACGGCTCCTTCCAGCTGTCACTGCAACATCTTTGTAATGTGAACATACAATTTACTGGTTAAAGGTTTAAGTGAGGCAATTGACCTTATTCACAGTGGAGTTGTTGAACAGCTGGGACGGGAAAATATCTGGAAGGCTGACAGACTGACTGAACTACAGTGTCTGCTTGTACAGGGAGGTCTCTAGGTATTGATTAATAGCTACCAGGTAGCCGTTCAATAGCATTTTACAGAATCTGGATCCAATATTGAATATGCTTATCAAATATGAGTAAATAACCAGAGAGTTTTAGATTCTTCAAGCAAATAAAGTCATAAATAACTTAAAGCTGCTATAATCAATATCCTTATGCTAACAATGGATCAAATAACTACGACAATGTGAAAGGGGTCGCTCAAAGTGATGAACCCACAGATAATTTTCACCACCCTCTGCAGTTCCCCGCAGCATCTTTCAGCTCATGGTTTTATGGCCTGCTCTCATCAGCACCGTTTCCAGCTGCAGCTGTTGGCAGCAAAAAAAGCTCTAAAAACCCACAGAAAGTTGGTGACTAGCTGGTGAACATAGTGGAGCACAGAGAACTAAAACTTAAAGATTGACATTAAAAAAAACACAATGTATTTATAGGAGATATGTAACATATATTACATGCTGTATATGCTATTTAGCTAAATGGCTACCTGAATGTGTTGTGACCTTTTACAAACTGCAACTGTATTGAAAACAAAACTAGCTATTGGAATCAAGGCCTACGATTGAGGCTAGTTGGCTGCTAATTAGTGTGGTCCAAATTCTGCATATACAGTAAAATGCATCTGTATGGCTACATTCTTGCCATTAATTAATATCTTATACGTTGTTTGCTTTCCAATGTTGATGTCCTTTTTGTATAGTGTATCTTGATACCTATACCCTTTCATACCTGAGGTTACCCTGATTAAAATGTAAACTCGAACCTGCAGATGTGGGAATAATCCTGGCCGCACCCTCTACTTCTCAGACAAAGTTGTAGGATCCCAGAAAATGGGAGGTAGAGAAACATCCCCTCTGCCCTCTGATATTTCCACATACGTGTCCAAGCCCATTTATTTTGGAAGTGTGTCTCATGGAAAACCAAGAGTAAGTCATGCTTTAGTGGAAAAACCAAAAGTACCAGTGTTAAGTGCTTTTTGTGTTTCTCACTAGGGCTGCACAATATATCGTTTTTTATCATTATCGCAATATCAACTTGCACAATAAACACATCGTCAAAGGCTGAGACATATCGCGAGACATTGCTTGAAAGAGTATCCGTAGAAAACTACACTTTAAAATATAACTCATTCTTTTTAATGGTGCTTTTTATGTTCAATTTGCAATTTGTTCAATAAAATAATGTTGGAGATGATTTTAATTTTGTTTAAGTTAAACAAGCTTTTTCTGTATTTTAGCAGAATACTGAAAGCAGCAGAAATTGAGAATTGAGTACATTAATATCTGTTTATGAATTGCAAATAATATCATTATCACGATATTCACGTATTGTCCTCATATAGTGGAGCCCTATTTCTCACACTGACATCTTTATCGCTTTTTGTACATATACATATATGCCCTTACCGCAGCGGCCCGGGTTCGAGTCCAGCCCGAAAACTTTGCTGCATGTCATCCCCCCCCTCTCTCTCTCCCCTGCCTTTCTCTCTCCCCTGCCTTCACTGTCTTGCTTTTTTTTTTTTTAAAACAGACACATCTTCACATGATTACAATTTGTAACACAATGCATAACTGCACAAAGGACCCGTTTGTCATCCTCTCAGCTCAGAGAGCTGGGACGGGGGCCTCAAATAAGTAATTGAGGGGCTACAGATCGATGTGCCCTGCAGCCTGCAGAGACCTGGGCTGTGCTTTCCGTCAATAAAACCGCTTTATGACGCGCACATCAAACCTCCAAGGCTACAGCAAAGGTAACAGATTTACTCTCCGTTTGAAATCTATTCCTCTGTAATTACATACATTTTACAAACGTCTTCTTTTTTTTTTTTATTATGAGACTCCTCTGATCTGGGCTGTTGTGTTGCAAGCGTTGTGTTAATGTTGATTTATAATACGTGTGGCTGGCTCTTCTCTAGTCTGCCCCTGTAGGACTTATGTCGTTATTGAGTTACATTGTGCACTAGAAACTGTCCAATAACTTTTGTTTGTGTGTGAATTAAATGGAAGCCAAACAACATTAGCCGCTGTCAGGTAGTTTGTCATAGACATGGCGAATTAATCCGTGTGTAACCCTCTTTTCTTGTAAATACCTTGGCACTGTCTCAAGCAAGGGTTATGGGAGGCATTTAGAGAAATGAAACAATCAACATGGTGCTGTGTAACCCCTCCTCAAGGGGCTGTTATCATGAATTTGAGTCTGCTTGTTATTCTCAGAATGTCTCTCTCACTCTGTAAAGCCAGTCTTCATGTCCTACCCAGCCTGCCTGAATAAGATCTGCTGACTTGCACCCACCAGGTCTTGTGGAAATGTGGTATGAATGGAACTTGCACAGTCAGGATATCTTGTTCCTCTGGAATATGTCAACATGAATCCATTTCTCAGCACTCTCGTGACATGCACAAAAGGTTTCCTCAGCTTTATTTTACATTCCTGAGAAAAAAGGAGCGTAGAGGGTGACCGCTTTATCTCTGTGCGTTTGTTCGGTGATTGGTTGCTTCCCCGTTGTCTGTGTTACTTTCATAAAATGACTCACTGTCCAGTTAGTACGGTAGTTCTTTTTTTAAATTTCTAAACACTTTTTGGCTTTTTTTTCAGCCTCGCCAATACCTTAACACACATGTCTAGTGAAGAAAAACGAGAGATATGAATCATTAATTATTTCTTTCCTAATCCTGCTTTCATTGTTCAGGTACTTTCAACTGTGGCTTTCAATTAATATTTAAATAGAAGTGATCAAGTTCTCAGTGCGGCTGGGGGGGAAGTTCTCATCACATGTCAGCCGATACTGAGTTTTCTCATGTTCATTCTTTGATGACTTGGCCTGCAGTGAAGGTTTTCTGCTTGGATGTGCAGAGTTTTGGAAAAAAGAAAAACAAAAGGCTTTCCTTTGACAAATGGGTCTGTGACGCAGCAGTTTTATTGGTCAAACCTCTTGTCTCTTAACAATTCATGAAAAAAGTTCTTGCTTGGTGAAGATATAGCAGCAAATTCATTTAGATTTGCTTGTGAGTGCTATAAGAAATATTTATAGTTGTTTTTAACCAATGTAGTCTGATTTCTGTTATTATTACTGCCCTGTAAAAGTTGATTAAATGTCTTGAATCACAACAGATCTAGTCTATATCCACGACGTTCTACTTCTGGGATTACTCTGTTGCTGCCAGAAATTCCACCGATTTCACTCTTTTCGTCCGGATGTCCGTTACCTCCCGCATTCTTTGTGTTGGAATTTTAAACTCCGGTGGATTTATGAGGACTATGGTTAACTGCTCTTCAGATCTCTGCAGGGTAAATCCAGACAGCTAGCTAGACTATCTGTCCAATCTGAGTTTTCTGTTGCACGACTAAAACAACCTTTAAATGTACACGTTCCTTCCCAATTTTGCAGATGCGCCGTTGCTCCGTCCGGTGCTTAGCAGTGCCCAAGACGATTGTGATTGGTTTAAAGAAATGCCAATAAACCAGAGCACGTTTTTCTCCCATCCCGGAATGCTGTGTAGACTAGCCAGCCGGAGGAGGGTCTGGCAATGCGAGACTACAACAGATCGTATCTTGAAATGAGGTTTATCTTTACAATAATGGCTCCTCTGTAGCATGACATGTATTTCCGTGTTGACATTTATGATGTGAATATTGTAGTTTCAGGTGACTTCACCGTATTTGAACCACATATCATGATCCTCATATAGCTGCATTCACTTAGTCACATCTGTATCCAGTCCTCCAGTTTTTCTCCTAAAATAACATTATGTTTCCTGAATGTTTCTATCACTGTCAGACTAATGAGGGCCATTAAAATGAAATACGTTTTGTACTTTCACTTCCAAGTGGAGCAGAATATAAAAGTTTGAAAATGTCAGAATGGCTCAGAATGATGACTAACCACAAAACAACAAATATTTATTAAATATTGATATATATATATATATATATATATATATATATATATATATATATATATTCATTCAGAGTCTGAAATATTGATGTCATGGGGTTCACTACAGCGTAGCCCCTGTTTAGTTACTGTGTTTTCCTTAATCAAAGACTGGAATGGTGTTATGGAATAGACATGAGAAAGACTGCCTTTATATGCAATGCCAACACAAACAATAGCCAGTGCCAGTGTAGACGGCCGAGCCGTGAGGTGCTCCTCGCCGCTCAATAGCCGTAGTGTTTCTGCCGTGGGCTTCGGATGCCACGAAGGCACAGCTGTGTGTGGAGAGGTGAGTGGTGGTGGAATGTAAGCTATCGCAGTCTGAGTATTATAGGAATGTAGAGGTTTGGATCGGTTTCCTCCCTTTATGTTTCTCTTCAACCTTAACCCCCCATTTGTGTTGGAATATTATGTAGAAGGATGTGGTTCTATTGTATTGACACGTATGCTGAATCCCTAATTTAAGACCGTATCAGTTCAAAACTTTCCGTGCAATTAACATGTCTGTTTGCCTACTCGAAACATGTTTATACTACAATCAGCTTAAAACCAATACACTATTTCACGCTTGAATGCCAATGTAATCTTGTGAGTGATTTGAATGATTGAGCAACACAACATCTTCAACATCATTAGCTATTTATCTGATCACTGATGCACCCGAAAATGAATGGAATCTGATTGAAGCTGCAATTATTATCATTGTAAGCCCTCCAGTCAATTTACCCAGTTCAATGATGTAATTTACGTGTAGCTCATGGCTCTAAATTGATTGCAATGCCAGGCACACAAACGGATGCATGCACGTGCAAACACACACACACACACACACACACACACACACACACGCACACACACACACACACACACACACACACACGGATAATTATTTTAGAAACATGTCTGGTTTATATCAAGGGATAGATGTGTTTTTTTTGTTATTCTCTAGGATTATGCTGATGAATGGTTCCTGGAAATCAGTTCTGGAATCAGGGCAGCAGAGAGATGTGATTTAAAAGTGTTTGGCTGATGTTATACAAATTGGGAGCCTGTGCGATGATTGATTGGCCACCATGGTGCTATTAGGCAGGGAGGCAGATACTTGGGAAGGTTATGGGGCTTGAATTGATGGAGACATCTGATTTTTTTTTTTTTTTTTTTAGTAGTAGTAGTTTTGTATTTTAAAGTTTGCACATTTACTTGATATGGTCAGTGATTTAAAAAAATTGTTAATCGCAAGAGTGCAAATTGATGTCCAATTACTTACACTATTTGCGTTTTTACAATATTGTATGTATTTGTATTAAAAGAACAGAAAAGGAAATGTGTTGAATACAAAATATACTGTATATATTAATTCAAAAATCCTAAAAATCTTTTTTAAGGTAATCTTTACAATTGGTAATGAAGATGGCATGCTGGTGGTCATCTTTGCTGTGCCACATGTAGTGCATGTCAACCACAGGACTTTCTGTGTGACTTGAGACAGGTGTGAGTCTGTCACTGCCCCAAATAGATTATTGCACCAACCCCTACATGTCCCCGCCAACATCTCCCAAACTAGAAAAAGCTGGTCTTTTTACATCCTGGTGCCTTTGAATAACCCAGCCACCCTCCCGATTGCAACCATGACAAACACATCTGACCTCAGTAGTCCTGAATGACATCACTGCCACATGTCAGCCCCAAGGCCTGCTATATACATCTTTAAGGGGACATGTAGTATCATTTCTAACCAATGGGTGGCACTGTCACTCTGAGAGCCCACTGTGGAATGGGTCTCATCATGTCAGCCCTGTTTTGTTGGTCTTGGCTGCGGTATCTCGCTCCTGTATCCATCATGACCAACTTGGGTATTTATACCCGCTGTGGCTTTTGTCACATTTACAGTCAGGGCTGCTCTGAGCACTAACCACTGGAGACACCAGTCTAAGTCTCGCACTTCTCCATCTGACCTCAAAATTTTACAATGTCATTGAAAAGCTCTGCACATCGATCTGCCACCAAGGAACAGATAATGAGATAAAATCAGCAGGGCTTTAAGTGGCCATTCTCTCTTGTTAATGTGTATTCTTCCTCTTGTTCTTCAGAGCATTGTTCGTCTCCCTTGCAGAGTGTTTACCAGAGTGTGTCACCTCGCATGGGTCTATTTTTAGCAGGGGAGAATATTGCTGTAGTTTTTCTCTGCTGGGGTGGGGCTACACTGAAGAGCCTCAGAGAAATGTGGTATCTGGTAATGGAGTGAACTGAAAGGAAATATTGTAAATGGACAAACAGGGCCCGCTTCTAATAATGGTAACTGTAAACAATACACAACCTCTTTCTGCCTCTTATAGAGAGGGAGAGATAGCACATGCATGCAATCTGGGGAAGTACAGCTTTAAAGTCCTGTATTTGCCATGGTTCCATGAAATATATTGTTTCTTATACAGAAAGGAGTACACAGACATGTGGTTGAGTTTTTAAGTAAAGGTTTGCTAGGTTCCCAACATAAGGGTGTCATTTTATTCATGCATTTTCTCTGCCCACTCAGTCATTTTGAGGATGGCAGAGAAATGCCCAGGACAAGTCGGTAGATGCCCACGTTCATAGTTTTGGGCAATTTAGAGTCTCTACCACACCTGACTTGCATATGGAATGTAAGCGGAAACCAGAGGAGACCCACACAAACACTGACGGAACAAGCAAAAGCTCCACCCTGAACAGACTGAGGAGCAAACCTTGATCCTTCTTGCTGTGTGTAAGCTACCCAGGTGCCATTTAAAACTGGCTGTTGTTAGGGCTGGGTATCGTTTGAAATATTTTAATACTAGTGCGAATAAGTTGCCTGGGTTTTGATACAGATATAAAACTGATACTTTTGAGCAATTAGAACATGTTTCTCATGTTTAACAAACATGTGACTTCTTGGTCAACTGTCCAGTTTTTTTACTAACCTGAGCTAACCAACTCCTGGCTGTAGCCTCATATTTAGAGTCATGAGAGTGATCACAATCTTCTCATTTAATTGTCGACAAAAAGCAAATAAGCCTATTTCCCAAAAGGTCTACTACTATTCCTACTTTAACTTTAACTTTAAGCAATGATCCTTTCTGAGCTGATGTTCAATACCCAGTCCCAGCTGAGGGAAAAGGGTATATCTAAAAAGAAAATAAAAAACACTAAGTGGCCTCAAAATAATGTTTTGATGCCCCAAAACTAATCTCAGAAGTGCAGTTCAGCCTTCAGTTTCCATGTGTCTGGACAACAGATTGTTTCTATCCAGATTGAAATGACAAAGTGATGTAGAAGAAAAGAGAAAAGCCTCTCAGGCATCACTTGCCACTGATGATCTTTGATCATTCCCACAGGATCCCATGGGCAACACATCTGCTCCAGCTTTGCCGCCAGGATGTGATGAGCAGAGGCAGCATATCCTTTAATTACTCTCATTTCAGCTCTATTTATACATCTGCTGCCAGATCCTTCTTACGCACACAAATTCTTTGTTCCTGAGAATTCATAGGAAAATTGTTTCTTTTTTGTGTTTCTTTTTTCCCTCCTATACAAAGTCCTCTGTGTTCACAAAGCTATGCCGGGCCACTGCATCTCATTTAGTATACTGTTGTATCAGACTATGACATCAGCCTGTTGTAATTGTTTCCAGACCAGGCAAGGGTTGAGTTTTCATTTTATTTTTTCCATCTCTTAGCCCAGGTCTAAGTCGCTCAGCATCCAGCAAAAGAAGATAATAAGAAACGGTGATGATGTCATGTAGACAGAGCGCACAGCGTCTTGTGACTAAGTTTCCAGGAAGCCATCACTTTGCCCCTTTCATTTCCTTTGCTGCCGTTTCCATTGCTGTCTTTTCTCAATCTCTTTCCAATGAGAAAATCCAGGATTTTCGGTTCTTCTGATAATGTTCAGGTACTATTTCTGTGGGAATGCACCTGATATAGGCGTTTGTGTGTAGCTGACCTGTGGATGCCTCTTTGGCCTTGTCCCAAGTGTAATGTATCCAACTTTCCTCACACTAAAACACGAAGCGAAAGGAAAAGAAGGGAGGGCTGTGGAACTGAACGGGGGGTGAAAGAGTAGGAGCTGAAATGCAGAAAGACCATATGTATTGAGTTGAAGAAATAGCGTTTTATGAGCAGAGAGTGGGCCTCTGCTTGGAATTCTCAATGACATCATGCTGGAGCAGAGCCGTGCAGCCAGGACTCAGGAGATGGAGTGGGCCTTCAGCAGACAGGACGACTAGACTGGATCGTAACTCTAGAGGAGAGAGAGTAAGACACGGAGGCAGCCAGACAAAGATAATTACACAGGCTTACTAAGTGTCCTGAGTTTTTGCAAACTTTCACAGTTCAGCTTTACCCGGAATTCATCTAATCAGATCATTTCAGCAGAGCTCTCCTCAGTGCTTAAACTGATGCTGTCCTTGAGCCTCATGCTGAAACAATCACGACAGGCCTGGGGCTTGGTAGCATCTCATGCCTGCCTTCAAAATGAGACCATGATATTACTCATATGTCATTACCAAACAAATAACGTCTTGTTAGCTGCTCCCTGTGGTCTGCCAGCACAACAAAGCCTGCACCGGGGCTAATATCTAATATCATACACACATTTCAAAATCTAAATGTCTGCCTCCATCTGTGCTTCTTGGGTGATAACAAAATGATAGAATAATGAGCATGCCAGCTTTATTAAAAGGGCGTCCTAAAATGGATTTTGCTCCCCTTTTTTTGTTTGTTTTGTTTACTGGCACTCAGGAATAAATTGAGGAAGAGTGGTGAGATTGCGTGATAGGTGAGATGTGTAAGTTGAGTCAAGTATCGGCATTAGCAGCTGTAGTCAACAGAGTACAGGGCCAAGGTCTCAAACTGAAATAGATCAGTTGGCCAGTTACTGTCTGTCTGCCTTTCTACACATAATCATTCTGCCTGAGTCACCCATCGCAAGTAAGTCTGTGCATAAACCCCTGCTGGGACCCATAACACATGTTAAGATATGCATACTTTTTACTTTTAGTCTCTCGTTCTGCATTTTTCGTTTGAAGTCTAAGATGAAAACAGACTAGTAAAGGTGATCATTTTAGGGTTGAAGACCTGTAATTAGAAGACATCAACATTTCCCTCCAGAGAGTGTGTGTGTGTGTGTGTGTGTGTGTGTGTGTGTGTGTGTTGTGTGTGTGTGTGTGTGTGTGTGTGTGTGTGTGTGTGTGTGTGTGTGTGTGTGTGTGTGTGTGTGTGTGTGTGTGTGTGTGTGTGTGATTGCTATCCCTGTAAACTGGCTCCATGTGGGAGCCATTCTCCTCTGTTTCCTGTGCCTGTTGTCATTAGGTAGAAAATACCTTTGACTTGGGGGCTGTTTACCCCAACCCCCTTCTCTCAGAGGGGTGATTAGTCACTGGCCTGTCTCAACAACACTGTGAAGTCCAGAGACGAGGCACCGTCAGTTTGGGGTCTGCTGCGACTTCGAAACTGGACGGAAGTCCTGGCGAGCTTTGCAACGATGGTGCAATGTAGTGGGCATTTTAGCAGTATCACATATCCATAAAATTTAAACAATGCTGATGTAAAGGAGGTTGAAAGTAGAAGGGCTAATGCAATGGTGGAAAACTTCTACTCTACAGTGATTTTCTGCAGCACAAAGACACAGAATCTGCTGTGGTTCTTTTCTTAGTGCACATCATAACAGTCACTTCTCAGCCCTGAAAGGCTCTAAAAATAGAGTCACTCTCTTATATTGGCCATCTCTACCCACTAAGTCCTTTTTCCTTCGTGCAAAAAAAGGCTACCAAAAGGTACCTCTGATATTCAAGCACTCCTGACAGGTTTCCTCTGACACTATGGACCCCGTCTGTCTTTATGCCACCGTCTCCTCATATTTTGTCCTTTTACCTGTTTCTCCATTCAATCCCATTACTACTTATCTACCATACTTATGCACCTAACTGGCGGGACGCTATCACTCCCCCTTAAAATAACGGTGATTTTAGCGCCTTTCTTTATCTCTCATCCCCCCCTCCCCCTCCACCCGCCCTCGCTGTCTGGATCTCTCTTTTTCATAGGTTTCCACATTATTTGATAACATGCCGGAAAAAAGGTGATTTTTCTATTCCACGTCCCCTGCTCCAGGGTCATTTGTGTGTCCCCTCCTTTCTTGATTAGTGTTGTGCAGGAGGTATCTCATCCCCTTCTCTCTCTTTCTACCCAGCTACAGAGCCACCACGCTCACACACCCCCATCCTTGCACCCCGCCCCCTTCCATACTGCTCAGGGCCTGGCAAAAACCCACACTCCCCTGTCTCCCAGCCTCCGCCCCCCTTATACTCCTACCAGCCCGGCACACGAAGGACAGAAAGGAAGATTGGAGAAAAAGAAAGATCTCCATTTGTCTGTCAGAGATTAAAGACTGCCACTTAGCACTAAACATGTAGGCCTATCCTCCATAGGGAGCTGCTTTCACATGGCAAAGAAATGGGAACGTCTGCAAGACCTCTACAAGCTATAGCAGATGGCAGTTTTGAAATATGTCTGTCTGTTAGAGAAAGCTTTTAGGCAGTAATAGGGACTCGTGAGCGGGACTGTTAATGTTTGGATTACATCGTCTTGTGAGTGCTGGCCAGCATGTGGTGTTTGCAGTGTAATTCAGAGAAGACCCAGTCGCTGCTGGAACTGGAGCTTAATGGCTGGTAAGAGTAATTGGAGAGTGTAAATTTGTTTTTCTTGTAATGTTTGTATCATTGGATGAGGTTACACGAGGCTGCTAGTGCTCATAAGGCTGTGTTTAATAAACAGCAGCGAGACTGTGTGTGTGTGTGTGTGTGTGTGTGTGTGTGTGTGTGTGTGTGTGTGTGTGTGTGTGTGTGTGTGTGTGTGTGTGTGTGTGTGTGTGTGTGTGTGTGTGTGTGTGTGTGTGTGTGTGCGAAAAGAGCTCCGATCACATGATGACTTAACCTGCTTCTTTTGTGCTTTAATCCACCCTCGAAGATCACAGCAGTAATATGATAATGTGAAGCCACGAAGATCATGAATTTTAAAGTGGGATCTGCCATTTCAATTTTGACTCCCTCACAGTGGAAAACAGATCATGTCCCCTCTCTGAGTCACTGTACGTGTCTGCTATTGTGTTGTGTTTAGTCATACTGTACAGAACCCCAGCTCGGCTGAAGAGCATTCCTGTGCTGTGTCGTGGCCCTCCCGCTTGCTGGCCGTGACTGTGGGCTTATTCATAGCTGGTTCTTCAAGGGCAGGTGCTGAGTGTAGTGATAGTTCAATTATTCATTACTGAAAGATAATGACAGTGGCTCTGTTGCTGTTGTATGAGTCTTGACAGGAGGGAGGAGCAGGGACGCCTTTGATTCAGACAGAATGAGGCCCGGCAGTCAACGGGGGAATGGTATTGATTTCTGATTGCTTTAACTAACAAGTACGTTGATGGCATCAGCACAACATCAAACCACTCATCACACTTGCGGTGGAGTATGTTTTAATTTGCTGCATCTGGGCTGTGCTGATGAAGCTTGGTGTCTTTCACTTATTCATCATAATGTTATGACTGCTAATTATCTTCAATTTGTTGGGATTTGAGTACTCAAGGAATACTACGACGTCTTAATACCTTTGTGCTCGCACATGCTATTCATAAGTATAATAGTAAGAAGAAAGGTTATCATTTGTACATGCAGTTTGAAGCCATTAAGCAGTCAACTGTACATGCGGATACATTCAAGTACATCCAAGACTGTTTCATCCAGTACATCCAAGACAAAGACTGTTTCTGGTCTGATTGGACGCCAGATGACAGTTGATTTGTAGAGACACCCAGGCTAAAGCTTTCAAACTAAAGTATACAACTTACAGTAGTTATCAGCCACCAGTCGACTATATTCCATCTGCTGCAAACTGTCAAGAGTGATACTGTCAGTCTGCTGGCCAGTGCAGCTCTCCAGTTTGCAGCTGTGTCATACAGTAAATCCCCGACCTGCTCCTCGCTGTCTAGTTATAGCCGTTACAAAATCATCCATTAGTGTGGTTATTGGTGCTGAAATATACCTGAGTGTTTACTGGCAGGTTTACCTTTTAATGCTGGACTTCATTAACATGGTACTGTGTGGTCTCCTAACCTTTTTACCTGCAAAATTGATTTCCTCACATCTGTGTTGTGAGGTCTGGTGTATGCATCTGTATTTATGAGCTCTCTGAGTTGCTATGAATAGAGAGAGAAAACATCTGCTTTTGTTGTGTCCGGTGCTCATGTTGTCAGTGGATGTTGGGGTGAGAAGAGTGTTAATTTGATTGAAAGGTCAGTTCACTGTATGTTTACATACACGCATAAATAATTGTCACTTAAAGCAGGACATCTGACAATGCATTCACATGTGTTGCGTTAGTGTTATTATACATATTTTATCCTGATGAGGGAATCAGATTTCCATCACCATCTGCCGTTCGTGCTTCACAAACAAAAATAATCCTCAGCAGGCAGATCAGACTTTCTTCGCAACCATGTTGGTATTGCAATTCAAGGATAGTAAAAACACTATAAAGTAAAAATAAATAATAAAAAAGTCAAAGGCAAGTCTAAACCGGTGGGTGAGGAGTATTCAGATTAGTGTTGTGCCTGTGAACACATTGCATGTGGAAAGATTGTCTATAAATATTTAGCATAGTGCTCATTTCAATAGCTTTTAAGTTCAAAATTCAATTACACTTTAAATACTGAGAAGCGCATCTTAAAAAAAACTAAGTAGAAGTTGATTGGAAAAACATGCAAGCACAAAGCACTTTGTAGACTTCTCCGTCTTCTCTGTGACTTGGTTTGGGAGTTATGTTAGTTCCACACTGCAGCTCTCTCTTCCTCCGTAGCGTCAGCCTGCACTTCATTAGCCTTCTTCTATTCCCAGAACTCCTGTAGATGTGACTCCTCTTTTCCGGGATGGAGGAATGTTTCTCCCTCAAGTCCGACTGATGGAACGGGTTGAGGCCTGGGCAGGGGTCTGGGCCTGTTTGTTCAGGATGTGTTGAGAGGAAAGGAGGAGAGAAAAAAAGATGGGTGACCCCCCCCCCATCCACCCCCCAAATCCCTGGATCCCCTGGCTGGAAATCACTGCCAGCTGAGCTGACATGCTTATCCATGCCTACATCAGAACTAACAGAGGCTTCTGGTGGATAAAGAGCCAGACTGAGCGACAGACACTGTTGCGCATGTTGTGAGATCATATTTCAAGGACGGTACAGTCACTATCAGGAAGTGGTCCGGCGAGAACCATCATTGGTTCATCCTTCATCTCTCAGCACTGGTTTTACAATCCTTGTACATTATGGATACAATATGTTAATATTCAGATTCAGATAACTTTATTGTCTGTTATGACGTAACATTGTCTTAGACGTCTTAGACACACAGTGCAAAACAAACTCAGACAGTAAACATACAATATATAACTTATAAAAAAATATTTACACAGGAAAAATTATATATCTGTGCAAAGTGGCATAGTGTTAGTGTGGGTGTTTGGATCATATAAACGATAAACATGCCCTTCAGAGTTCTGTCTGAACCATGTGTATCTCTGGAATAACGTCATGCAACTTCCTGCTCTGCTGTAGTTCACTCCCTCCTTTTTCCTTCAACATCCATCACAGCTTAAAATATCAATTCTTTAAATGCTTCTCTCTTTTCCTTCCCCCTTTTCCCGCCATCATGAACAACTGACCTCACTCTGTGGAGTATTCAATGACCTCAGAGCAAGAAAAAGTACTGCAGCACTTATTCCCGCGCTCTCTCCTTTCCTCTGGAGTCTGGATGCTTGATCGGTAGAAAGTGAAGCAGAAAGAACAAAATGGAAGAAAAGATGCCGGCTCCGGGTCCCATCGGGGAGAGTCAAAGCCAGTACTACAGCTATAGTTGGATGTTATGTTTTTGGAGGTGACTGAGTGAGAGAGCAAACCCCAGATGAGCACTGTAGTAGCTATTAAAAGCAGCTTGTAGTTTAATGTGTTCAGTTATTTAATGTAGACACAGATTCACAGTCCCACAGTTTTATTGTCATATTACATGAATTGAAATTTATTTTCATTCACAAATAATTACATAATTAGGCGAAACAATTGAAAGGCAATTACTCCCAACAAAATAGCAAAGTAGGAATACAATACAGCAAAACAACATAACATGATGAAACTAAGAGTCTACAACCATGTAGCAGCATATTGAGGCTGTGCTTGTACACAGCAGTGCTTTGAGCGAAAGGCTAACAGCATCATGCAAACATTCTCACAATGACAATGCTAACATGCTGATTCTAAGCCAGTATAACGTTTACCATCTTAGTTTAGCATGCTAGCATTTGCGTTTAGCACTTAACAAAAAGTACAGCTTAGGCTGATAGGAATGTCGGGAATGTCTTAGTTTTGCAGGTATCTTTAACCAAAATATTGGACAGATTGTCCTGATGATGGCGTCAAATGAAGGGTCTGGGGATCACCAAAGTTATTACAGTTCATCCTGAGGGGAGCATGATTATGTGTACCAAATTTCATGGCAATCAATTCAGTAGTTGTTGAGACATTTGTCACATAAATATTGATTGAATATACAGTATTCAATAGCCTCAAGTTCCTTGCACATTTTTTTTAATTCGCAATTAAAAAATGTAATTACTCTCTTGGTACCATAAATTTGCCCCTTAAGCTGAAATACAATTATGTTTTAAGTGTCCAGTCCTCTCAAGTCATATAGGCTTTCTTATTAATGTGAATATACTACTGTAGCCAAAAGCTTCCTTTCATCATCACTTTATCCAGGTCAGTTATCAATTTTTTTTATGAAGAAATAATGAAACCACAAATTACAACCGGCTTTACTCTGGTGCTGTGACAGCACGCAAGGTGTGTCTTCTGACTCCAGGGATGGCGGCGTCACAGTTTGCCACGACAGATGGTTGGGGAGATTCGTCCCAATGGCGATTATGCAATAAAGTATGATTTTCACTGTGCTGTGCAAGGTTTTATGTTGGTCCAGCAGCATAAAGGTGTTCTCTATTGGCCCTGTTATGTGTACCACGCACGAATCAGCAGACAGGAAGGGAAAAATTGTGGGTTGTAAATTAGATTCAAATTTACAAAATAGTAAGCAGAAGTATGCATTGTAGCAGACTGACGCAGGCAACATGCCCGAGCCTGAAATTTCTATCAGGCTTTAAGCAATTGTAGGCTATAGTGAACCATGACTGACCATCTTTTGTGAACTTTTTGTTGGCATGCTTTAGTAAATAGGGTTGCAAACCAGTTAATATGTATTCACTTTTGAGTAAAACCTTACCATTGTGGTCTCAAAAGGAGTTTACAAATACATCTGCTGCTTGAACTTTTAACCAAATTCAGTTCCTCTTTTTTCACTCGGCATTGGTTGCTGTTTGCTTGCAAGCTGTTGTTGCAGAATGTTGATTTCAGGCTGTCTAATGAAGGAAGTGGATTGTGTACACTGTATGGGTGTGTCCAGCCACAGTTCAAACACATTAGGCTGACAGTGAATGCCTTGTACCACAGAGGACAAGAAATGTTAGTCTAATATTCTTTATTGAGCAGGTGGGCAACACATACACCCACATATCTATTTCTAAGGGACCGCTAAAGTTGTATTTGCTCATTCTACTCTAAACTGGACTTTGTAACATGTATTGGAACAGTGTGTCGTATCTCCGGCAAACATGATGTAACTCCAGTTGGTCGCTGATTGGTCCTTAAGGTGGCATAAACTTTAGTTTCCTGGACGAGCCTGTGTACTCTGGACTTCACTTGACTGAAAAAATGGTGGACAAGATATGGAGGAAAAGTTGGCAATTTATAGAAAATAGACGCTCTTTTCGTAATAAGCAGTCCTCTTGTAATACGGCAGAATGTAAGAGTGAGTGAGTAACCTTGTTTTTTCACATTATTTGTGTAAGATGTAATCCCTCAAGGACAACGGATGACTGGATGTGTTTAATATTTGGAGAGTGTTTGCGTGGCATTTGTGGTTTTTGAATGTAGCACAGCGACTGTCATATACCAGTATGTCAGTATTAGGCAGCTTAGGCAGTTGAATGACATGTGGGTTTTACTGTATATCTGTGTTGTAAAGTTGTAAAATCAGCACGTCCCAGACATGTACACATACACACTGCAGTTCTCACTTCTGTACTACTATTAGTTGTTTGTATATTCGACAAATACACTAGAGTAGTCATTTTACTTTTTTATTAAAGCAGCTTATTCCCTGAAGTTAAGCTACTTTTTGCTCTGACATTTCATAAGATGGATCAGGAAGAAAGCTGCCATTAACCTGATCATACTTCAGTCAAATTCTGACTAATGTAATTCTCATTGTCTAATCATTGTAGCAAGAAGATAAAATATTTAAACATCCTTTGCTCTCTTATTGCAGTGTGGAAGGGGATGGACGGCCCAGTGAGAGTGGCCCTTCCCTGGATGGTGGAGCCAGCTATGGCCAGGGCCCAGTGACTCACGGCTCAGCCATCAGCCCTGACCGATTTGACAGCCCGCTTTACAGCCACGGGGTCCAGCCTGGGCCTCAGAGACCCCGTCGGCCCAAGCTCCAGCACTCACAGTCCATCCTCCGTAAGCAGGCTGAGGAGGAGGCCATCAAGCGGTCCCGCTCGCTCTCGGAGAGCTATGAGCTCTCTGCTGACCTCCAGGACAAACAGGTATTCCAAAGTAGCCTTGCTGAATGGTTTGCTTTGGAGTTGGTCCATGTTTCTTACATTCTTGTATCACAAGATTAAAAGTGCAATTTCTTTTTAAACAATTGTGTGTGGGTAACTTATCAGTCACCCAGCTGTGTGAGAATATTCTTGGTACAAATAAAGCAGGAAAAGCTGTTATTACATTTTGTCACAGAGCCACTCACAACTGGAAGAAGCAAATTATCAGTTACATCCAGAAGGATGACTTTTCTATAGCTAAGAAAACTTAAATGATATATCCCATGGGTGGCACAGTTTCACAGTTTATTTACTCTCTTTCTCTAGGTGGAGATGCTGGAACGTAAATATGGTGGACGATTCATAACTCGGCATGCGGCCCGCACCATCCAGACAGCCTTCCGCCAGTATCAGATGAACAAGAACTTTGAACGTCTCAGAAGCTCTATGTCTGAGAACCGTATGTCCAGACGCATTGTTCTCTCCAACATGAGGATGCAGCTCTCGTTTGAGGGCCCCGAGAAAGTGCACAGCTCCTACTTTGAAGGGAGGCAGGTGTCCATGACAGAGGATGGCACCCCGCTGTCCATGGTGCAGTCTGAGTGTGGAGATATAGAGGTCCACCAACAGGCCAACATGGCACCTCACCCAGCCCCACAGGGTGACCTGACAGATGCCATCACAGAGCTGGAGGACGCCTTTTCCAGGCAGGTGAAATCTCTGGCTGAGTCGATAGATGATGCACTGAACTGTCGCAGCCTTCAGGGGGATGAGGGTCCTGACCCAGAGACCATGGGCTGCTCCAAGGTGGAAAGGGAAGTGCCCTATCAAGTGAAGTCCCACCGCAGGGCAGCTGGACGAATGCACGATGAAACGTTGGCATCCTATAGCGATGTCACTCTGTTCATCGATGAGGAGGACATGTCCCCCGCTATTGCTCTGTCGAGGTCAGGGGACCAGCCCTCCAGCACAGAATCAGACTTGCGGTTGCGGTCGGTCAACTCCTCCCAGGACTACTGGCCTATTGACCCCAAAGATGAGGGTCGTGACACAGACACGAGCTGCCGCAGCACTCCTTCTCTAGAGTGCCAAGAGCAGCGACTTAGAATGGACCATCTTCCTTTGTTGACCATAGAACCTCCTAGTGACAGCTCTGCAGAGCTCAGTGACCGGTCTGACCGGGGCTCTGTCAAACGGCCGCCTGTGTATGAACCGCACGGCCACATTGTAACATCATCCCAGGCGAGCCCTAAACACATTTCCCACGGACCGCCACCGCGAGCTTCCTCCCGTGACGATGAGCCACCTCTGCGCCACCGCCACCGCCAGCTGGAAAGCCACTTAGCCATCAACGGCTCAGCCAACAGACAGAGCAAGTCAGAATCTGACTTCTCAGACGGGGACAACGACAGCATCAATAGCACATCCAACTCTAACGACACCATCAACTGCAGCTCCGAGTCCTCGTCGAGAGACAGCCTACGAGAGCAGACGCTCAGCAAGCAGACTTACCACAAAGAGACTCGCAACAGCTGGGACTCACCCATCTTCAGTAATGATGTTATTCGCAAGAGACACTACCGGATCGGCCTGAATCTCTTCAACAAGTAGGTACTCAGCTCTGGTGGAGCAGGCGCTTGACCATTGTTTAGAAAATGTTAGAAAAGCCTCTTGAGAAACCATTCATTTGCTGTGTGTTGCACTATAAACTGTATTAATATCAAATGGGATATTTCAAAAGAATATATATTTGCATTGAAGAAAAAATTCAGATAAGTATTTAACTTGAACGTGCTGTGTTCACTGTTATTATAAAATACCCTTTTCCTATTCAGTAGTTGTTTTTGTCGTTTAACAGGAATTTACTGGTGAAATAAGGAAGAGGCTCGATATTTATATAACTCTATATAATTTATTTTTATATAACTATTTGACTGAAATGGTTATCAGAAATAATCTCAGAAATAATTTATTTAAAAAACGACTAAAATGTTTTGACTAAAACTTGCCAAGATATATTGAGTTCTTATTTGACTAAAACTAGACTAAAATGACGAGACTTTTAGTCGACTAAAACTTGACTAACAAAAAAAGATAAGTGAATGACTAAATATGACTAAAACTAACAAGTATATTTGGCACAAAACTAAGACTAAATTAAAAATAGGTGACAAAATTAACACTAGTCTGTTGTATATGACAACAGTGTGACAACATGGCTTTGTAATTCTTTGTTATATAGACTGATATAACCGAAAGGGGAATTTCTATTCAGTTAGAGAATAAACATGCCTTAAGAATACTTGTATTGTATTGTAGAAGACACCTCAAGAAGTTGCCTTTATGCATTTTCTCAGAATTTTAAATTAATTGATTAGACAGGAGGAGATTTTTCTCTCCAGTTTTGTTTAACTCACCTGCATCTAAATGTTGGATTTATAAGGAAGCCGGAAAAGGGTATTCAGTACCTGACTGAGAGGGGATTCATCCCTGACACACCGGTTGGTGTGGCTCACTTCCTGCTGCAGAGGAAGGGGCTGAGCCGGCAGATGATTGGAGAATTTCTCGGCAATCGACAAAAACAGTTCAACAGAGATGTCTTGGAGTAAGTATGATTATGATTACTCTCCCCCAAAGAAAAGTCCAGGATCATTGTTTATGTGCACACTTGAACAACAAAAACAAACCTAAAGTTATTTTTAATTTCTTTTAAAACATGTATCAGGCTCCCTAAAACCCATTTTATTACGATACTATAGGTGATAAGAATTACTCATGCCACAAATGTGACCAGAAATCTTTTATTTTATAACACTGAGATGTACTGTATGATACAATCGAAGCCGACTTAAAGTGATGGTTCGGAGTAATTTCACTCTAGGGTCCTTTGCACCATGACCTCGAGCCAAACACCCCCCCAGAAGCTTTTTTCACCTGGGTCTAACATTGGGAGAGATAGCGTAGAGTAGCGTTAGCCGCTGAATAGCTTAGCGCAGAGGCTAATGGATCCGAAGTGTCTCTTAACATTACCCCACTAATAAGCCGAAATTATACCAAAGGTCTACACTAGTATATATAGGTTATGCACTCATAAAACGATGGATTGTAAAGTTTGTAAGTACACCAGAAGGTTATGTAAATAACACTTGCCTGCTGGCTTCTGCTCTCTGCTGTTGTTGTTGCTGCTGTAAGACGAGTGCTTAGGGACATCTACAAATTAACAAAACGAAAGAGATGCAACAAAAATATTTTTTAATTTAACTTATTTTTAAAGTAAGTGCTGTAGTATAACTAGCAGGAGACAAGTAATAATTGAGGTAAGTTTGGAGACATTACCTTATTTAATCATTAAATTAATAAATATTTTTGTTGCATCTCTTTGTCGTGTTGTAATTTGTATCTGTCCCTAAGCAGCTCTTACTGCCCGGTAGTAACAGCAGCAGCAGCAGCGAGAGCAGAAGCCAGCAGGCAAGTGTTATTTACATAAACTTCTGGTGTACTTACAAATTTTACAATCCATCGTTTTATGAGTGCATAACCTATTTGTACTACTGTAGACGTTTGGTATCATTTCGGGCATTATTAGTGGGGTAATGTTAAGAGACACTTCGGATCCATTAGCCTCTGCGCTAAGCTATTCAGCTGATAACGCTACGCTACGCTAACGCTCCCAATGTTCGACCCAGGTGAAAAAAGCTTCTGGGGGGGGGGTTTGGCTCGAGATCATGGTGCAAAGGACCCTAGGGTGAAATTACTCCGAACCATCACTTTAAGATAAAAAAGAATTGATGATGATCTGAAAGCTGCTGTATGCCATGTTTGTGTTTCATTCTTTCTGCCATCTGTCCTCTTATGTACCAGCTGTGTGGTAGATGAAATGGACTTCCAGAGTATGGAGCTGGACGAGGCTCTCAGGAAATTTCAGAACCACATCCGTGTTCAGGGTGAAGCCCAGAAGGTAGAGCGGCTCATCGAAGCTTTCAGGTTAGATCACACAATGACACATAGCATTTAAACACCGCAACGACAGACCAATATTTGCACAGAGAAAACAGAGGAAACGAGACATCCCGAGTCACCAATTATCACAGTGAATGATTGGGACAGGAGGGAAAACACTGATGCTGTGTTCACACTTGGACATCCATACAATACAGTATGCCTGTGTCACATAAGACACAGCATGTAATAATGCGTTTTGATCTTAATACTGGAAGCAAGTCATTGCTGCTGGGTTTCCTCACAGCTGTATTCTCGAGAATTATTGGTGCATAGAGAGAACAAGCTAAAACACCACTTCTGTTTTCTTCTGGCAATATTGCAAATATTTCACTACTATGACCATGACTGTCTATGTGTTATGAAATCTGAGTTTGGCTGTAAATTGAGATGGGTGATATTTCTCTCCTGTCTCATATCTCTAGCCAGCGCTACTGCATCTGTAACCCTACAGTGGTGCGGCAGTTCAGGAACCCTGACACAATCTTCATCCTGGCGTTCGCCATCATCCTCCTCAACACTGACATGTACAGCCCCAATGTCAAGCCCGAGAGGAAGATGAAGATGGAGGACTTTATCAAGAATTTAAGAGGTAACATAACCAATGACCGATATGATTATGCAAGGATACTCTATTTGTGAACAAAATCTATTCACTGCTATTTTAAAATGTGCTACACAAATGTGCTAGGAAATAGACTAGTTTAGTATTATTTTCTCTCCTCACTCTCTTAATCTGTGTGCCAGGTGTAGATGATGGGGAAGATATCCCTAGGGAGACTCTGGTAGGCATCTATGAGAGGATCCGTAAGAGAGAGCTCAAGACCAACGAAGACCACGTATCGCAGGTGCAGAAGGTTGAGAAGCTCATTGTGGGAAAGAAACCTGTAAGTGCTGTTTATTACCTACTCGACTAAGTCCACTAAAATATATTATAATTTTTAAGGCATGTCATTTTTGACCTATAATAATTCAACATTGTTCATGCTATTCTGTATTAAGTACTCACAGAGGTATTTCTGCCTAGAAGGACTTTCCATAAATAAAATGCCGTTTTTCTCCTGATTTACTCACTCCCAAATTTACAGACTTTAAGTCATAGAGGGAACAGAGATATTTAAAAAAAATAATAATAATCTGGTTTACCTTTGGGTATGAAAGGGGACAAATGCCTGGGCTTAGACCTTCACGCTGGTGATTTTAACACACCCGAAGCCCTTGAGAGATGTCACCCAGTGCTGCAGTCTGATGAAAAATGGGCACTTTCTGCCACCGTAGCACATTATAGTTCTTACTTAGTTTCAGAGGGACAAGTGTTTAAAACCATCAGTTAATTTGGCGGCAGAAATTACAATAATCCGTTGATTCACTAATCATTAGTCAGTTTATTTCTGTGTATGATTACTGAACCAGAGCTATTATCAAATTTGGTTCGGACTGTGCTCCAGCCTCTCAGGAGCAGGGAGAGCACCAATTCTGCATTATTCTGCAGGCAATGATGTCTCTTTCATGTGTGAAGGTTAAAAGCGTGATTAAACTATGCAGCATTGGGGAGAGGCTTGTCTTGCATGGAGGACTTTGTTTTAGTTGGTTTCCAATGGGATGGAATCTCTTCTGCTCTGCCAGTAATAATTGCATGTATTAAAAAATGATCCCTTGTCACCATTTAGCCGCCAAATTAAAAGCTCAGGAGGACACTCAGTAAAACACTTGAACATAAAAACCACACCAAATAATCAGCTCCACTAGTGCTGCTCAGAGTGGGCTTCTAGGGGAGGATCTGTTTTCATTCCAACATCATTACAGACTTCCTTGAATCCGGCAGCAGAGAAAGATCACCACCCTGTATAGAGACTCCAAGAGGTGCATGCGTTTACATGGCCACTTTAATAGGCTATAGGTGCACTTTCTGCAAGGGCAAATCCTTATATCCATTAATAAGCAGGAGACTAATCAGACACAATAGTTTTAATAATCCTAACATAGCAGCTGCATATAACATCTTCGTTGTTCTCTGTTTTTAGATTGGATCACTTCACCACGGCCTGGGATGTGTAAGTAGGCTAAATATCCATAAATTATATTATATTTGATCATTTTTCATTCATTATTTCACTGTGTGTGTGCACAGCTTCCTGTCTCTGTCCCTGGACATTGCAGTTAATGCACATTAAACAGGTAGTTTTAGTGTCAGATTATCTAAAGAGGCAGAAACTTTTCCCCCCTGAAGTGTCTCATCTGTCATTTCTGCACCCTAGAGACTGAAGAATCGACATACATAAATTCTTGGGTGGCATTGAGCTGTATTGTTTGGATTCTGTGCTCAGCAGGGTGTACGCCACTGCTGGCTGGATGCCACCGTGCACATGCCTCTCAGTCAAAGAATATACTGTAGATTTGTATGGAGATTGTTAGTCATTATTATCTTTATGGAAGGAGCTGTGCGCTGATTTAGCACTAGTAGTAGTACATTATTTTTTAATACAATAGTGCTAATTATACAGTATCATTGCAATGGTTAACAGTTTACATCAGTCTGTGCCTCAGTATTCTCTGACTTCCCTACCCCATACATAGCTGATGTTACTGGTTTTCACACCTCATACGTGCATTTAGTTCGAGCTTATATTCTTTTTGGTAATAAATACCTTTTAGTTTATTTTTTAGTTTAGTTATTTTTATGGCCTAGAGCCAGGTTTATGACTAAGCACATTCATTTCGCCCATAGTATATGCTTTAATTTTAAAGGAAGCCTAAATCATTTCTTGAAACAACTGAGCAATGTAGTCTGTACTCAATCAGGAGTAAATAGGGCATTTGTTTGGGACTATCTTCAGCTGTGGACTTGGTGCATTTGCGATTATTTACAGAAACAGAACGGTATATGTGGCAGCACTAAACCCAAAATGTCACCACATCTCCCCATACATTACTGTGAATACTGTGAAGATTGCAAAACACATAGGAAGAGTATATCAGTCATGCTTTGGCTACACCTTTAAATTCTGCTCAGAGGAAGAGAGGACTTCTGTTCCTTATTATCTTTTGGACTGAGGCCATAATGACCTCTAAAGTGTTGGTATCTGAGCTCTTTTTTTTTCTGCCTCATAGGTGCTGTCGCTGCCCCATCGCCGGCTGGTGTGTTACTGCCGTCTGTTTGAAGTGCCAGATCCCAACAAGCTCCAGAAGCTGGGCCTGCATCAGCGGGAGATCTTCCTGTTCAATGACCTGCTAGTGGTAAAAGCCCTCTCCTGTCCTCTCCTTTCTTCTCCTCTCCTCTCCTTTTTTCTCTCCTCTACTCTCTTTCGTTAGACAAACCCTTAAAAGATTCTCTTTGCATTGATTTCAGGTAACTAAGATTTTCCAGAAAAAGAAGAACTCGGTGACATACAGCTTCAGACAGTCCTTTTCTCTGTATGGGATGCAAGTCATTCTGTTTGAAAATCAGTGTAAGTGGCATTTCCTTTTATTCTGTCTTTATCCCTGTGGCGTGTTAGCTGACAGTGTTTACACCACAGGGTTTGATTCAGCACAGTAACACATCCAGCAGAAAAGGGAGGTCAAGCCAATGGGCTGTGACATTGTTTATACTCCCCAAACTTCAGACAGATTTTCCCAATGTGTTTTAACTCTGTTTTGTTGCCCCAGATTACCCAAATGGAATCCGACTTACATCAGCGATTCCAGGTGCGGACATCAAAGTCCTCATCAACTTTAACGCGCCCAACCCCCAGGACCGCAAGAAGTTCACAGACGACCTACGAGAGTCCATTGCCGAGGTCCAGGAAATGGAGAAATACAGAATAGAGTGTGAGTTGCCTTTTTCCCCCCATCCCATCCCCCCCTCCTACTCTGTCTACCTCAGGCCGTGTAAAGTAGAAACAGGGTATGGTCCTCATTACTCAACCGCAGCACTTTACAAGGGAGAATGCTTACAGAGATCACAGGATGGCTAACAGAAGGGAGAGCAGAGTTTTTTTTTCTGGACATTCAAAGATCAATTCCGTCATGACGTACACGAACAGAATGCTGGAAATGATGTACATCGATAGTGGACGTTTGTGAGTTTCAGACAGCAAAAGGTGGATGAATACATTATAGGAGACGTTTATAAAGTCATTCCCTGGCCAGAGTGAGATGTAAAACCACTGTCACTTACCTCAGTCTTTCCTTGGCGCCTTTCCACAGCTGAGCTGGAGAAGCAGAAGGGGGTGGTGAGGCCCAGCATGTCGCAGAGCTCCGGTCTGAAGAAGGAAGCTGGCAACGGGAACATGAACCGCGCAAGTCTGGATGACACCTACACCATGGGTGAGGGCCTGAAGAGAAGCGCCCTCAGCAGCTCCCTGCGAGACCTCTCCGAAGCAGGTACAGCCAAAAGGTCTTTGTTTTTGCCAGCTGCTTCTTTAATGGAAAAGTACTCTCCTTCTGTACTCTGCCTCTTTGTGATGACATCAAGGGGATAAAAATAGCAAAATGTTTTTTTCACGGCACCATACATTGATTTTAGAGTTTTCCCCTTTTAAATCCACTATATAACTCACTCATGATTGGATAGTTTGGTCTACACGGTGTGTCCTTCAATGTTTAACTTCAGCATACTTTTGTTTTAGAGAGCAGAAAGGTGTGCTCCAAGTTTTTTACAATTCACAGACTGAATACAGACGCATTTCAGAAGAGGTTGATTGTTTAGGAACGCAGTGTTTGCTAGATTTTCTCTTCTCAGTGATGAATGAAATTGACAGGCAGTTCTCACCTCTAATCATGTAGTTATTTCTGAACATTTCCATGTTTATAATCGTCACCTTTTTTTTTTTACCTCACACTTTTGCACTCCTTTTATTCAAAGACATTCCATGATAATGTTGTGTTGTGTTTTATTCAAACATCACTTGCCATTTCCTCTCACGTATATTTGTGAACTAAACAAATCAGTGCTGACGTGTACCATTCTTAAGCAGCAACAAGATCAAGATTTAGTTTCAGTCTTGCCGTTAAAAGTCATTTTACATCCATGAATATCAATGTTTAGCACAGCCGCTCTGTCTCTGAAGCAAGAATACATTTCATTCATTACAGATAACAGCTATGTGAAGTTATCGGGTGATTAACTTGATAACAAAATGAAATCCAGTCAGGGGTCTGCCTTACAGTTGGTAATACTATACGCTTTGTTCTAATGATCACTACTTCGATGGAAAATAATAGGTCAGTCAGTGAAGAAGTCCCTCCGCCTCCTGTCTCCTGTGTTTTTCGATACAGGATGTGGCATGTTAGTGGGGTCATTTTTGTTAAGTGTTTTCTTTTTCCTTTCCTTCCATACTCCCATTTCATGTGTATTTACTGTGTTATTTCCATACACATCAGGTATTTTCCTGTTTATGTGTGATTATTGGTCATGTATCATTGGCTGAGTGTGCCTAACAACAGCAAAAGTGCTCTGTTCGCCCTCAGACCTGTATATGCCTGTACATCCCATGTGCAACAACCACTGTATTGCTTTTGATGTGTCTCCTCCTTTGTGACTGTCACTGAGACTGGCTTTTCGGCAACCTTGACCCTTTTGAAAATCTACATCTTGTGACAACATTAGCGAACAAGTTGTCATGTTTTATCAACTCAAAAATCAGGGAGAATTTGGTTTAGGGCATCAACCCTGTTAAAAGGTTTTTCAAAATAGCCTGCAATCTTTTGTTTAAACTTCACTCTGGACATTTCCTTGGTCTGTCAGACTTAATGCCCCTGGGGTCCCTATTTGTTGAGATTTATAGAGATGAATTAAAAACATTTTAAGCAGTTTGAAGTGCGTTTTAAAACTTAAATCACTGAAATTAAAAATACAGCTTTAGTTTTCAGCCTGCGTGAAGATGTGACTTCACTATACAGTTAGCCACTGTACCACCTGTCACCCACCACTCTCCCAGACCTGAACGCGCTCTCCCCTTCCCGCCCATATTTGGACCTTACTCACAGTCACAATTCACTGCATTGCCCCCTTCGGGACTGGTGGGCGGCCTAAACGTCTGTAGTCGATCCAGGAGTGCTGTCGATCTCTAATCTGTGGTATTGCATGTCTCGGGCAGGCAAGCGGGGGCGTCGCAGCAGTGCAGGATCACTAGACAGCAATATGGAAGTAAGTTGGAAGCAGCTGGTATCCAAGCTACTCTCTATGTGATGATGTGCACTGTGAAAACACACCATTTATTTTTAGTCTTACACCTTCTTTGCTTCATAGACTCAGTCCATTTGTTTGGATCATTTATTTTTCTTCCTGGGATGCCTTATAACCTGCTTGCCTCAGTTAGTGTGCATGAATGGGTTGCCTGCCTCTGATCCTGCCACTTTTTTTGGAAGCCAGCGATCTCCTGTTTTGGTCATGTTATATGGCCAATATACACTTTTATCTTCAAACAAGCATGACTCTACTAATCCCTCCTTTGATCCCTCCCCTTGTCGCCTGTCTCTGTCTTTCATTCAATCACATCCAAGCGGTTTTCATTTGGTTCTTCTTCTCAGTGGCAGGGTGGTAGCTCTGTGAGACACTAGGAAACCCCTCTTCCTCTTTGGGTCTTTGTTTTTTCCCATATCCCCACTTTCACTCAAATGCTTGGTTAAGGTTTAGGGAGGAGGAACATAGCCTTCATAGTCAAAGGTCTACTGATGGGCTTCACACGGACTTATAAAGATGTGGATTTCATTCATTCATCTTTCTTTCATGTCATGTGTCCATGAGTTCAAGTGTTGGGTTGAAGTCTGGAAACCTGAAAATGTCATTCTTCTTTCAAAGACATTGTGTGGTCTTTCTCCAGTCTTAGATGAAGCATGTGCCAAAGGAAAAGCTTTTTTTTTTTTTAGGAGAATTCATACCTGGATAGTGAGCAGTGTTGCACCCAGAAACGGGAGGAAAAGTGTCCAGGTTGTGAAGTCTGCACACAAGAGCTTAGTTTCTCCTGCCTTCTGACTTCTAGTTGAATGCTAATGTGTGGATGCTGAGTTTGCCTGTCACATCCTCTGCATGTGGAAACTATTGTAACAAGTTGCATGTGTGACTCTTAGAGGGTTTGGCACACTGACTGCAATGAAGATGAAATGTTGTCTTTTCTCCCTTTGTTGATGTCATGATTTATGCTCCCAATGGTATTAATGTAATTACTCATGTTACAGATTTACTGTTTCAAGCCAGTTAGCTCCTTTCCAGCAGAGCTCCTTTGAAAATAGGCTCCATTCATCTTGAAGCTGAATATTCCTAGTGTTGCTGCTGCCTACCATGAAAACATTTTTAGTTTCTCATTTGCATGCCCTTTAACATTTTGCTACTTGTTTATCTGAAATAAGAAAAGTGTGAATTCATCCTACTGGTGCCTTGTAGCTGTTGTTCAGTAGCTGTTGTGCAGTAGCACTTGCACAGTGTCTGACGGACATGCTGTTACCTTTTTTTCCTGCCTGCAGGGGTCCATCATTAGCAGTCCACACACACGCCGGAGAGCCACCACGCCACGTGAGGGCGCACCCCGCGGCCAACCCTCCATCCCTAATTCAGCATCGACTTCCATCCTTGGGTCGCTCTTTGGCAGCAAGCGAGGCAAACCCTCATCCCAGAGCCACTCCCCTTTCCCTCAACCTGGTCAACCCACTCTCATTTCCCACAAGCCCCACCCGACCAACCTGCACCACACAGCACAGGTAGCACATACAGTGCAACTCCACGGCCACCATTCCCAGTACTGCCAAGTCCCACAGAACCCGCCGCCTTACCACCACCACCACCACTACCACCCCCCTCCCCACACGCAGTACCACCAGCACCCAGGCTACGCCGCACATGCACACCAACACCTCCATTCACAGCACAGCCATTACAGCCAGCATTCCCAACACGCCTCGCATGCTCCCCACCACCACAGTCAGCAAGCGGGTTCGGCACCTGGCGGACCCAAACCTAAACACAGTGGCATCAGCACCGTAGTGTGATGCTCCTAACACCAAGAGGAGGAGCGAGGAGGGAACTTAATGAAAGAGGGACAATTGCTTACACCAAAGGGACTGACAGCATAACTCTATGGCCTGTCCACTGTGTTTTACTGCTGCTGTGATGGAAACCAATCACACGCGGTCACCTTTTTCACCTCCAGGTCCAACTAATATGCAGGATGGAAATCGGACTTAAATCTTCCAACAGGGGCCTTTTACTAGTTTGCCTGATCATGGGCATGGCCTCGTCAGGGTTTTTGTGTTGGGGAGGGGAAGGGGTTCTGTACAGGAAGATGCTCTATGTTTTCCACTCACCGCCCGGCCGTGACGGCTGTAGAGAAAATGTGTTCTCTCACCAAGCCGCTCCACACAGCTTCATTCCTTCAATAGCCTGTCTTACCTTCACATAATCAGGAGGAAAGACGACCTGAGACGAGAACATGGTTTTCTCTGTCACATCAATGGCATCATTTCTTGTGCACAGCCTTTCGGAAGTCAACTTTCAACTCTTTGGTTTGCGGATCCTACCTTCATATGAATGCAATTTGCCATTGCCTCCCGTAGAGCTCATATGTAGTGAAGAACCTAGGTATAATCATTTCACACTAACTTAAATCAAAGGACAGGTTAAACAACTGAGTGGACCGTCTCAGTCATTGTAGTTCTAGTTCTGTATTTACTGTAGATGACAGCTATATGTGTTTCTCCTAGCTCTCATAAATAAATGTGCCAACTATTAATGCATAATCTATTTAGTCAATACTTCATGTACAGTATATTGTGCGTAAAGTAATTTGTAAGATTATACTTACAATTATTATTATCAGCAAAAATGAATTTTATCAGTATTATACTGACTCTGTGGTAACAGGATGTAGATTTGAAAGGAGTGAACTCCCATTCAGCGCGGCCTATAATCTATTCTGGAATTTTTTGCCTTTTCAAATGGATCAGAAGGAGCCTTTGGGTGGCAGCTGTTGCATATGGGCTTTAAAATGCTGTGCTCACAGCTGAAGCCTCAAAGCAGACTGTTCCTGTCAACTCTCACAAATGATGAACTGGGCTGGTTGGTTGTTTTAATCTTAGTTTACTGCTCATACTGTGGCTGCTTAAACTGTAAAAAGTAATGAAGATTCAGAGTGAAAAGACATTTTAAATATGCTTGGAGGCTCAGTTCAAATGTTACAAATGGACCCACAGAACGAGTTGAACATGTTGAGTCTGTTGCCTTTAACATATGCGACAGCTGCTCTCTTGACTCTGGAAATCAAAAACAGAAACACTTTTGAAATCTTCTTTTGCCTTGTTTAGTATCTTGGTTTTTTTTAATTTACCAACGAGGTTTGGTGAGTGAATAAAATCAGTTCCTACATAGTGAAATATTTTTTTCATCTTTTTTCTATCATATGTGCAATATCTTTGTACTGATTTTGTACATTAACAGCAAGCAAGGTGTCCCTCCAATTTGTGCGTTTTTCTCATGTTGCGTCATTATTTATTTAATTTTTGTTTTTGATCCCTGTCAGAGTCTTTTCCCAGTAAATTAATGTGTGGCTGTCCTCGTGGTCTAATGAGAGGTACAGACTTGGAGTTCAGTGGAATGTCTATTAAGTGATTTTTGCATGTAATGTTGTTAATGTGAGGCTATCCTCTGCACATTGTATAACAAATCAGTGTTACCATAGCAAGTTTAAGTGCAATCATGTTGGAAAATGCAGACTTGTACTGAGAGTGGAAGTCTGTTATCTTGTTGTCTAGGATGAAATTTAAGTGGGAAAAAAATATCTTTTTTCATTTAAGAATATATAAATACTTACTTACACAGTTCACGGTGGGAAGAGGAATGTGTATATATATTTTAATAAAAGGAATATGCTTCTCTTTGGGCTGAACAGAAATATTTTGCTGGATAAGCACATATGAAAGGACACTTTCATTTTTTCAGGAAATGCAGTTATACTATACAAAATGCAAACTGAACAAGTGAACTGGGTATATGTAAAGAATAACTTTCTACATTCTACAAATAAGAGTCTATTCTAGTGTGTAAATTAGTGACAGTAAACTGTTTGTTCCAATATTCAGGTTGTAAATGTATTTTAACATTCACAAAGAAAACCATTGCCATAAGTCAGGCTTATTCTTACACATTTATCCTCACATGAATTAACAAAGAACGCTCAGATGACAGACATATCACATATGGGACATTAATGATCAACTGAATGTGTCTTTGCCATTGATTTCATATTTTTGCTATAATTCTGAAATCTTGGGAAGATGCAAACCGAGGAAACTGTTTATTTTGGTGTGTGTTGTAGTGCTTGAAATGTCTACAGTCATTCTTTGTGAGAAAGTACCCCAACAATGCACTGCATGGATCATGTGTCCTGTTCACTGTGAGCTATTGGGGAGTGAAAAAAATCAGCCTATACATTTTGACTTTTGGTTTTGATCAATTTGGAATTTCCTGATGTTGACGTGTTCTTGTTGCTCCATGTTTAGGCTGGTAGTTATTGAAGCTCAGCATGCATTTCATCAACAAAGCCATTGTGTACATTACAAACATTAAGAACCTTGCACTTCTGTTGCCGAGGGCTTTCATCGTGTAAATATGGGATTGTGGTGTGCAAACTGATGAACTGCTTTCATGAAGCTGTAAAGGGACCAAGATGGGGGGTAAAGCAGCTGTACATAATGTGTATATGATCAGTACTCTATTCTGATATCTGCAGTTAAGATCAGGATGTATATATATCACCTCATGTATTAGAGAGGTGATTCATGAACATATCGATTGTCCTCCAGCTGTCATGAACTGGCATTTTCTGTAGAAATAAAAAAACAGACTGTTTGAAAGTCCGCTGCCATTTACACCCAGCTCTCTTTTCATACAGTATACACACACACACACACACACACACACACACACACACACACACACACACACACACACACACACACACACACACACACACACACACACACACACACACACACACACACACACACACACACACACACACAGCAAAATACAAGCATCCTGTTGCAAGCTGTTTAGTCTGGCCTGAGACACATTTAAAAAACAAAAAAGGAAAAGACAAGAATGGCCTCATTTATATGTGCATTCTGTTTGTACAGTGAGTAGTGAGTCAGTAAGACCCCAGTTATTGTAAAACTTCAACTGTGACAATGTTGAGAACGCAAAATAAACGAATATATGACTTATGGTACGCATGTGTTGTTTTTGCTCTCCAGTGTATATAAAGTACAAAATACTGTATCTTATTGAGCACTAAGTCAGCTGTGTTTGTATAATGCATTTCACATTAATGCATTATCTTTAGGCTCCCATATCTTCCACTTCCAGACTCCAGCATTACTTACCATTTCTTAGTGTTGCAGCATTTCCACTAGAGGGCATGCATTAAAGTGCTACCAAATTAGAAGAAAAAAAACTATGCCATTACACCACCTATGGGTGAAAAGTGCACCTGCTACACAATTAGTTCCTCATAGGATCAGCCTGTGAAAATGATTCTTCTTACCTCTCAGCTTTAACCCACTTCTCTGAAGCTATGGAAGTGTGACATTTTTTCTTGGATTGTAGATTTTCTGTCCATTCTGCTTTGCAGCTCAGAATTTCCATTAAGAAACATTGGCTCTTTGGCCTTAAGCTCAGTTAGTATTTGGCTTTCAAAATATCTCATAGGTAAATTCACATGCTCCCAGCTGTATGTTGCAGTAAAGTATCCCTTGTATCCTCAGCACTGCAGTGGATGTCAGTAATAAACATTGTGTGGGAGAGCTTCAGATAGCCTCCGACTGTTTTTAATAGATAAACTATTATCTCCTTTAAGCAGATAGGTTTCCTCCATGTCAAATGCGCCATAACCGTGCAGTGTTATTGGTGCGTTGCGTAGACTGACGTTGCTCTGTATTGGGTGTGCGATTATTCTGTTTAATAACACGTTACGAAACAGGGACACCTTGAGTCCAGGAGAATTTTTTTAATTACTCAAATGCAACATTGGACTATAGCAGTGAACATTTTAAGGATGACTGGCAACACAAGAGGTAACTTCTAAGCTGGTTTGACTTTAAAAGTTTTTTTTATTTATTTAAACAAATACATTGACTTTGTCATTTGGCTATATCTCTTTACTACAGCTTAAGGATACACAGATGTGGTTAATATCATTCATCTCATTGATGTATTCACTTTTGGCATAAACAGTTAAATCAAGACTCTGAAGATAGACAGTTTGTTTGTTGCTTCATGTTAATATTGTTCTAATGCACAGCTTTATGGAAACTGTCTGACTTTAGATTTCTTCAATATAACATCATGCTCCCCGTTCATATTATTAACTGGAAATTATTACTGGAATAACCTTTTCCTCATCCTGCAGGATGCTCTCCGGTTTAAGCTTAGCTGTCCTTGTCTGGGCAACATTAAGCACACACACTACTGGTCAACCCTGCCGATGTTCAGCCCTCCTGCCTGCTGGCCTGCAGGTCAACTGCAGCTTTTTAAACCTCATGGAGCTGCCTCATCTGCCCTCAGACACCACAGAGATCGATGTGCAGAACAACCGGCTCATCTCGGTGACTCCAGGCCTCTTTGACAGACTGGTTGGTCTGAAAAAGGTCTCACTATCTGGAAACCCCTTTCATTGTGACTGTAGGATCCAATACCTGAGGAACTGGTTACTGAAGAACAGGGATGTTGTCTCCAAGGAGCCCACCTGTTCCAGTCCAAGCTCTGTGTCTCAGAGAGCCATCACTGAACTCACCGACGACTACTTTTCTTCCTGTGCCCTGGCAGGCTGTACTTATGGGACTTATAGCACTGTGATGGGAGTGATGCTATGCTGCCTCATTGTTCTGCTTCTGTGGAGCTTGAGACTAGCCAAAACTTGCACATTCACTCTTTACATATATGAGAGACATTCGGGATTTGAGGCCGACTCTTTGCGCTCACTGAAGCCCAAACACAGGAGGAGGCTGCACACTGCGCAGTCAGAGGTCAGCATGGATTCCCTCACGTGTGCGGAGGATCTAGAAAAACCACTTATCAACATGGAGTTACTGCCACAAGTACTAGATGTGTTGCACAAGAAGCACAATATAAAGATAAAGGCTACCTGAGGGACCTACTACAGTGAAATTACAAAAAACACGAGTGGCAAATAGAATTAACGGCAGCACAACGGATTTCTTTGTTTTTTGCAATAAAGTTGTTTTTAAAGGTGCAATATGTAATATATTTACTGTATTAAATAAAAAAATGACTACAATATGTCATCAGATATTAAGGAAACATGCTAAGCTAAAATACTATCTTTTCTGACAATAATGCTTGTTATCAACTGGCCATTGTAACAGCCAGACAGGGTTGCCAGATACCTGTAAAAATGCAAACCCAGCGCACTACAGCTATAGTACAGCCATGGACAGGGGCGTAGCACAAAATTCTGGGCCCTGTAGATAGGCTTTTTCTATGGGCCCCTCCTCGCATCCACAGCTATTCATTCTAGCATCTTTTTGGGCCCTCCTCTCATGAGGTTCCTCCTGAACAGGTAAGCATTAGCTTTAGGCTAATTTATTACAGCTACTAGGGACGGGCATTTTCAGTCATTTCAAAATTTGTGTACTCACATTGAAGAGAGTAGCTACTCATTGGTCACTCACAAAAACAATTGAGACACAGCCAGTAAAGTGATCCCTACTGGTCCTTGCTAATGCCGACATGCTAACACGCGATAACTGCTAACATTACCGGAGGACCAGTCAAGCGGGCCATGGCTGTTTACAACATAGCCTGTTCAGCGGCTGTAGCCAACAAACGGTGAGTAATTTTAAACCAAGAAAGGGTGGCTGTAAATCGGGTAGAGAGGACTGCGAGTTTGCACTGTTTTTAGCGGTTGTTGCCGTAATTTTAAGCCGAGAAAGTGTGTCTGTCAGTCTCGTAGAGAGGACAGCGAGGTAGTGATGTTTTTAGCGGCTGTTGCCATAATTTTAAGCTGAGAAAGTGTGTCGGTCAGTCGTGTGGAGAGGACGGCGAGCGGGCGAGGTAGTGGTGTTTTTAGCAGCTGTTGCCATAATTTTAAACTGAGAAAGTGTGTCTGGCAGTCGGGTAGAGAGGACAGGAGACCTAGTGGTGTTTTTAGCGGCTGTTGCCATAATTTTATGCCAAGATAGGGTGGTTGTCTACAGAGCTCCGCGTGAGCACAGGCTTTTATGACTGTCAACATAGCCAGCGTCTAACGTTAGCTACTCCGCTGTGCTGTGGGGTAATGTCTCGCTATGTGAGCATAGCAAGCAACATTGTTGGAAGCGCTCTCAACCTGGCAACCTCCGTTAACTTCCGAGTCTGGGGAGGAGGGGCCGGGGAGATGACTCTCTCCAGTATTTAGAATTTTTGGACTGCAGTAACTATTTTTAAAGCTAGCTGTCAGTATTACATATTGGACCTTTAATGCTAAACCGCTACACTAATGTCTCTTGAGACTTCTGGGTAACTGACATTTTTTTCTTACAAGGCAATTTTAGTCTTGGACATTTTACTCATTTAAGCAGGAAATGCACCAGATAAATGCATAATAAATAATAATCCAACTGAAAAGTTTCTTATGTACACTGAAAGTCATAACATGCTTAATTTTAGCATTTTGGGTTAAAGCTAAAGAAATGTGTACATTACAGATACACTAGAGTATTGAAGACTAGTTTGGCTTCTAAACTTTTTGGAAAAGCCTAGATATTCACACATTTGTCTTAAAAACAATCTGTCAGTCCTACGGAACAAGAAGACTGAGCTAGTTGAGTATTAAGAGCATACTGTAGAGACGGTGCATAACATAAGATCTACCCAGGTGCTGTCTGTTACAGTTACCTCAATATCTTGGCCATTTGTGATAAGTTGTGGATCATTTTTTGATTGAAAAAAAACCAACACACAGGCAGTTTGCAAAGCAAGTTTAACGATTCCTTATAAGTTTTTACGCTAAGGTATTTACAATGAGTGAAATACTACAAATGATCTAAAATAAAGCAATAAAGGTTTTTGATTGTATCTAAATGTCTATATAGTTTTGCTTTTGGAATTACAATTTGAAGCATAAAAAATTATGTCTACATCATAATAAACAGGGTATGGCAGGAAAATACGTTAACATTTAACAAAGATGAAAGTCTGATCTGTGCAAATACTGGTCAAGGCTCTCATAATGCAGACAGACAGTACTATTAGAGGACAATACAGCACATCAAACTGTTGTTTTTACAGTACAATTTTTACTCTCATGTTCATGCATAGAACTTCCAGAATAAATGGGTAAACACATGATTAAAATTGTAATAATAAAAAGTCACCATGGGAATAAGGGTCGACCGTTATCTGAATAGGCTTCTTAAAAACACTGGTAAATTCTTGTAATAAATATAAGGATGATTTCAGGATTTGAAATTATCTAAAATATTGCTATCATCTAAAAAAAAAAACAAGAAAAAAAAAAACTTAGTAGGGTAAAATAAGGCAGTTCCTTAAATGTTTCCATAATGAAAACAGGTAATAAAAGGTAATCACAAATAGAATGTTAAAGAGCAGTTGACAGTAACAGTTACATGATTAATTCTCTCTTAAGTTTTTCTCAATGATCAAAGTTTATAAGGTGACCCATTTTTTGTCTGCCGATGTCCACAGTGTACGGCTCCTACAGGTTTATGCATTGAGTGGTTTACCCAGTGTAATGCTCCACCTCCCCCTCCCGACTATAGGACCTCCATAATCACACAACACCTGTTGGCTAAACTCTACTGAGGCACAAACTTCTCCAGCTCAAAGATGCGGTCTACAGCTTCTGCCACATCCTGCACAATGTGGTCTGGCTCCACCAGCGCAGGGTCAAATCTGAAGTCCCGGTGGCCGTGGAACACAGTCTCTTTGATGCAGTGACTTGCATCCGACGGCACTTCTACGTTGGGGTTGTACACCCCTGTGCAAACTAGGACAGACTTACAGGAAGTGGCAGAGGGCAGCGCTAGCTCGCTCTCCCACAGATTGTCCCTCTCCTCCTCCTGGGGCACTGCAGTGGTGGACCCTGTGGCGGAAACCATCTTAGCAACAGTTTTGGGGTTCTTTCGAGAAACTCTCTGCTCCAGGTAGCGGTTGTATAGATTGGCGCCATAGATGTCAGTCATAATGTTATCCCTAAGAGTACAGAAGGGAAGGGATTACTCAGTGCCTCAGGTGGTATGCATAAAGCTAGCCTACAGTAGATACTGATTTGTGCAAGAATGTGTTTATTTTCTGCTGTTCTATGCTACTCCGCCAACAAAAGAGCAATTAAAGCAATTGCTGGAACAACACAACCGAAACAATCGTGATAAAAAGTTGAAGTGAAACTTGCAAGTTCTGAAAAGGAAGGTGTGATATGTTCACATTTTGTATTTTCATTATGTTTCTCACCAGATTATTCAGTTTGTTAAAAATTGCAAGTTAAAATGTGAGCACACACACGTTTAAAAACTGATAAATAAATGTCAAGTGAGGTTATCTCAATTTTATTATGCAGTTCTTGTTCCTGCTCTCTTCATCTTTTAATTACTTACATGTGCATTAATAATGACAATACATCAAATATATGTATCGCATTTTTAGGTACTCAAAGTCACATTGTCATCAGACTGTGTCAAAAGTGAATTCTGATGATGTTGGTCTCATCGCTTCTTTAGTTTATTCCATATGCTGTTAACTACATTTGCAATAAAGGAAAAAACATGGGGTCTTACCCTATAGCATAAAGGGAAGTGACGGGAAGTTTCCATTGCATCTGCATGGCCTGGGTTCTGATGAGGTACTCTGCAAAATGGTAGGTCAGCTCACTCGGTTTTCCCATGAGCGCCTCATACTTCAGGTCTTTACCGGTTATCTTCTTATAGATGTTCTCTAGGCAAACAAGAAATGTCCCATGGCCAAACCTGAGCCAAATAAAGACAAAGGGATATATATATATATATATATTTACATTTGGCAGTTTTTAAATCTGTGCTTTAGTTGCTAATGTTAATAAATGGAATCCTTCTTTTAACTGTTGTGTGACAGCGCTGGTTACCGTGGAGAATGTGCCTCAGCCATCCACATGAGGTCCATGTTGCAGGCCAGCAGGGGGAGTTGAGGCATGTTTTGGGTTTGGTGAACACTGCTGAGGTTCCCTTTGGTCAACAAGATGTCAATTATCAGCTGGAGGTTGGTCTCCCATCGAATTGGCTCCCCGAACAGAACCACGGCTGTATGTAAAATTAAAATGGTAACATTAAATCTGACAAAGCCGATGCCGAGGAATAAGTATGAAACTGACAGCTGATGAAAGGTACATGTTCTCACCATCAATCTTAGGAAGGTTGCGAACAGGATTGGACTGTAATGAAAACAGAAAAGCTAAACATGTGCTGTTGTGTATGACTAAAGAACAGTGTGATGTTTGCATTATCGACATCCAATTTCTGCACCAGATTTCAATATCTCACCGGCAATTTGGGTCTCCTGTTGTGATCCACCATGTCCAGCAATGGGAATGATTCCCTCAGCATATCAACACTTACAACATTCGTAAAGCCCACGCTGAAGACACAGTGTTAAGGACAAATGAAGTGTATTATGCAAACCTAATTTAAATGGATCGCAAACAGAAAACATAGCAAAGCAAGATTCCAGGATACTTTGTAGCAATTTCCAGGACTGGTCCCTGTCCTGACACCAGCACACACTTGTCATGAAACTTATTAAACATCCTCAGGGGACTGTGGGACATGATGACTTGATCTTGTGTAATCTGGAAATAGATAAGTGTTAGGCGATTTTAATAGCAGAGGTGAAAAGGGACACCAGATTAATAAAAAAAAATATTTAAAAAAGAAGTGCAGGTTTTGTGTCTCAGTTTGTTATATTCATTCTACAGCCATGGATCAATCTCAACAGTTTGGTAACTCACAGGTACTCCCAGGATGTGAGAGAGCTGGTCTGCTTTTGTTTGTCGGAGGCAATTCCCTGCATTTGTGACAAACACAACTGGCAACACAAATTGTCCCTGAGAGTCGACCAACTTCTCAAACGCCTTCTTTGCAGCAGGGATTGGCATCCTTCCCCGGACAAGCACGCCATCAATGTCAAACAACAGCCCAAAGCTTGGCTGCGGCTGTAGAAGGAAAGGAATGGACAAAAACAAGTTAATGAGCCAAACTGCAGGCAATAAATCAAGTAGAAAAACATAAGCAACACAGTGTGGATGAAGGAGGGTGACTGTCTGATCAATGTGATGGTCTAAGGGAATGAAAGATGAACTGGAGAACTTGTAACCCTGCACAATAATCAAAGGCTCCTCTTCTACACAAATTGCCATGTTTAAAGAATTAAATTTATGTTCTAGTGTGTATAATGCATGTGAAAACAGTTTCCACACATCATGGTGTATTTCTAATAACATATTAGGGACAGAGCTGACTCTAGTCTCGAGTATGACATAATATAGGCCCTTTATTATTTTGGCAACATAAGGGGCAGCCATAGATAATCCACAGTGGGAATCCTATGGTGACACAGCAGTGCATAGGGGTATATGCATTATTAGCATAAATAATCTTAAAGCCATCTCAATGTGTATGCGGTTAGTGGGACAAAAAAAAGAAAAAAGAAAATTGGGAACCCAGTGTATCTGCGATTGTTTTTCTCATGAGGGGAAACCCAGTAGGCTACTGTAAGCTACATCTGCTGTTATCCCTGATGTCAGATCCCCTGTTGTTCCTGCCAGCGGGTCCGCATCTAAAGCAACATTGTAGCGTATGTAACGTCGACTTGATTTAGCGTAGCAAACAATCTGAAACAACTACAAAGTACAAAGCATCGCCTTGTCAACAACGTATTGTTTGCATGAGTCCGAGGCGCAGCAACAGCTCGACCCGTACCTTGCTATTAGACTGAGTTCCGCAAAACCCGCACCGAGAACCGACAATCCCAGCTTTTCGTCTGGCTTGACGGTTACTCAGGGTGCACAGGCCCCGGTAAAACGGCAGGAGTCCCCTCATCTCTTTTGTTTATCGCCGGGTTTAAAAAAGAGAAAAACAATATCAATCAAAACGACCCGGCACGAAGCGAGAGCCGGCTCGGTCCGGCCGCGCTGGCTGATGAGCTTATTTTTTTTTTTTTTTTCGTCGTAGGTTTTCTCGTCTAGAATTTGACTGGGTGAGACCCGATGACGACATATGAGGAGTAGGAGGGTCCTTTGAGTCCTTTGCTGCATCTCTGCCGGAAGGAGACGTAGAGCTGCATCTGCACTGCAACCCCCGCTGCCATTTTAGACACCGAGGTGGAGCTTTCTGTTTTTCGCACGCCACGCACCTCGATGAATCATGGGAGAGGGCTGCAGAAAAAACACACGAGCTCATTGATCGCCATTACCCATCCGATCATTGTTTTCTATAAACTGGTTATATATTTCATGGAATGTTTATTTATATCCAGCGCGACTCGCACAACATGGATACAGATTAACCATAAATATTTAATTCATTTTACTCCCCGACTTTTCCTTTATGGCACAGAACCACAAGCACGGTGCCACAGTGCAGCAGTCTGTCGTCATGTCCTAGATGGGCCTCAGGGGTGGCTAAATTTGCTGCAGAGAACCAGAAGGAATTTGACAGGGAAATCTGACCTGACACCGGAATCCCCTTTCCAGTTTTACCCTACACGCTCTGTGAATCAAAGCTCCCTTTTTAACTGAAGAGTGGCTGTACAAATTGAATGGATGCTCATAGTTCAGGGCAAATGTGGTCGAATTTTAGGGATCTAATGCTGCAGACGCCTTGTCGAGATACATTAACAAAGGGCAGACAAAAAGTAAAAGAGGACAAAATGTTTGTGGAACAAAGAAAGACTTTGTGTACTGTTAACCTGCAGATCAGAATCAGTTGTGTATAGGTCTAGCAGTTCATTTTGCATACAAGTTTGTTTTTATACAGGCTCATGAGGGGATTATGCAGTATGTCAGACTCAGAGTACAACTTGAGACAGATCATTTGAGAATGGACAAACATCTGTAAAAGTAAGGCATTTTAAAAGAAGAAATTAAATATGACACCAGGTCCTCCCCGTGCTCCTCCAGCTTTATTGATAGTTTAAAATTACATTTCTATTTTCTAGGACTTCAGTTGCACTTTCCTTCCGACTTAAAAACTGAGTACAAGCAAATGGTATTTATACAGTAGTCTAAGTGATATTGTACAAAAATAACATTTTGATTTCTGTGAAAACATTTTTTCATTCCCAAATAACTCCTAATTCTGCTGACAACTGCTCTTGATGTTAAATTTTGCCAAGGTAAAAAAACAAAAATTCCAAAGCCATTTTAAAAGAAAAAGTCTACCTTGGACTACCAAGTGATATTTAAATTGTAAACAGATTTCTATAAAAGAACGCGTTTCTTTTAATACCTCCAAAATGTTTATATCGTAGCAATATAACATGTGGTTTGTTATCGCCCTTTTAGCTGCTTGTAGGGCTGAAATGCATCATGTTATGAACTGTTTCCATGTCATACTCTCTTGGCCAACTCATATCCCACTAAAACAAACCAAAATAACCATACATGGAAGTTTGGTTTCCATTTACTCCCTTCTTCTATCTCATTTTACTGAGGCTCTCTTCCACAAGCTCAGAGGTCCTATAGATTCCCATATTTAGTCCCATTTATTCATCTCTGATCACCAGTGGCTTGGAAAGGGGGGTTCTTTAACAAAGCATTATACATAACACCGCTACCAAACTAAAACATTTTTGTATTGAATGCAGAAAGATTTTTTTTCACCCCTTTCATTGTATTACATGTCGAGAGGCTCACTGGCCTGGGACTAGCCTCCGTTAGCCAACCTTTGGCCAGTGAAGAGGATTCAGAGAAAATAATACAACCAACCATCAATCTGAAAAAAGGAGGGGCAACAGAGGGCACTGATTATGCACTGCCTTCAATGGTGCAATCTTTTGCCAGGTGGCCCGCCTTTCCGCAGTTGTAGCAGTTAGTCTCGCTGGCTTTACTGCAATGCACAGCAACGTGGCCAATATCGCCACACCTAGAGGATACGAAAGTCGTTAGCTCAAGTGAGAGACAATAAAAAGGCTTTCAAGTGAACATCAGAAAATGATAACAGGAACACAATAAGCATACTGTAATGTTGAAAAGAAGACCGGGATTTAAAACTGGACTACGAGTCAACTCACCTGTAACATTTCACCTTATCGCAAAGTTTCTGGATGTGGCCAAACCCACCGCAGGAGTAGCACTTCTGCTCGTTGGCATGATCACAGTCACGGGCCATGTGGCCAGCTTTGCCGCAGGTGTAGCAGAGCTGCTCCCTCTCCTTTTTGGGCTCCTTGCAGTCCCGGGAAATGTGGCCACTCCTGTGGCAGTTGTAGCATGCTAAACAGAAATAAATAAATAAATAAACATACCCATTTCTCAAAAATGTATTGCCATTAAAAAAAAAAAAAAAGGTTGGTTCTAAATAAATGTTAAATCTTGTAGATACTATACTGTTATGTATGTGTACCATGGAAATCAAAACGTTGTAATTACTTCTGTAACGTGGTGTAAGAAAACACCACTTCACACCAACTAACTAGAACTGAAATGGAAGAATTAGAACTGCAATGCACACCATCCTCAGTTTGGTCACAGTCCCTGGCCATGTGTCCTTGGTCTCCACACCGATAACAGAACAGCTCTGGAATGACAGACAGATTAATATGCAAAGATGAACAGAAGACAAGGTTTTAAGTTATGGCTGCAACTCCCCAAATTAATATGTTCCATTGGGAATGCTGTAACAAGACCCATCAGTAACCCCACACTACAGCTACATAGGGAATAACACATTCAATTTTATTTATAGCAGACGTAGTCATAACATATGTCATATGGTCTATGATAATGTGTAGTGAAAAATATGTAAGACAGATTATTGTAATAATTATTCTGTACTGGGTGTGGCCTGAATATTAGATAGTACCCTTGCCTCGTCCCCGACCCCTGCCGCGTCCACCTCCACCACGTGCGCTTGGGCAATGCTTGACCCAATGCCCAGAGCGGCCACATCCAAAGCACTCGCTGCTACTGCTCATTTCCATTCTCTGAACAAAAACATGACACATATCAGTAAACAAAATTCAGTTAAAAGCAAAGTCTTTAGAGGCACTATTGAACTCACACAAACACACACAGTCTACACTGGGCACATTTTAGCTGTGATTTCCAGCCACCTTTCTGCACTTTTGCACCAAACACACAAAAGGAAGAAAATTCTTTTCAACTGGGAATGTGGCTATTATCTTGACATGCATCATCAATATTCCATGTGTACATTATAATCATACCTGGCACAGGCAAGAATTTGGGAGGACATTTATGCCAGTGTATATTGTTTATTTTCTACATTCTGGCTTTAATAAAGCTTAGAAAGTGACCTCTCATTCAACAATTAAGCTGCTTCGTATGCTGTTAAAACCCTCTCGTCACTAGTAGCCAAATCTCTTTAGACTACTTCCAGGCGTACTAACACATTGAGTTTGTTTTATTTTAAATTGTGCAAAATAAACTGAAACCAAAAAAATAAATGTGCTTTAGCTCTACAACACACATATTTAGCCATTTGTCATATGTGGTGTAAAAGCCTGTTGGAACAATAAATCTTGCAATGCAGCTGTTTACAAGCAGTAAATGGACAGCTGTTGCTGATGGTGGGATGTTTAAGCAGTGCAACCAGGTGTCATTAGTGCCATGTCATCAAGAATGACCTCATCATGGACATAATAATCTCATCAAAACCATTTAAAAAGATGTCTGAGTACAGTACTCAACTGTCCCACCAGTACTGCACGAGTGAGTCTAGCATGACTACCAGGGGGGGATCTAATCTACAATCAAACATGTACATTTTTCAGCTGTGGTGTCTATCATTATTGGCCATCAGACTACAACTAACTACTAAGCTAACTTACACGATTTCCTCAACGGAATCATGTTGTGATCGCCATAGGCCACACTTCTTTCGTTTGCTGACGGTGCTAAAGACATCAGGTCGGGAAGAATGTGAGTTAATGAGTAATCAAGCTGTTAGTGGAAAGTAATGTTACCCAGAAAACTATTTGGTAGAACAAAACAAGGCATTTGGATTTAAGTAACCTGTGTATTAGAGCAAAGTCTCAACTTGTTGCTTCCAATACTTATAATGGCCATCCAAATGCACGCCGGGCCTCGAGTTATGGCTTACATAATACTGTTTTTGCTAAATAGTTAATGAAACAATGTTTCTAAAGTAGCCACAGAAGAGCTCGTGTCCACTGGAGTAGCTACAGACAGCAGAGTTTAAATTATCTTCGATCATTTAGTCCACCACGGTGCCACACGCAACCGATTAACGGCACTACATAAATGACCATGAAAGCATGCCGTGGGTTGTATGCTAAGTTGGAAAGCTAGCTCCAGAGGGCAGTCCCACCACATCGTGTTATGATGAGCATCTGCTAAAATTGCAAGCCGGAGGACTACTAAAGATTAAAGATAACGCGAGGCGTTTTTTTTTAAGAATCTACGGGCCATTATCCACGTAGCTAAGTAAACCAGACAACGTGTTTCCGATCTGAAACAGAATCAAATGCCAAAGGTTGAAGCTACGCTAACGTTGGCCTAGTCACGTTGATTTTTCTGCGTACTCGCGAGACACTGGTGCTGCTGGCTAGCACATGTTAGCACACCACCTCACGATCACGACCAAGAAGCACGGTTCAGTCGACGATCGGTCTTCCCCCTCTAGTAAGAAAGTGTCGGTCCGTCACTTAGGGCGATAAAGGGTTACCGTAGATGGTTTCTGCCGGGTATTCAAGTAAATATACCGTAAAAACAAAATTTCCCGCGCAGGGCGCACACACCAAAGTCGTTGTGACGAGCTAACGTTAGCAGGCCGGACTGAGAACCCGATGCTTCGTTAGTAAGACCAAACCAGTGCGTTTATAAACAAGAAACCCGACCAAACATCTAATTTTCCGCTATTACCAGTTTTAACACGGTGTCGTTTCAAAGTTTACAGGTGTATAATGTATATTGATCAAACACATTTTAGTGCTGTTTTATTGCTTACCTCGCTGGCTACCTAGCTCTGTCAGTGTTTACGCCTCCTTCTTTGCGCTACATGCGGTGTGATGAACGGGAGTTCCTGAATTGCCATTCACAGTATCCAGTAAAAACCTGCATAGTCATTGGTCACATACTCTGCAAGCAACCAATCAAACACGAGAATGTCTGGACACCGCCTCTATGATTCAGCCAATCATGGATACAGAATTATCCCATTTCCCTAGACTGGACTTATTTTTCCAACTTAATGACCAACATTAGGGAAGAAAGATGTATATAATAGCAAAATAGTACTACTACGACTAAACTCACAATAAAGGTCATACTATCATTTCCAAAAATGAAGAAAGGTGGATGTAAAATACTAACTATTCACATTTTAAAAGGAAACTTAAAATATATTTGAAATGGTCAATGGTTCATGTGATAATAGCCTATATTGTGTGATTAGGCTGTATGGTGACCACTTTCATCTCTTCAGTAACCCATTCCAGCTAACTTTCCTGATATCTACAGTTTTATTTAATTAAATCAACAGCAGTATCTAAGACATGTCTCAGAGTGGCTTTGTTTACAGAATCAGTGCCTGTAGAGATGTTCTGGTTCTTAATAAATGCTACCACTGTTTCTCGTTAAAACTAACCAGCCAGATGAAAGTGTTGAAGTAAAAAGTGTATTTGAAGTATGTGTTCCAGACTAAAGTGGATCAGAATCTTTGATCTGAATCTGAGCAAATAAGCAACAATTATTAGTCAGTGATGAATAATACATAAGAGGTCAATTTAAAACACTGAAGTAATTTTGTATACAATTTGTGCACTTCTTAAAAACATCTGAAATTACCATTTATAGGCTATGCTACTTAGTTTGTTTGAGAATGCCCCAAAGTTAAACTAATAAATAAATAGACCTAAATAATAGCATAACAATCTAGCAATAGTGTGTGTGTTTCAGACTAATTGTATAACCCTGATGCGGACCCTTCTTGTTTAACGAATCCTGATTGCATCATATTTTAAATACAAGTGGACTGATAGAGACAACAATCCATTTGAGCTGCAAGCATCTCAGCTAACTGGCCTGAGTGCTCAGATCAATAATGGGAAAGATGCATTCATCTCTGTCTTAAGGTGGCTTTTGTTGTAAAGCTCTGAGATAGCAATTCTTATTACCCATGGTCTTTGTTCTGCAGCTCACAACCTTTGATACAAAGCAGGGGGAAATGTCACAACCTGTGGTGCATAATTTTGAATGGATTAAAAGATGTATCACCATATTTCCCCCATGCTGACTAAAATACACTTGTACTATTGCATGTGGGGTGGAGTACCTTAAAACGCTCCCCAATGAGAAAGCCCTGCCCTCATCTTCACAGAAACAGTATTTGGCATGTCTGTTATTTGTTAGATGGAATATCTCTCAGAAAATAGACTAAACTGTAAAGTTAAATGGTTAGAATGAACGCAAAATTGGAATATAACATGGGTTTGTGATTTAGATTTCTAGCAAAAATTGTCTGTTGCTGCTTCATGGAAACAATGTATGCTGAACCCATCAAGACACACTGACCGGGGAGGTTGATGAAGCTGTTTTAATCTCAGATGGTGTCAACTCCAGCTTGCTGAAAGGACCTATGAGCCATCTGTAGGGTACCTCAGGGGACCCAGACCGGGATGCTACAGAGATGGTGAACACATGGTGAGTGTAGAGGTTATGGGTTCACAATTGTACTGTTTCGAAACCAGTTTTGGAAAGAATATGTGTTCTTGGCTGACAAAAAATATAATGTTTAAGTCTGTTATTTTAACCATTTCAAATCCACGAACTAAAGAATTATGCATTTCCTTCAATTTAAAGAGAAATCTTCACACCTAAATATTAGGCCTATAGGTGGGACTTTTTTTGTCGACTATTTATTGTGTGTTTGTTTAGATGCGTAAAATGTAGCATGGCTGTCATGAATATCAGAAAGACTCCAAAATAATTCCCAATGCTACAATGCTGCACTGTGCCCAAATCTCCAGATGATGGTGCACTTGGAGTTCATAATGGATTTACTCCAAACCGGTAGTGGGCCGATTTTTTGTTTTGTTTTTTGTTGCTTTTCAAAAGTTGCTGTTGCAACTATTATTTTAATAAATGTGCATTAAAAACCTATATTAATGTTTCACACGCATTGCCTTTAGGGAAAAATGAACCTGTATGAGCTCAACGCGACTACAGAATAGGACTTTAAATAGACTAGCCTATTAGTGTGCTGTAAAATATGGTCACATATTTAGAAACCAACATTTCAAAATGTACTTTTCATTTATAAAAAGCAAAAACAACTGTTTTACCATAGTGGGAGGGATTAAATGTGTGCTATAGTTGCGCAGTGTGAGTAATGCTGATGATGCTTGCAACTCTTGTTATGACTGCAAGGTCCTGTTTCAATCACTGGCGTCAGACGGACGCACGACACCAACTCAAACCTTTTCACCTTCTCCTTAACAACGTAAATATTGATTTAAAAGCAAGGCAGTGGCGATCAATTATTGGAGTTTTAATTTGAAAGTTCTTCACGGGACTCAAGAGTAGGCTATCCCTCGCCTTGTCACTTTGAGGATCCGACGGATTTTTTTTTTTCTCGCATTTACCACGACTGGGAGATCAAACTTTTCCTATTATATTTGGTGGCTCGTAAAAGAGACCCGCCTGTGACCTCCACGTCTTACCGTTATTGCTACATTTACCGGATCCATAATTTGATACAATTTCAGGTTCTTTACCAACTTCGACTTTTTCCTTTTTCTTTGAATGCGTTGCAAATATGATGATGTCACCGACGCCACTTTTTCCTGAAGTTATGGCGGAGCACAACTTTCCTAACTTCTCTTGGTAAGCGCACACACAGGCTACTGGCTCTTAGCATTGCTACTCTTTGAATTATGTTTAAAAAAAAGAAGAAGCTAACTACAACTTACTTGTTAATGCTTCTCCATAAGGCGCATGACCACGACATGCATCGTTTGAACAAGGGGCATTTGAATGGAGAGCGAACAGAGCTGAGCAGTGAAGTTTAACGATAGAGATCGCCTCTGAGGGCCTACAGGCAATTTCACAGTAATAACTGGATCTACCAGGCCTTATAAAAACACTAATGGCTTCCGTAGTTGTGTAAATCGTGCAAGCCTTTCATTAGTAGGCTTATTTTACTAGTACGTTTACTAGTAGGCCTAAGTTGGATTTAATTGCAACTCAATTGAAGGCGTTTAAAAGTCAGTTTAGCGAGCCCACGTAAGTCTCCCAAAATATGCTAACCTGCTGACACTGACCTCACCTACAAAGATATCCCCTCTGTGGATGCAACAATAGTTGTGGGATTGTAAAGTTGACTGTGGTAGACTGGTCTGTTTGTAGAGCAGCTCTAAGCAGCACATGGGAGTAAAGTCTAATTATTCTGGACTTCACTTTTTTTTCTGTTGATAACTTAGCCTTTTTCTGGATGGATCACAGCACTTGTTTTGAACACCATTCCTGCAGCATGGTGGGAAGGGTGGAAGACCCACAGTCTTCCAAGTTCCTTCTTTTCTGTGTTGATGACACACCTGTATGTGTGCTGTGACAGCTAACCACCAACTGCAGTGATCATGTCTTCAGCGTTAAATAGGACTCACCAGAGATAATTAGGATTTCCCCCCCCCCAGAGTTAAAGTATACACACTGAAAATGAAGACCAAGAATCGGTCAAGTTTTACAGATTCTGCAGTTTGTATTGAAAACAAAGCAGAAGTTTCTTCAAGCCATGGCATGGTTGACAAATAATTTTTTTTAGTTTTTTGTTTTCAAGAATCATAGATGTTTTTGTTTAGTGCATCAGTATTTTTAAAGTTATTATTTTCCTCTATCTTTTAAAATTAGACATTATATATGAACATTGTGATACTAAATGTTACAAGCTGTTGAGTTTTAGTTGCCTGACTAGGGCTGCACAATTAATCGCAATTTTAACGAAATCGCAATATGAACTAGTGCAATATCCAAATTGCAGGGGGGCCGCAATATTTGTTAAAGACAAAATATGTGTCAAACAATTGTACAATAAAGTATTGTGGTGCTGCAGAGACATCCCGGCCTACAAATCGTATCCTACAGACTAAAGAAAAAAATCTTTTTTTGGTACAGATCCTTGCGGAAAAAAAATCACACTTTTTCAATGAAAATGATAATAACTATACAAAAATTATCATTCCCTCCAATATCGTGATTCATATCGCAATGTCAGTCAAAATAATCGCAATTAGATATTTTCCTAATATCGTGCAGCCCTATGCCTGACCATGCAGAAAAAGTCTGAGCGCATATAAGGCTGACTTCTGTAACAACCTGAGATTCCCCTGTTCTGAGTGAATTAGTGTGTCTACATTGCTCTGCTGCTCCCTCTCAAATGAAAAGAAGAGGGCAATTGCTAGTGTTATGCCAAAAAGAGCACTTGCTATTCTTAAAACTACTTCTATAGTGTGATATAGTGTAGAGTTGAGCCCATAGTTTAATAAGAAAATATGACCACTAAACAGTTCACAACAGTACATGTTCTCTTTACTTTTCCTGTCATACTCGCTACTAACATACTGGCATAACCCTGAAATGGCCCTAATCATGACATCACCCAAGAGGGTTAGTTGCACTTGGAGAGATGATGTTTGGAGATTACATCAAACAAGTTTGCGATGTCCTAACCCAAACCTAAACTTTGACACCAAGTTTGCACACCACCAATATTCTTACACAGAAGAAAGAGAACTGATATATTAGGTCATATTAGGGAGACAGTTCTTGGTGTGAGCTCTCAAGCATTTGGACTGGTAATACTGTGTGCATTTTCTTTTCTTTTTTTCAGAGTGCACTTGACAGATTGAGTGCACTTAGCTTTACTAATGGAGCACCTCCAGGGAGCGTGGAAGACCCTGAGCAACGGTTTCGGAATGAAGGACTCTGCGTTCGAGGGCCCGTGCCTTTCCCCGACGTTGGTCCAGGGCTTTCCTTGTCAGCGTCGCTCCTCAGACGACAGCAAGATGCCCGACTCTAAGACGAGCAGCACTATCCGTGTCTACCTCCCAAACCAGCAGCGCACTGTGGTGAGTGGATTTTTTTCCTGCATGTAGAAGATGGCATACTGATTTCCAGACTTCCAATAAGGCCGCAAAAATACTGCAGTTGAACACATAGTACCTAGAGGAATATGGAGCTGCTTACATCCTGGCAGGCAAGAGAGGAATGAATACTTTTTTGTCCCTCAGGTAAACGTGCGACCAGGAATGACCCTGCACAGTTGCCTGATTAAAGCATTAAAGGTGCGAGGTCTGCAGCCTCAGTGCTGCGCTGTTTTTAGGCTGCATCCAGGACAGAGGAGGTGAGCTCGGGACTACCGTGGGTTTGTAAGATCAGAAATTGTACAAATCACATTCCTACCCACTGTGGTTATTTTTGATTGCTTGATACCCCTTCATGCAAAGCCTTTTGTCCTTTTTTTTTTTATTTTTGCACTAGTAAAAAATTACGCATGGATTGGAACACTGACTGCACCTCCCTGATTGGAGAAGAGCTACTGGTGGAGGTTTTAGATCATGTTCCCTTGACGACGCATAATTTTGTGAGTACCTAAAGCTTTTACGATATCCTCACACTCATGTCACTGCAAAGTGTTACTGCTAAAGAAATAAAAAAAAACAACAACAACATTTCTGTCATTTTCAGGTTCGGAAAACATATCTGAAACTAGCGTTCTGTGACATTTGCCAGAAGTTTCTTTTGAATGGTTTCCGTTGCCAAACGTGCGGCTACAAATTCCATGAGCATTGTAGCACTAAAGTGCCCACGATGTGTGTGGACTGGAGCAATATCAGACAACTCCTGTAAGTGTCTTCACCTTGAAATGAGAGTATAATGTAAAAAAGGCCATCAGTAACTTGTCATTACATTCTGTAACAATACTTTTTGAACATTACATCACGAATAATTCATTATAGAAATATAACTGACAGATATGCTTGCCATATAGAATATAGATACATTATATAGAATATGTATATAATTTAATTCAATCTGAGGTTGGATTCATAGTGCATCAGAAATTGTGTTGCTGAGATGAAATAGGGAAAGCTGGTTCTGCTGATACCACAGGTCTCCTGATTAGGTCTTAGCCCATATATGGATTTGCATACTCACACTGAGAATAGAAGCTTATTAGTGTTTATTTTGCATGCAGGCTATAGCACAGACCGTAAGCATTGAAAGATCCATATCGTCAGTGAAGAGATGAGCCCTTTCACCTGACGACCACTGTAGTCTGTAGCAGTCAGCTGTTATTTGATTAAGCGCTCCCACATTCCCACACACTGTATGCTACGAGAGATTTACTCTCTATCACTCTTCATCTTCAGGTTGTGTCCAACACCTGGTGAGAGTGGTGCCCCGTCACTCCCCCCACTGACGTCCCGGCGAATGAGAGAATCCTTATCACGGTTTCCAAGGTAAGGCAAAGTTTTTAATGTTTGACCAATCCATAACCCATCCTCTCAGTGTTTTTAGTATTATAGGCTACATACTATTCGTACCTACAGTAGTTATTGCCCTCAAGATTACATTCTACCCATTCTCAGGTGCAAATGATACATGCACAAATGAGACATTTTGGAAAACTGAGCATACGCATGCACACACAGGATACAAACTATATGAAAATGCTTTTTCTGAATTGAGCCCTCCTCTTTTTCCTCCAGAGGAAAGAAGGACTTTACTTGTCTTTTAGTCGGGCCCTGTAGAGTTTTCTTGTAAACAAACAAAAGTTATGTTTACATTCAGTGTTAGTCACCCAGACTCATTGTGTGTGTATTCTTGAGCTCTAACAAATGTGTCCAATCCTCGTAAAACATTTGCAAAGCCGTTTTTTTTAAGTATTTCAAATCCAGCATTGTTTACATCCATGTTTACTTGCTAACAGTTTCCTCTTCCCTGTCTTTACGGGTGCATTGCCCCATATCTTGGCATGTCACGTGCGTTCGTCTGCGTGCGTGTGCACGAGATAAACAAAACCGGGACCCTCTCATACAAAAACAGCTTCATATCTACAAGAGGTTAAAAACATGTGGGGTGCTGTGTGAACTGCAAACTGCTGGCAACACAAATGCTTTAGTTGCTACAGAGTACTGACTAATAAAAATGAGGTATTGGATGAGTGTACTGTTAATAGATGTGGAGATACATTGGCAGGTTTAGGAAGCCATGATGACCTTTTGTCATTTTCTGTTATGTGTCATGCTTGACTGCGAAACAGCCATAGTTCTAATGTGGCAAGAACCTTAATCTTACTTGAATGGAATCCTATTTTTAATAACGTCCTCAGCTTTATGGGGGCTTACCAGTCCAAGTGCTGATGTAATGAGATGCGTGAAAAGAGCCTGTTGTTTCAGGAGCACTTAAGATGGTTAAAAAGCACTCTGAGCTGCCAAATTAGCGCTCACAAAGTATCAAGTTGTTCCATGCAGAGGATCTAAAATACTCTTTTGAAACATAGTCATGTATTGCCAGAAGGGGGATTGTTCTCAAGGAGTGCACTCCATGGTCATAAGTGTTATTTAATATGATCTCTGTTTATATACGTCACTCAGCTTCCACTGTCCCCAGCTTAACCAGCAGCTACAGTACAGCACAGTTTAATAATCCAGTAACAGGGCTGTTTTGGGATATGTGAACTGGATTCGATTTTGGGCTTGTAAAATGAACTTCTCAAGTCAGACTTACATTTGGATTCTTTGCAGATTAACATTTTTGGCTGGTGAGCTTTGTACTCTTCAGCTGAGCCAATACTGATCTTGGCAAACATCAAGGGAAAAATACCTCTACAGTGTGAAGTTAGCCGAAAATGGTATAAAGGCAAGGCCACAATAAAATGAACCAAGAACTACTTCCTCACAGTGCTATCTTTGCAGCACCTCCCCCCAATATGGTATGCCTCTTATTGATTTTGCATGTGTGGTAGCAGTTTGTTGATGGCACAATATAAACAGATGAATCTTGAAATGGGAAAGGGAGAGAAAATGACAGAAATGAAACCAGAAAGCCCCTGCATCAACCACCACCACACCCAAGGCAGTCCAATTTTTAAAGAAGTCACAGCATTCAGTGTTAGCTTTGTGTGTGTGTGTGTGTGTGTGTGTGTGTGTGTGTGTGTGTGTGTGTGTGTGTGTGTGTGTGTGTGTGTGTGTGTGTGTGTGTGTGTGTGTGTGTGTGTGTGTGTGTGTGTGTGTGTGTGTGTGTGTGTGTGTGTGTGTGTCATTTTGAAGCAGTGACACAAGATGTAGACAAACTATAGCTGCTCTGTCGTAATATTCCATCCCTGTTCACCTTCACAGCTCAGCCCACCGATATTCCACCCCCCATGCCTTCAACTACACCACGCCTTACACACCCACAGGCGGCTGGCTCTCCCAGAGACAGCGCTCCACTTCCACGCCCAACGTCCACATGGTTAGCACTACCATGCCTGTAGACAGCAGCATGATTGAGGTAACTACACACCAAACTCCTTGGGTACTCCTGTAGGTTCAAGCCACTCCTAAAATATCTCCTACGTACGTCTCTAGGCATTCAAACTATCTTCGCCCTGCTTCTTTCTACCTCTTATCTACCTCTGTGTTATGTTATCCAATCCACCTGGACGGGGTTGAGCCTGTTTTGTGTAATTCCCCTGATGGCATCTTATTTGAGCGATTTTAAAATGTGCGACACTTGACTTCCCCCCTGTTTAGTTCTAGTTTCTGCTTTTTCACTGTCCATTTTTCTTGCATAATCAGCTCACTCGTTTGACTTGCTTTGTAGAATATATTCTCTATATTCTGTCCAGGCAGTAACCTGGGCATCACTCTTTGCATCATTCCTTCCTTACTTTCCTTTACTGTGTCCCTTTTCCTCCTGTCCTCACTGGCCTGTTGTATTGTGTACCCTGCTGGGGAGTAGCTAGACTGCCTGAATACCTCCCCCAGCTCCTGGTGCCATAGATTCTGGCTGAAGAGGAAAGTAGGTATTGTGCACTTCTCCCAGTCTTTTGTTGAGGCCTCATCTGAGAGTCCAGAAAAGGTTAGAAAGCGGAGCGTCTGTGTGCGGTCTGAATGGCATGCATTGCAAACAGGCTATCTGCATTCACATCTTAGTACTGAAGTCAAACCACGAGTGACTGCACAGCATGTGTTTTACTGTTTGAACACGCTGACAGAAGTTTTATTTTTTTGTCTCTCTAGGATGCAATGCGTGATCACGACTCGGGTAAGTACTTGCTCTGCATTTCGTAATGTTGTGTACTTTTGTGCTGCATTACACACTTCCTCCCTTCACCCTCCCCACTAACCTATCCCCTTTATTAATTGTGCATTCATTTAAAACCTAGAGGTGTTCAAATTCAAACCTGTACTTGTCTATTGATTATCTAGCCATCCGCTTCTACCTCCAAAATGGAAATTTTCTCATTGGACATTGAGGTCTACCTATCCTATTCAACAGACATTAAAAATAGCTAAGCAGTAGAGGTGGTAATACAACACTAATCTTTATGTGATAGGCCACTTCATGTTCATGTATCATAGCTTCATTTTTTGAGGGTGAGCCTGATACAAGCGTGAAGCTGTGTCCCAAATTGTTAAATAGAGAAGAATAGATTAGAGAGAATTCTTATATTCCATTTAGTGACATCCTAAAAAATTAAGTTTTGCTATCGGACACTAGGGCTGGGTCGATATGCTTTTGTCCCGATTCGATTCTTCCACGATACATGGGTGCCGATTTGATTTGTATTGCGATTTATTTTTTATTTATTTATTGCAATTCTAGAAGTATTGCGATTCGAAAGTATTGAGTATTGCGATTTTCTTTTCCTTTCTCCTCCTTGATTCATGTACGTATGGTGAATTTTTTCACCATACGTACGTGAATCAATTTCTTTTTTTTTCTTTCTCTGACACGCTATATAATCCTTTACGTTACATTTCATTTAGCGCTTTTATCCAAAGTGACTTCCGGTAAGTGCATTCAACCATGACGGTACAAACTCAGAACAGCAAGAATCATATACTGTAGATGAAGTGCATTAGCTTCAAAGTACAGTAGCTTCAAATAAGCCAAACTACAAAGTGCCACATGTAAGTTCAACATATACATAGAGTTCCCTGGACTAAATGATTGATTTCCTTCCGTCCTGAATTGCTTCAATCTTCTCTCTGTATTCCTGAAGCGGGGAGTTCCCCCAGCCAGAGCCCTACAGGCTGGTCCCAGCCCCAGTCCAAAGCCCCTGCACCTGCTCAGCGAGAGAGGGTCCCGTCCTTCAACACTCAGGAGAAAAATAAAATTGTAAGTTCTATGTTTTGTCTTGTATGCAGAAGAGGAGGTAATGAATTAGGCAATTTTTTTCTAAAGATCAGCCATTTTACTTATTTTATGAAGTATTGTTATTCGCTACATTTCGGGAGTAATATTACTTTTACTTGAATAAAATAGTCTAGTACTCTTTACATCCCTGCTGGTATATTGTGTGTGTGTATATACTGGGTTTCCGCGGGGTCTTAAAAAAGTCTAAAATTTCAACATCTAAATTGTAGGCCTTAAAAAGTCTAAAATGAAAGTATTGTGTTCTAGGTCTTAAAATAATTTTAAAAGGTCTTCATTTTTCTTCGTCCATGTAATGCTACCTCTAATGATCATTGAAATGTTCCTGCAGCGCTTTAGAATGTGTTTTTTTTTTGTTTTTTTTTCCAAATATATCATTCTCTGTATTACGACTACAAATGAGACCGATATGCAATTTATTTACAATCTAGACACCAGTCCTATAATGCCAATCAGGAAATCTGGGATTTGTTTCAGACGTTTCCGTCTGGAATTTTTTTTTGTTGATGTTGTGATATAGGTCTTAAATTTCATTCATAATGGTCTTAAAAAGGTCTTGGAAAGTCTTAAATTTGACTTGGTGAAACCTGTAGTAACCCTGCTATAGAGTAAATACTTTCAGACCAGTTATGCAATCTACCCTACTTGTTGATTTCTGTTTATCCAGAGGCCTCGGGACAAGAGGGACTCCAGTTACTACTGGGAGATTGAGGCCAGTGAGGTCTATCTGAACTCCCGCATCGGTTCAGGCTCATTTGGAACTGTGTACAAAGGGAAATGGCATGGTAGGAATGCATTTCAGATGGGGCAGGGCACATTCAGGTGTAACCGCTAGCACTTTCACATTTTCATACTACACTTAACACTTTCAAATCAGTTACCTGACACATAAAATGGTTGAAAAGTGATCCGTGTGCATGCAGCATGGCTTTTCATATGAGCTCACAGTGGGTTTCTGTGGGTCAGTGGTAACTGAGCAGACTATTTGCGTTGTAGGTGATGTAGCAGTGAAGATTTTGAAGGTGACTGACCCCACACCAGAGCAGTTTCAGGCATTCAGAAATGAAGTGGCAGTCTTGAGGTAAGCAATGGCATCGATACATTGGGTGTTTTTGTTAAGCTGCGTTTTTCAGCTGTTTTTGAAAGTTGCAAATTGTTAAATTCTTGGTGAATCATCTTCAATGCAAACTTTGATTTTTATCTTCGTTTTGGTAATTTCCTCTTTTGCTCTTCCTCTGGTCACAGGAAAACACGACATGTCAACATCCTGTTGTTCATGGGCTACATGACGAAGGACAACCTGGCCATTGTGACCCAGTGGTGTGAAGGCAGCAGCCTCTACAAACACATTCACGTCCTGGAGACAAACTTCAAGATAATCCAGCTCATAGACATCGCCAGGCAGACAGCTCAGGGCATGGAGTAAGCCCTGACGATTGGAGCTTTACTGATAAACAAAATTAAAAGGAACCAAGATGTCATCTAATTTTTTTTTTTCTTCCTCATTTTTTTTAGCTATCTGCATGCAAAGAACATCATTCATCGTGACATGAAGTCCAACAGTATCCTTGTGTGTGTGTGTGTGTGTGTGTGTGTGTGTGTGTGTGTGTGTGTGTGTGTGTGTGTGTGTGTGTGTGTGTGTGTGTGTGTGTGTGTGTGTGTGTGTGTGTGTGTGTGTGTGTGTGTGTGTGTGTGTGTGTGTGTGTGTGTGTGTAATCCTCATACTGATCAGGATGTACGTTTACTCAGTGTGCTTTAGCTGTGCATCCTTGACAGCAGCGTAGACATCTTCTTGCATGAAGGGCTAACGGTGAAAATTGGAGACTTTGGTCTGGCAACGGTGAAGGCCAGATGGAGCGGCTCTCATCAGGTGGAGCAGCCCTCTGGATCCATTCTCTGGATGGTCAGTAACACAGCTTTGAGTTCACTTAAGCATATAAGAAGACTACATTGAAACACAAATGGATAAAATAAATGTAACAAAAATCTAAAAAGAAAATATCATCCCTTGTGTTTCATTTTAAAAATCTGTATGTCCACAAGGCTCCTGAGGTTATCCGGATGCAGGATAACAACCCCTACAGCTTCCAGTCTGATGTCTATTCCTATGGAATTGTTCTCTTTGAGCTAATGACGGGAGAGCTCCCATACTCCCTGATAGCAACTAGAGATCAGGTAAAGTCTCATAATTTCTACATGTCATACTGTATGTCAGGTGACAATAGTTTAGTGGTACAGATCTGCGTATAGGTGACATTAAGACTGCAAGTTGTTGCTACTTTATTAGATTTGGGTGTGTAAAACAGAGCTGTAGCCCACGGTCAGACAAGTGCCTAAGCTCTAGTCCTCGCCTGGGTCCCAGTGTCAGACTGTGAGGCCAGGGCCAGAAGGTGGTGGAAAGACACTGGGTCGCTGTCTGAAGGGGGCTGTGGAGCTGGCCTAAGGCCCACCATGGAACAGAGGCGGGCGTCCTGGAGCCACTGGCCTAATTTTAGACCCCGTAACACAACCCTGTTCGGGTGTGTGTGTGTGTGTGTGTGTGTTCGTGTTCGTCCTCCCACAGGCCACGAGACCTGGTTTGGATCGTGTCTGGTTCCTTGTTCAGTTCACTGTGTTTGTATTTAAAATGGGCTGAAGTACAAAGTGTGCCCATAAGTACTGTTCTGTTCCACTGCTGAACTGGAAAGCACATAGAGTACTCTTATCATCCATTCTATCTCTGCTGCATCATGCACTCATGCCTTCACAATAGCTGCAGTGTTTCAGAGGCTTGTCACCTTTGGCTCACTGACTGTACTTCTAAAATATCTCTGAGATGGACTGCCGATTTAGGACTGATCAGGTGTCCTTACTGTCGCACTGACTTGGATCAATAGTTCAACTCGGAAATATTTGCAAATGTGATCTATGCTCCGCACACTCCCTCAGTCTATCTGCTGCGTGTGACTCCCTCCTCTCAGATTATCTTCATGGTGGGAAGAGGCTATTTGTCTCCAGACCTCAGTAAGCTCTACAAGAACTGCCCTAAAGCCATGAAAAGGTTGGTGGCCGACTGCATCAAGAAGTCCAAGGACGAGAGGCCGCTCTTCCCGCAGGTGAAGTACAGTCTAATTGTAGACTTCAAGCTAAACAAAAAGTGTTTTTGTTTAATTAATCTTATTTCTTCTTCTGTCTTTTTATTTTTTTTTTTAGATCTTGTCCTCCATTGAGCTTCTCCAGCATGCCCTACCTAAGATAAACCGCAGTGCCTCAGAACCGTCCCTGCACAGAGCCTCTCACACTGAGGATATCAATGCCTGTACTCTGACCTCCACCAGACTGCCTGTTTTCTAGAGGCTCAGACAGCACCGCCCCTTACACTCCCACCCCCCCACCTCCTCCTCCTTCTCTTTCGAAATATCCCAAACAGTCCAAATGCTCAGTACGCCCAAAATTGTCCACATACAGATGCAAATGTAGACCTAACGGTGTACTGCAATCATACATAAACCCATGCTAATCAATAGAATATATAAGGAGAGGAGACAGGGAAGTACATCTAAGATTTACTACGGAAGGGAGTGAGTGATGATGGATTGCAGTGAGATGTACACATGAAGAGGCTGTCATAAGATGCATCAAGTTGGTGCCTTGCTTATCACTGCACGTATTAGGAAGTATGCAGAGGCAATGCATTTGGTAAAGTTTGTAAATACATGCACGCACACCTACCTAAGACAACGATAAATGGACACTGAAGGAAGCTCAAGAGAAAGACAGATGTGTCTCTCTTGATTTGGGTTCTGTGATGTGAAGCACACCCTTCTATCTGGCAGCCCTGGTTTCTGATGAAGAGGACCTTTCAAGCTTACATGCCTTAAGAGGAAACAAAGCCTGGACTAAGATCCTGCACAATTCACCTCCTCTTGTTATCACAAACAAAGCCGTTGGATGTAGTCCATTTAGTTGCACAGTAGTAGTTAATTTTGCATTGTCATAAATGATAATTGCATAGATATGGGAAATTGTTGTCTTTTTTTTTTTTTTGTTCTTTTAATTGTTTATATTTTGGGGTCATTTTGGAGGACTTAAAGCGTGTCAGACAGCGAGCATGAGTGATGACGTAAAATTTCAATTTGCACATTTTAGCAAAAGCAATGGTCATGTTTCAACAGTCTACACATTTGCTTAAAAGCTCTGAGTAAACATACATTCTTATCAGTCCTCACCACGGGTAGGCTATCATGAGCTGGACATTTGGCGGTTGTCTTAAATGTTTAAAATGATTTGGAAACTAATTTGTATTTTTTTGTCTTTTGATGTCTCTTTCAGGAGGTTAAACATTTTTGTGTACGTGGTGAGAAAGTTGTCTATTCAATATTTTAATAAAATTAAGTTAAATTACTTTGCCAAAGATGTGCTCCTTATATATATTTTTTTACTTCATATCATGGAAAAACATTGAATAGTCAACATACTGTATGTTGCATTGGTAATGTTTGACTATTTGAGCTTCATTTTAAGTGCAGGTATGGAAGCAGGTGAGGTGGGCAGTTGACATCCGATTATACTGTCTCTCTTCTTGTTCGTTAACAGTAAAATCCCACACATGTGCAAGACTTTGTGGCAGGGTGAAATGTTTGCTGTAGCAGTGGCAACGTGGTGTAACCCCACATGGGATCCAGTCCAGACACGCCACCAAGGGATTCCACCATTGGCTGATGCTACAGTGCAGTGCGTAGCCACTGGCAAGTTAAGTGGAACAACAATCATTCAGTAAGGCAGGGACATGTCGTGGTAAAAAAGGACAGTTATATTTTGTTTTAGTGTAAACATCCAACGTGTAGGTCCTGCTGGGCAGAACTACTTGACTTAGTCCAGTGCCAAGTGCAAATGTATAGTAAATATGGGAATATTTGCTGTGATCCAAATATGGAACAAAGTGTTTATTTTGAATTTGAATTGAAGCTCAGGGCAAAAAACATGATAGAAGCTTTCTAAATTATATCTTATTTGATCACAGCGTAAAATAGACTTCACGTCATCAAAAGTGGAGCAACGCAATAAGAGCAAAGCCATCGGCTGACCTCTAGGCGTCTATTTTTACAACAGTTTTACTATATGTGTTTATCTGTTCTATTTCTGCATTCTAAGAAGCCACGCAGGCTGGCCAAAATGAAACCCACCGAGCCCAAACGTCCTACACCCCTAGCCTACAATAGTTCCATCTAGTGGATGTTCCTCCATGATGCGTGTTAGCCTTCTTCATATAAGTCCTTATAAACAGTGGTGGAACCAGTACAGTACCACTACAGTAATGTATATCAATGTAATGTAATCAAGTAGAACTTTATTTGTAACCAAAGGGGCAACTGATTGTACCCCATTACAAGTAAAAGTCCTGCCTATTTATGTAAACTACAGAGGTATTGTCAGCAAAAGCTGTTAGAACTACTTTATATACTTTTAATAGGACCACAAGATGAGATGATTAATGGGGTTGGAAGTAGCATGCATTACATAGAAACCATCTGAGAAGGGCAACAATTATCTTTTGTAAAGGGGTAAAAATCCCAAAAGTTTGAGAACACCTTGTTTAATATTTAACAATGTATTTTATTTATAAGCTTATTTACATTTTTTATGTAAAATTTTAATTTTAAAAGTAGTAAGTAACCATAGCTGTCAAATAAATGTAGTGGAGTAAAAAGTACAAAATTTGTCTCTGAAATGTAGTAGAGTATAATTAAAACGTAACACTTAACCTACCTCAAAACTTTACTGAAGTACAGTATTTAAGTAAATGCACTTAGTTACTTTCCACCACTAAAAATTATGAATCTAAAAGTTATTTCATTTTCTGGATAAGTGTATGAGTGAATTGCTCATCACAGGCAGAAAGAACTCTGCTCTCCGCTGTTTCTCTCACTCCACTGGAGCGTAAAAAACAAATCCATTCAAGCAATGCAGAGTCAAAGGAAAGAGAGAAAGACAATGTCCATATACATGCGATTTGACAGAGATGACCCCCAAACATGGTGCGCCAATCTATAACAGGAACCCTGTGAGCATTTTAATAGTGTCTACCAAGACGGCTACTAGCCTTTCTCTGTTACCACCTTTCAACTCTATCTGGCAATAAAAACCCATCAATTTGATATTCATATGGGTGTTGTTCCCTAATGGGCCTACAATAGAAGGCTACATATGTATATGTGATGCTGTAACTGCAACCTACACCTCTGTGATGTGTTGTGATTGTCATTTAAATGGTTCCATCAATTCTGTGACATAGGGAAGGCACACTCATGCAGCTCAACTGGCTAATTATGTAACCATAATAACACAGATACTGTATGTAGGCCTCTTGTGCCTCATCTCCACCACCAGATGGCAACAAGAAGCTCTGTATGTCTACTGGGTTATCCACAGTATTTCACTATTAAAGCAGCAATGTTGATGGTGTATATTTGTTTGGTGTTGTTTGATTTTAAACCAGTAAAAGCAGTGAGTACTAAAAAGGAACTATGTTATGTCATGTTACGTTATGTTACAAATGATAATCAGGTGATATTCAATGATCCCTGTGTTTATCACTCAGCACTTTTTCATTCTCCTTCATTGTGGGATGGAAGCGCTACTCTTTGTCTGTGTTCTTCAGCAGATGGTCAGTGCAGTGTGCACCCGCAAGGCACAAGTTGTTCATGTTGTGCAGCAGCTTGGCAGGCAGCTGGGAGGAGTCTAGACGGAAGCTCCTCAGCTGGAGCTTCAGGGCCCTTCAGAGTTCTTCTGTGTATTTTACTACCACCAGACCCAGGTCAGTGTGCTTGGTATGAGAGGGAAAAAACATCAGCACTATCTGGAAGCCTCACAAATACATAATGGTGAACATATTTGATCTGTGGGAGATGTTTGCTGATTTGTTAAAGCAAACAACATGAATTTGCTGTTCTAAGACAAATAACAGATGTGATAGTCTGCTATGTCATCTAGCTCCAGTATCTCAGACTTCTCAGCAAACATATGCTCCCATCAGGGCTTCTGCAGCCATTGCAATTACAAATGCGTCATCTGTAGGCAGAAGATGTACCAGTGCTGGTGGCTGGTGACCAGTCTCTCCTGTCATGAATAACAAGAGGATGCACACCAAGGCATCATATCAGTGAAAAGAGCAAACTAGAAATGTTGAGGTTATCAGAAGAATTTCGAACATATTCTTATGGTTATGAAGAGTTTGACACGAAGGAAAGTTTCTTTGTGAAAACTGAGTTCAAGACGTGTGTCTTAAAACATGTCTGGAGGGGATCTCTTGAAGGTTTCAGAATGTCTTCACATAGAATGAAAATACTGCCCTTGATAACATCAATAATAACCTCACTAGTACAGATCATACTGCATGTGTTGCATATCAACAAATGTTGGTGCAAAAACACTGAAACAGTGTTAAAAGACCATGTATGATAACTTGATAATATATGCATATGCTGTGGGTTCCTTGTGCTCTCTAAGTGAAGGTAGCTCAGGTGTAGAAGGAAGCGTTTAGTTGAAATGACGCTGTCACCAGTTGGCTGATACAATATACCTAGGCAATCATGATGGAGTCTCTAAGCACTCATCTGATTTTTCTGTGATATTGTTCAATGTGGTAGAAGTGTTATCAAGAGAATGATAAACCTGAATGATTAATAAACGTTGGTGAATAATGACTGTCTTGATGTCTATTCTGTGTCAGGAATTACAACATGTAATATACAATGTTTCTGTCACACATTCAATATTTGAAAGAAAAGTTAATCACATTTTATTTCCTGCACTTTATGAGACAGAACACTTTTTTTTGTTTGCTGCTTCATCTCACTTCATAAATTGGACTTTAAATCCCAAGAGTGACTGTTCACATTCACATCTCAACTGAAATAAACCCGTCATCTAAGCCCAGTTAATCATCACCATGGGTCTAAGTTAAAGTTATTAGAAATAGATTAAAAATTAACCACTACAACCACTATTAAGTACACAGTATTTACTAATGATAATCACTATAACCACATTTTAGGGTTACATGTTCAGAAGGTGAGTACCAGACAGCATACAACTAAAGAAATACATTTCCAGTGAAGCAGTCACAAAACTCATTATTCTTGGAGTGGGTATACATCTGATTTGTAAAGACATTCACCTTACAGCATGGTTCATATCATGTCATTGACAAAATACCTAATATATACTAGAACCTAATACTATACCTAATATGTACTATAACGTCAGTATTTCCTGTATAGCTAAGCAAACTCGCAGGTGAGCAGTTGTGGAGTCATCTAGGTTGAAAATAAAGCTTCTTTAGTCAGAGAACAGACTTCCAGAGGACTTCCTCAAAGTGCAGATGGTCTCAGCGTTCACTGTATCTTCACTGGCAGTGTGGATTTGCTGGAAGACAAGAGAATCGTGACTTTGTATGAGAGGTCAACTATGGAGCATGCCTTTCTGAAAGAAATCCTTGGGGTTCCACTGGGCCCTCTAATTTCAGCACAAAACATATTATTGATATTCAGGCATCTTACCAAAAAAGACCAAATAATGAGTGAATGTTTCAAATGAGATGTTAGTATGTCCATATGTCTTGCATGTTCTCATGGATTTATTTGTTAACTAATCTGACACAAATACAGTAATCCCGCATTGTTAACGTGTGAGACAGACACCACAAAATAAAGGCACAAACAAAGCGGAGGGAATGCATTATCACAATACAGATATCGCTTCATGCATTGTAAGCAATAGGGTGTGTGCAGTGGTGTATATGAACTGTTGGAGTGGTATGGCCTCCTCACTTCATTGCATGTTTGATAAAACCCGTAACATTGTTGAGCATAATGGTTTTCTTAAGAAATATTTTTACTCATAACATCACACATATGAGGACACACACCAAACATATATTGCAAAGGAAGCTTTATTGCCAGTGACAGAGAGGAAATATCCAGAAAGGACGTTTTTTCCACAATATATTGTATTCTGAACTTGATTTTAAACAGTCCAACACCGGTTTTGAAAGTACATATATTTAGCAAGTTACTATGGCCCTTAATAGTTACAGTCCTGCAGGTCTGAATATACAAGTTTCACCTCAACACAATGGGCAAATAAACACGTCCAGTTATAATTGATCAAATATTCAATCACGATCACTGAACCAAGGTCTACCATGCAGCTGGGGTACCTCTGCATGTTCCTCCCTTAAAAATCAATGCCATGGCATATTTCCTATTAAACAGAACATCACACCCATAAAGCCTCAGGCATGGCTTTTACAAGGATACGCTCACAGATACAATGGCACTTTATACAACTTGGAAAAGAATTGCACACAGAGCTTGCTGAACATATTTTATAGTAGTAACATACTTTTTTTACTTTTGGAAAACGGTACAGATTTCTTTTTACAGTTGATTTGGTTGCTTTTTAGCTGTTTCACCATTTAGGGTATTAGATATATGAAATGGCCTCCACAAAAGCCACTGGACAACAACCAAGTGATTTGTGTAAAAATGTTTTAAAACAATTCAGTGTGTGGATGACTATACTTAAGATCTGATTTCAAAATAAATACATTAAATTATTGAGTAAAAAACTAAGATCTATATTGCACTTTCCATCAACTCACAGGACAAGTATTGAATCTTTGAATGGCAGTAACACGAGCACACTAAAACCTCAGAGCTCTTGCATTGTTGTCATGGCAACACCACCATGATAGCCAATATCCAGTGTGAGGGTCATAGGGGAGGGCATTATATCTGTCATTACATGGCAGATCATACATTATACACCTTTTTATTATCAGCTGTAATGTCTGCCTCCACACAACCAAACGCAAAAAGACAACAATTTGAATACAGCATCAGCTCACACCGGCGTGTGAATTACAACAGCATATTTGAGAACATAAATATTGTCTCAGAACATTGTTCTCTGGTGAAATTATACACTCCATGTGACATACTGCAGTCTTAACAGTCCCCTTACTGATATTTACATTGTGGGTTACTGGAGTGCAAAGACTGATTAAAAAGTAAATCATTTATTCTTTGGTTCAAAATGATATAAATATATTTAAGTTGTGTGTGCAGACACAACTTACATGATAAAATCTTTAATAATTTTTTTTTATATTTATTATGTGTCCATCTATTAATATTCTTAAATCCCTTTACTTCTCCATGGTGACATTGTGACAATATAGATGAAAAAATTAACTCTAAGAAAGGCCACATACTGTATGTCTCTATTGTACGTGTATGCACACTGTGTTAATGAATGTTTGGTAATTAATACATGTATCCTGTAGAACTTCTATAATATGCATTTCTACAGTATATGACACATTCACAATGCATGAATCATAGGAACACAGCTTGGGGAACACAGCTTGGGGAACACAGCTTGGGGAACACAGCGATGTTACATGAACATCTCACTTGATCAGACATTATTAACTGACTGCGCCGTACTTTGTATCAATCATGCAAAACAAAAATAAATATCTATTAGTATACGTATGAAAAATAATCACCACTACATCCATACACACACTCACATACTGTATACATATTGAACTTTACACAAACTTCAAACTGCACCATAGTCATCAGTTTGAACGATATTTAAAGGTGCACACCAAAATAGAAAACAGAAAAGGGGGTAGGGGTAGGGGGGCAAACAAATGATATATAGCCCGGGTTAAACGGATAGCACAGAGCAGCACTGAACTCAGTGTAGGCACAATCTGCTTTTTACATCATCAACAACAGCCCCAAAGAAAACACCACAGCTACTGAAACATAGGTGACCTATACAAGCACACAAATCAACAGGTCAACAAGTAGACAGTACATTTTGACACTGCATAGAGTTAAAAACACAGTCCAGACCAGCACTCAGCTGTACCGAGCTCACGTCACCCAGATCTGATTCTAGCTATTAGCATCCACACACACACACGTCTGTGCTTGTGTTCGGCTAAGTTTCGTCGTTGTTATCTAGACTTCCCCCACTTTTCTCCTTGGTGACTCAGTTGGCCTGGACTGGTTTTGGACCCACTGCAACGCCATTACAGTCGAGAATGTACTGCAGACAACCTTGAGGCGGGTTCCCAGCACCGTTCTTAGTGGGTTCACCAACAATCTCTCCCTTCTGGCCAGCTCCCTGAAAAGACAAATGAATAACTTACTCATCCAGCGACAACTGTGATGGTTTTCTTGTAATGAGATCATTTGATTGACAATGAAACTAAACTAACAGATGGCGCCGGACGTGGACGGCTGCCGTGTCTCGGGCTCCTCCACAACTTTGCTCTTTTTCTTGTTTAATTTTGTTCTATCTATTTCTCATTTAGTTTTTTTTTTACCTGTGATTTTCTATTAGCATTGTTAGAGGGAGCCTGAGATCTAATGACTTCTTCTATCCATCTTCTGAAATTGTTGTGTATCTGATAATAAAAAAACAAGCCGTTTCTAAAACCCTGTGCCTGGGTGTTACTATACCTGGGATGGCTGTATGGTAGTGGGTCTCTGGGGAGCATTAGCTTCCTTCTCTGCTGACTGGTTCATTGCTGCCAACACCATGTCAGCGATGAGCTGCCTGTCCTCGGCCTGGTGCTCCCCGACCAGGGGCATGGAGGAGCCCACCACCTATGTCAAATGGAGGATGGTTATAGCAGAGAGAGAAAAAGGATGTCGACACAAATGTCACATTATTTTGGCTGATGTACTGAAATACTCGACCCAGAGGAACAATTTGTCAGTATGTACCAGAAATATCATTGTAAGCCCTTATCCTCGACTCCTACCTCTGTGATAAAATCTCTGCCATCTTTCCCATGGATAGCTTTGACTGCGCAAATATCCAGGCCCCCGAAAATCTCTGAGCTGGTGTCAACCCATAGCTTGTACCTAAACAAAACAATCAAGGCATGACTCGAAACCAATGGCAGCATAATGAGACACCACGGTCTGATTATCACAACTGATTAACTACAAATAAAATAACACACCGGTAGCTGCTTGCTAAGAAATCACATGTAGCAGAGCTAATTAACCTTTTCTCAAACTGAGATAATTTTCTACATCACAATGAAACATTTGTTTGTTTTATTGGAGCGTAGGATTCTTGTTTAGCACTCACCTATCAGTCATGGCCACCTGTTCGAGCATAGCTGAGCCAGTATTAGTCTTCCAGTTACCAGATATAGACGTTCTCCTGAAGTGTGTGAAGCCCACAGATTACAACCGATTATTTGTTTCTCATTCACTTGTAAAGTTGAGGTAACAAACGTGTAATTATACTTACATGTAGGCTTTGTAGTCAGTGCCAATCTTCTGGATTCTTATGTCGTACTTGGAGTCAATGAGAGGTTCTGTGGTGGTGTACGTCTGGGTGAGAGCCACAACACTGGCTATGTCCTGGAACTTACTGTGATTGTCCACCTTCACCTGTACACAAAAACAGACACATGAGACAGAACCCAGCAAAATACCCAGGATTTAAAAAGGCATCTGGCACCTTATTGACTCTTGCAGACAACAACATAATAGTAGACAAATAGACAAATAGCTAAACAAAATAATGCATTCTTTTATATTAGAAATCTCTATACCTTTCCAATACCGGAGTGGGCATGTCCAATCTTCACAACGACAGGGAATGATGGCATGCTTACCTAAAGTAAGAAAGTGATTGCCTTATATCATAACCAACCCATGTTTTGTTTCATGTCAAACACAATTTCTGAAATGATCTTTGGATGCAGTAAAAAGTTGGTTCTCACCATCTCCTTGTAGTTTGGGTAAAAGGTCTGCTCAATCAGAGGGAACTTCTCCGAACCAAGCTTCCTGTGGGTGTTGATAAGTTGGGCAAACTGGACACACAAAAAGGTAAATAAATCAGATATAAGTTTTTTTAAATCATGTCACAGAGCAAATTACAGTTATCTAATAGATAGGATGCAATGCAGATAGATAATAGCTCATTATTATTGTCCCTTTCCCTGCTGCATTGCTTTACAGTAAAGCTCTCTCTTCCTGCTAAGTGCCTACCGCCCATGGCTTGTCACACAGGTTGTAGATGGACTCGAGTGAGTTGATGCATTGGACACCTCCATACTGCAGACCAATGACCAGGTTGCGGAAATCTTCATTCTGGGTCATACTGAAGGCATGTTGACGAATGAGGACAAAGTCTGGCTTGAATGACCTAGAAAATAAAATTGTAGCAGAGATGTGACAAAAATCTGACCAGAACAATTACAAACTGTGATCAGGGTTGATCTGTCAGCACTGTAGGTGGATACACAACATCCCTATTGATTAAAACCATACTAATCTATGACTTGATAAATCTTCCCTCCTTTATCATTTTCTTGTGTGTGTGTGTGTGTGTGTCTCACCTCATAACCTTGGTACCATTTCTGAGAACTTGCATGTTAACGTTGCAAGTCCTGTTGGCATGAGCCACAACATTGATCTCATTGAATTCCGCCTAAGGAGTCGGTGACAAGAGAAGCATATGAGGACAGAGTACTTAAACTTCTCTTTACATAAGTACTTCAAATGGATAACACTGGCTTGGTGAAACGTACCTGCTCCACTTTGATGTCATAATCCCCATGTAGTTTCTTTCCCCGGAATAATTTTGCCCTGATTAAAATAGAAACACAAACAATGTTTTAACTTTTAATTTAATAACAGAATAAGGACTCCTAAATATGAATTATAGTTGAATACATCCCACTTTGTTATACAGCATAGAGTAGACAAATGTTCCCTTTCACACTTTTCAAACTACTGATGCACAGCCTCTCTAACACTTATTCCCTTCAATCTGGCAACAAGGATAGCGATAAAACATTGCAACACTTTTCTAGGCTGCATCATTTTAAAAGGCAAGCCTTCCACAGCATACACACAGACACAATTGAGCATTCCCTACTGCCTGGTTTCACTAGCAGTACCACATGGGGTGAATCAAGGATGATGCAGTGAGGTAACAGTCGTATTGTAGACACTGAATACACAATTTCTGAAAATGGCTGCACCTTTCATGACTTGTGATTCAGCACTTTTTGGCTTTTCTGACTTGAATAAAAATGACACCTGTGGGTCCTTTACTTCTTCTTTTCCCTGGATCGCTTGGTGAAGTGGAAATCATTTGCCATGGTATTTAAGATTAAAATGGATCAGTGTCTATATACTGACACCACACAGAGATGAAAGCCGCAATGATTGTTGTGTTAACAGTGTGTTTGATTTATTTGGCTTTTTCCTATTACTGATGTGCTGGGGCTGGGCCTGACAACAAATGCTTTGGCAGTAGATACTACCATGGGTGATACAGTACAGACTACAGTAAATCAATAGTAATGTAGTCCAAAAAAGAACCCCTCCCTTCCATTTCAGGTTTCATTCTGGTTTCTTTTCCACAGCTTAAAGCCCATACTTAAACTAACATATACTGCAGTGCAACACTGGTATATTGGTGTGATGCAGAACATTATGAAACCATCTTTATCCAAAATAGGATTTGTAGAATGTTCACCTTTCAGTATGGCTGTGTTGATATATTTAGGCGACATGCTGTGGAGTTCTCACTTCCTTTTCCTCTTAGTTTGTATCACCCTGCTTTCATGTACCCTGCACTCCCTGCCAAGTGAGGAGGTAAAGCTGAATAATTCATTCCCAATCTAATTGGGGGCATGGGGATCTATTTGACTACGGAGGAAAACAAGCATTAAAACATGATTCACTGCTCCTATATCAGGGGAAATGAAAAGCATAATCTGCACTGTGATGAATGTGCTTTGCCAATACATACTGTACACTGAGACAGTGTTTCCCAAACACGACTCCTCCAAACAAACACCGAGATGAGACATTTTTTAAATCTTTATCAGGTTGGGGAACGCTATTTGGTGGACCATAGTGTTAAGTTGATTTTATGATATCACTCTGCAGAGCCCAGCCCAGCTCGGTATACTGAGCATGGAAACCTCCCGCTCAAAGAGGACACCACGTTTAACATGATCTTTCAGCACTTGCATTAATATGTATAAGTATTTGACAGTCCCCTCACAGTCACCAGCTCCTCTGGTTAACGCCAAGGCCATTTCTGTTCTCCTTGTGTTAGCTTTTAATCCAAAAACAAAGGACATAATTGTTATTTATTAGGAATACTTCTGCCATTGCCATTGACTAACATACTGGCCTTAAAACTGGAGATAGTCTCCGGGCTGCTTTCTGCTCACTGAGATGTTTTCTTGGATCATTTCTTTGTAAGAATCAATATGGGTACTCTTGATTTGAATTATAAACAATGAAAAATACAGCGAGTTCATTAATGGTTGCACGTTGTCAAATTGCCAAATTACATATTGCTGCAAAATAATTTTTCATTCAGATGATTCACCCGAGAGCTTGGTAAGCGGGAGTCCGTGCATTGTAATGTCTCATCATTTAGCCTGCTTAACATTCACTCTCATATGTTGGTAATGTTTGAATAAGGTTAAGCTCAGTCTAAAACATTCCAGTTTAATACAGTCCCCTACGTATTTTTGTACTTTTTAACACAAAGTGACTAAATAAAAGGAATCTAAGCCTCTCTACTTTAAATTGAGCGACATTATGGGGAGAATAAGGAAGCAGTACATGTCGGCCATTAGTCTGATAAGTAAGACAGTGGAACATCTGCTTCTCCTGTCATAAGAGCAATTTATAGCACAGTATTCCTGGCATCACACAGACCTCTCTGGGTGACTGGCAGCGTCATCTAACAAGTAAAAATGCTGGCTGAATGAAGGAAGGCTTCTGTGTCTATATGTGCTGTGACCCTGGCGATCACTGTGATTTTTTCAGCACACATTTTATCCTACAGTTAATTATTCTGCTCAACACCACCTGTTACACAACAAATTCCTTATTCAAATACTTATCCATATTAATGCACTAATGTGTTTCTGGCTGATTTTAAAATTGCAGGACCTTTTGCATTTACAGGCCTCTGTGAAATGTTATGTTTTTACTAATTGCCAAGCTCTCAGTAACTGCCTATGGTACGAATGAGATGTGTAATAAAAAAACATCCCAGACACTAAAATAATCCTCATTTGTTGCTGGAAAGGTGTCCATTTGCAAACACTTTGTATACATTTTATATAAACATTATTTTTAGGTCATTTTACCTAATCTAAGTAATGTTTTTTCTCTACAACACCTGGAATACACAAATTCTATCTTTTACAAATAATGTCATGGTAACAAAGTACTTTGACAGTGTGGTATGTCACCGTGATGTTAGAAAAACAGTATTTGTACACACAAACACACACACACACACACACACACACACACACACACACACACACACACACACACACACACACACACACACACACACACACACACACACACACAAAATAAATGTTGATGGCTGAATCTTCTGCCAGATGCAATTTGTCTGAAGGACTCTTTCATGATTTCATTCTGTATATCTTGGGGCCACCAGTACTCATCACTCTGGCTTTCATTTGCAGCGGCGGGCAGAAAAAAAGCCTTAAAACAGACGTCACACAATGAGATACAGCACATAAACAGGCCGTTAGGCTCAAGGTGTGCCAACATTACAGAGAATATTTGGTATTCAGCAAAACCTGCATGGAAATAAAGACACATTTCATCTTCCTATAGCTTGCCAACAGCTATTTTTTTTTATGGTTTTTGTCCTTCCACTGTCAGAGCTGAATACAAAGCATGTAGTGTTTCAATCACAATTTCAAAAAGTGTCTGTACATAAACACCTATAATCTACAGAACACTGCTATAGTGTCTTACAACCACTGGATGATGGGTTGCTTAAAAGCAACCAAAACAAACTAAATCTAATAAAAAAACATGTCCAACTCCCCACTCGGTGATATTGAGCAGCCATGAAAAATAGATGCAGCACTCAGACAGAGGAAGCTCTTGAATAGAGTATTTTAGCTGATTCTCCCAAGTGGATGTGTACTAGATATATGAAGCAAGAAACTGTTAGTAGCAATGCTGTTCTGTGGAGCTCATGAACACAAAAATAACATTATATTGAATAAGCTGCATAAGGCAAGAAAGAATTTCAGAGCAGGAAATCACTTAACGTTTTTATCAAATAGAGAGGCACTACTTCATATCAGATATTGTTAAATGCCGACAGTGAGAACGATGTGTAATGAAGCATTATCTCACAGCTCAACCTACTCAATATTCTCAATTTAAATTACCTTTGATAAATAAATGTATTATATTGTGTTCCTCTGCCAGAACTGCAGATCAGTGTTGGCACATCAGACTGGAAGTGAACGCATAAGGTTGGCATCTATCCCGCTGATGGGGGTCTGATCTTATTAAAATAGATCAACGGTTCTGTTATATAAATGGCTAGTCATGCACACACAAACAGGATTGTGGACTCTGCAAGGCCACTGAATTAGCCAAGCCGATATCCTAATATTTGTGTGATTTAGTGTGTTTAAAGGGCAATTAAATTCAGCTGTATCTTAATCAGTGTAAAATGATATCCCGCCACTGTGGCCATCAAATGCAGACGACATTTTAACCTTGATGTGACACCCGTGTTTACAACATGACACACCTACACTGTATATATTGTTCCCAAATGTAAAGGTTATCTAATCTGATATTTTTCCTTGCTCTGTGAAAATAGCCTTACTGTTTACTGTAGGCAATTTTCAGAAATCAATAAGTAACAAATCAGATCTAACTATCAACTATTGTGATGATAAGAGTCGGTAATGTGGCTCAGGAAGGGAAGTTTGGGGTCCCACGCTGGAGCTGCTACCCCCTGAAACCCGACCCCGGATAGGCGGTTGAAGATGAATGATGAGTGAGTGTGTATTGTGATGTTGTCCAATGCTTAAAGAAGGGGGAAGTAGATTTCATTCAGATTTTATTTACATCAGGAAAGCCCAAAATGTCCACAAAGTCAGCATACCATCCAGTGTGAAAGTAGTCTCTTTGCGCTGTATGTTAGTAAGGCATCATAGAGTTGAGTTTCAGTTTCCTGCTTTTTATCTCTAGGTGGTAACCAATAATGCCCATAAATACTATAGGATGCAATAAAAATCACATAGATGAATTGAGCAAATGTGTGACATCGCTGTGGAAAATATCAGCTGTGTAAACAAGTGTTGATCGTGTGGCGATAGATACCATATTTTTTATCCTTTGACCAGATTTTAGTCAAAATAAATTTCCTCTAAATCTGTGTACATACTCATTTAGATCACTTTAATTCCTTACCACAGTTGACTGACAAAGATGCCTGTTTTAAGCTACCTCTGAGTAAGATCCCCTAGGACTGACGGTCTTAAATGCCTAATGTGAGTCCACTCTTAACATTAATGACACAATGGTCCTTTTTCCCAGACTGATATAGCCAAGCAGATAATGCTATTTAATTTTTCTGACTTACCTATCTACAGCACACCACTTGTATGATTGACTAATGGAACACTGTGCACCATGCATAGTGCAGGGCATGTCATGTGATCTCCTATTAGTGAGCAGGGGGAAACCCTATTGATGGAGGGAAAGCACTGCAGTATTTAGACTCCTTCCAGAGAAATAATGTACATTTCCCAATTCTGCACAACCTCTGGAACATCTTTTGTTCTAACAATTGCAAAAAGACACATTTCATGACAATACTATCAATGATTTTAGTTGATCCAACCTAATTTCTGCCACAGAAAAACACATCTCACAACACAAACAAAATAGAGGACAGTAAAAGTCATCTATCTTGATGTAATATCATTACTGTTGGGGAATCAATGGACCTTATTGGCTGCCTCTTTGTATATGTGCTGTATCATCAAACAACAGCAGCAGTTCCCATTCACATCTGCAGGGTCACATGACACATATGTTGGTTCAGTGGTTATTTAACCCTTACCTCACTACTACATTCAGAGGAATTATGAGGAAACATAAAAAATAAATAGGCATTAAGGATGAGCACACAAAGAATACACAGCCAATAAATAGTTTAAGATTAACTATATGACAACATATTGTCTTACCACTCCTGTTGTGGTTCATCAATTACCAAGAGAATCTTGAACTTCTTAGGTGTCGTGACTTGGGTCTGCTCCACCAGCCCTGCTGAGGCAGCTGTCTGTTTAACAGCGTTGGTGATGGAGCTAAAGAAGCCTGCTCCGCTGGACTGAGATGGCTGGGGTTTCCTCTCTGGAGCCGGGGAAGTGGCTGGAGGTGTAGGCCCAGTTGTAGGGGACTTGGCAGGGGTGGTGGAGCCAGGTGGCGGAGGCTGAGCATTGTCAGGCCTCTGGAGGTCTGTCATGTAGCCATTGGGCAGGTTGGAGATGAACGTGCTGTCCGAGAGACGCCGACGCAAATAATTCATGGCTGCAGCTGAGAGAGAAGAGTCAACAAGCAGTGTGAATATGTATTCTGCAGAGGAGTCCCTGTTCCCAGTGTACAGCTGATAATGGCTGAGCTCTCAATGCAAAACTCACAGCGAACGTATTCCCTCCCAGTTCAGTGGAGCATCCTCAGAGCTCCCCCTCAGTGTTGGTGACGCTACACTCTCCCTCAACCAATCCCCTTACCCTGTGCTTTCCTCAACCATTGCAAATGATGCTCCGGCCGTGCCTCTCCTTCCTCCTCTTGTTCTCTCATCTCTCCACTCTCTCACTGGTGTGCCTTACCCCTCCCCCATTTTCTACTGCCTCACAGGCGTCATGCTTTTTTGAACCACAGCATTTAAAATACAGGGCTATCCAGTGTAAGTGCAAGAGGGTATACCGAGTACTACATCATAATCGCCCTCTGTTCCTTGTGTCTTCTTTGCCCTCTGTCCATGCACAGCATTTCTGTTTGTTTATAATGTAGCCATGAAATCTAAAATGGCTGTTTAGACTGGTGGGCAATGTTGAATGAGAGGAGAAGCATCGGCAGAAGTCCCCTGAGACACAAATGTATGCAGTAAACCCTCTCTCTTAATAGATTTATCAATCCATATATAGCTAGCTACTGATTTTACTTATTACAATGTTCTACAAGACATGCTTTACCTAACTGTTTTATTAGACTTAATTGGACAGCACTTGTCTACTATGGCACAGTTTATAATTATGTGCAATTTCATTTTATAAACACATTCACCTCTGCACACATACAATCTTAATGCTTATGATAGCACAATAACACAACTTACAAAAACAAATCTGTATTAAATGATCTTCTAATTAACATTAATACAAAAAACATTTAAACCTACATTGTGTAATTTTTTGAGTTGATTCTTAGCAAAAAACACTTTGTTCTTTCACAAATATGTACTCATTCATGTGTAATTACTTCCACCAACTAATCAAAGTATTCTCGTAAGCGTAGAATCTGACATTCAGAATCATTCAGAATACATATGAGAGACTCGCTCGAATGACGGCAGCCATGTAGCCTCCATCTTTAAAAAACATTAGCCAAAGAGGGACTTACCTCCATATTTCGCCCTCTTACACCTATTGGCAGCGTGACGAATGCAAGGTGGAGATTACTCACCAGGGAAGCAAAAAAGAATTAAAACGACAACGCAACAGGCAAAGCAACAACAGGTGGTCAGCTGAATTGTCTACAAAATACATACTTGTATTTGTTTTATACCTCTAAATGTGGATTAACTAAGGTCTAAGTTACCCTTTTGTCTAAATTAGCATTAACATTAACATGTCTCTACTGCTATCATTTCTAAACCACAAATAAATATATATATATATATTTTTTTTTTTCAAGCAGTGAACTGTTTGTAGGCTATGTATATGTGTGTAACACATTTGGGAGAGGAGCACATGCATCTGCTTTTAGCAAATGGAACAGAAGAAGGAATTGGTAAACAGTAAATCATCCTGAAAAATGAATAACAATTTTCAAAACTGAGCTTCACATGAATAGTGGAGTTTTGTTAAATCCATGACAGTGACAACTGCAGCTCTAATTATAGCTTGTATGTTTGCACCTATGGTTTGCATTAATATTGTCATTTTGTTCCTCTATTTTACTGTCACTCCGTCTAGCTACTCTTTAACAGCTGTTGCATAGTTGTCGGAATGTTCTCCCTTATTTGAATCAAGGATCTATTGACAGAGGGAGTTGTTGTGCAGGTTGTAAAGCTCTTTGGGGCAAATTTGTGATTTTGTGATACATAAATAAAGGTTATGTAGCCTATGGTCTATTCTTGACAGAATATCCATAGAAACAAGGACCTGGGGGTCTCATTTTCTTTTTGAATATTGGTCATGCCAGACATCGATAAGGACAGTCTAAATTTGTACTTGTACTATATGTGCTGCATCTTATGCATGGATACTAGGATGACATCATCTGGTAGAAGTGGTGTAGTGAACATCAAAATCAACCTCAACTTTGCTGAAATGATAAGTCAGGTGTTTCTAGATGAGAAAGTCCACAGTATGAAAACGGACAGTTAAAGATGCAACATAATGAAATTACTTTTTTTAAATGTTTTATGTGAATGCAATGCGCCTCCGCAAATCACAGTATTTATACAGAATAAAGGCACCTTTTAGCTGGATGTCATCATACAAGTTTGTGTCGAGCAGATCCCCAGACACGGTAACTTCGCCCCCGTTCGCCTCGTCTCCGCTAGGGCCACTCACCACTCTTTTGTGTAACGACTGGTGCGGTGGGAAAGTGCGTGCCTTGAAGGCAAGGCAGTGTAAAGGCAAGCTGGGCTAGCCATGGTGATGTTGTGGCTGTAAAGCTAATTTCGTCGATGAAGTGAGTAAACTTTTAAGGTTACGCTACTTTGAAAATTAGTTGTTGGATAGAAACGCACGTAACGTAAAGTAAGTTGTCACTAATGAGCTACTTGTAACGTTAGTTCAAGAATATGGGACCTTATAGCGAACTAACGTTAATGATCGTACCAAAGTTGGGGACTAGCTTAGCTAGCTAGCTAGCTGTTGGCTAGTTTGTGTCAAGTAGCTAAAGTTAGCTGGCTAGTTTGTTAGCGCCTGCAACTAAGACAACAGTTGGCTAACTACTGTAACAGAATGTGTAAAACTATTGTAATATTAATCATTACCATTAGTGATTGTAGCTAAATGTCTTATCTAGCTAGCTAAGTAAACTAACAAATGTAGCCAGCTGGCTAAAGCTAACGTTAGCCTAACATTGTAATGTTAGCTAGCGGTTAGCTGAGCCTATATGTTTAGCTAAATTAGCTTCAAATGTAACGTTAAGCCACATTTACTTTCCTGTTTACTATCTGATGTTCCCAATGTTTTTTAATTTTCTTCAGGATATAACGTTTGTGTTGCATCGCTGGTGTGTCTTGCTAACATCGATGTTAGCAACTAGCCTGTGCGTGTAAATGCTAATCACTAGAATGGACCTGTTGAACTCTCAGTTCCTGGACAAGATGAACAATAACATCGGGAGACTGCACTACGAAGGTTAGTTTGACATTATATGTGTGTTGTATTAAGTTTTTATACTGTGTATTTAACTTATTTGTGGAACTAACAAGTTGCGGTTTCCCTAATTACCAACACCGATTTCTTAGTGTTTTGGTTTGACAAGTAACGTTAACGTTAAATGTAACGTTAAGGCTGCACGATATGAGAAAAATATGCGAGAACGACATTACTTGCGATAAATAAAAATATTAAAGTGTATTCAGTTATGCTGCTTTCAGTATACTGTTTAAATTCAACACATTTTTTTCCAACTTTCTTTTATTGAACAAATTGAACATTGAACTGAACGCAAAGGCACCAATGAAAAAAGTGATAGCTACATTCTAAATTGCAGATAACTCTTAACTAAAATAAAATAATAAAAAAACTGTCTTTTGCAATATGTCAGTCTTTCGCCATGTGTTTATTGCAAATAACTTGATTAAAAAAGATTTATTGTGCAGTGCTACTGACAAGCACACAACTTTACAGTTTTGAATAGAATGAACGGTACACATATAGCAAACTCAATATCCAAATTCTCATAAAACATAAACAACATGAATAAATATTACATGTGTAAAAAAGGGTAGGAAAACGTTTTCACTTATCTAAACCTCCTACCCCTTCATAACTCAAACCATTAAATCATATTTATCATATACTACAACTCAAACAACTGTGCCAGTGCTAATATGCACAACCATGTACCTCACGTTCATCCCACCAGCACTTCCTCATCCCTATACCTCTTTAAAAAATGTTTTGTTTACATAAATTACATATCTGTCCTTTCTGCAAACTCTTATTAGCATGTTATAAACTGCACACAGACCCAAGTACCCACAAAGATCAATAACAAACTCTACAAATGTTGCCTTATTTGATGCAGAAGGGTCAGACATAAAACTGTTTAGCCTACACTCTTTGTGTCTATATGGGAAGGCCATAATCCACAAGAAATCTTTACAGAGTTTCCGCAGTCTTAAAGTCTAAAATTTAAAAATCAAAAAAATCTTAAATTCGCTGAAGTATTGGGTTGTACGTCTTAAATCATTTTAAACAGGTCTTACATTTTCCTACGTCCATGTAACTCTACCTGTAATGCTCATTTAAATGTTTTTTTTTTTGATTCCGTGGTGTTGTAGTTCGTTCTTTCGCTTGTCCAAATATAATTGGCTGTATATGAAGAGATTATTACTCTGTTGCTTTTATTCAATTTTAATAAATGTATTCACTTTGCAAGTACTTTTGTGAGGATATACAGTAGGTCTTCTAAAGGTCTTAAATTTGACTTTGTAAAACCTGCAGAGACCCCGCTTTAGAATAAATAGTAATAAATAAACAGTTTGCCAGGAAAAAGTATCAGGGCTCGACAGTAACGGTTGCGTCGAGTCGATTGGCAACCATTTCGTGGCCTCTGGTTGCCTCCTTTGGCAACTACCTGTTCAATATTTGTTTTTTTTAAATATAAAAACAAATCAAAACTTACAAAACTGGAAAATCTTATTTCCAAAGAAGTCAATATTTTTATTTGGTTGTCTTAAACACTACGTTCATGCGCAACATAACGTTTCAACTGTTGGGCGACCGTTTTCCACACGTGCGTTTGCTCTGAAAAGATACAGGCAACACAATTTTCTGTTCATGTTAACAGCGCATGTTGCTAATATGGCACCGGTGCCGGGTATCTACCAGACTGAATAGCATCGGGATTTCAGTGCCTTTGTTATGGTGCTGCTTTAAATGTCTGCGCTGCTCTCTGATTAAGCCTGCACGATTCAAGGAAAAATATGAATCACGATTTTCTTTTAGCTTAGAATTGATATCACGATTCTCTGCCACGATTTTTTTCTCATGAAGTGTAATGTTTATTGCACACATGAACCATGACCTGATGTTGCACCTATAGCACATTGCGCATCACCACAAGCCTGTAAACATTGAGGCTTCAATAAATAAATAAAATAAAGTACATACTGGCAATTAAGTACAGTAGGCTACCAAAAATAGTGACAACACATTGAACTAAATATGGCCCTGATACAGGCTCTATCTGAATGCCTTGAACATGTCTTTACATAATTAAAACCTGTCAATCAACATGCTGCAGCTTCAGTCTCTAGAGAAATGGAGTTTGTCAATTGCCAATTTAAGATTTTAGACTTTTTTTGAAGCTGGATATATCATTTGTTGCGTGTAAATATAAATGTGGATAACTTAGTGATAGCGACATGCTTGCTACAGTCGCATTTCTAGAGATGAATCGGCGAAAACATGTTTTATTTCACTGACTACGTTTACATGCAGCCAATAACCCGTTCAAAACCGAAATATTAGCAATAACCCGGTCGCGCACGGCCATGTAAACACCGGCAAAAACCCGAATATGCTCATATTCCGGTTTTTAAGAACCCGAATATGCTACCTGGGTTACCCCTTTTCTAACCCAACATTTTGGTCATGTAAACGCGTATCGGCATATCCCCATCAAAAGGAACATTGATTTGTGTTCTGCGCATGTTCTATTCGCAAGGAATCTTGGTCTTTTGAGTAGAGGAACTTGTTGTATGCGCCAGAAAACATAGTTATAATAATAATAATGATATACTATAATAATATATATATGTGTGTGTGTGTGTGTGTGTGTGTGTATATATATATATATATATGTATGTATGTATGTATGTATGTGTATATATATATATCTCCCACTAGTAAACACGGTTACACTTTACTTTAAGATATCTACTAGGGGTGCAAGATATATCGACTCAATATCGTTATCTCAATATATCGAAAGTGTCGCGATAAGTATGCAATGTTTTGTTTACTTTGTGGAGCGCTGCGTCCCGTCCGTTGGTTGTGTGGCTTAGTTGTGTTTGATTTAGAGCCCACTTGAAACGCTATAATCATCATTTCAGTGAAAAAATAGACAATAAAATGGAAAGAAAGTTGTGCCCTGTTCTCTTTATTTATATATGTTATACTGTACAACCAGTAAAACATGTCCTGTTCTGTAGACATGGTCCTTATTTATTTATTTATTCATGTTGTACCAGTCCAATATGACCGTCAGTTGAAATAAACCTTGTGTTGTAAGAAAACTTGTTTTATTTGTTATGAATCTATTTTGATGCGTTTTTCCGTAACTTTTGTAATTTTGCATAGGTTTAAAAATATCGAAATTAATATCAATATCACAATATTCATAATCGATATCGCAATATCACATTTTGTCAAGATTGTGCAACCCTAGTATCTACATGAGAGTGACATGACGTGTCATGCTGACAGATAACGGTGTAAAAGTGTGACTGTATTTCACTGTAGAGGATTCCAACAGTGGGACATACAACAGTGTGCCGCTAAAGCTATGTGCTAAAAGACACAAACTAGCACTGGTTACTGCTAGGTTGCTTTACTTAAAACTAGTAAACCTCGTGGTGCATTCAAAGTTATTGTAAAAATCCTTTTCTCATCTGTTTTTGTCTTTAACAGCAATTTATTGGTGAAAGAAGTAATTATTGTTACAAGTTATCATTACATTTTTGATAATTATTTAAATTCCCCCCTTTTTTGTGCTGATCTGCTCCGTGATTCAAAACGGTGAGTTTTGTGATCCGTTGCACCCCTATTTGAGAGGGATGGGAAATTATATTGCCAACCATTCTCTCATTGTTCATTATTAAAATGTGTGGTATAGTTACATATGAAATGAATTGCTCCAAATGTAGGCAGTTTAAAACATGCCAACCGAATTGTTAATTTCGGCAACCAAAAGTTGATGCCTGTTTGCCAAGCCAGCAACCGCTTTAAAAAGTTAGCATTGAGTATTGACAATAAGTTATTTCCTCAATGTTTATGAGGTGATTTTACTCCAGAAGTAAATTACTCTTGTGACTTGTTCATTGCTCAATTGACCTTTTAAATCAAAGCTGCCTTCGGAAATCAATTTTGTCCCTGAAGACTAAAGAATGTCCTCAACTTTCCATATTTGGGATGTCAGCGGGGTAATCTGGGTCAGAGTTTAATGGTCTTTTCCCGATAATTTTAAAATGACACTACCTCAATAAAACTATTTCCTGCTTTATTCTTTGCTGGCCAACAATTGGTTTGCTTAAACTGAAAATCTGGTTAACCAATGATTGCTTGAATGGATACCATGGCCAAGTTAATTTAATCAAACTAACTTTTTACATGTGGTCATGATGCAATAAATGTAGACGTATTAGGCCATAGTAGTTTATGTTCCATGTGGAGTTAATGTACTTGTTGCTAGAATCTAAATTTCATTACATTATTTGTACTGCCGAATCCTTCACACAGATGAGTCCAGGAAGCCCTCCCTGCCCACTGCTATGTCCAACATAACTGGGCCTCCTCCACACTGCCCAAGCAAACGGAAGTATGGCGAAGAACAAATGGACGACCGAATCAACTGTGATGAAGACCATGTGACCAAAATGAGCAGATTGTTTGCCACACAGCTGTAAGTGCCTTTTTAAAAAAAAAAAAAAAGAGAGATATAAATTGTTGTCCTGTGTCAACCTGCAGTGTAATGCATGGCATTGGCTCCATGTTAAATAGATTCACTGTGAAAAGTATTTTGCGCTCAAAATATACACACACCAGAACTTCGATTTGTACATTCATATCTTACCGCATGGGAGCTTAATGAAATCTCAAAGTAAGATTTGGTTTACTCTGGCCAAATAATGGAAATACGTTTGCACAGCACAAGGTCATTTTAATAATGCTTTTTGATTTCCCCAAACCCGAACATTAGTATTCACTGATTGCCTTCCCCTAAAGCGTACATTACACCTGTAGAAGAGCAGTTTGTTATTATTTGTAATACCAAGTTTTTTTAAACAAGGAAACAGCCATATTGGCAGTTGGGTAGGATCACTCAATGCTCAACAAATTTTATTTTTTGAATAAGTCAAAGAACAGTTGAACCGTTCAGCCTGAAATGGCCCCATTTGAGATTATGAAACAAAACCTTACAGCATTAACCCTGGTGGAATGCAAAGATTCCTTCCAGGCTGTAAAGTATCACGGTTTTAAGAGACAACTTGGATTACTAGCACAACAAAGTCTGCAAAAGGGAAATCATGCATATAATCTTTAATTCTCTTCAAGGGCTGCACACTAAAAAAGACAAACTACACCACCTCCCCAGTTTAAGCCTTTTTTATCTTTTTTTATAAATGAGATGTGACAGCTGGTGTATGACTTGTCTACGAAAAGGTGAAACTGTTGGTGGTATATGTTGACTTTGGACTCTCTTTGTCTAGGGCCCGTCCCTCTGCTGGAGACAATCGTAATGACCACTGGGGCCTAGGTCACACTCCTGTGGAGCACATTACTTCCTCCTCCAACGGTCTCCATGGGAACCACCTGTATGCTTCCATGTCTAGCTATGCTGTAGACCAGCCTCTGGCTTTGACCAAAAGCAGCCATGACATTAGAGGTGGGGCCAGAGAGAGGTCTACCGTGGGTGGGACTGCAGATCGGCAGCAGGTACGTCAACTTTTAACACTTATGGAGGAGGGCGCATCTGAAGTTCACAGTGACAAGAATAAAAGCACTAAACTTTAAATGAGCTATAGATGATAAAAGAGTTTGATTTAAAAAAAATACACAATTTTTATGTTTAATCAATTGGATAAATGATCCCTTGCATGGTTGCGTAGATTATTGTGGAAGGTTGTCTTCACATTCCTCTGCTAAAGTACAACGGTTTTATGTATTTGCCTTACATCTGTTGGAGACCTTTATCTCGGTTTACATATTCAGAGATTGTAAAATTCTCATTTTAGGTGAAAGTCTTTTCAGCAATTTCATAAACATTTCTGGACAAATAATAGACAATATACTAAGCAGTGCAGGGTAATCTTTACATGTCAAGTCTCTCTGGAGGACATCCGTAAGGAGTGTACCAACCCATACATAGTACTGTGTCTGTGTTAGCTGATTGTATGCATTTCTATTCCAAATATAGAATCGTCCCTCCGTTATAACCTGTGCCCCTGCAAGCAACCGCAATTGTAACCTCTCGCACTGCCACATGAATGGCTGTTCCCCCAGCCCACCTACTGATCAGATGAAGACCAATGGTAAGCCAGGGTGTAATCTTTTATTTATATATATATATGTATATATTTATTTATTTATTTATTTGTTTATTTATTTAGAGCTGGGCAATATATCGATTTTGTGATATGAGAGTAGATATCGTCTTAGATTTTGGATATTGTAATATGGCATAAGTGTTGTCTTTTCCTGGTTTTAAAGGCTGCATTACAGTAAAGTTGTCATTTTCTGAACTTACCAGACTGTTGTAACTGTTCTATTATTTGCCGTTACCCACTTAGTCATTGTATCCACATTACTGATGATTATTTATCAAAAATAATATTGTGTAAATATTTTGTGAAAGCACCAATAGTCAACACCACAATATCATTGCGGTGTTGATATTGAGGTATTTGATATTCTATCTATCTATCTATCTATCTATCTATCTATCTATCTATCTATCATATAACCATATAACCATATTTGTGGTCTCCTTCCTCGACACTTGATGTTGCTTTAGCTAACACAGAATGCGATCCCGTGATTGAGGAGCACTTCCGTCGCAGCCTTGGAAAGAACTACAAAGAAGCGGAGCCTGTTTCCAACTCTGTGTCTATCACCGGTTCAGTGGATGATCACTTTGCAAAGGCGCTGGGAGATGCCTGGCTCCAAATCAAGGCCAAGGATGGGGGTCATCAAATCCCAGAGACAGATCCATGAAGCAGAGGGGAGTAAACATTACTATCACTTTCTTAGTGTTTGCATATTAACAGTGGAGATTCCCCACTGCCATTTCTTGCCAAGCATCAACTTCCCTTAGCTAAGAACAATGTACGACATATGGTGCTCACATAGGCTGTTCCCTTGTGGACCTCGAGGTCAACTATTTTATTAGAACACTCTTTATTGGCAACGTCTCTTTATTGAAGAAGAGAAAATAAATACTGCATAGTTAGGTTGACAATGTTAGCTGTGGAAACTGTACAATCAGAGATTTTATTTTGCATTGATAATGAGATTCAGAAAGTGGTCGGTTAGCAGCTGATGATCTGTTTTACCTGCCTTTCAACTGCCTTGATAGCCAAAGAAAATACCCTGCCTTTCCCATCAACCTATAAGCCATAGATCTGGTCTTTATTGTTTTTCATTCTAAAATCCCTCTGCTTTTAATCTATATTACTTGAAAAAGACAGCCAGGTCTCCTTTGCTCTTTTTTGTTTCTGACAGTTTAGGTAGCAGGTTACCTGTTTCAGTTGGAACTAATGTGTTCACGAATGCATTTTGTGTTTTGAAATTGTGATAATGCGTTTAAGGCTCTGGTCCCCCCCCCACCCCCCCTGCTTTCTGAAGACACTAGACTAATGGGTCTTCTTTTTATGATCCTGAACTGGACTTATCCACTGTTAACTGAATTATCTTAGATTCCTGTCTATATGCTCACTGTGGCTGATTACTTAGTAAACTAATATCAATCATAGTAGATGTGTCTAACTAGAAAGCATGTTTCAAATAGCTGGTTTCTATTACAAACCTTATTCTATACTAAATATTTACTCAGAATTTATTTTTTATCTGTAACATTTTAGAAATACTCACTGCTGGTACAGTTGTACTCAATATATTTTTTGTATCTGGTTTTCATTACTATATATAGGTGTTTATCTTTAGCACCCATCTACAAATTACAGCCTCTGGCAAGGTTGTCTGAACACAGTTTAAAAGGCTAATATTGCTTTGTTATTCTCTGGACCTGGATGCTACATAGCTTTCTACATGTCTGAATACAGCTGAATTTGATCTTCGGTAGCAGTGTATTAGCAGTGGCTTTATTTATTCTGAACATAAGGATAGTTTCATGTTGACTTTCGGCAAAACATGGTGACAACCGAATTCTAACTTTGTTTCTAAATTTCTTTCTTTCTAATGAGAACAACAGAGGATGTCTCCACTGTTTCAGTGACAAAGCAGTTGATTTCCCTTAAAGCTTAAGATCTAATGCACATACAGTATGGGTGTCCTTAATTCACGAGTAGGTATCAACATTCCACCATGACTGTCTGACACATCAGTCACTTCAGTTGTGTTTAGCAAGCACAACAAGTATGACAAGTACATTTTTCCTTTTTAATTAAGGTGATGTCATGGTGTGAGCTGCCAAAGTCTTCCTTTTTTATAATGCAGGAAAGGTGTAAGTGGGTTACAAAAGTTTCTTCTTTTTTTTTTTTTTTTTATGTGCAGTTGAGTTTTGTTATTCCCCCACCGGCGGTAATTTCTCACCCTCCTGAAATTCTCTACTTATAGTAGCGTAACCTATTTGTCAACACTGTTTAAGATATGGTATTGTAAATTCAGATTATTATTATTTTTTTTGAATGTCAATTAACTGTATGTGAAAACATACATTTGTATTAATATTCTACAGTTTTCAAATTGTTACATACACTATACTGTCTTTTATATTTTATTTTACTCCTATAAGACTATCATTGCGCCGTGCGGAATGATCATAGATATTTTGTTTCTATTCAGATAAGTGTACTCATATGTAGCATGGATGCTCATTACCTTGTAACCATGCTTTTTTATCTTTCTAAAAGTTGGTTATTTTCCCACAATTGTCAGATGATGAATAAGTGCAGGAACACAATGGTCTTTTGATCAAAGATTTTCTTGGTGCAGGGTCAAAGACTTCTGTACTAACCGTGTAAAGAGTTTGTTTAGCTTTCTGTGTGTACCATAGTGGAATGTAGGGATTATCATAGAATTTGCTTGTTTGACACAAGTAGATCTTTCAGTAATATGTTTGGGGTATTAGTCCATTGTTATTTAATTTGCTATATTTAGACTACCTGTATCGCAAACACTGTTTGCGGAAAGGTCCTGCTCCAGGTGTCATCCACATAGAAAAAAGTAATATTTGTTTACTTTTGTCCTTATTTCTATGGAAGAAAATGCCACTGTTTTGTACTTACTTTCTTCCAAATAAATATACAAATGCCTACCTTTGCACATTTCTTGTTATGTAATTTTTACCAAACAAAATGTGACATACTCGAGTCATAACAGCAGATGAGATACACTCTATTATATTGTTTGTATGTCACTTGCAGTAACATTAAGGTTTTTTTTCCATTTTTGATCAGATTTTCTGATTCAAGGCAACATCAAAAGTTTATCAAAGCAACATCAATTACAATTTAAAAAAAAAAAAAAAAAAGTACAAAGTCATGGATGATATAGATGAACATATTAATCAACTGTGATGACAGCAAAATCTAATTCTAATCCAAGTGTTTTTGCAGACAGTTGCCCAAAATAAAATAAGATTTTTTTGAATTGTACTGCTATATTACGTTGTAAAACTGTAGCTGTCTTTGTTGCACCTTCAATGTTGCAGATACTTAAGTCAGTGATGAGGTGTTTTCACTGATTGGAGCACATCTTTTTTGAAACAACCAATCAGGAGTCCTCGCTCTTTCTGTTTTCCTTGGACAAGCACTGCAACGGTTGCAAACTGAAGTGACTAATCAACATATTAACTAGACCTCTTTGGCTTAGAAGGACCAGCATTGGAAAAATGTCCTTTTATGGTAGACCTTATATATTATGTGTGATTAAACCGTGTACATGTGGTACAGTGCCTGATGTTTGCGTTTGTTCCTGGAGCAGCCTTTTTGTGTGCTAGTTTCAGTGTCTTGTCACCAGCTTCTCTGTCATATTTGGTTTTATTTTTTCAGTTAGATAAACCTAAAGTAGAGAAATCTGGAAAACATATTAAAGGAACTGTTGCTGTTTAGAATTAATTACTGTAATATTTGCAATATTATTGGACTAAGTCACCCTCTCTTGTCCCAGTGTCTCTCCTTAGGTCTTGCACATGCAGTTATTTGGTTCTTGTGATTCAGATTTTATGTTTCTAGTGCCGGTTGTCAAAACAGCTGAATATTTAATATCTTTCTATTTCAACTTAATTGCTGTGTGCATAATAAATCCTATGACAAAGTCGTCAAGTTCTCGACCAGCAGCTGACCTCTTTCCACAGGCATTACAGTTGAAGCCTCTGTGGACTCAGTTGGCCATAGATGATATTTAGTTGATTTGGTGTTATGGTAACATAAGAGTGGATAATTGCTGCTGGAAAAATCCATTACTTTTAAAGGGAGAAAAGAGTAGATCGTCAGTGATGAGAATTGTTTAGATTACTATTTAAGCATTGTCCTAGAAAGCATTTAGCCTCCACATTATGTTCTAATGGAAATGGGATAAGACGGATCGTTCTTGTGAGACCAGACTGTAGTTGGATCAGAGGTTAGCTGACTTTTCTTTCCCAACCAGCAGATGGCGGTGTTAAACCACTTTACAGGTGCCCCCAAATTCTCCTAGTCCCTGGAGATTAAACAAAGACACAAGCGTCATTCTGGGAAGATTGATATGGATGCCGCATTTCTTCAATGTATCTGTTAATAATGTGAAAATGTACTTTGCATGTAAAAAGGGTCTCTAATTAACAACACATTGCTGTCATGCTGAGAGCAGAATGCATTGTAGATGTTACCAAACATGGCTCCATATCCCAGAGTCTTGCCTTTTATAGGATCTTTTTTGACATTTCATTGTAGATGCATTTCTGTATTGGAAAAATTGTGCCAGATTAGCATATCCGTAGTTGCATTTTAAGCTATAAATAGAATCCTTTAAAGGCTGAATAAATGTAAATGAGTATACCTCCACTTTGGCTAATTTGAATTTGCTGAGCACCATTCATAACACACATCTTTAAACTAGATAAGAAAGATTTTTTCTTTTTGGTTGTTGTTGCTCTCGCCCCTCAGGCTCAAATCTGCTCAAAAGCCCCTCCAACAGACCACTGCCTCCACGAGATTAGACCCAGCCATTCACCAACCACAATGCCCCTGCTTCTGCTGCACCATGCCTTCCAAGGAAGGCATCCCTCTTGTGGGATAATGGAGATGAGATCCACATTTTTCCTGCTTGCGCAAAACCAATCGCAGATCCACACACAAATGCATGCACACAGATATCGGGCCACATTGGTGGCCGACGTGAAACTACTGTCTAAATCAAGATGACACATCAGGGTCACGCCAAATTCGACTTGGCCCCTTCAGTGTGTGAAGGCCACAAGGAGCATGACATCTGTGCTTGCAATAGAGGACTGGTTTCTCAGTTGCTGCCTTCTGTTATTGCTGTAACAGGATGGACTCTGCTGCCTTCAGACACGGTTAAGACACACATGTTGAACACTGTCCTCTCCATTTTGCTCTTACGTAAAAGGAATGAACCAATGGAAACGGTTTAACACCGTGCATTCTGGACACATTCTGGACACGGTGTGGAGTAATTAATCCAATTGGATAAACTACATGATTTAACTACAGACTCAATGGAGAAGAAGTGACCCTTGCAGTGTCACACACATTCCCTACATGTTAGAGATCTCATTCTTTGCATAATTCCAAATGTGTTGTGCCTGAATAGAATGTGAGGCTACACCCCTATCTACAGCATCCCTGAATGCACAACAACGGCTGGGGAATTTGCATGATTGCCTGTAGATTATTTGAACATTATCTATTCCCCCACCTCCTCCTCTTTTTTTTATTTCTGTGGCTCTCTGCTGTGAGAATGCACACACATCCTTGGGCAAAATAATCTAAAATACAAACAAGCAACCGGAAGGGCCCAAAGCCCCCCCCCCCCCCCCCCCCCCCTTGCGATGCATGCGGAAGTCGCACCCTGAGCTGACAGCCCAACACACTCTATTACCAAGCACGTCATTTTCTAAAATGCAGTCGTAGCCTTACTATAGGTCGCAAACAAGGGGGAAAATATTGAGATCCAAGTACCCATAAATTACTCTTGAATGTGGTATAGATTGAGTCCAGTGTTGGTACGTAATTTAAGACTGACCTGACGAGCCTCTGTGGCTCTGGCAATTGTGGCTCATTCATTGTGTCATTTGGACTGCTGGCAATGGCATAACCTTTTATGGAGAGAAGGGAAGACAACACGGTCACTCTGGATCACAGTCTTGCAATGAACAGAAACAGACCCTGTCAAGCCATCTCAACATCAGTTTTCAGCTTTACACCACCACCAACACACTACCAATCACTCTTTGCCTTTTCCTTACTTCCTCCTCCCATCAATTAAGACAGCTCCTTCTTGATAAGGCTGTCTTGTGTGACGTGCATGCTACATTGATTTGGCAGCGTCCTGTTAATAAATTTCTCCTTTGCATCCCTCTATGTTCAATGCTGTCTCAGCTCCATCTTTGACCTGTTTTGTTGCACACATTTGGCCTGCCGTATGGTGCTTGACACAGCCAGTGATTTCCTACTCATACAATTGGCTTAAATGTCATACTTTTATATATTATTGATTGATTTGTAAATGATTGATTTAAAGGGCCATCTGCTGTGCAATAGCATGACTGTGCTGCCATTTTGTTGTTCCTACAAGATAATGAATTGCTTCCAATTAGGGAATACAAATGATAGGGTAATATTTCTTGTTAGCCACAGACCATATTTTTCCTACAAGATCAGGACTCCATGTAATTATTCAAATTCCCTCTCTTAACAACAGGCAGAAAAGGATGTGCATTGTGACAGTGGGTTTTGGGCACTGAGCAGCAGATAAATGTTTGAACCATCACTAAGGGGCATTCTCATGTCTCATAATGAGGCTTGTTAGGACCTTTATTACAGCTGCTTGACTGAGCAGCCTTAATAAGGAAAGTGACCCAACACCAATACGAGCAGCAATGTTTTTCCTCACAAGTCCATCTTCTACTGTCTTCCACGGTCTTTCCTCTCGACTGTCTGCCCCCCCCACCCCTCTTGCCACAGAGCCCCACCACCACCGTCACCACCACCACTCCCCCCGTGTGTTTGGCAGTCACACAGTCGGCCATGTGTGTGCTGAAGACGTTACATAATGCCCTCCTTTCACTGCACTACAGATCAAAGAGAATCCAGCACAGAACAATTGCTCCTTGCTGATTTTTCTTCTCTTCCACCATCACATTGTTTTTATCAGACTTCAGTACTCCCAAAAAAAACAGGTTACCAACCAGGTTAGAACAGATAGGCAAGATGCTTCAGGCATAGAAGTCTTTACGCTTTTTGGATGTGCCCTTATTCATTTACCAGCTTTGTTATACGCTTATGCAGGGAAATCAACTTTAACCCAGTCAAAAGAAAAAACCAAGAAGGTGACAGGAAGAGATTGATTTTAATGAAAGAAAATGGAGTCGCTTCATGTGAAAGCTACACAAATATTAAGTACATTGTAGCTTTAACATTTTAACCACGGGCTGGCCTCTTCTACAATAGCAAAAACATTCTTACAAAACTGATAGAATTATAATGAAATCATTATTGTGGAAGGGTTTCTACTCAACATTTTGCAGAATTCTCTTTTTACTTCTATGCGTGAGCAAGCAGAATGATTGTCACTGCTACAAAGTAACATAATGCGACTACATGTTGCACCACACATGCTCGCACAAAGCCAGGTAGCCTTGATGAAATGAAATCAATAGAAAAGGCCAAGAAAAAGAATGAAACCCTCTCTCCATCAAGTGAAAGAGATGGTGACACACAGAGAGAAAGAGAGCATCAAATGCTGTCAAAGAGGCTGGGGCCTGTCCACAGCGTTGGGAGGATTGAAATAATGACTGTGTGCTGGGGGAACATTTACCTCCAATGCCAAATGTAGGCAGCACATTTTGGTACCAAAGGGCACAAATTACGAGATAAAGAGCAGCGGGAAAACTGCGTGCAATTTTAAGAGGATAGTTCCTCTTGAAGGAGGGGAAAACTTGTTTGCACAATGTTGTACAATAATCTAATAGTATGACATACTGTAAGTTGTATCTGGCGCATGTAGCTTATATGTATAGCATGCACCATTGTCGCTGACTGTCTAAGTACCCCCAAAAGTGAACCTCAGGTGACGTACAAGTATTTGATTCCCTCCAAAGAGCTGGGATCGGCAGCAGTCCTTATCTCTGTAAACCCCCCCAGTGATGGAGAGTGGTTCGCCGGTCTGAGGGAGCAGAGCGGCAGGGTTATCTCTGGCCCTCAGCCTTGGGGAAATGTGCAGGTGAACCAGGAATAAAAGCATCTTTAGGGCACGGCACATGCTTGCAGAAGTGCATAGCCGACCATGAGCTGTGCGGTTGCAGCATCAAATGAATTGTGTGGGAATGGGAGAGGGCAAGGCTTCAGAGTGGGTTTGGTGCTCAAACTGTTATCACACCTGACAGTGTCTGGTTTGGGATCCAGTGGTGCACGCGGCATACGTAAGCGGCTGGTCATCTGTAAGGCAGAGTGATAGGGTGTGACGTGTCACACGCCACATTAGGTCCTGCCAGCGGATGTGTTTGACAGACCACAGGAACTTACCAAACGCTTTGCCTCCCTTCATATCGTCAGACCTATTTGATAGTTCCAAGATTAATTCTGGGGTCTTATTTATAGAATACTGTATATACTGGAATTTCATCCTTGATTTTGCCACAACATAACAGGAATAATGATGAAATAATAAAGTAAAAAGGGCAGTCATTGATGAATTAGAAAGTTATTCACAGTATTTTACAAGACAAGACATTTCCAGAACTCAAACCTATATTCATCAAATGCAATTTTGCGGTTACATGGTAGGATTTTCATGGTATTACATTTACACTGTTACTCCTATTGTATAATTAATAAGTAACACTTACCTACCTTTTTGGTTCAGTGGGATTCAAGTATTAAAAACACAAAACTCCTTGAGTTTAAATTAAACACAAGCAGTAAAACACTGCACACAGGTACAAGTCATGATTTTTTGGCCATTTTTAGGCCTTTATTTTCACAGAACAGATGAAGAAATGAAAGGGGAGAGTGGCCACTGCGTCGAGGAGTAAACCTCTATATATGTGCGCCTGCTCTACCAACTGAGCTAACACCAGCCATGGATTTGTCATTGATTTGAGAAATAAGTGTAAAGATATAACTTTCTTTTTGTGTCTTCACTGCCATCTTTGACACAACGAAAAGAAATGTGTGTTGTAAGTAAATAACTGACTGAACTGCAGCAATGTTAAAGGTTTTACACAGACGACCATGAAAATTGATATGCTGATCTCCAAGCATTAACTGACTTACAGACAATCGCACATTAGAGAAGGAAGAGGAAGTCTGGAGCATGTGGTATAAATAAAGCTTTTATTACAGTATAGGAGCTAATGTTCAGACATACACGTTTTACATTTTTAAGTAAGGTTTTTATGATGCCATCTTGTATGTCCACACTGAACCTAAAAAAGCTTTTATAACTGTAAAACTGCCTAAGTGCTCTGTGTCCAATTTAGCTCAAGGATATATACCTTAATTTCTTTGTTTTTAACCAGCTGTCATAAAACAAGTTGGAACACTGTTAAATTTGGAAAATCTTTTGAACTACAGGCCAAAGTTTCACTGAGTCAGTATTATCTAACTGAAGTCAGTTTTATCAAGTTGCGGTTAAATGATCGTCTAGAAAAGTTATTAGTGGCCACTCAAGATGCTGCTCTTTACCTAAAAAGTGTCTTCAACCTTGAAAATGTCATCAGAGGATTTTTTTTTCTTCAAATTTTCATACAGGTACATTGAGGACCTGTGTGTCTACTGAGTGAAGATCCATTCTCTCACACTTGATAAAGACTGGACCAACTTTGTACAACAGAAATCAAACTTGAACAAAAGAACTGATCCCAAATATAAGGTTAAAGTTAAGATCGAGACTAGATGCATCATTGTGCTCTTTGACATGGAAGCATTTATTATTAACTGAGAACTTAAACTTAAACTTGTAAATTCCTTCATTATGTTGTTATGTAGGAAGTTAAACAAAATGGCAAAAATAATTCACATTTGTACCCCATGCTTTATATTTATAAATGCAGGTTACGATGCGGGTTCTATACCTTCTGTAAGTGCATAAAAAAAGGAGAGGATGTGATTTATTTTACAATTACGTAATACACATAATTACATAAACACTGAATAAGTAAATACCATGTGAGCTTAATCTGTAATCATTCAATATGAAATATCCAAACACGCTTTATATTTATTTGGCATCTACACATTTCAACATATGTCTTGTGTGCTGCTGAATATAAGTTGGTTCTGTGTCTTAGTGAGTTAACACTAGTGGTTGCACACAGTTTGGCTCATTGTTGACCTCATTAACCCCTGCTGTGCCTCTCAGCTCTGCAGTATGCAGGCTGCTCTCGGGGCGTCTTACCTGTCACTGTTCAGGTCAGGGGAGGAAGAGAGAGAGCACAGCTGAGGTGCCTGAGGATGAGGAAGGACAGACTGGGCAGGCCGCTGTGGCCCTGCCTGGTCCGGCTCACTCATCAGTGAGCATAGTTCCCAACCTCTGTGACAGATCAGAATAGAAAGCATGCACCACATCATAGCTATGAGTCACGATTCACTGCAGCCTCAAGTCCAAGCGTGGCCTGAGGGCCCTCAGAGCTCTTAATCATGATGTGTGCCTGTGTGTGTGTGTGTGTGTGTATATGTTGTTTAAGGAAGAAAAGGAGACAGACAGGGAATGAATGAGCTTGTTTGCATATGACAGTGCTTCTATAAAAGTTGTCCGTGTGTTTTCTACATGTCAGAAAGAGTAAACTGCATCTTAACAGGCCTTCAAAATGTCTCCCAGAGCATAGCACTGTACGTGTCTTGTGTGTTTGTCTCAGTTTTCAGTTCGTATTTGAGGGAGGGGGGTATTTATGCATATCGGGTTGGCTTAAATATCTCTGTCTTGTTCTGCACAGTCATAATGTGCAGTCAAGGGCATAACTACATGAGTGAAAATGTCATGCAACAGTAGGGATAATGCATGCAAAGCACGTGTGGAGGTCACTTGGTCACATTTGCATATAACAAAGTGCCAAAAATAATCAAATTAGCATTTGTTTGCACACAAACACACAGAAAATGAAACTGTGATTCTCCCCCTACAATGTATACAAATCATTTGTCATGTGTCAGAATAAAATAAACAGTGATTGTTCCATTACCAAGAGTATTTGCTTGGCTTCAATTTACGATATGTTTTATAAAAATAAACTGACACTAGTTTAGAGTCGTTAACTTTCTTAATCGCCTGTCCCTCACCTTCTACCTTGCTTTCAGTTCCCAGCTGTTATAAACTGAGGAGACTCAGCCAACATCCTGAGGAGTGAAGTGCTAAGTGTGTGCCGGTGTAATCTGACAGAATGTATTTAGAATGCAGGTCTTTACTAAAGCTGTGCCCGGAGCAGCTGCCTGGTCTTGTCTTTACACTTAACAGGAGGATTTGTACACATTCACAGTAAATCCATGCTAAACATAAACATAAACACAACACACACACGCACAAACACACACACACACACACACACACACACACACACACACACACACACACACACACACACACACACACACACACACACACACACACACACACACACACACACACACACGTGTATCCATCCATTTATGCAAACACAACTGAACACAACACAGAATATGCACTTACTGTAAACACACACAGAGGTGCAGCATTGCTAGTCGGTGTGGGTTAAGTTTCAGGAGATTAGCTGCAGAATAATGAGAATTCAGTGGAACACAGCGGAGTGGAGTACGTTTCTGTGTAAGAGCAGAGAAACAAATAACTCCATTTGATGTCGGCAGAGTTTTTCATTTGTCAGCTATTATCAAAGTCCCACAGCCTAAAGAAGCCCAGGGTAGAGCACAGGGCCTGAAAGCCTTTGGGCAGGGAATCCAGGGGAAACCATTAGAGGAGCTTCACTGGAGAGCTAGCCCTTCCTCCCTCTAGATTCACATCAGGGCACAAGATCATCCAGAGCACCCACTGTGCGTGACATCTAGGCAGAGTAACATGTCTTGCTAACGATGTGGAATTTCTCCCCTTGGCTTATGTTTGCCATGACCTATTCAGTCCTGTAAATTAGCCGCCTCTCAAAATAGTTATAATTAATATTAGAAAACATTGTCTCCGATATTCTTTTTTTTTCTTTCAAAATATTGAAATATATGCAACTGTATACACGCACGCACAAACACACTTGCAATTTAGAGTATATGACAAATTTATAGAAGTAACATATTGCAGTTTCTTTTTTTTTAAGATATTTCCTGCACCCTGATTTTTTTTCTCTCCAGTGTTTCACTTTGCCTGTTCCTTGGCCTGATTTGCATTCTGTGTTTGACCCAGGCAGTAATCTACAATGACTCCCCCATAAGCCTCTGGCACATTGGGGAGACGTTATAAGCTGTGACAAAAGACAACAAGCGCTACAGCAAACTGAAAGTAGCAGGGGACAGTCTCATGATTAGCTAAAATTGTCCTCTTTATTGTGACTTTAAATTCACTGTCACAGAGATTCATTTTACAAAGTAATCACAGTCTCTTTTTTTGCAATATAAAAATGCTATCCTCTTTTTGGATCATACACGGACTGTATATACTGAAATACAGAGGGGAAATTCAAACAGTTAAAATATTTTCATTAGACACCACATGAGATAGACGGGTACAGGTTTCCTCCATACTTACTCCATATGATGTTGTAGGTTTATGAGCTGCCAAAAGAGGCAAGATGGGGGAAGGGCAATGTAATGTAAATTGAAGTCCTTTTTGAAGGGTCTGTGTACTTTCCAGAAGAGGGGGATTTGTTCATTCAAACCCATAGATTTTCTTACAGCGAGTGTGATAAGCCCTTCCGACAGGGTAACCTCTCTGGCATAGGCTTCAGAATCTGGCATTTTCATCTGTACAGAAAACGTATGCGCCTCCGCTTGCCTCTGAGCTTCGCTGCCTGAAATAACTGCTATATTTGCTGTGTCACGAGAGCACACTATCAAACAGCAAAATCATTGGGAAACCACAATTTCTCATGTCCCAGAGTGCACCCGTTCATCTCAGATCTCACCCAGCTGCACAGCTTAAATGTATGCTTGATGTAAGCAGCAGTAAAGTTTGTGTGCGTGTGCAAAAAGACACCTTAAAAAGTGAACTGGTAAAAAAAGTTCATTTCGGCAAGGTTCATATTCAGATTTGGAAAATGGAGCCCAATTAGCATATATGCAGAGAGGCTTTGCATGCTTGACATCCTCTCAGCCCCTCTGCTGGAAATAGCCATGCACACAACATCCTCTGATTACATTGATATGTAGATTCATGCATCTGCAAAGATTAGTTATTCATTAATGTATTTGCTTTGAATTCTCGGGTGAGTGTACCTCAGACAGAAGTCTGGGGCAAACCAAATGCATCAGAGGAAAAATGTCACAAATGATCACACAAAACCCACATCAAAAATATGCAGGTTCGGTGACCCACAACATAAATCCAATAGGGCGTTACAATTAAGAAAATCCTTTGGCACTGGGGGTTAAAAACAGAGAAAGTATAAACCTAATTATCAGCCTTTTCATCTTCAGAGCAGAATTAGTTTTTTCTTGCTCTAAGTGGGCTATGAGGATTAATCATTCCAGCCTGTGTGAGTTTATAAGCTGTAGCGTTCTGTCATCCTTTCATAAAAGCATCATGGATCACCAGTTTGCTTCTTCAGTGTCCTCTCTTGCGGCCACACTGCAAGCACTTTTTAACTTTAAAAATAGGCTCGCGACAGAGAGTGCCAAGAAATGCTAAACTCCAAACAATGTCCCCATGCTCAGATCTGGCCACAAAATGGAGCTGATAAGCCCAGAGACTGCATGAAGAAAAAAAATAGTATCACACAATAATACGATCTATATCAATTAACGTGCACAGTGCTGATACATATACACACCTAATGTACAGTGTCAGTTTATGGTCAAGTTTATTTTATATTTTATATACCCCTTATTCATAGTTACAGAATCAATGGGCTTCATATTATCCGCATTATGAAACAGGAAATGAAAATGACAGACTTTGGGATGTGTTCCCTTTATTTACTCATTAAGGCACAAAGGATGATGCTCAAGGCTCTGGGTGTGGAGGGGCTGTCCTGGTTGACACACCTCTTCAACATTGCGTCGAAGTCTGGGACAGTGCCAAAGGAGTGGCAGACTGGGGTGGTGGTTCCCCTTTTCAAAAAGGGGGACCAGAGGGTGTGTGCCAATTACAGAGGTGTCACACTTCTCAGCCTCCCTGGTAAAGTCTACTCCAAGGTGCTGGAAAGGAGGGTTTGTCCGATTTCGAACCTCTGATTGAAGAGGAACAATGTGGATTCCGTCCTGGTCGTGGAACAACGGACCAGCTCTTCACTCTCGCAAGGATCCCGGAGGGAGCCTGGGAGTATGCCCAACCGGTCTACATGTGTTTCGTGGATTTGGAGAAGGCGTATGACCGGGTTCCCCGGGAGATACTGTGGGAGGTGCTGCGGGAGTATGGGGTGAGGGGGTCTCTTCTCAGGGCCATCCAATCTCTGTACGACCAAAGCGAGAGCTGTGTCCGGATTCTCTGCAGTAAGTCGGACTCGTTTCAGGTGAGGGTTGGCCTCCGCCAGGGCTGCGCTCTGTCACCAATCCTGTTTGTAATATTTATGGACAGGATATCAAGGCGTAGTCGGGGTGGGGAGGGGTTGCAGTTCGGTGGGCTGGGGATCTCATCGCTGCTCTTTGCAGATGATGTGGTCCTGATGGCATCATCGACCTGTGACCTTCACCACTCACTGGATCGGTTCGCAGCCGTGTGTGAAGCGGCTGGGATGACGATCAGCACCTCTAAATCCGAGGCCATGGTTCTCAGCAGGAAACTGATGGAGTGCCTACTCCAGGTAGGGATTGAGTCCTTACCCCAAGTGAAGGAGTTCAAGTACCTTGGGGTTTTGTTCGCGAGTGAGGGGACAATGGAGCAGGAGATCGGTCGAAGATTCGGCGCAGCAGGTGCGGTATTACATTCAATTTATCGCACCGTTGTGACGAAAAGAGAGCTGAGCCAGAAGGCAAAGCTCTCGATCTACCGGTCAGTTTTCGTTCCTACCCTCACCTATGGTCATGAAGGCTGGGTCATGACCGAAAGAACGAGATCCAGGGTACAAGCGGCCAAAATGGGTTTCCTCAGGAGGGTGGCTGGCGTCTCCCTTAGAGATAGGGTGAGAAGCTCAGTCATCTGTGAGGAACTCGGGAGTAGAGCCGCTGCTCGCCGGCGTCGAAAGGAGCCAGTTGAGGTGGTTCGGGCATCTGGTAAGGATGCCCCCTAGGCGCCCTCCCTAGGGAGGTGTTCCAGGCACGTCCAGCTGGGAGGAGGCCTCGGGGAAGACCCAGGACTAGGTGGAGGGATTATATCTCCAACCTGGCATGGGAACGCCTCGGGATCCCCCAGTCGGAGCTGGTTAATGTGGCTCGGGAAAGGGAAGTTTGGGGTCCCCTGCTGGAGCTGCTCCCCCCGCGACCCGACACACTGATATCTGATGATCATGGACTGACAAAATGAAGACTGAATTATCATTTGGACATGAGCACCAACTTGACCACCATCTGCATCTGCTGTCACTAATGTTACATATAACATTATAGGAACGGGTGAAATTTGTGACCATCAGATTCAGTGACGCTAAAGTGTCAGCTATAGGAAAATGACTGATGGACTGACCAAATTTTGATAGTTGAGGTGTTAATGCTCTATTAGTCTATATCCTTGACGTTACACTTCCAGGATTGCTCCGGTGCCACAGGAAATTCCGCCGGATGCATGTATTTTCAGTTTCCTTCCGCTTCCTTTGTGTTGGAATTTTTAATTCGGTGGATAATAAGGACTATTTTTGACTGCTCCTCAGATCTCTGCATGGTAAATTGAGACAGCTAGATAGACTATCTGTCCAATCTGAGTTTTCTCTCGCATGACTATTTTGCAGCAGCTCTGTTGCGGAGCTTAGAGCCGCCCATGACTATTTAAAGAAATGCCATTAAACCAGAGCACGTTTTCCTCCCATCCCGAATGCCTTGTGGAGTAGCCAGACCCTCCTTCAGCGCGCTTCGGAGGAGGGTCAGGCAAAGCGAGACTAATGCTCTATAGACAGACCAATGCACAAAGACCGGCCACCAGTCTCTGCCATCACACTATCAAAATGTGTGACCCAATCCGGATATTATGGGGTTACAATGTGTTGTTGCAACCGTCAACATTTTTAAGTATCTAAATACTATGGAGGCACCATTTATGGTGACAAAACACAGTATGTCACCATGATAAAAACATCTGAAGTGTAGCTAAAATTCCTAATCAGGTTACACAATCAATGGCTCACAGCATTCAGAGTTACTGGGATGTCAGCAAGTATTGGTCGTTGGAGAAAACGCTGGGGGGAAACAAAGGAAGTTCAGAAATAGGTCAACTATTTGAACATCCTCCCTGGTAGAAAAACAAAAAGCACATGTTTTGCACCCTACTAAAGCCCAGAAAAAATATTTATTTTTCTGTGTATAAATATATTGGTAATAACAATTTTAAAGACATTCAAGCCATCACTGCCGAACATTGCTGGCACTATAACCTAAGACTAACTGTGTTCTGCTAGATTGCTCCCAACTAATCAAGAGCTGCCACCTTCCTGTCCTCCCCTGCCCGAAAATGATGATCTATGGCTCTTGTGGATATACGACATCAGTTTGGGTTGTCTCGGTGGTGACTGGTTTTCATAGGTAATGATGCTAAATTACACAACTGGGAATAAAGGAGGCTAGTAAGCCATCCATCAGGGGCTAGTTTATATCAGCTGCCCTTAGGGGCATAATTCAAACCCCAGTACACTCAAACACATAGCTTTCTGTCCCTAACCCCACACACACACACAGTTTGCCACAAGCTACTAGAGGGGACATCTCATTCCTTTATCCACGGCGAGTCATTGTGGTAGTGTCAGCTGGTGCCGTCTCTTTTATCACACTGGAAGCTAATGGAAACAGCAACTGCAGGAGGGTGGGGGAAAAGATGCAGCAGGCACACACACACACACATCAAATGCACACAGAGCCATAAGAGGTTGGGGAGATGGGGCGGGTGGGCACGCCAGGCCCCAGGCCAAGAGCTGTTCTATGGTGATGTTTTTCTTTCCGAGGCTTCTCTATTAGCTTGTGTTTCTGACACTCAATAAACCACAAGGATGGGCTTCAGATGCATTTCTCTCATTTTCTTTTGATGTTTCATTTTACTGTAATGTTAAGTTCCTTTTTTACCTCCATGTTAGAGTTAAGCTGGGGGCTTCTTCACCCAAAACTACTGAAGAGAGGTTTTGTTTAATTTTACATGTCCCACTTGGCCTCATTCTAACTAAACAAAAAGTGAAACCAGCTACACAACACTTTGTACTTTTCTCCTCTTAATCCCTGCTTGTAGTTTTACTGGGATTGCATTTTTCTATACCTATTGACTAGAAATACTCTATGGACAACAACAGGGTTTTCTACAAAAAGGGAACTGCAGGAGGATTCAGTACTGGATACATATTTTCATTGGATAGTTAGTTGACCTAATTTCCTGATAACAGTGTTGAAAAGCACGGGGCTGCTACTTTAAGCACACATGCTATAAGGGACATATGCCAGGCATGTATTGTATTTATATTTTCTATAATTCTTTATTTTTTCAGTCTTTTTCTGTTTGTATAACATAACAATCGTGCTTTATCATGTGACACCATTTAGATACATATCATGTTTATATTATGTTTTACATTAGGCAGTGAGACAGTTAAAAATATACAAAACAATATTGTTTTACTAGACATAGTTTCTATTTTTTAATATAATCGTCAGCATCTTCATTGTCATCATCATTTCGTATATTTCTGTAAGATATGTGCTTTAGCTTCTGTGATCAAAATATTATTGCAGAAAACAGCAACTCCATTTTTTCAACATTTAGACAATAACTTCCAATGTATTACAGACATTTACAGTTACATGTTTTACACAGTACAGTTTTACAACAAAGTTCCAGAGAAAACTGTGGTAGAGTAACTTTATACAAAATTCACAGGACATGAACTGTAGCCATTTCACATTTTCGCTCAGTTGTTTTGCTTTTCAAAGTAAACATGTTCTGTTCAACCAGATGCCTTTCACAGTAGCTGCCATAGAAGCAAACTAACATTGTCCTAAAACGCCATGGCAAAAGTCTGGGGAAATTAAAGCTTTGTGCTTTTCACTAGTAAAGCAAAGACAACATAAACAAAAAGAGAAACAGACCACTTGCTTACTGGCCTGCACTTATACATCTACATATGTATTGCTGAATACATATTGATCAAACTATAATTGATCATTACACATAAAGAAAAAATAATGACTGTACTTAAACACAGAGTTGGTCCAGGTTTTTGTTCTAGCATACAAAGTTGTATTTTGTAGTTCTGCCCAGTCATGTAAACAGACTATGGCTTAGTTAAAATTGGTTGGTTGGCTTAAGGCCTTCTTTGTTCTTCTTCTTCTTTTCTTTTTTTTTTTGTAAGGAGACATTTCAGAAATTTTCACTGATGTTCCTGAGGAAAGCATGCAAAACGTAAACAGGATTGACTGTCAGCATTAAGGGATAGTCGATTGTTTGTAAATCATTTTTCTAACCCTGTGCTTTTTTTTTTCTTTTTCTTTTGTACTTCATTGTACCCTGTGCTTCGCCAACCAAACACTAAATGGCATAGTTTTTGCTTTTGTCTGCCTATTGATTTTGGTCCTCCATCCCAACACATATAGTATAAAACATCCTAAAAATAATTCTGAAAATGTTTCGATCACATAAAAGTTTTCCCTTTTTTTTTACTGAAAAAAAGGAAGGAAAAATAACAGTCTCTCTCACACACAAAATCTTTTGCAACAGAGCTCCTAAACATGAACTTCTTATTGGCATTGTGCTTACTCAGAGCTCCCCGCTCGCCTTGTGGCCTGTAGTTTACCTCACAGAGTAACGTTTGGAAAAGAGACAACTGTGTGAGGTTTAGTAAACATCCACAATAAAATTGACGCCATCCCTTGCACTCTTCAATGATGTCAATTTTGTTCACTACTTTATCTACTATATTCACACGGTATTTACTTGATTCATGAAGATATTCAACAAATCTCTAATCTATATGTTTTTTTCTTTTCTCACAGTATTACACAGTATGTTAACATTTTTTTTTTTTTATTCAGATTTATGGTTGTATTTATGAACACTAACAGTCTTTGATATTGTTTTCAGATTGCAAACCAACAATAAGACATCATTGGCTTGGTTTTACAAATGCAGAAAAATTAAACATGGTTTGAAAATCTGTTTTGATCACATATTGCCCCTGGAGGTAGGTGAATCAATTAAAATCTTGGAAGTCCTTTGTAATGTTCTCTTTTGTCTACATGCTCCATGAGGGTTTCTTTGCTGACTACACGTTGGCCTCGGCATTGGTCAGGTTAGAGGTGGGGCTTGTTGGGTTCGGGGGGTTAACGTGCTCCGTTGGGCTAGCTGGGTTGGGTGGTGGGCTGGTCGGGCTAACAGTTGTGGTGGGGGGGTTAGCCGGACTGGCTGTGGTGGTGGGGGTAATTGTGGTAGTGGTGATGGTGGCTGGGTTACTAGTTGGTGTTGGGATCTTGGGTTGGAGCGGATTAGTGGAATGGTGGGGCTGGCAGGGTTTACGGGAGCTGGGTTGGCAGGACTAGCTGGACTGGCTGGATTGGTAGGGCTGGGTAAGTTAGCGGTGTTGGTTTCCACCTGCTGCTCAGGTCCATTCTCCAGAGGTCGCCTGACAACTGCCGGAGGCTGAAGCATTATCCGAAGTCGCTGGGACAGAAACACAACGCAAATGAATTACATAACAGTATAAGTATAATGTTTGTTATCTTACAGAGTCAGAATAGATCTAAAACTCTAGCAACACAAGCTAGCAAGACCTCATGCTCACCTAACAATCCCAACAGACACTTCACTTCTTACCTCTTTGTAAGTGCCCTTAAGTCCGAGATACATATAGATCATGTATCCTGGTATGAGAACCATGGAGGACAGCGCCATGAGCCAGCCCACTCCCTGACCCCAGCCTGGGAACACATAGTCTCCCATTTTGAGAGGAACCATTTGTATGGCGCTGAACAAGAACACCCCCTGTGGGAGACATGAGACACTTTATGCATCCTGACACCACTGACTAGAGGCAGCACTGTCTCAGCCTGACATGGCCGTAGGCAGGTAATATTGACTTTATTTATTGTCTCATTTTTCATGTCATGACTTTACATGTACGGTTGTATTAGTTCAGAGTACTCACGCCGACGATGAGAGGGGTGAACACGAGCCAGCACATCTTCCACCATATACAAGGCCTGTAGCCAATCATCTCCTGGATGTTGTCGTAGAACTTGTTCACACCTGCGAGACAAATGAATCTATGATCAAAATATTCATATCCAATCTATTTCAATTTGCTGCCGGTCTGCCATGCATGATGATGAGGACGGTGAGGTGGAACACATGACCTTGAGGCAGAACAGTGTTTGAAGCTGCGCAAATATCTCTGGATAGGTGTGACGTTTTCTAACCTTCATATTTCCCCCCTTCTTTTTATGTATGTGATATTTCACTGACTTTATTTGTAAAATTAAAGAAAAATGCATTTTTTGAATGATAAGTTTGTTCTGTTCTGCTATATTGCATGAAACACTGATGATACACACCGTAGCACCAGGATATGGAGATGCATTCAAAGAAGACCAAGAACAGCAGACACATTCCACTGGCAGAGTAGTAGTCAAACAGTTTGAACACATAGATTCCGCCCTGGTTACAGAAACATGGATAAGTGTTAGAATACAGTATAACATATTCTGGTAATGCATTTGATGCAATTAAAAGAACAAGTGGAAATTTAAATAGCCTCTTGCCCACTACATACAGTAGATGCATGGATTTGTATATTTTAATTACATCTTTCAATTCTATTACTTATTTGTTTAATCCCGTTCCATTAATTGACAGTAGTATCATAAGAGAGCTGCCCCTGCTGTACCTGTGTGATATTTGAAAGTCCGATCAAATAGGACACCAGACAGACACACGCGATGAAGATCTCTCGTCTACCCCGAAGAGCTCTGGGAAACTCATCCACCAGAGCAGTGATGAAGCCTTCAACAGTGCAGAACTGAAAGACAAAATCATAGTAACAGCATTAAGCTTAAGTGTGAATATGTGCGCTATCACTGTGTTCTTTGACACAAATGTTTTTTTTAAATAAATTCAGCATTTTTATCTTTTTTTATATATATTATATGTTAGGTCTGTGAATATTTTGCAAAATGTATTCTTCACCAAAGAACTTTTATTTTAGTGGTTAGGCTGACTGATGATGACAAATGACAAAGAGTTGCAGTGTGCACCAAACCATGGGACAGAAACACTAACGCAATCTTCTGAATGACCAAGCATCCACTTCTTGGAAGCCATTTTGGTAATAGCTTTGATATGTAAAGACTATTTACCCTATTTAGAATAGGGTTATAATTGATGTCTTTTCCTTTGAAGAGCTGGTGGTCATATCTAGTGTATAGCTACATTATAGCCACAACAAAAATTGTAGTATATATACATATATATATGTGTGTATATATATATATATATATATATATATATATATATATATATATATATATATATATATATATATATATATATATATATACTACAATTTTTTGAAACATATATATATACTACAATTTTTTTTCTAGTCTCTGTGGCCTTATTCAAACCCAATTATCATACAGAAAAGAAAGACCCACACCGACAGGGAAACCTGCGGGCACATGGAGGTGATAAAGTTGTGTTGAAAAGACTTGACAGCTGATGTCAAAGATCAGCTATATCTGTCCACAAGAAGCAAATTGCATGCTTATCAACAGAGAGCAGGGGTGAGCTGCATGATAGGTACCTGCATTTAAATATTTAGGTCAGCCCATGAGCAGATCATCTCCAAGCCCCTTACCTGGCTGTCTATCCCCAGCATGAGCAGCATGGAGAAGAACAGAATGGCCCAGAGAGGAGACACAGGCAACTCGGTTACAGCCTGCGGGTAGGCCAGAAAAGCTAAGCCAGGACCTGGATAGTAAATGGGAAAATCATATTTCATTAGGGTTATTCTCATAACACTCTGTTATGACTGCAAACACATATATTCACATAAAAGTGACAAATGCTGTGTTTAGCAGTCACTAATAAGTGACAGTGCACTTTTTTGTGCAGAGGAAAAAAACAGTACAGAAAAAAAAGGCATACAGTAGATGCGATCCTACCTGAAGCTGCTACATCGGCAATGGGTCTCTTTGTCACATGTGACATGAAGCCAACAATAGAGAAGATTACAAAGCCAGCAAACATGCTGGTACATGAGTTGATGCAGCACACAATGATGGAGTCTCTGGGGAGAGGAAATACAAAATAGACATGTTTATGTTTTTCTCTGTATCAAGCTTCCCTCAAAATAGTCCACACAGGAGAGACTGAGATCTGAAAGAGTCGCTGTGAGAATGCATCTCTGCTATTAGTTCCTTTTGATCATACAGATGTTTGACAAAATCACGTTATTGTTTAAGACAGACATAAACAGATCTCATTTAAGAACTCATGACAATCAATAAACATGTATTTTTCATAGAATTATATATATATGTAAAAGAACATAGATTCATTTGAAACAAGCACACAAAATGAGCGCAACTATTTTTATGTTACTGATTGTTTATGTGACCCAGAACCATGGGGCTGCTGGAGAAAACACTTCGCAATCATAGTTTTTTTTTTCCCTCTAGCACGCACAAGAAACTGCCTTCTCCTTAGAATATTATATTCATGCCAGCAACTTACATTTAAAAGACACTTCAAAGGCTCTCTGGTAGAAATCCCTAGTATGTATGTTCTAGTTAAACAAATAACCTCTGCATGCACCGTTGTACTCTAAGCATTGTACAATGAACCTTGGAGCTTTCCACAAGTGCAGCTGTATCTGACAGGCACAGAGAAGAGTCTTTGATTGGGACACATTGAAAGGTCAGGATAGACAGGCTGACAGTCTAGTACTTATTTTGGTAACCTTAAAAACAATGTTATTTCCAATATTCTGTTGCAATAACTGGCCCGGGCCCCGAGATAGGAGGACGGCACATATTTGTGGATATAACTAAGAAGGTTGGACTGGATAAGGATAACATCATAATACAATTGTGAGTAAGATCTTTATATTGAACCATCTCTGCCTCACCAGGATTTTTTGTCAACTTGGAGGACGCTGAAAACGCAGACAGCTCTTATTAAGTATCCTTGAATAAGGTCTTCAATAGAGGCCTATAATATAGTAAAATAATCTTCAGCTATTACAATTTGCTCTGATATATTAAATTCAGCAGCATTCTCTGTCTCTTTCAAATAGATTATCTCTATTCATGAATCATGACCAGTCTTACCTGTAAACATTGTTATTGAAAGGGTTATAGCTGCCCAGAGCTATAAGTGAGCCCAATCCCAATCCATAGGAAAAAAAGATCTGGGTAGCTGCATCCAGCCATACCTGACAAAGAAACACAAGCATTTAGCTGCGTGAGGCCCTAGCTCTGCTCACTCAGGCGTGCAGTACATAGGTATGAATCATATGATAATATGTCATTACCTCCGATTCTTTGAGTTTTGCAAAGTCCGGGGTGATATAGAACAGAATTCCCTCTCTAGCTCCAGGTAGAGTCACGCCACGGATGAAGAGAATAAACAGCATGAAGTAGGGATACGTAGCTGAGAAGTAAACGACCTATACAGTGTGAGACAGCAGGATCAGCAGGGTAACACCATTGAATCTGAAGTAAATTTATGACGCATGCAGAAGTTGTAAATTTGAAATCCCCCCACTATTCAGAAATATTCATAAGGGTTGTTAATATGTTCTAGATTTAATTCATTCTGTCTCTTCCACACACAAAAACAAAACAGATAAAGAGACCAATAATTCAGTAAAGAAATCACTGCAGCTTCACTTTGAATGGCTGTGTAGATGTATGACGCTCTGCAAGCAATTTGTGAGAAAAGTGTGCAGGGGGATGGGGTTTTTGTGACCAAAACAAATTTTATTTGCCATGGTCATGTGATGCACTAGACTTTCGAAATGTGGCACCACATGGGAGGGAAGCTGCAGGGAGTGAAGGGAGAGTACAAAACCAGATTGTAGCGTATGGCTGTTTGTTGCTCCTCCTATCATGAATCCACACTCAGTATAGACACGGTGTCAGGAGAGTTGGAATTAGAGGATCTGCCATGAGGCAGAGTAGGATTACTAAACACGAGTGTTTGATGTCTCTTCTCTTATTTAAAAATCAATCTGGACAATCCTGACTGCATTGTAAATGATTGATGAGGTGATATTAGACTGATTAATATTGCATTGCTGTCACATACTACTACTTATTGGGAACCAGCATAGCATAATAGGTCTTGGATACCCAAATCTGGCAAATGTCTTACCTTCCCTGTCCAGCCAACCCCTTTCCAGATACAGAAGTACACAAGGACCCAGGCGATGGCCAGCGTTATTGCCAGTGGCACTCGAATCTGGCCTGGTTTTTCCAAGCCATCGGTCATTTCATGCATGTTGCGCCTATAAGTCAGAGCGAGCAACAATGACACTGTTATACACACACGCACACACACACACACACACACACACACACACACGCACACACACGCACACACACACACACACACACACACACACGCACGCACACACACACACACACACACACACACACACACACAAACACACACACAGGGACATAAGCATGCAGCAGAGGAGGCTGTCTTTTATGTATTTCAGGGATGCATGCAGGATACTTTAAAGCTCTGCTGTTGTGAAAGCAAGAGAAAGCAGTCAATATCTTACTCCCAAAACTCCAACACTGAACTGGTGAGGTTGGTTGTATCAGCAATGGAGTGGTTTGTATAACATTTCTCTGTGTTCCATGGATTGTTACATGTGCTCCATGGAAGATCCTGTAAAACAAAAATTGCAGTGTTTTTTCCCCTACTTGACACATTTATGGATTATACATTTCTTACAGGTATCACAGGCTAGAATTCCTAATGAACTGATAAATAACAACCTTGACCCTATGCTGGTTTCAGCTTTTTTATGAATCATGTGAGTTCACTGTGTAATACTTACAGTGGTGAAGGAGTTGTACAGGTAGTAAATGGCCCAAGAAATGATTACAATGTAGTAAATGTTAAGCCAGAAGGACAGGACAGCTGCTGCAAGGCCCACACCTATCATACAGAAATGAATTAGGCAGTGTAGTAAAACTATCACTGGATATGTGTGTTACATGGCCTCCATAAATCCTGATAGTCTATGAAAGCACCAAATACCATACTTTTTTTTAGGCAGGCCTGGTATCAAGACACAATTTTCCAGAAGTATTTAAGTGAAGTATACCTTTAAACATAGGAGCCAGTTTCCACACACCAAGCCCTCCAATTGAGGTGTATTGACCAAGGGAGCATTCCAGTAGAAACAAGGGGACCCCAGCAAATATGAGGGTCAAAAAATAGGGAATCAAGAAGGCTCCTGGATGGACAAAAGTAGATCAAGTTATGCATTAAATAAATGACCAATATTAGGCTAAAACTGCACTGACGCATTACTTTAAAAACCACAGCACAACGTCAGTTAATTAGGGTTGTAAAAGTGTGATGTTCATTATGTTCATGTAATCGACACGGTCATTTAGGTAAACTCGACTATGTGCATCATGGAGCTGAATGGGCCGTGCAATTTGTTTAAATTAGCTGTGAAAATAATGTTTACCTCCACCGTTTTTTCCACAGAGATAGGGAAATCTCCATACGTTTCCCAGTCCAATTGCATAACCCACACACGACAGGAGAAAATCAAATCTCCCTCCCCATGTTTCTCTGTCAGGCAAATCCTTTTTCTTCTTCTCGGCTTTCACGTCCAGTGACTTGGGCTTGTCATTATTAGTGGCCACCTCGTTCAGTTCTGTGACTTGTCCATCCGTTTTGGTGCCGTTCGTCGCCATGTCTCTGGATTTGGCAGAGGTCCTGGCAGTCGGACGGTATGCTTCAGCACCAGACCACGCAGACAGCAGCTTCGCGGTTTTTAGACCTAACCTTTGGACCAAATGTCTGGAGATGAAGCCTGTGCACACACGGCTCGTCAGTCGCCGTTAACCTGCAATCGTGAATAGAGCATTTGGTCGTTTTTTGTGTTTTTTTTCTTCAGGACGCGCTGAAAATGTGGTTACTTGTAAAGCAAACACAGACAATCATTTACTCCCCGGCAGGTACAATAAAACAATGTCAATAAAATCAAACATGCACTGTTTTACTGAAATACGCTTTTATAAACGCACACTAAAGCATCTTTTGAACATTTGCTGCCTGACAAAATTTTCATTTATATCAGACTCAACAAACACCAACAATACAAAAAAACATCGATGACAAAGTCATGCTGGACTTGCTCCCATAACTAAAACACAGACGACAGATTGTGCGTAAATTAACAGCAGCCAACACCAGATCAGCACAACCCTAATAGCCTAAACAAAGCCCGCAATTAAATAAGCCAAATAAAAGAAACGGAGCTGGATATCACTAAGATCAACAAAAAAAGAAAACTTTAAGACAAATTACAGGATCCAAATACATGCGCTTCAAGCGCAAGACGCACCGTAGCAATAGCAGATAGCCTATGATAATTAAGCATAATGAAGTAGAGTCCACCAATTACCACCTGCAGATTTTCCAAACAGTTATCCACATACAGAAATGCAAGCAGAGATACAGAGAGGTCTCAAACAAACAGGAACACAAAACGCATTGTGGAGACAAAGGGATGTCCTATGCGTAAAAGCTTTACGCATCAGGCTGCACAAATTGCCACCTCATTCTATGCGAAACATTGAGAACTAAACATGTTATTAAACGCACGAGAATGCGTCTCTACATTTGCACCATCCAATAGACAAGCAAACCGTAAACAATTCGGCATTTAATTGGCTGTAGCATGTAGGTGCGGAGCTCATCATGCAGTCATTACACTGACCCCAACAACGCATTGACAGTCTCATTCACAATTTAATCACACTCACTATTGCTGCAAAGCCAAATAAAAAAGAATCATGCATTAGCCAGACTCGTTTGTATGAGGGTTCAAACACGCACACACGCACAGACAGACGCAGGAATCAGCACCCAGTTTACTCACAATGAATCTGTGATCTGTGCCGCCGAGGATACGCTGCCTGCCACAAATCTCGAAACGAGGTATCCGTAGATTCCTCCTGTGGATAAAGTTGTAAACTCCCAATATTTCTTGGAAGATAAGTAGATTTTACTTCCATTAAAAGACTTATAGGGACCATGCAGCGTTAGAGATGTCCAAGCAGGAGCTGTCCAGCGGGGAGCAGTGCTGAAGACCAGGAGGAGGAAGAGGAGGAGGAGGAGGAGGAAGAGGAGGAGGCTGAATCAACACGGGCAGCAGCCGCTTCGCCTTGTGCGACTGTCTAACATCAACAACCAGAGACTCGGCTCCCATCCTTACAGCCTCAATGTCATCTCAAAGTCGACCCCCCTCCTCCTCCTCTTCCTCCTCATCTATAGGCTACATTGACATCGCACTTGCTACATGTTTGTTTTTGAATATTTAAATTGTTATACTCTTCTCCCCTATTTCAATAAACACCAATAAAAAGGTTTTCACATTTTTTTGCCATGACCTCCCATAGGCAGACAAGCAAGTTTTGCACACACACACACACACACACACACACACACACACACACACACACACACACACACACACACACACACACACAAAACGGACTATAAATGAAGACAGTTGCCATTTCAAAGTTATAAATATTAGTCCGTTTTGGGGGCTTTTTAAAAGTCTTCTATTCAGGTTGTTTCCCTCAGACACTTTTATGATGGAACTATTTATAATGCAATTATCTCTGCGCCCAGCAAAATGTGCCCCCCTCCCACAAAAATAGAGCACCCCCTCCCCTCCAGTAATGAAATGTATGGTCGAGGTGCCAACATGGAAACATATGGGGGGGGGTGATATAAGCAGCATTATCTGGTCCAAACGCGTATATTTGGAAGGTGAGGCCAGTCAGCGGATGTCTGCAAACCTGGCAAATTGTGATATAGGGAATCCGTCAATAAAGGGAGGGAACATTGGCTGGTTGTCTAACTCTGCATGAAATCGTCCAAAGCCCGACGTCTTCCACAAATGAGGGGATGACATGAGAAGAATAAACTCGTGGACGATAAGCTCAAAAAAAAGGAAAAATGAAAGTAAAGCAACAAATGTTTATAGATTAGGGGGAGGAAATGTTCAAATGGGCAGCAAATCAGCGAAGAGTGGCTCCAGCCGCGGATTGTTCTTTTTTTCCCTACAGAAACCATCCGGAAAGTGATATACAAGATCAAAACATTTCTTTAAGGAGCAGTTCGTCAATTTAAAGTGCAACGGTAAGTGATTCACAGCATATCTAAATAGGCCCACTTGTTTGATTTACATGAATATTAAGCACACGTTTTTCTTCAGCTCAGCTGTTTTTCTTGCGTAAACAGTGATGTCACGTCGGCTACAACTTGTCCACGCTTCGACCAACTCCACCACATCTGAAGCCTTTGTAGTTTGCCTTCATGCTTGTAGTTTTGTTTTCAAACTCCACATGTCCTGGCTGCTAACACTTAGTTTCCTGCTTAAAATCTGAACATGCTAATCCAAGCTACCCTAATGTTATCCATGTAACTGTAATATATAACTTCGTTTTCAAGATATTTCTCTATTTGCTTGGTTTGTTATTGTTTTCATTTAATTTTAATAAAAAAAAAAACATTCTGTGCTATTTAGTTTTGTAATCAGATATTGTGGTATTATTATTATTTTTTATTTTCAGTATATGTTATGAAATGTTTTAATATTGTCTGATTAAATGTTGTTTTGGACCCCAGGAAGACTAGCTGGTCGTCTAGGCGTCAGCAAATGGGGATCCTTATAACAAACACAACAAAAACAAAACATGTAGATACACTTTTTTAATGTCACTGAGTTGAGGTTGAGGTAGTGCACACTGACTGTGGTGCAAACTTCTGGAAATCCTCTGGCATGGAGATCAGGAGCATTTGCACTTCGGTGTGAATGTCCCTATCACAGGCTGAGAGAGGGCACCAGATGGCAAACCAATGAGGGGTAAACTAACCTACTAAATGATACCACATGAAATGCAACATTTAAAACCCCATCTGGGCAGCCGTCCCTGAGGACATGGGGTGTGAAACATGACACGTATTTATACACCTGCTGATGGAGCATACAGGCATGTCCAATAAGCTGGTGACATGTACGCTCAGCCAGCTGACCTCCTAACCCTGCAGCTTTGGTTTGATTCAGCTCACTGCCATTTTCACCAGCAGCCCCCAGTCTCTTCATTTCTGTCGGAAGCTTGTATTTGGCTACTTGTGAACGCTGTACGTGCTCCATTAGGCTGGGATTACTTTTCCTTTCTTGTAATGGCTTTTAAAGTATGTGACTGAGATTGAGTCTTGGGTTGCCCCTCTTTACTCGCCCGTTGGCTGTAAAATCATCTGAATGTTGGGGAGATTTGGCAGAAGGATGCAGCCAAGGTGCTGCACTTCACATTTAAGATTCCTTATTGATTTCTTGTCATTTATTTAGTTTTTTATGGACACGATTATGATTATTGTGTTAAAAATGTGGCTATATAAACTTGTTTTATCGCCAAAATATGTTGACAAATTTAAATAAATTAAAAATAACTGCTCTAAAGATGGAATTGAATGCCTAATTCATTGGTTCTATTAATAACAATCATCAAAACAAAAACACAAAATACTAAATCAAAGATAACATTATAATCCAATATTTAAATGTTTTTTAATTGGATTTTCTAAACATCAACTCAAGTAAAATTAAAAAAAATAAAACACACACAAGAATATTACACAATTCTGTGCCAAATTTAAAACAAAATCTGTATGTGACTCAAGCAGTGTATGATCTGCCCATCATCTCCTTCTCTATACTTTTTAATAACCTACCTTGAAATTATTGCTTTAACTGCTGGTAATCCCTGAGCATTTTTCTCTTTTCAGAATGCATTTTCATACACTCATATTCCTCAACACCAGTCTGCAATTTGAGGCCACAAAATGAACTGATTAGCATGATGATTAGTCATTAGTATGCTAATCATAAGCATTTCACATATTTTATTCATATTGTCACAGACTTGTTTTTCTCCTTCTGCTGAGATTGTGTATACATCCCATTTTATTTTTTTTATTGTCAACATGGAAGTCAATCTGGTGACTGCTAACAATCTACAGTGGGAATGATGATTTTTACATAGAGTGCAAAAGCTAATAGATACAGATAAGGTAAATTAATTTATATGAAAGCAGAGGTAAATCTTGCTTCAATCCCCTTTTCAGGATAAATCAGGTTTCTAAGTTGCTACATAGAAACAAAGTCTGCAAAATACAATTCACAAAAAGAAAAAACCCACACTCAATATTTACAAAACCCCTGTTTTGACAACAAGGCAGTCTTCAACAGGGTATTTAAAATATAAATATGTCTTATTAGGTAATCCCTCAAAGAGTTTTACTGTCAGAATCCTGGATGTGCAGCCCCTTTTCTGTTGCTGTCTGCTCTTTGTTTTCATCAACCTTGAACCATGGTTGCTGCTGTGCATTTTTCTTGACTTGTAGGCACTGAGAGAGAGTACAATACCGCTGTGGTGTACCACTTGCGCTTGATAATAGAGGGATTGGCATATATGTATTTCACCGGGGGAAGTAATGCATAACTGAATAACCACTCACTCAATATTTCTATATGAAGCATGGATGTAATTCAGCCTGCCCTCCCAGGGATGATTGATTAAATTTACCTCACACTTGCACATTCTGCACAGAGACACCTGAGATATCCACTGCAAGTATACAGCTTCTTTTTTGTTCTAAATCACTGCATTGTGATCTCCACAGGGTATAGCCTCCATAGACACTGAAATCACTTCAAGGCTAGATGCTCTTATTTGTCTGCGCTTCTTTAGTATAGCATTTGTTTAGCATGACCTAAATTGCTGTGAAGTGAGTGCCTCAGCAGCTCTGTCTCGCCTCTCTCTTTCTCTCTCCTTACGTCTCTCTGTCTCTGTCTCTTTGTATGCCTCCTTTTCTCTTTCTCTCTCACACACACACAATTTAAAAACAAGCAAAACAAGCTGAGAGGACAGTTTTTTTTTTAGTTTTTTTTTTTTTTATAACAACCAGATATTATTTACATGCGTAGTGAAGTATTGTGGGATGCAGGAATCAGTGACGTGGGCTGGCCAATGATATTTCAGGAATAGTGAGTGAATCATCCACCAAATTTGTGGAGCATGCTCTGTTTCTCTCCTTGGTGTTTTTCTTTCTGATTTTACCTTCCTGAAGGGATCAACTATGCAAAGAAGTTAAATCCCACAGCTGAAAAAGACTAGCTTTTTCCTCTGTTGGGATTCTGATTTTGCATTGGCCACTCATTCAAAAGAAATGCCGTTTCCACAAATGCATGGAATTAGACAGCCATGATTTAAGAGACATTCAGCCTAGTTGAAGGTTTAAACATGTTTGGCATCGACAGGTCAACGTGCACCAAGCAGGACGGGGACAGGTACTGGTGTTGATCTGTTGACAGCCCTGTGTGGCAGCCAGCACACGGTGTGGATTTAGTAAATATATGACCTCCATGATAACCAGTGTGAGGGCACTAAATCGCTTCAAAATGTGTTGCTAGGCAACAGCATAATCGGTCTCCGTCTCTCCCTCCTTTATATGGCTCTCTACTGGGATTGCTGTGCTGCTATCATTGAAAATGGTTAATTAACTTCTACAAAAAGTCCATTAATGGTTCAGATTAGACTTCTGAGGGTTAAAAACACTTCTAGGCGATGCGCAGAAATATACGCCATCATACAAATGCATGTCAAAGATTAAAGGGGCCTTTGAAATGAATTACCCTAGAACCATGCATCTGGTTGTATTCCAGCAATAACAGCTTCAACAACAATATTATCAATATAAAAAAGGTTATGTAGCAAATTGGACATACTGGTTCCATCACTGACAAACTAATTTTCAGAGATGATGATTGATTCCCAAAATGAGAAAACAATTTATAAATTGCTTTCTGTAATGCTATCCTGTGTATTCTGAAAATGTGTGTTGAAACACAGCATTGTTACACACTAATAGTCTAGATTCATAATGTTTGTATGCGTGCAAACCAAACGCAACACACATATGTAGCACCACTTTTAACATTGAATACAGATATAAAGTTGAAAAATGACAGTACTGGGCTGATACTGATGTATTATTTAGTCTTTCCTGGCCACAACAATGTAAAAATGACATTTTAAATTAAAATAAATATATAAATATATATTTAAAATATACACAGTACCACACAAAATATATAGAATCATAGATATATGGAAAGGGCACTAGAGTTTTCATTAATTACAGGTAAGTTAACTTACATAATAACGCTTGTGACATGTTCATAATAACTATTTGATCAAATTAATTGTGTACATAGCATGAAATCAATACATAGGAATTGCACCACATAATTTGTTATATTATTTGATATATATTATGTACACTGAGCTGGATCCATTTAAATAAAAACCGTACAAGAAGATCACTTTTATGAAAATAAATAAGTGGCGATATATATTGTTGCCTAACCTTAATCCTTACTCTCAGTTAAAGGCTTAATTGGATACAAATCTATGATGTTAAATTTGTTAGGATTCCCCCATATTTCCCAATTTACCCCATGCAGTCCATATATATTGTTCTAGTGCTTCATTTCATTTCATTTTTAGATTCTGTAACAATGTGCATACTGAATATTTTCATATGAGGACATATTGACGCCTTCCCTCCCCAAATCACTTAATCACTTGATTATACTCCGGAGCGGACACGTACACGGAGAGCTGCAGGCGCATAGTAACTCTGCTTATACTACTGTATGCTTTACTATACTGCTTGGAGGACGCATTCCACGCATGCGCTACGCTACCACTCACATACACCCTCTGATGATGACATTTACGTCACGCGGACCCTCACACTCACAGACATGGACAGTATAGATTTGGCTTTAGGGTAAAAATACACATTCTGTCCAATAGTGTAGAAAAGTGGATGACAATTTTTTTTACTGTTTGATAAATTGCACATCACTTTAATCATATGTTGGAAATCTTTGAATTCCTTCAAAGAAAGCCCATTTTTACTGAGGTAAACCTCAGCATTGGCATTGAACCTCAGCACTGCTACTGCAACCCTTTTTGTCCAATGTTACTTTCTTACGTTCTCTTCTTTCTCCTAGAATAAATTACTTTTAAAAAAAAGAAAGAAATCATGTTAAAAACAAACTGCCCTCAGTCATGACGTGGATTTCAAACTTGTTCTTAGATTTGAAGGTTTACTGTGTTTGGTATTTCTAAAGCAATAATAGCTAGCTTCTCTTATATATGAAAAATGACTCATTAAAAAAGGTGTATAAAAAGCTATTTCATCTTCAGTTTGAATTGTATGCAACTGCCTATTTGAGTTTACATTGATATATGAGATACAAAAAATAATATTTAAATCTCCACCTCAATGTCAATAAAATGATTTAGCAAATTTCACCGTATCAAAGGTACAGTATCGGATAATAACTAGTTATTCTCCAGAATTTAATTGTCTTTTTGTTATAGTGCTCTTTCTATAATTAAGATTTGCAATTCAGCTCCCATAATTCTTTGCCTTGTAGAACTGCCTAGTCCCCATTGCAACCAGAGTTACAGTTAATAAATGGGAAATAACCATAAAAGGATTAAAGCAATTTGATTACAAATGAATGACAAACCCACAATAATCAGATTGCGGATCATTTTGGGGGAAATTAATTTATTATATTATTATTGGGTGTTATTTGAAGTGAGACTGAGATTACACACACATAATGCTTAGCCATAGTGGTAAGGATTACATTTTTAAAATGACTGACTATGAACTGGCAATAATTTCCTGTTTAACTTCACATTCTGCAGATTTAAAGGCAAACTAATCCATATAGTATATAATCTAGAGGTTTTAAGTGTGTACTGAGAAAGCAGTCTGTATGTTGTGGTGGTGGAAAGTTGAACTACAGAAAAGTTGTGTATAATGCAATATGTTAACACTTTGATGGTATACAATTTAGAATATCTGATATATCAAAAAGTTAATTCTGAAGGTTTTTGTTTTAGATTTGGCAACAGGGTTTGCACATAGGGTCAACAACCGGCTCATTGAATATTGTACAGCTGAGAAACCACCACAGCAAAAGGAGACAGCTGTTTCTGTGCACATAAAAGGGAAAGTGTGGGGAGTGAAGGAAGACGAGGTGTCGATCATCAGCATCACCAAATAGGAGGGAGCCAGGACATGGAGCTCTTTAAATGAAAGCTTTGACAGAAGCCTGCAATCCTTTCTCACCACACTGCCCCTGCTAATCCTCTCCATTCAACCACATCACTATGGAAACTGACTGGATTTCTCACCCTTGCTGCCTAACTTGTGCTGTGCAGCCATGTCCGCCACTGACATGGAGGTTGTGCAGTTAAATGCTGCCTGATCACCGTTCCACAACACGCCACATGTCTCCATGTTGGGACGTTATTGGCTATTAGTAGCTGCCACATTGATGCAGGACCATTAGGTTAATGTGTTTTAAAATCTGGTAGACTGCTCCAGTAGAGACAATAAGATTAAAGCTGTGCAAGAGTAAGCACTTCAGCCTTTAAAATCAAAACTTAGTTGTATGGTGGGGAGTTTGAGGTGGATGAAGTATGATTTTATATTCCTGCGCCGGCTACCTATTTCATTTATTTGCCTTTCCTCTGGCAAAATTGCAGGAGAATATTTGTCATGGTTTAAAAGGTTTATCAGCTTCAAAGCTGAGGGAGCTGGTCGTCCAACCCATCAGTGAGACCACGCAATCCTTCCAGCACTGACAAGAATGGGTTAGAGCATGTGGACAAAATTCCCCAGTTAAGCTCCCAATTCCGAGCTTTAACATAAAGCTTGGAGAAGCAAATTTGCATTTGGCATTGACGTCAGCTTTAATCCATCCCAAACCACTTCTTCAACCCCCTCAACATCTTGGAGAAGAGCTTCAGTAATTGCTAATTGCAGGGGGAAAAATGGTTATAATCACTAGCACCATCAGCCTGGTCAGCGCTAACATAAGTAGCCTGGGATAAGGTGGAATCAGCTGGAGAACAGAGTTTTACAGGAAACAACCTAAACATAGGCAAGTGAAAATGAAGCCTGTGCTACATGCATCTTGAGATAGTTTAAGCCTTAGAAAATAAACCAAGCAACATACAGTAATCATACCCACTTTTGCCTATTGCTGTCAAAAATGTCAAAAGCATGGCCTGGGACATGAAATGCTTGCCTGGGTGAGTTTTTGTACAAAAGCTTGATGGCACAGTTAATGTTCCTCTGCACGTACATGGTTGCAATTAAAGATACCTAAGTTGATAACTGCAAATTAAATTATTTATTTATTTGTTTTTTAATCAATCAGTCAATCACCTTGTCTATACAATGTCAAAAACAATTTCTATTACATGTTATTACAAGGTACTGCAGCCCAAAGTGTCAGGGAATAAATTGCCACTGATATGAAACAGAAAAAACAGGACATCCTTGTCTTGTAGCTGCTCCCATTGTTGTGGGATTTTTACTAGATAAGTGACTCAAAACGACCTATCGATTATCACAGGTTTCAATCTCAACCCTGTATCTATGATAATAATCTAATTTCAGAGCAAACACCAAGCTCTGATGTAAATATAATTTGATTTACTTCATGTCATTGGCCTTACTTGATAGACATCTTCCCAAACACTGTCAAGGCAAGGGGCAAGGCAAGGCAAGGCAAGGCAAGGCAAGGCAAGGCAAGGCAAGGCAAGGCAAAGAAAGGACCAATATGTCAGACATCTCAAGCAGTTCGTCAAGAGTCTTATATAAAGGCTTTTTTTCTTGGACTGATCCACATCATCTGACAATAAACCCATTGCTTTTATCAAGATAAATCAACTATATGGGTATACATATGGTAAAGGTTAGATGAGAATGGGTTTATTATGATAAAGAAATGTAAAGTTATATTTCGTTGTTTGTCACTTTTTTGCAGCTGCAAGAAAACCAAATGCAAGGGCAAGCTTTCACCGGACAGAGACACATATTGTAATGTGCATTTTTTTATGTGGGAATGATCATCCACCTTTACAGGCACATACAGCTGAGTATCATCAGTGGCGGTTCTACATTGAATTACACCCTGGGCGAGACCCCCTTCGAATTTCTGCACAAACAGTTATATTTTATTATAACATTAATTGTTATTTGTTGACAACAAATGACATGAAAAGACCAAAGCTGTCTCTTATTACTTTCAACATTCCTAAACCCATTTATTTCTTCTGAAAACGTCAATCTTTAACATGCGTATAGGATGTGTGTTGGCGGCCTGGGGTTTAAAAAAAATCAATTTTAAATTTTTCAAGTCAGTCTTAAAACAATTTGTAGTAAATGAATGCACCTTGACTTACGTATTTACATGCACTGTAGCTACCTGTAGTATGTACAGTATGACCTGTGTACTACTAGCTAATAACTTCTTAACAACATGCTGCTCATTGATGTGTTTTTAACAAGATGTTGCTCATTGATATGTTTTTGGAGGAAGAAGATTTATCAGGCTGTGGTTTGGGTCTTTAATGGGATTTATTGATTAAAAAATACAGACTATCACCAGCCTTAACCTTTAATCGATTAGTAGTTTTCTAAAGACAGTAAATACAGATTACTTTATTGCTGCATTATGACATCACAATCACTATATTTGACTACAATATCCCTAAATGCATGTTTTGGGTGTATTTATATCAATATGGGGGTAATACTCAGGTGTCCACTTGTATATAAATTATGTGAAAATGTACCCCAGCACGCAATAATAATGCTATGCAACGTCCCAAACTGGACACATCTGAGAGTAACTTTTTTTCATGTAAAATGTGAATATTTCAATGGATATTCCAAATATATTTAGGACTTAGCTTATAATGAACTATGCATGGAGCTAATTCTTTGCTTTGGTAGGACACACACACACACACACACACACACACACACACACACACATTCCGTGCACGCGCCTGCGGCTGCGTGTATCGCTCCTCCTTGTGAATCCTAAATAGCACGCCGAGCCGCAGAACTGGATGGCATCACAGGGTGTCTGGTGCCAGACTGGAGCAAAGACCACTATATAAGCTGTTAGCGTGGATACAACTGCCCACCGACCTGGGAGTGCACCATCTCTTTATCACTATTAAATCACTGTTCTTTATTATCAATGTTTCATTCCTTTGAAGACATTTGGCTTCGCGGCGCAGAGGATTTTTTTTTTTAAGTGCTCGTGCCGCCTCCCATGTGTCATGAAAAAATGCTGTCCCGGGCAGCTGCCCACTTCGCCCGTGCCAAAATCCGCTATCGATCATTAGAGCATTCAAAATGAATTCCAGGACTGTTTATAATTTTGAGGTGAAATACAAAGAGAGAAAAGCAGAGGGTCAAGAACAGATCCCTGAGGTACTCCATATTTCACATTAGAAAATGTAGATATAGTATTACTTGTTACTTAAATATGAATGTCTCTTTATATATGAGGTCCTACCTCAGGGGGTGTCTGAGCCTCTGTCCAGGAGGCCCTTTCAGTAATCCATCCATGACCATGAGGATGCTAGAATTACATTGTAAGTTAAATGGAAAATCAAGTTGACTCATTACACAGCTAATGTTTAAATATACTGGTATATTTATTCCAGAATAGGAACATTGGGTTGTTGTTGGTGCATTTTGAAGCTGAACAAAAACAAACTGATAAAAATATGAAGAATAGCCTATACGTGTGAGCAAATTAGCATTATTTCTTTTTTGCAGGGAATAAGTGTTTTTACTGGGTCTTCAGGTATGATTATTAAGACGACCATTTAGTTTGGACCTGTCCAAAAAGTGACAAAAATAAAATTAGTAAATGAATAACATAAATATAAACGAAATACATTGCAAGTAATGTTAAAGACATGATCATTGACGCAACACAGCTGACGAGTAGATTACCTCCATCATGAATTGTTGACACTGGTTATAAGGTGCACTATTGTACCTCTGGCCCACACTGGTGTAGTGCCTGTTTGTCACCAGAGACGCTGGCTGCTTATTTGTATATTTCACATAATAGCGTGCTCTAAGCTTTGAATACAAATTCCAAACCTGTTAGATTTATCACCCTCAGCCTCCACTATGGGAGACTTACCAGTCTTGCTTGTGTGCTCTGGCTGCTAGTTATATCTCACTTATTTCCTTCATGATCTTCATATCTTCAATGTCTCCCCATGGCTAAACTGTACAAAGTAAACCACGTTTTATTTAGAGAGCATTAGATTTACCGCAGGCCTAGACCAGTGGTGGACTGGAAAATTGATTTAAAGTTGCCCAATTAATCAGTGTGATGAGTGTTTTAGCACATGAGCAAATATTCCATTAAGGGCTTTTCCACTGGAGGCATTACAGAGTTTCAGGATTTTTGGACATTTCTCAGCATCTATTTTCTCTTTGCTTAAAAATGTACTCATACTTACTTATAGCTTCCTTTCCCAGTTTTGCTTTTCCTTCCAACAGATCTATTTTTAAACTTCCTTCAAGTTCTCTGCTTCTTACGTGTAAAGAGCAACTTATTTTGATTAACAGGATTGTTAGTTCTTTTTTTGTCTCGTTGTGCATAACACTCTCCGTTAGGGCAGAAACGTTTTGGTGTAGTACATATGCATTAGCACTAAGAGGTGGAAACATTTAAGTATGCAGAATAAATGCAAGACCCCAAAGCACAGGACAGATACGCATTCAAAAGCTTTAGTTGGACCAAAAACTGTCCTTTTGATTTCAAGTGTATTTTCTTTCTTGTAGTGACATTATGCTATTTAACCTTTTGCACTGCTTTGGGATAAAGAACATGGATTGCAATTTACTTAATGAGAGAAGCTGTGGAGGCATGTTAATGCACTGCTGTCACTGTCAGACATGACATGCATAACGACAAACCCAGAGGTTGTGATTGTGTGCCACGTGTATGATGGTGTGTGTTTGTTTGTTTACATATATCCACTTCTAGAAATGGCAGATGAACTTGTATAATGAGCCTAATGTATGTGTATGCTTGTTGTGTGTTAGAAACGTGAATGATCATTGCAGTGCGTGAGCAGTTTGTGATGCACCACCTCCAATGTATCCATCTCTTAAAATGGGACAGATGCATGAGCAAGAGATGAAGTCACTTAATTTAGTTGTTGGCAATGGCATCAGAAAACATTGACCTTTCGTTAGTTCCTTGAGGCCAACAAGTGAGTCACATGACAGCCGGATATTTACAGTGCCTCCTGTCACTGGCCTTGTCAAATCACAGCACACTTCACTGAAGCCTAGTAGGCCTAAGGCTGGACTTCAGCTACACAGACAGATGCAAAGGTGTTTTTTCCCCTCTTTTAGCCCGAGCGTATACTGCATCCTCGAATAACACGGAAGAAAATAAGTGCAATAGGGGACGTGTGTGTATGTTAGTATTTGTGACCGTTTGTGTGAGTGTGTTTGCACATGAAAGCAGGAGAGAGAGTGAGACATACAAAGGGAGACAGACTGTCTGCAGGACCAATGAATTCCAGGCCAATTTATGTTATGAATGAGCCTCTGGAGGGCATTCATCCCCAGACAGTTCCATGAATTGTCTAACAAATAAAACTGTACTTCTGGACCCACATCTCATAGAGGGCAAAGTTGGAATCATCAAAAGACCCATCACAGTGGCTTTTTTTCATTAGCTGTTTGACTTGTGAGATGAACAAGCAATGCATGCTATAATAAAATTAGAAACGTATCAAGGTTTTGCTGGAGTCCACTACTCTTCATTAGGTCAAATCTTTGTATAGACAGAAATTTTGATCTGACATGCTGCACCAGGCTGAACTAGTTTGCAGTTTTGCATCTTGGTCACCCCAAATGGCAGTATTAAAGTGACCAATATACAGGGTAGCCTTATTTTGAGTTCCTTTTTCTCTAGCAAAAATGTCCTTTTCTGACCAAATAAACAAAACCAAATTAGAATTAATAATCTAATTTGATTGGGATGGGACACTTTCATCTTTTGCATCTCTTTTTGCATTACACTGGAGTATTGTGACTACTATTTCGCCTGGTGCAGCTTTAATTCTGACTGTTTAGGGCTCAGACAGTATCCCAGTTACAGAGCCATTTCAAAACATTTTCTCTTGGACACACCACACAGAGCACAGATCAGCACTGGCCAATAGCAAATACTAGGACAGAAATACAGTAGCCTTATCCCCTGCTTATGAGAACATGAGTACAGTCATGCTAGCTGCTCTGTGAGGCTGTACTCTACTTAGGTACAGCAATGCTTAGAGCTAAATGCGAGAGACAGTATGCCAACAAGCTCTCAATAAAAAAACACTATCCTGCTAGTGGTGCTAGAGGAAAAGTCAGGGGGTCCTCAAAGTCAATAGGATTCATCCTCTGAAAACATGGATATCAGGTTAGGATATCTGTACTAAATTTCAATCCATTCAATGGTTGTCCAGACATTTAACTAAAAAACAAAAATGGCAACCTCATGGTGGTGCTAGAGGAAAAGTCAGAGGACCAAAGTAAGAGTAGCAATGGTTTGGTGTGGCCTAAAAACCCAGGATAAACTTTGTAAAGATGCATTACACTTTATAATGCATTACATGCATTTTTACATTTGTCAAAGCAAGTGGGCTCTACTGCCATGCATTTTCTAATAGCGGATGTGGATGTACCAAATAAATGATGACTTTCATATATTTGAACAAATATTGTTTTGTATTTAATGTATTTAATGGCAAAGGGCAATTTACAATATCAATTTTGCAATTTATTGTATTGTATCTTATTACTGTTATAAAAGCCAACATTTTCCATCACTGTTCTCCAAAATCTTAGTGCAGAAATGTGGTACTTCAACTTTGATTTAGCTCAGAAAGGCAACCGGCAAACTAAAAGTTGTGTGACGCGCTTTCTCTCCATGCACTCTCAATAGAGAAAACCTTTAAAATGTAGTATTGCTGAAGTCATACCGCTGTTCATTTTACTTAGGAATGTCTGAAACATTGTCAGAAACCCAGAGGGCCTGCAGATTCCATTTCAGATAGCTGCTATTTGAAGGGAGGAGGAGAAGGCAGAGATACTGACGAATCCAAAATGGGTGTGTGTGCATGCAGAGAGAATTCTTAGCAAGACAGGCAACTCTTGCCATAGTCTACATTTATAAGGGGCTTAAAGATTTAATTTATTGTATCAATGATATTTGCTTCATATAGCCCCTGTGTTTTGTTGACATTGCTTCCTCATTGTTTGGGGTCTCACAGACCTATATGTCTATTTTCTTTGCCAAAAGGTCATTCACAGAGAGAAAGAAATGTACATTACACTATCCTACATAGTGATGTTACTTATATTTGGGGTTAATTAGAACCAATTAGATTATTAAAGATAAATGGCTTCTAATATTAAAAACAACTGTTACAAAACTGCAATAAAAGAAATCCCAAAGTACTTATTTGGCATTTGGTAGGATAGTGCTGCGTAAAAAGTAATCAACACCAATCACAGATATATAGAGCATGTGGAAATCCATTGTAGTTGCATGTTTACAAAGGTTCTTAAAGACTTCTGAGACATCAGTTCAAAATCATGTTTATAGGCAGTTGTCATACAATTAGGAAAAGTATGGAGGTGATAAAACAATCTTAAATAATGTTTTTTTTTTAGCTGTTTAAGAAGGTCTTAGCTCTCCAGGAGCCCAAACAGAACATGAGGGTTAACTCTACTCCAGTTGCTACATGAGATAATTAACCCCATGTTATGGCGCTATGGCGCTAAGCTCTGGACCATAGACTGTATAATACAGTCTATGCTCTGGACGCACCGAGCGTGGCTCTGCAAAATGGTCTCGGGAAGGAACTTGTTTTGGTGGAACATTTGAACACTGCAAAAGAAAACGCCACATATAATATTAAATGAATTTAACTGTTCACACAATACAGTAACGTCAGCTATTTAAATAAGCTGGATACATGGTTATATGTAATTTGCTCTTCCCAGTGTGCCAGCGTGTGCATTTTGTCCATAGCAAATCCCCCCAAAAGATCCCAAAATGTCCCAGTTAGAGAGTTAATGCCATAAAGATATTCTTTGTAAATCTTTAAAATCATTCCCCGAAAGAACCAAGCAGGCCTGTCTTCTTGCACGATCCAAATTTTCTTCAAAACTGGCCATTTTCAGCATGTAACGTTAGCTTGCCAGCTCAGAGGTTCTGGTTGTTGTTCCTTGACGCGACCGGAGTTAAAAAGTAAACGTAAACACAAAGAAAGGAGAAGGACCTTCCGACGGTGCCGGAACTATTCGGAAAATGAACCGTCATCAATCCAGACAATTTAATATGAAAAAAACATTGTAGACATGCCTAGAATAATAGTTAGCAGTAACTAGCACAGTATTCATTACTGAGCCATTTTTTTACAGGCATTTTTCTTGTTTCACTCGACAAAATGACAATTTATTTATTTATTTCAACATTGCCACTGAAAAGCGTGTTTGATGATAAATCTCAAGACAAAATCATGACTGCTCCTTTTGCTGCCACATAGAAGAAATTCATTTTCTCTCTTGCTTGAAGCGACCTTCCTTCGCCATATATCCTAGAGGAAATCTTTTCTGGGTGTCTCACACTATTATAGAGGTTGGAGGGGCGGGTGGGGTGGGGGGTTTGGGTAGAAAGGGTGGTAGAGGCGACTTGGTGGTCCAGTGGACTGGAAAACGCTGCCCCTTGGCAGCGTGGCTCTATCAGCGCTGGAGCTAAATTGGCATTTGGTTATTAAAGGTTTGAAAGGGTGGGGGGGGGGGGGGTGTGGAAATGTTTGAACAAAAGTTTCAGAAAGAAACCACTGAACGCAGTGAAGCAAAGTAAAGACTACCCTCTCCCTCATCTTTAAAGATGCATCCCTCAATTTGGGTTAGACATTGTCACTGATCAGAGATTGGGCTTCTCTGAGAAAGCACTCACTGAACAGGCAGAGATTATTTCATGGTGAAAAATACTGTGTATCATTCAGTCACATGCAGAGCATTCACAGCCTACCACAACAGGAGCTGCTGACAGGTTGGTCATCAATGAAAGGAGGCAGAGAGAGAGAGAGAGAGAGAGAGAAAGAAAGAAAGAAAGAAAGAAAGAAAGAAAGAAAGAAAGAAAGAAAGAAAGAAAGAAAAAGAAAGAAAGAGGCTGACATTATCAGCTCCCCTCCTCCCCTCAGCAATCAAGGAGGTGAGGACACAGAGGGGAGGAGGAGGAGGAGAGAGCATAGGGCCTATGCTTCAAGCTCAGCTGCACGTCAACCTAATCATTATATCACACAAGTATTTAAATTGACATGATGTATGCTGTGTATAGTAGTACATCTTCACAAATGTAGTCCCGCTGATTCAGTACCTACTGTCAGCATGAGATGTTACGCCTCAGACATTTTGACATATTGCGCACTTGGAATCTATAATGTTTTCTGCAGGAAAAGATTTTGGTTGATGATGGAAATACAGCTTTTCAAATAACAAGGCAGTCAGATAACTATTATGATGTTTAGTCGGACTCACAAGCACAATGTGCATGCTTGTGAAACTTCAAAACATTTCACGTAACCTGGTTCGATGCAAGTATAACAGAATTGAATGCAGTGCATTCCGGTATTCAGCCTGAGACATGAAACGTAATCATTTGGACTTGTGGATTTAGTTAATTTGCATGAATGGTTCTGGAGCACAACATAACCATTGTTAACCCTAATTGTGACCCCCATATGTGTATGCAATTTTGATGTGAGCATGTGTGCGTATACGAGGCAAAGAATAGAAAATTATACAGTCACTCTGAGGACAAAATGTGGTGGCAGGGAGGCAGAGAGGGAGGTGGAGGGGGAAATAGCCCCGCTCATCTCCTCTCATTTTCTGCCCGCTTCTACCCAGCAGAGTTTCTATGGCAACCCCTCAAAAAGCGGTGCGCGGTGAATTGTGGATTTGAGATGCGCTGTCTGATTGCGCTGTGTGGAGGAGATGGCTGGCTCTTTCGTCAGCCTTCCTCTGTAAGAGGAAATTGGTGGAGAGCTCCAATGAAACAACACTCCATATGCTTTATTTGGTGTGTGTGCCAGTCTTTGGTACTACAGCATGTGTGTGTGGGGGTGTGCATGTGTGTGCACGCTCATGGAAGCTTTACGTTAGAATCTAGTGCCCCCTGCAGAGCTGCTCGTCACTCTTGGCACCTACCAGACTGCACTCAGCTCTCCAAATGAAACTGTCTGTCTGACCATGTAGACTCATCAGTATGCTTTGGGTTTCAGCTGAAAGAGCCGATGCCACTGATGACGATTCATTTCTGCTCTGAATTCCAATAGCAAGTGTGTTTTGATTAAGAAATCTTGACAGAAAAACACACATCGAAAACCAGCATAAAATCTCATTTTGCCTCATGCGAGGCTCACACGTTGCATGTGACTGATGTGCACTGATGTGAGGTCTTTGTCAGGAGATCTGCGTCTGTATCTGTGTAAGAGTAGGACATGTATGTTGTTCAGTGTGAGCTCTCTCTCTGCCTCTCTGAGTGGCTGTATGATGCTTGTAAGCTGTGCCAGTCCCCATTAGCATCTCATTATGAACCAGCATGATCACTCGTCACTTAGAATGCCTGCCACAGCATGTTCTGTGTGTGTGTGTGTGTGTGTGGGTCAAGTGATTGAAATTGCCTTGTTTCAAAAGAACATGAAAGAAAATGCTGCAAAGTCTTGCACTATGTACAATTCAATTTAAAAGTGTCTGCAAGTATTTGGTTTGTTTGACCCAGATTTCTCACCTACCCCACTGTTGATAAATTGGATATCCGGAGGCAGGCTTGTGCAACAAATTCATTTAGTCGATATATAGTGAGCAGCACCCTCTGCTGACTATATCTGTGCTGCACATGAAAGCTAAATTAAAATCCTCATGAATCATGTAAAGTGGGAATTGCCAGAACTGTCTTATTCATAGGCTAAATCTAATGTGTATGATTAAGGTGTCATTTAGCATGTAAATAAATCCAGGTATATCTGTGCAGTTAAATATATGGAGACAATGATATTTTTTCATGTTTTTCACCCAAATGACAAAAACTTTTTTTTTTTTAACTTGACTCTAGTGGTAACTTTGGTTTTATTTGCCCTGTTTGCCCTGACATTTCTGTCTTCACGCCAATACAATCGAGGAATAAAATTTTCTCATTCTCACATCACTGAAACTTCACATTTTTACACAAACAGTGTTGCAGTTACTCTGGATAATCCACAGATCACACTGAGACTACTTCTTCAGTAGAAAAATAGTTCTATAGGTCTATTAACATTAAAAATGGCTGTATTCTATTTAGGTGTCCCAGGTCCAGGGCCCTGGTGTTGAGCACCAGTATGGCTTACCAGGAGCCTTAAATGGAATGGAACCTTCATTAATGTTATTACTTACCCTTGTGCTTTTCCTTCTACAAGTCACAATGTCTGCCAAGTCAATATAGACTTTTACCTGTATGATGAGCTCTTTGACTTTCTGAACCATGCCCTCACATGCACCTTCCTCTGCTCTGACTCCACAGCTCTGCCCTCCTTTTCTATCCTCCCTTCATGGTCTGCTGGCTGTAGCCTGCGTCAATCCCATCCTGGCCTCATACCTCCTCTACCACCCCTGCCCTACAGACACACACACACACACACACACACACACACACACACACACACACACACACACACACACACACACACACACACACCCTCCTGAGCCCTCCGCGTCTCTGGTCCAGGTCTAGAGGAATGTTGAGTGTCTCTATAGCCCCCTCCCTGGAGATTAGGCTTCACCATGCCCCCCTCACTTCATTCCATTCCCAAGTATGCCCCCTAAGAGCTGCCGCATTTTTATCTGAGCCCGGTGATTGTGATAGATTGGCCAAATGACACACATACACAAACACACATTGATGGACACACGGGTAGGCACAAACAGAGGGGAGGCTGGTCCGCCCGGGGAAGGACCAGACAGAGACAGGCTCCAGCTATAAAACCCTCCCAGGATGGGGCCAGTGTCCTGCTCTGAGCTGGACAGTACCTCCTTCCTCTGTGCCAGGACGCCACCAGGACAGGCAGCAGACGAGCCTCCAACATGAACGACATCTACAAGGCAGCGGTACGTCCTCTCACAACTCATACAGCTGAAAGTGCGCAGTTGGCTTCCTCTGATGAAGTGATTTTAGTTTGTTGGATGCTAACCAAAAATCTGTGTGTGAACTAAATCTGGTATGAGAGTGATGTTGTTTTGGATCACAAACCCTAATCCCTAACATTTATTATTAGTTTGTGACATATGATCAGTGATTTATAATGTAAGAATGTACTTTAAGTGGCTGTTGTATGGAATATTCTGGCTGTTGTATGGAATATTCTGGCACTTTTGTTGTATGAAAAAGTCCCCCAGCAGTTTGTTCATCTGACATCTGACATTACTTGAATGGTTGACAAATCCCTGTTGATGTGGCTTGCGCAGCACATCGCCTCCATCACCAGCTTACGTCAACAGAGCCTTGACACCATATAGGTCTCTAGACGTTCTCCTACTTCAGCCCTATCAAAGCTGATAGGATCCACTCAGGAGGTCACTGACAGGACGGGTCCCTGGTTCGCATTGTGCTGCTTCATTCATGACTTGAAATGGAACAGTCCCACTTCACATGGCTAATTTGGGCCAGTTGCTCAGACGCTTTTGCGTCCGTAGTTCTCTGGTGCCAGAGAAGGGCTTCAGGTTTAGATAACCCCCACCATGGCTGAATTCCAGCATTATCTGTGAGCCTGAAAGCTGTGTGGCTGTCTTTTCATCTCCGCCCGTATGGTCAGCCGGCTGTCCCGTCCACTCACATCCCAAATGAGCAGTGCAGCTGAGACAGTAAAAACACACGGGAACGTACATTACATGTGTTTGTTTAGATGGAGTTTTTCATATGTCATCACAAGAGGTGTGTGTGTATATGAGTGCGTCTTCATGTGTGTGTGTTCAATTTATAATGGACGGCAGACATTAACTCTTACATAAGCAGCTGTCTCCCTCTCTCATTCGTGGTAGCTTTTCCAGGATTACTGTTCCATTGTTGGGCCAGATCCACAGCTATGCTAATTTAAAGCACTGTGTATTGTGTCCTTTATCTGTGGTTCCTGATCCTGTCTGTTTATTTTTAACTCCTCCTCTTACAGGCTCTCACATATGATGTATAGGTTCTGTGTTTTGTCAAGGATGCCCCAGTGTGTGGGACCAAAGTATTACCTTTGTAGACTGAAAAGTTATCAATACAGATAGAGATAATGGAGTCCAAAAGGTGGTATCTTGAGATTTCTTACTCGATTTCCATCAGTGAAACACTTCTTATGGCTTTTTTAAGAATTTGTACGAAATGCATAATGATGTAAGAGTAACATAAAAATGTACATTAACTCAGGCTGTACCAAAGACACTGATTTCCCAAAAAGGTACATATAGTACAATGAAGTAACCAAATCATTAATTATTATAACTTTTTACTTCTTGCAGGTTGAGCAGCTGACAGAAGAACAGAAAAATGGTGCGTGAATTACATAGTCTTTCAGACTGTACACATGTAATAAGTCTCTTTAAGCATGCATCAAAAAAATGTGAATTAATTATTATAATCTACACACCATGTTGCAAGGTTGTTGCAAAAGTGTGGCTCACCATGTCCAGGTCCATCACATTTGTTGTTGATATAGAGTTGTTTCACTGTGTGGTTTTGCAGAGTTCAAGGCCGCCTTTGACATCTTCGTACAAGATGCAGAAGATGGCTGCATCAGCACCAAGGAACTGGGGAAGGTGATGAGGATGTTAGGCCAGAACCCCACACCAGAGGAGCTGCAGGAGATGATTGATGAGGTGGATGAAGACGGTAAATCAAAACGCCGCTGTGCCACTGGTTGATTGTCGTTGACCTCTTCCTCTCCACGGCCCAGCTGGCAGGTTCATCATTGCACAGTCATGTGGTGCAGACAAATGCAGTTCAATCCCCTCTGGACTTAATGTCAAATGATAGTCATGGGTCTTACATACAACAAGATATGTCAGGCTGAAATAAAGGGAAATGCGTATCAGATGATGCACAAGTCATCTTGAATTTTCCATTTGATGTAATAATGAAACATAAAAAAATAGCATCATGGATCTGTATAACGCTTCAATGTATATGTCATGTTGTCAAATAGTGTAATTTACAGTAGGCCACATAAATTGACTAAATGATAAAACAGTTGTTTGTTAGCAAATCATAAACATTTATAAATATAATTAGGTACTCTCTTGTGACTTTGTATTAAACGACCATTCAGTCAATTTATGATTCATTGCAGGTTCCAATACTGTGTTTTGATTTCTATTTCTATTGGTACACTATGTTCATAGATTGGGCCTTTAAGCAGAACATTGGAGTTCTGGTGGTTAGATAATATAAAAGTATATCCAGTGTGGGTTGTAAGGATGTAATGAAGTGTATTGTATATGTGCAGGGAGTGGGACGGTGGACTTTGACGAGTTCTTGGTCATGATGGTAAGGTGCATGAAGGACGACAGCAAAGGGAAGTCAGAGGAAGAACTGGCAGAGCTGTTTCGCATGTTTGACAAGTGAGTTTGAGGTTTAAACCATGTTGCGAGGTTGTCTCATTGAATTATAAGAATCAAGTTAGCAATTCACAAAACACATACCTTAAACTCAATGTCGGCCTCTACAATAGGAGAGTGCTATCATCTAAAAATCACCAGACTAGTCATCAAATTCTTCATAGTGGGTTTCCAGCAAAGTATGCTCCCCATGTGCACGTATGTATACTGACAAAATGCCAAGTAGCTCTGCTGAGTACAGCATGTAATCTGCTCCATAATCCTTTTTGACAGCACAGAATATTTCAAACACCCACTCCATGTAAGCCAGACACCTCGTCAAGCATCAAAGAACAAACACAATGATGGTTCCCAAACACTTGAATGCAAGATATGATCAGTCACATGTCACACACAAACACACCACCTCCTCCACCACCATCTGTGAGGCTTAACTTAGGTTTTGTTATGTGCATTAATATATTTTACTCCTCTGTGCAGGAACGCAGATGGTTACATTGACCTGGACGAGCTGAAAATGATGCTGGAATCTACAGGAGAGGCAATTACTGAGGACGACATTGAGGAGCTGATGAAAGACGGGGACAAGAACAACGACGGCAAAATTGACTACGATGGTGAGGAGTTTGAAATGTATTAAAGTGATAGAAGAGACAGGGTGAAACGGTTATGTAGATCAAATGCTCTCATTTTCTGTGATCTATCATTAGTCATCCATTCCAACAAAATACACACCAAATAAGACATTAACTTGATAAAGGCTTGTTTTAGGCTCAGAAGCTATTTGCTAACTATGTCTTCGTTAATTCTACAGAGTTTTTGGAGTTCATGAAAGGAGTGGAGTAATCCTGAGCAAGAGAAGATCCAGAGTGTTATTTTTGTATTTCTCTGTGACTCCACGGTCATCTGTGGAAAACTGGAATCTCAATTGGATGCCGCTGATAGAAACAATGGAACGACTTTGCAAGATTCAGTCGAATACTGTAGCTGAATGTTTCTGTATTTTTCTACCATCTCTTGCATCGTTGTAAATAGAGTTTGTAACTAGTTTTGGAGCCCATGTATACAGAATTTGTGTAAATGTATCCAAATTACTTGTATTTTCTATAGAGGCCACATAGTGTACCAGTTTAGCTGCTCGAAATATCAACTTTGTGTTTGTTTCTGACTAAATCTTAACATTAAAGTGCCACAGCCAGTTTACAAATCATCTTACTGAGGGGCTGATGTTGTTTAGCTGGGCAGAAAATGTATGTGTGCACAAAGCAGAACATATCCATGACTCAACATAGTTTTACACCAGGCTCTGGTAGACTAATCATACTTTTAGAGCAATGTACTGGATCTAGTTTGTATACTGTACTGTGTTCTTATGTACACATTGTATACATTACTGTATGTTTTAGATACCCTTAGGACTTCTTATCCCCCTCTCATGCCCTGGAACTCCTGCATATTTCTACACGAAAAGTCAGTTTGGAATGTGCGACCATGTAATAAACAAGATGCATTTGTCGGAGCAGTCATTTTTGTAAATTTTTCATTTTAACAACAATCTTATTACAATGTTCTCATAATACTCACTTTAAGATCAGAGTTGAGATCCTTGCAAAGTGTTTGGCCTGATGCAGACATGTTATGTTCTGTCCTTAGGTCGGTGCCTTTCAGCAATTGTTATTGAGAAGCAGACAACAACACTTAGTTTACAATTTCATTCCTGGTTTGCTTCGCTGGTCTTTGGAGGCCTGAAATATCACTGATGTAATATCAAAACAAAAAAAACTTTTTGTGTGAAATTGTGCTGTCAACCCTACATTTTGATTTATCTGTGTAATTTGTATTCTATAGTGGCTCTTGTATACGGCATGTGAACTATTCTCATGGTTGTTGTGTAAGTATCTAGTTACACAGTCTATTGAGACAGGAGCTATTTATGTCTAATCATGTTAGTGCCCATGTTAGGGGATCTGGACTGACCGACACCAGTTGACAATCAGATGCCTTTGTCCATATTAAGAATGCTATTTAACTACAAAGGGATAACAGTTCTATTGTTAAAACCACTTTAATTCTGACGCGCGTTAGTATATTGAAATATCTGGATGATTAGAGTAGAAAGATTCATTTTCAGACATTTAATTCTAGAAGAAATATATGATTTTTTTAATTTAAGCGCCACATTCAGAGGAATTCCTGAACAAAACAGTACAAAAACATCTTTGTAACATCCTAAATGTTTCTGTTAGTTGTGTAGGAGATCATTCCCAGGTGAAAAGGCTGCAGTTTTAGTGGCAGAGGAGTCGTGCAGTTAGCAACTGTGGCCACTTGATGTCAGCAGGAAAACACAATCTTATCTGCTTGTTTGGCTCAGTTACAGGAACCAGTCGATGAGGAGATTTCAAGTCACAGCTACACGCCTTCCAAAGACATATAATACTTACTTGCCAATCTATAAAAAACACATACAGTAAATAGATCCAGGATGAAAAGGGGTTGATGATTTAGGGTATAAATTGTTTATGTGCGAAACTTATCTTTGAAAATGACCATAAATACAACATTGGTTCATTATAGTATCACATTCTGATTTCTAGACTGAATATGTGATGACTCATCCATTTCCAAAATGAATATATATCATTTTTAAAAAGCACCCATCGTTTTTAAATTGTGAGACCTTTCTGCAGTTTTATTATGTGAAATGGGCTCGACTGTGTTCTGAGTGAGCAGGTGATGTCAGTGGCCTGACTGAATGTCCTTCCCACCTCCCTCCATCTTTCCCTGTTTCCCTAAGGGTCCTCTTAGCTCCATCTAGTCCTCATGGTCTTTGTTACTGATGGGATTTTAAACCCCGATCTGCAGTGAAGCACAGCTGCTCTGCCAGACCAATCTCAGCAGTCTTGCATATATATCACACTACATCAACTGCACTATCTACAGTTATCTCCAGTCTAGCTGCACTGATCAAAATACTACAGTAAGACCAAGTGATAACATCAGGTGAAAAAATGTCATGTCAGTGTTCGTTTGGTTACACTTTACTTGAAGGTATCTACATAAGAGAGTTAAGTCATAAACATTTATGACATAACGCTGTAAGTGTCATTTAGTTTTTGTCATGACAAGTCATGGTTAGGGTTAGGGTTCATGTGTCATGACTGTGTCATGACAGTGTCATGTCACTCTTATGTAGATACCTTCAAGTAAAGTGTTACCGTTTGTTTTTTTATCGCACTGATTAGACTGCTCTGCTACCCAGGATTTGTATAAGCTTTAAGCTGCCGTCTGCAGCGTGAGAACAGGATGAGTAGTGCTCTCCCTGCCATCAATGGAAGGCTGGTCAATAGCAGAGCAATGTGTGAATGAATCTGGGGTGTGGCGCACTAGCAGCGAGTTGGGTGGAGAAGTGATGCAGTTACGTAAGACAGGCTTGATGACTCATGCCTGCTGTTATTAACACACACTGCGGTTATGAACCACCGTTGGTTATGTGGATTTCAGGGACACATTTGCCACCTGTTTCCTTATTGTGTGTAACACTCACTCCACTGTAACACTGACCTCTGAAAGTGACTGAGATAGAGAGGACTTGTAATAGGTAATAGTAAGCTATCAATATTATGTAACTGACTTAATTCAGTATTATTCTACCAGTTGTGTGCGTGTGTAGGTGTGTCTGTATGTGTGTGTGTGTGTGTGTGTGTGTGTGTGTGTGTGTGTGCACGCGTGTGTGTGTGAGTGTGGGTGTGTTTGTATGTGTATGTGTGTGTGTTGGGTAAAACGGGTTATTCATTGTCTAAGAGTGAGTCAGAAGGATACGGAGCTGCATAGTGCAAACATAACACACACACACACGCACACACACACACACACACACACACACACACACACACACACACACACACACACCAACACTCTATTGGGGAAATTACATAGATTTACATTAATTCACATATCCTGGAAACTTACCCTAACTCAAACCATAACCACTACTTGCCTAACCCTAACCCAAACCTTAGCCTTACCCTAACTTTAGACTCACCTAAAAATCAGCTTTTTCCCAATTGGGGACACGGCTTTTGTCCCCAATTGGACAAGCCTTCCCCAATAAACTGGTCTTTAGTCTGAAATATGTCCCCGAAGGTAGTCAGGAAAACACACACACACACAAACACACACACACACTGCACTGTTTTATTGATTTATAACTCACCCATCACACAAGAGACATGATCCACCATAAAATTGTTCTAAAACTATGTTACTAAGCTACGCCAACAGAGAAATATAAACATATAAAATCCCCATAAGAGCAAGGAATACCCCGGACACGGTTCAGAGTTTGGAAGGCGTTAACTACTCATACCATCTTTTTGCGGCCCACGCATGCAGACCTTGTTTAAAGCCAGAAGGCTTTTGGGTTTAGAGGATTCCTGTTTTTCTTGCTTCTCTACATCATATGGTTTTGGAAGTTGTCCAGCGCTGAATATTACAGCCTAATCTCTAGCCCATTCACAATGGCATGAAACACAGAATGTATGCTCTAAAACTCTCTAGATTCATTGTTAGTTATAATTTAGGCCATGTGATAATGACTTCTTATGTTTGATGTTTTGTGCTATTAACATTCTGGCTCTTAAGGGTAAAAGGATGATTTTATGCTGCCATATATGAGCAACTTTCGCCTCTCTAAAAATGAAAACGAAACCTTGGAATTATTATAAATAATCTTATTTGGAATAAATACAGAAACTTAGATGATTGCCTGTTTTTGGAGAGCAAATGGTAGGTTGTTTTTGTTGCCATAAATACACAATGAGGAAGTGGAAGGCTTTAGACAAAGAGAGAGTGGAAGGACTGCAAATCAAACTTGAACAGACAGAATATTGTATCATGATGCTCCATCCCACTTCTGTTGCTGAGAACACTAAAGTACTGTTTCTGGACTGCCCCGGCCATAATGGCCCATAGAACAGCAAGACTACATGACACAGAATTCTCAAATTCCACAATAACTATTCATCGATTCAAATGAATAACAGCCATTGTTTTGTTTTAATGTACCACTGGAGGGTTTATCTATTTTTACCACTTTAAAAAATGAAAATCGTACGTGTGTAAAATGGTGGAAGAAGTATTTAGATCATATACTTAATACTACAATGTTTAAATACTTCACTACATGTAAAGGTTTTCACATTCAAAATGTAACCATAAGTAGTAAATGTGCTCCATGAGCAAAACTGTTATATTATCATTATTGGATGATTATTGTTAATTCATTAACATGTAAGTAGCATTTTTATGTTGTAGCTGGTGGAACTACTTTTGAGAATTTTACAAATTGACATATAGCTGTATTACTTTTTAAGTTGATGTGGCGAACGTAGGAAACATTTGCCTATTTAGAATATGGAGCATTATAAGCATTCATTAGGAGTAGTGTTTAGCTCATTTTTCTGTCTCTTCAGCTGATAAATGCTCCACTATATTTGACCAGCTAGTCGCCAACTGTGTCTGTCTACTGTTTGGTGCTGGGCAGGTAGTGTACTTAGGATTTAGGGTTTTCGTGGAAAACAGTTGCCTAATGAAGTCGAAAGTGATGCTATGAAAGCTGTGAGAGTGAACCAAAATGATAAGTTGAGGGCAGAAAAACCAAAACAATGAGCTAAAAGATGCTATAAAGCTCCTAAGAGCTGAGTGGAACTGGAGAAATGAGAAAAGTGTCTTTCCTCCAGTGGTCCTATTGAGTTAATTTGTTTTTTGTCTGACTTGGAAATCCCTGTCCTCTGTGCTATGACATCATTATTTGGGTCACTAATGTTGTAAAAGCACAGACATGCTCTTTGGCTCACTCTGCAATTCTCTACTGTAAGCAACATATGGCCTTGTGTGAATGACATAAAAGATAGCAAGACAGTTCCCAGCATGGCCTCCTCTGTAGTTCCTAAGCAAGAACACATGATGGACAGATGACCTTTACTTTTTGTTGGGTCTAGAAAGACAGGAATGTTCCCTTGCATTCACTTTACCACAGATTAAACTGCAAACAAATATCACCTTGTTCTTGTGCTTTGTGAGAGCGGGAGTACTGTACATCACCGGATGGTGAAATTGGCCACAAAATGAGAGTCTTCTTGTATTAACAGATGGCTGCCTCACTCTGCCACTAGTATTCCATGTGGCTGTGCTTTACACATGACCCAGTATCCTCCTTGCCAAAACTGACACTTTTCTTCCTCATACATGTCTCTTAGAAAAGATTTATGTCTCACAAGTTAGGTTTGTGAGGGCTGTTTTGAAAACATAGCATATCTGTAGTGGGTTACTGGAGAGATAAGGTACTTCCTGTTAGATGGCCGGGAAGCCCGACATGACAGATGTCATAAATAAATGTCATAATCAGTTGTGATAATGTTGTTAAAGTTTACAGTATGGCGACAAACCACACAGTTGAGCCTTGTCTTAAATGCGTCCTTCCTTTCTATGTCATGAGAGCCCGTCTTCCTTCGAATCTAGGCCTATTCCATTACACATATGGGGCAGTAGGAAGTACGCAAATGGCTACGAAAAGCTCCTAAGAATCAAATGGCAATCCCCAACAACTGGAGATGAAATCACCGGTATAATACATGCCATTCCAATACAGTTATACATAGCTCAATGGAACTATGGCTAAAGGGAATGTCTGTGTTTTCAATGTAGCCACTAACTGAAACTGACTTTGAAGAATTCAAAATGTTCCTGTTTATTGTCATTGCTGGTAACAACCTTGTATTCCTATCATACGGCCCTGTCTAAACGCTTGACATATGACGTGTCCTCTCTCAGAAATAAAGACAGCATGGCTCAGAGGACAGCACAGCATCAACGATGTCATCTCCTCTTCAGTGACATGGTGTCAGAGACAGCATTCGGCAAAATACTGAGATTAGGATTATTCTCCTTGGTCCTGAACATCTGATGTAAACAAACAGAGTGAGACCACTGGCAGTAAAAATCCATTTGGTAAAGATGGCAGCTATTCAGATGATAGGCTGTATACTATCTGTAACTAATAGTGATAATAGTGGCCCTTTTCATAACTAACGTAACTATTAGAACTATTCTTATATGGAAATACAAAACACTAAATCATTCTACTGAGACTACAAGATGAATTGGTCCTTATCCTTATGTAAAAATGAAAATGAGTCTCTATATTAAGCGAGGGTGAGCTGAATATATGAACTATTCCATTTATTGTGCATTAGGCAGAAGCAGCTGTGAATTTTTTGTCAGTCATGCAGTATGATAAGTATGTTCTCATAACCATAGCAGGTGTGAACCAGCTCTGACTGGCTTCTGCTCAGCCTCTGCAACACACACACACACACACACACACACACACACACACACACACACACACACACACACACACACACACACACACACACACACACACACACACACAAACAATTCTTGCAAACAGACCCCCCCCCTCCCGTCCCCACCCCGAGCTAAAATCCTGTCAGTGTAATGCACATCTGCTTCCCCAGCAACTACTGCTGAGTAAGCACTGCATTAGCCTCTGCTTCCCTTCATGGGTGATCATAACAGGACAAAAATACTCAACTTATCTTTCACACAAAACATATTGTGACAGCAACAAAAAAAAATGTGTGAATCTCACACACACACACACACACACACACACACACACACACACACACACACACACACAAACACACATTGATTTTTCTTTCTCAAAGGTTTTACTTCAGTTCACAATATTTTCTCTGTTTATTTATACTTACATGAGCAGGCGTGAGGACGGATTTTCTTTTGAGTAACTTAGTAATAGGGGAAAACAGGAGCGTTTAAGACCGCACATGTTGCTTTTGAAGTTGGCAAAAAGGCTATGCTTAACTCCCAGGTAAGACACTCACTTGGTGCCAAAAAGCAGCTGTTAGGGAATCCCAACTTGAACAGCTACTGTATATTATACCTGGGGATAAGGGTTTAAAGACTCTATGCAACAGCAATAAAAACTGGTATCCAAAGGTAAATCCTTTCTCATTACTCTTGTACAGTACTGTCTATATACTGTAGATGCACAGTGTTACAGAAAAGAGCTCTCTGATTAATGGTTCTCACTCCCATCATCCCCAGGCAGTGTGCTCCTATCTTTCATGCACTGCAGCTACCCATCGCCTCTGCCTTGTCGTGGGTGTCTTTTCAGACTTAATCATAGGTTTGCCCTGCAGGTATGTGGCTGGCCGGGCTCAGTCACGCTGGAAAACCCATCACTCAACAGCTTTTATTATCACAACTGCGACGTGTTGCTAGGCAAGTCTCTTCATGTGCTGTATTGCTTCTGTGAAAGTTGAAGATTTTAGTTTCAGCCTGCTACAACATTCTCAGTCATCATCTCAGCCCTGCTGGAACTAAAAGTGTTTTAGTGCAGTATTTAAGTCATTAAATCCCACAGAGTGACAGTTATTGGACCATGAACTGCTGCACAGATCAACTACAGAACATTTCCCTCCACCTATTTTTTTCATGACTTAAAAGGCTTGGCTGCAGTTCATAAAATAATTTCTTCAGGGAAGGGAATTCACTGCATCATCTTTCTGTCATCTAGTGAAGAACATAAACCTCCCAGACAAGGTAGAAACAATACCAGAAAGAATTGAAAATTCACGGAGCTGGAACAAAGCATAAATCTGACATAACGCTCAGGAGTACAACACATATTTCTTCCATCAACTATAGAAACGTTCAGACTTTGTGTAGTCTAATCATTGGGTGATACGGCAAAGTAAGCACACCTGATTCTGCCACTGGCAATAACATACAAATTCTGACATCTAAATATTGTTTTGAATTACTCTACAGTGCTTTTAACTAACGTTGGTGTTAATATTTTAAATTACTTCTTAAATTGTATCATAAAAATGGTATAACTGCGGCAGACAGACGATGTGAATATCACTCTCTAAATGGCAGCATGTGAAGATTTTAAACAACCGCATGCATTTATGGCTTTACAAGATATTGCACTTTTGCTAATGAATGTTTAAATCATAATAAAGAACAAAACATGTGTTTAACTGAGGCTAATAAGCTTTAAATGCAGATTGCACAACGCTGTTATTAAATTTGATCGTTCCCCAAGTTGCAGAGGAGAGCTGTCGGAAGTATCTGTGGTTGAGCACATGCTGTGTCATCTTCCTCTTCCTTTAAGCGGTTTGAGTAAACGGTAGTAGGTGTGTCTGCACTGTAATTGACAGGTCTAGCCCTTTGTGTCAGAAAGCGTGGGGGAGACAGGAAGCCAGGCATCAGAGTGGACAGAAAACATCTGACCACATCTGGAGCCTTGGGGCTGGACAGACCAGAGCCACAACTTTCTGACTTCTCTGAGCACTCTAAGGTCCTGACTCAACCACATAACCACTTTTGTTCTGTTTTATGAACGTGTGCTATCGACTTTCATTAAAAAAAAATAAAGACAAACAAAAGGTATTCAAGTAAAAATATACAATATATTTGTTGTATAAACTTGTACAGAATGTCTTGGACATTTAGCTTTACATATACTATACATAAGGGTCAAAATAGGGTCACTTTCACATCCTTCATGATTTTAAGAAAACGTCCCCCATAACGACCACATTTTTTGTACATCTTTACAAACATACCAAACGAAACAGCCCTTGGATGCACTTTAAGAGGCCATGACGAGATACAGATGACTTGTATAAAAATCCCTGAAAATGTCTCTCTGTGAGGTAAGAACACATTTGTCAAATTAATTTCCTTTCCTTTCCTCTCATACATCAAACTCACTCATTTGTTCTGAGACGAGACTGGCAATAGAGAACAGCTAATTACACATCGCTGTGCCACTGAAGGAGTAGCTGCAGACTGAAGACTGTTGGAGTAAAAAATAATGTGAACATCCATTCCTTTATACACTGATTACTTACACATTTGTTCCTTTCCATTGTGGCAAAAGCCAGTCCTATACAGTATACCTCGACCTGGTAACTGACAAATAGTTCAATTCCATGTTAAGTTACGGTCAAGGCCTCAACAACAACAGGAAATATGACCTAAAGGTTACAAAACAAGGTCCTTGGTAGAACATGATCACATGCAAATAATGCAGTTATAAGCAATAAAATGTACAGGAGTGTTTCTGGAGAATAATATGTTTTCACTTTGATATTTTAACAGAATGTGAACACTCAATCTTGTATTTAAAGAATAACTGTTTAACATAATGGTGCTTACCAGACATTAGTGAAGGTATTCTGAGTGATAGCACACGAAAATATGCTTTCTGTGGTAAGCAAGTGAGCTGCAGACAGTCATCAGAAGAAAAACTGGACAATAATTCAAGGCCGGATCACTGTAGTAGCTTTTTGCCCTCAGTAAGAGTACCATCAAAAACATCTTGGATTGGACCCCAGAAAACATTCTGATTGGCCAAAGACTTTTTGTTTAGACCACCAAGGCAATAATTACAACGTATACAAAGAACCGCTTTACAGCTGGTGAATAACAAATAACAGTCAAACAACAATTCTAGATTAACAGAAAAGTTATGAAATGTCCTGCTTTTATGGCCGTACATGACCATTGATTAATGCCATTGATAGCAAAAGTCATCCTTGTGTTAGAAATTAAGGCAGGCAGGATCTAATGTATCATGTTCTCTACAATACGGACTCTGTTCCTTTAACAGATCAATGTAGTTCCTTTTGGTGCAGAAATACTGTAACTGACTTACTCCTTGTGTCAGCTAGCTCGGCATCTGACAGGCTCAGAAAACCCTCAGAGACACCAGGAAATGGCACAAAGGCTATCTAATCAATCCTCATGTAGACTCCAGTGTGTCCAGCTGGAAGACGTTGTGATTGGTTGGTGTGGTGAAGAAGAGCTGCTCCTCGCTGGTGGAACGGTTATCACAGGGACTGTGCAGCCCCAGCGTCCTCTCAAAGTCCAGAAGCTGACCCATGAAGTTGAAGTTTGGGGAAATGTTGGACTTCTTCCTCTTGACAAAGTCATAAGCGTCGTTGAGCGAGAGGTTGAGTCTCTGCATCAGGTAGGCCACGGTGACTGTGACTGAGCGACTGATGCCAGCAAGGCAGTGGACCAGGATGCCACACTGCTTAGACCGAGCCTCATCTGTGAGAGGAAGGGAAATCTACGGTCAGCAGAAAGTTGTTGCTCTAAATATTATTTTCATTGATTCATATTTTCCTGTAATACAATGTTTAATGTCATCAATGTGATCCTGGCTCTTAGCTGACAGAAGTAACCCTATTGATGGCACAATACTGGTAACATAAGCTTATGGTGTGACTAAGCAACTCAATTTTTGTTTTGAGAAACAATTTGATCTAAAAAAAAACCTGCATACCTAGTATACCGTTACTTACACAGATTAGCAAACAATCGCTTTACTTGTGAACCTACATTCAAACATAACCCCAAAGAGAGTGGAAACAACATTTCCTTCCTCATTCTACCTCTGAACCCTTTGGAAACTAGTTCATGATACACAGCCTTGCAACCACCAAACAAACAAGTCACAAAGCTGTGGTTTTAGGTGCACTTGTGGCAAGAGACAACAAATCAAAAGTAAAAGTAAAACTATATATTTAGTTTCAAGATCAATGTGTTGTTGCTTTTTATCAAAGAAATTCTGTGATATTGTTGTACAATGTGTTATAACACCCTATACAAGTGGTTAGGGAGGGAACGTTTATCATGTGACGCAGTGTAAACCAGTTTGCTTGTGAAAATAACACACAAGTCACCCCCCACAAACACATTCACAAACCAGTTTAAAAAACAATTATTAAATGATCCAGAAGTATTGATTACTACATTGTAATTAAACATAATTTGCAAACAATTACTTAATTAATACTAAGGTATCATATACCAAAAGGTGCCCAGCCCACATGGGCTTAATATACAGTACATGACACTCCTTGTGACAAAACAAACAACAGCCTACACACTAAAAATTATAATTTTACTGAAAAATGTGACACAACGCAAGTTATTGACCTACTCACCTATAAATGTTATGGCTTCTGGGAAGAACTGGGACAGGTTCTGACTCCAGTGGTCCGAAATGGGGATCTGTTTGTACCTGAAGTGGCCGTCATGCTCAAACATGTTGGGGAGATTGGGTGTGACGTTCAGGATGTACTTGATGTTGTACTGGCCCAGCACGTCTAGGTTGGTGGAGTCTTTGGCGCAGCCCAGGTAAAGGTAGGGTAGGATCTGGACGGGGAAGGCAGGCTGATTGCTGGGGATGGGGCTCTCCTCAGACTCTGTGGCACTGCTCGGCTCTCGATCAGATTCCCCATCAGAACAATCTGAGCTGATCCGGAGATTTCCAAAACCCAGGACAGACAGCGGAGGAGAAGAACTGGGACAGGAGCTGTCTATGAGGGTCTCACAGTGCTCTGGATACACTGTGTGGAACTTTACAAATCCACCTGGGCAAGAGCCAAAACACAAGAAGTCACACCAATGGGCCCTGAATCATTTTTAAAATAAATATGACACCTTATATAATTTTTGTTTTTAATAACAATATTTTCAATGGCAAAAAGGCTGTTGGGAATTGAAGCCCCCCCCCCCCCAAAAAAAAGAACCATTCATGAAATGCATGCCTGTTCCTGCCTTATATATATGTCAATGGTTTCTGCTAGAGCAAAACATGGCGCAGCCATCTTGGAATTTTAATTGAGAATCTCAGTGACACACAGCACACAAACTTTTGAACAGCTTACATACCGCAAACCTACAACACTGGATGAACATTGGCGCTGAAGTAACGTTAACGTTAGTAACGAAAGAACATCGAGACGAACGTTACTCTCGTTCAAAACTCGGTATTCGAAAGTTTAAAACCTCTTCCCGTAAAAAAAAAACTTCGACCTGGCTTGTTAGCCTTTAATACAGTTCATAGCGATGCTAGGTTATGCTAATATTGCGCAAAACCATAAGAACATTTTAGCGTGAAGCGACGTCAGTTAACGTTTTCGAACGTTATAAACTCCATCGCAGACACACGTTAACGTAAACGATGCCTAGCTATATTTTACATTGATGTATAATGCCATTGTTTTTTTGTGTTAATTCGACAGCAAAGCTCTTTACCTTCCAGGTAAAACGCTTTACACCCGTCTTCCCATAGTTTTTGAAGAAGTAGACCCAAAACCGAGGCTGGAGCTCCACTGTCCTGGCAGTCCATGGTACACTCATCGTACAGGACGACCGTGTCCGTCTTACACCGTCTTATGAACTTCTCTTTATCCTCATGGTTGGGGATGATAGTCCGGATAGGTATGTTGCCTTTTTTAAACCTCCGGAGCATCAGCCCCGGTATGGCCAGGTTTATGGCGGTCTCTATGTGGGATGATTCATAAAGCTCATGTGAACGGCAGTCCAGCAGGAGCAGAGAAGTGCCTCCGGACTCTAACTCGAGTTGCAGCCATTCCACGCTTTTACTCGGCGTCACATTAGACATATCGGACTCAATATCATACTACATGCAAGCACAAACACTTACTACATGGTCCACCAAACGACGATAAACTACATTTCATCCGGAAAAAAAGAAGCACTGAATGTTGCTCCGCCAGTGCATGGCGCTTCTGCTTGAGTGAAGAGATGTCCCCCTTTTCCTCTTCTCTATTTCCATCAGTCAGAGAATCTGACCTGCCCCAGGTCTAATGGAGACCTGATTACCCTTTAATTCACGTTAAGTTTAAATGCAAATGTTTTATAGCCAATAATCTCTTCATCAACTTCAACTACTCCACATCGTACCAGGGTCCTCCATGCACATTCTCGTTTTACCATTCCGATGCATGGGGAGTTTTTTTTTAGTTTTTTTTTTTAAGTTGACAGTAGAGCAACTCAAGAGGGAGGAGTTTATTTCTTATGACTTAAAGTCATAGCTGAAATATCACAAAGTTTTGTATCACTAGGTCTCTCAATGAAATCATTTTGCCAGTCACTATTTTGTTAACCACTATGATATTTATAAACTACTGTTTGTGATATTATAGCAAGTAGATACTGACTTTTAAGGGGGTTGTTATCACCAACAATCACTAAATATGATTCCAATATTTTTCCTATGGACTTAATTGGTTCTGTTCAATGCTGCCAAATGACTTCATAATGACCGTGTGTAACTAATTAATTATTAATCCTATCACTTTAATATTCCCATAGGGGCTCAAAGTGTGTCTGTAACAATAACCTTGCATAATATTTGCATAGTTGCAACTTGCATGATTGTTACTTTTTTTTAGGGTGGACATTCTTGGCAAAAGTGACCTAATATATGCATTATCGTCTCATTATTCCCCTGACCTATGTAGCATTTTTCTGAAGCGCTCTTATGATAACTTTTGAAACTGAAATCCTATGATGTGCTGTATTTTAGACTGCACCAGATACTATATATTACTATACAGCAAACACCAATACTAGTTTTATTACAACAACTATAAGTTCATTACACAGGATAACAAGTGCAATGCAGTATTTACAATGAAATCACACTCTCCATTACACAACAAAAAATGGGCCGAATCCAGTAGTTTTCCTCCACACTCCACCATGAAGGACCACTCACACTGCTGAGTACTTTGAATTGGTGATGCATTTTTCTGCAGGAGAGCAGCAGAACATTTCACTATGGAAGTATGTTGTCATCTTTCATCATAATTTTTATGATCATATTAGACACACCCTTGAAATTGATCTCTTCCCGAATGTTCATGTTATTTATGAGGTGAAGTATATCAAGGACGTTTCTTTTTAAATTATTTCCAACACTATATTACATGGTGATCACAATAGGAAATGAATGAGTGCATGAATGTCTTTCCTAGAATGCAACCCCAACATTCCCATGGTACGCTACTGATGTGTATAATTATGCAAGCGAATGATGAATGTGGAGGAATAAAGAGAAGAAAAGGGAGAGAGAGAGAGAGAGAGAGAGATGTGTGCAGTGAGAATCCAGCCACCCAGCTCATCTGTCTGCACACGTGAGTCGGGGAGACAGATGTTCAGAGCATCGGGATTAACATAGAATGAGGAATTGAGCTAAACCTGCACACACAGCCTCTCACAAATGCTCTCAACCATGGACTGATTGGACAAACAACAGGCACCATGTCATCACCACACTACTTCACACCATTATTTAAGCACCTGCCTCCAACAGACAACCATCACATACGTTTGAAAACCAACACATACACTGCCTGTAGTCACGCATACCCACATGATTGCTGTTCCAGTTGAACTCTCCTCCAGCAAATGTAGAGGTGTTGGACTAGCCTTCAGACTTTTGACAGTAAGGCACTGAGCCTGCTACAAAATACAATGATAGATGAAGGATATAATGTGTGACAATGAGCTCAAACAATGCAAATGACCCTGTTTATTAATCAAATCCAAGAACAAAATTGTGCTGTTGTGTATGACCCTCTGTATAGTGAATATGTCTCAAGATTTGAAATTCAACACAGCATGTAACTGGAGTAGGCCTATTGATTCATGTTCTGAGTGGTGGTCACCTGACTGCTCCACTCCCACCAACACTTTGGTTACATAATGCGCTCCAAACGTGAGCTCATGGTAATTCACTCAGATAGAAAACTAATTTACAGAATGTTTTGCCCTGTCACATGCAGATGTACAGTGGGAAGCACTCAGAGAAGAGACAGAATGGGAGGAGAGCTTCCCCTCCATTGATGCTTCTCTGCATGTGAGCGCAAAGGGCTTTTTATTGAACTAATTTGATCTAAACATGATGATCATAGGCCACAGGGTAGAAAACATATAAAGTCAACAAAATGTTATTTCTATCGAAGAAAAAGCTACATAACAGAACCAGGCTGCTACATTAATGGTATAAATCTGACAATTCAATTTATTTAAACGTTCTATAATGTCCGATTTTGCATGTCAGCATGCACTGACACGTGCTGTGAGGTAAAAGTGTATGTGCTGCATTGTATTACAACCAATATGATGTCCCATACTATCAAGATGGGAAACACAATATCCTGTTCTATATTAATACCATCTAGTGGTTCATCATGAAAGCTGCTGCACCAGCTATGAGTCATCTGCAAAGGAAGGAGGAGTCTGGAGTCACAGCCTCACAGCTCCATACAAGAGACCCAGTGTGCCTCCGTGTGGCGACAACCAAGAATACCATGAAATGCATTTCATGAATGAATGACCAGATGACCACAAATCTGCCCTTAAGCTGATTATACATGAGCACCACTACTTGATGCATGTCTGCCTTTTTGCTGAACCAGTAGATTTTCCAATAAATAAATATTATAAATAGTTATTGTGGCATTATATATGTTGTTAATGTTTATGATATACATAGGCTACTTATTACAATCATAACTATTTAATTTTGTAATAAGAGTAAACCCTATACCCAAACCACACACTTTCTCCATCACATTGTATCTGACCTTTGAGGGATATTTTCTACAGAAGGAAGCAATGAAACTGAAGGGGCTAAGCCCAAGCTTTAAGCCCCTGAGGTGCTGTTCCATGGGTAGAGTAGTTGATGCACCTTTTTGAACAATGAAAGTCTAAGTCATATTTGCAGTTAAAACCTTTGGTTCCCTTTATTTCCATGAGATTTTAGTTGGGTTTCCAGACAAATCACTTCTTGTATGTATGCCGGTGTGGTGTTGGTGTGTTTGTGTGTGTGTGTGTGTGTGTGTGTGTGTGTGTTCGTGTGGTCAAAAACTGTATGTGCTTCGGGGTTGCACCCGAGGAACCAAAGATTGGTTCCGGTTTATACCAAGGGAACTAATTGGCTCTTACAGCAACACTCCATAACATGTTATAACTGATACAAGCCAGAAGAACTGCATGTAATGAAATAGTTTACATATAAAGTACATGTATGTGCAGCAAATACCCTTGGTGTAAATGTAAAAAGATAACACTATAAGTGAGACATGGTTTGAGATACTGTGTGTTCGCTGTACAACTGGGTTGGAGTGAGTGTGTGATATTCCATGCCATTTGCTATCTCATTCCCTTCATACTTGAAGATTATTCTAGATTTTGCGTAACACCTCATAGATATTGGGGAACGCGTAATATGCACATTTGCAACTAATCAATAAGACAACCCACCTAGTAATACACTTTTTAGAAAGGCAGCATAAAAAACACAATTAAACAATACATAATTGCCTTTGCTGATGTTTGCTACTAGCATAGCTTCTCTGAAACAGCACTTAGGACTCCAACCCATAGGAGTTGGAAAATGTTAGTTCAACCTTTAGATGCTCTGGAACCTAGCGCTATGTAAAAAGCCTCATTAAAATGCTTTGCATTTGTTTTTTTATTGAGGGATTCCTTTACATGATGAAAATGTCAAACATATGTACAAATATATGTATTTGTAAAAGTTTGGCCTTTTGAAGTCATAGTCAATACATGCAAAAGTGAAGACACAAGAGTAAATCAACACTTTACCCACACATTTTTTTGGTGACATAGAACATTTTATACACATATCTGATGCCCACCACTCAGGACCAAGCATCGGACCTGGGGCGCCAGAGCCATGCTAATGTGTGATTAATAATAATGGATGATCATTTTAACTTTTGTAAAGTGTCTTTGAGTACCCTGAAAAGTGCTCTATAAATAAAATGTATTATTATTTTGACTATTTAATGTGAATTTAAATAAATAGCTTGAATATAGGAGGTGGGGCTGGTAGGGATTTAATGTTTTAATTTATATCAGGCTACTGCTGATATCATGTGACTGAGGCCTGTGAAATAGGACTTCTCCCTCTCACTCATCAGCTCAAAGTGAAGAGGCTGCTGGCAGAAGTCACACTCTGCTGAGGAGTGTGGCCTCAGTTCCATACCCACCTCCTTCCACGTTTTCACCAGCCGGTCTGTGGAGACGAAGCAGAGGAGGATAAGGATGATCGTCGTCATGAATTGTGGATATAAGATATACAACCTTAAAGTGTCAAAAGTTTCAAAATAATCCTAACAGTGCTGGGGTTAATAATAAAATACTTGTATTACTATCCAATGCAGCTACTGGGCTTCAGAGATGCATTATTCACCAAAATATTTTCCTTTAACAGTGCCAGTGAATGCGAGTTCATGTATTTCATCATCTTTGCTAATGACGAGGTTATTTCCAGAGTATAATAATAAAATTTCGTTCTTTTTCCAATTGAAAATGTAACTGCTCAATCCAACACAAAATACTTTGTATATTTTTGATTTATGAAATAGGCATCATAATTCATAGTGGGCATACCAACAAAGTAGAACATCATCTGGGGAGTGTGGTGTGGTGTGGGTGCGATGCGCAGCAGCTCCTCTCCTTTAGCCACAGTGGGGTAGTTGATTGCCTGGACGTAGATGTTGTAATGAGACATCATGATGTCACAGATCTCAGTGTTCTTCTCTGCGTCTGCCACCTGCCACACAGGTACATCATATGTCAGATTCACATTCCAAAGTGTCTGAAATGTAATTTAGGCTATGAAAGAGACTGTCCTATAAGTGAAAGATTCCCAAGTGAATCCCTGCATCAGCACCCATTAATTGGATAAATTAATAATTTCCTTACCCGGACAGGAATAATGTGGCTCGGGCAGTGGACCACCGGAAGGCCTGAGTCCATCAGCATCTGTCGGAGCAGCTTGACGCTCCTCTGATGTTTCCTCCTGAGCACCTGGCCTTCCTCACTTTTCAGAACCTTGATGGACTCCTTTGCCCCTGCCAGCAGCATAGGGGGCAGGGAAGTGGTGAAGATGAAGCCTGCAGCGTAAGAGCGCACCGTGTCCACCAGGGCGCTGGTGCTGGCGATGTAGCCACCCACGCAGCCAAATGCCTTGCCTGGACACGAAACCCATAACAAGTTAGAGAGGCACATCCTGTATGTAACAGGTAAGGGTGTTACAATTAGTAGAATACCTCTACTTACCAAGGGTTCCAGAGATGATGTCCATCTTGTGCATGACTCTGTCTCTGTCCCCGATCCCTCCTCCTCTGAGCCCATACAAGCCCACAGCATGAACTTCATCCACAAAGGTAATGGCACCAAACTTGTGGGCAATATCACACATCTCTTCGAGTGGGCACACAGCCCCTGTAGACAGCACCGTTTTTATTTAGACTATTTAAGATTATATTATACACAATAAACACTAGTGATTTATTGGTCATTTTGAGAAATACACTAATGTTATTCACATTGTTGTGGTTTTATAACAGTAATTTGTTTTAAGTTTACGGAGACAAGAACACTAAATTATATAAATCCTGTTTGTCCTATAAAAATGGACTAATCAGTTAGGCGAGAATAAAAATCTTTTACATGTCCTATTAAATAAGAGAGACACTCGCATGGAGGGATTCGACTTACCATCCATTGAATGCACCGTCTCAAAGGCAACAATCTTTGGAGTGGAGGGGTCAGACTTCTCAAGCAGCTCTTGCAGGTGGCTGACGTCATTGTGACGGAAGATAAACTTCTTGACCCCACTGTTTCTTATACCCTGGATCATTGAGGCGTGGTTGCCAGCGTCGGAGTAGATTTCACAACCTAAAGGAGTAAACAAATGGGGGGAAATAAATTCTCCTCTATGAATTTCAGTCTGAATCAAGAAAAAAATGTGATCATCACAATTTTCTATCAAAGCAAAGGCATGGAACTTAAGGTCACATTTTGTAATATTCCCAAACTTAATTTAATCCACCTGGTAGCATTTTTGCCAGGGTAAACAATGTGGAGTCGTTGGCTACAAAGCAAGAAGTGAACAGCAGTGCAGCATCTTTGTCATGCAGGTCAGCTAGCTCGTATTCGAGTTCCACGTGGAATTTGCTCGTCCCTGAAATGTTTCGTGTGCCTCCAGCACCAGCACCGTGCTTCCTTAAAGTCTCGCTGGAAGAAAAAAAAGGAAGCGTTTATTTTCTTAAAACTAGTTTATTCTCATATCTCATCAGGGCTGAAACTGAAATGATCACCATCCACATATGATTTCTGCTTCATCAGGATTATGGGTGCCAGCTGATCAGTGAGCCTACTCACATGATTGTCTGGGTGACTTTGGGGTGACGGCTCATGCCGAGGTAGTCATTGCTGCACCACACAGACACGTCTCTCTTGGCATGAATGGACTCGGAGTAGTCGTCTGCCATGGGGAACGAGGAGGCACGCCGGTTCACTGTCTTAAAAACCCTGTATGTGTGGTCTGTCTTCTTGCTTTCAATCTTCTTCTCAAAATACTCGTCATACTGGAAGGTGACTGGTGGAGGAAATAGTTGAAGGAGGGTTTTATAAGCTTCAAATAAATCTCTTTGAGAATTATTGTTCATTAAGAAGAATTTGTCTTAATCACCCTCAGGCAGATTAGTCTTTAGCAGGTGTGACACTTTGAAAGATATGGGTATAAAACGGGTTTTTGGTGCCCCTGTGTTGGCCTTGTCTTCCTCGATAAGATCCACAACAGATAAATCCACATCTTGTTTCCCTGTTCGAGAAAGATGCACACTATTAATGATCTCTAAATCAATGCATGACATTCATTTGCTATGAACATGAAATGTCACTTGAGTGTGTATGCTCCAAACAAGGACTTTTCACAGTTTACATAACTGACTTATGTATATGCGTGGCTGTGCGATTTCTTACCTGTGGGCACAGAGTTCATTTCCTGGACGTCCTCTTGCAGCTCCAAGCTGGCCTCTCTTACTACCCTGTTGTTTTTCTGCACCATTTCTGCAGCCAGGAAAGGGCATTTAGAGCCTACAGTCTGGCCAGCAGGTGGCGTGACATGCCCTGGGGCCAACTTCACTTCATTCTTTTGATCTACAGAAGACAGGAATACATTTCTGTCTATCTATTTTCTATTTCTGTCTACAAAATAAAATAAATACATTTTGTTTGCATTCAATTTTCCATTAATTGTATTGATTTAACAGTTCATCATATAGAGGCATAACAGGATGGCTTACAACTGACCATCATTTGTTGGAGAGCCTTTGGATTCAAAAGCTGAAGAGGACAGAGCTCTGGCCAGAGGTCTGGAGGCCAGGTCCATCATCACAGGGCACTTTTGGGCATAGCTCGCCAGTGATGACTTCCCAGCCAGCTGCAGGACAACACTAGGCACCACAGTGAGGAAAGGGCACCTGCGGATCACTGCGTCCATATGCGATACTCTTGTTCTACAGTATATGAAAAGGGGAAAAAAAGTATGTCAAGATAGTTTGACTGTGAGTTTTCAAGGAGCACAACATGGACATCAATAGCATACAGGTCAGACATTGGAATGCAACCGACCCTTCCTACTTAACATCGTCAAATTAAAACGGATACCATGGGCAGTGTGATAAAGAAATATTTCTAAAACTTAACTGAAAACGAAATAATCCTATTAAAGGTACCACTTCAACAATGTGAAAATGTTTAACTATTCAGTTAACATTTGAGAATTTTTTTTTATTTAACCATACAGGTCACATAAAATGCCTACCTTCTCTTAATAGTCTCCTAGTGCCACACAGTCTTTTTTTTTTTTTTACCTGAACACATCCCAGTCCACCTTAATGTAACAGATGAAAAATGTCTTGCGAAACATGACTGATTCCACACTAATCTATGACCAGTCAGAACTGAGAGGATGTTATGTTTAAAGCCTAAGAGACTACTTTTGTTCACTCTGCTCTGTCAGTGTCAGCTGTCCTTGACAAGTGGGAAAGGGAAGGCCTCTCAAGGACCTGTCTTGCAACGAGAGCAATCTGGCTGCTGTTCACATGAAACAGATACTAGAACTGTAACAGACTGAGCCCCCACCATCCCATTTATTACAAAACAGGGGTTGGGACTCATACGATACACAAAGTCAAACGTACTGCTATGTAATAAAGTACATTTTTTAAAATTGTTTTTAATTTGTAAATACAACTAATACAAGTATTTATTGCATTGGAGGAAACTGACTCAGAAATCATTATTGCGATTACCACTAAAAGGACAACAGATTTAAGATATATAGATTACAAGCTAAAAGTACCTGTACACTACTTTCTTTTACCATGCTTTATAATGAACCTATCATTAACTGCTTTTTTACAGCATCCACAATCTGATAAATAAAAAAATAAAACAGGATTTCAGTATCCAGTTGCTTTTATCATTCTTCTTAACGTCTCTAGAGGCTTTTAGTAAAGCAACAACTTTCACATACAGATTAAGGAGAATTATTACAATGGAACTGAACAGGTATTTTTTTTTACTTTTAAATCAGTTCAAATTAGTAAAGAAGTATCAAGCCAAGGTTTAATTGATTGCAGAAAAAACACTGTAACTATCTTGTCTTCAAGCTGCTGGACATGAGACTGGACCAAACCATCCTTGCTTTATTCCCTCATACAGTTCTTATAGTAACTCACCTGGTTTATCCTTTATCATGTAAATGATGCTCAGTCTTGTGTTCCTCGGCAGTTTTCCAAAAAAAAAACGCTTCTTCTTCTGCTGCTTCTATTACTCCAGCTGGAGAAATTATAACATTTCGGTCACTGCGGTGACGTAGCAGTAGTATGTTGCGCAAGAAGTGGGCCACGCCCACCAGCCGCACGTAATACTGCCAAAGATCGTCTATTCTAAACAGGAAGCACTCAAAAAGTAAAAAATACAAAAAATAAATAAATAAAAATAAACAGGAAGCACTCTAAAGTAAACACAAGCTACTTGTAAACATGGGTCTGATATTTCAATATTACTAAAGTTGCCCATCTCTTTAGCCCTAAATATAGTTGTTTAAATGTCAATACTAAAAATGTCCTTACTTTACTGGGAAGTGGTAGTAAGTGGCTAAGTAGGCCTACATTTACTCAAGTACTGCTGAATCATATTTTTGAGGTAGCCTACCGGTATTTTACTTAAGCATTTTCATTATTTCTACTACAATAATTCTATTCTACGACATTACAGGGGCAAATATTTTACTTTTTTCTCCACTGAATTTATTTCACTGCTATTGTTATTGATATTATGCCTTTATCTCAACAAATAAAAATAAGCTATGATCAATTTATAAAATATGATGCATTGCTGTAGTTTAAACAACCTAAACATGCATAAAGCAGTTAAAATGAGCTCAACCTTGACTAACTAAAACATCAACATACTTTTTACATGCACCGACTGAACAACACTGACAAGGGCCATTCTGCATACTTCTGTACTTCTAAGTACAATTTTGAATGCAGTCTTTTTAACTTGTAGTGATAGCCTGAAGTTTATAGTTTTACTTAAATTAAACTAGTAATGGACTTTTTTTAAATCTATAATTAGTTTAAGGGGTTCTCAACACACTTCTATTTCCCGTTATCTACTCAACACAAAAAATTGTTTTGATCTTACAAACAATACAAATTTCTTAAAGTTTTTTAAGTTTTTTTTTTAAAATATATTTCAATATACATGTCAAATAGGTTCAGCAACCGTTTTTATTAGGGATCGACCGATACTGGTTTTTCAAGGCTGATATTGATTATTAGTAGTTAATGAAACCAATAACAGATATTTGGAACCGATATGTAAATGAAATGAAATTAAAATCTAGATCTAAGATTTTGGAACGTTACAAACTCCAACACAAAACTTTGTTTAAATGCTTTAAGCAATTATTTAATAAATTAGAAACATTCAACATAATATACAGTAAAAGATAGTCAGATAGTGTTGTGGGCGGAACATTAAGTCTGACTCAGTGGGGAGTGAAAGCGAAACAGAGGGACAGACAGAGCTGTAGCGGCGCCAAAGTAGCGCATATTTTAATTATATAACTTTATCGGTTATCAGGCAAATAAAACGCTGATACAGATGATCTGCAAACTGCCAAAAAAAAAACAGCCCGATAATCAGCCTATCCCTAGTTTTTATATACATAGGTTAAATGAAGTAAATAAATACATAAAGAGGAAGCACACATAAAATGGCCCTCTTCTCTAAAGATAAGCCTTGAAACCGGCTGTCTAGCCTAACAGTGATGCATATGCCTCCTGAATGGCTCTACTCGTCTTTACCTCGTTCTTCCCTGATAAAGCTTAAAATAGTGCCCAATTCTTCCATTTAATGAACACTGTCTGCACCTGCTGGAGAACTGATTACACAAAGAACAGCAACGTGAGCCTTTATATGTTGCGCATTAATGAATGAACAGCCTCACAGATACTCCAGTTCCAAACCACTGAATCATCATCATCTGCTCACTTGCAGTCTTTGCACCAGCACAGTGGTGCTCAGTGGCTGTAAAGCATGCAAGGTAGAATAATTAACTCCATGAATGAAACAAACTTTAGTGACTTTGCAAGGTCCAAACATTTAGGGAATACAAACAAGGCCAACAAGAATATAAAGATCAACAACATGCTCTGACTTGTCAATGGGATTACAGGGCTTTAATGATAGGAGATAGTTAGTGTTTAGTATTAAAGATAAACAGACATAGTCTCTAATAAATATGCAAACATTACAGACCAACTTAAGATTTGAATCTGTCTGACAAGGTTAGGCAGGAAAGTTACATGGACGATCTTTCTTTAGTTTTGCAACCTGTTTTAGCAGTTCACTTGTTTTTCCATTGAGAGGCAGCATTGGGCTCAGACCCAGCCACCGTAACGCAGCTTATTGGGCAGGTAGATGTTGGTGAGGAAATCAGGAGCTATGGCTGCTAGGGACTGGATTTCAGCCTTGACCTGAGTCTGCTGCATCAGTTCCATCTACAACAAGAGCAAACACGCAGTTGTAAGGAGCATGCAAGACTAAGTCGAGCAAACAAGCATAAATCATCAGGTGTTTATCTCAACAGAGTGGCTCTTCTGTATCCTCAGTACCAGCGAGCAAAGAGTCCTCTCACACACATTCCTACGCTGTGTGTCACATGAGCAGAGATGTTGAAAGTCATTCACTCGTTAATCCAATCTAGTCGCATGTTTTAGTAGAAAAAAAATCATTTATTTGATCTCACGTGGGGACAGAATTTGGTCAAATTGAACTTACTCATTTTGAGAACTACTAAAAGATATCTAAATAGGATAACACTCCAGAGAGAGTAAACAATACTGAATAATATTTTAGTCTTATTACTAGGTTACTTGAAGCGATAGGATTCATTTCTATGCTACTTCTGTCTTTTACTTTGAAGCCTTTCTCACCTCTTTCTGCCAGTCAGGTTGGCTGGTTAGGTATGGCCTTTTAAGGAGGCTGCTAAGTTTGTTTTCATCTCTCTTTGTGAGGGGGATCAGTGCATCCTCGGGAACCCGCAACCTACAGAATGAAACGTTGATTTTACTACACGTACATAACCAAATACATTTTCAGAAAATGACAGCAGCCAGCAGGCAGCTCTGTTGATGGATGTCGTCCCCACAGTAGGTTTTCTCCCATTCTCAACAGACTCCCATTGAAGAGTTATTATGTGTATGTTTTGGGGGAAACATAGGAGGAAAAACTGTACAGACTACAATTAAATGTATGTCAAAATGTCCTTTGGGCCTAAATTTGTTCAAGGGGACGTATACTTAAAACTCAATATGCTCTCCGATGCAGTTCCTTAAAAAAGGGGAAAAAAAAGGCGACAGCAACCGAAACCAAAACAAACAATCTAAATGTCCCCAGAATATAATCCCAATTAGAGGCAGGAGAAGGAAGTAGTGAAGGTTGAGTCCAAACCTCTGGAGGTCAGAGGGGAGGAGGCCTAGCCACATAACGCTGGGGACGGTCAGATTGTGGGCCTCAAACGACATGGCCTGTGGAAAAAAAAAAACACGCACACACACACACACACACACACACACACACACACACACACACACACACACACACACACACACACACACACACACACACACACACACACACACACACACACAATCTCAAATAAACACACTAATCAGCACTGTACCTATGGGTTATGCCCAACACATGTTCACAATGAAGTTTATGAACACAAGGAAGGATGATTACACAAACATCTCAAAGATCAACAAAGACGTTGCCACACGATCACTCAACATTTTCACTCCATACAATGTCAGTATGAATATTCTTAGATGGATGATTGGGGCATAATTACATATTCCTAACAGAAAGACATTGAACAGGCCACATTGGATAATATACAGTACAGGAATAATTGGCATGGCGGGACTCACCACTGATCCGTACTTGTAGATACACATGATCTCAATTCCTAGGAGAAAATCAGAGGGAGAGACACAGACACGCTGCAATCACCAACATACCAGAGCAATTATCCTCCGAGATGTGTAACGGAGCTTAGAACAAAGTAAAGCATTACATATGTGTCTCGCCATGCAATGGTAAAAGGGTTAGAGGTATGGAGACTGATGGAAATTGAGCCATCCCGCCAGGACGAGATCACGCCAACGGAAATAATAGTCTGACTAGGCACCATGACGTAGCGGACAGGTGCTAACATCTGCTGGCTTAGCGGGACATGCAACCCAACTGTGTGGTGTGTGCGGAGATTGAAAAGACAGTCAAGTGTTGTTAAACGTGTGGAAACATGTGAAGTATGCGTGAGGATAGGTAAAACTGGTTTTGCACTCAGACGGAGGATGAGTACCGTGAGGGTCAGCATCCACCAGTGCGAAGATGGGGATGTGCAGCGTGTCCCAAAGCTTTCTCACCATCAACCTGCTGTTCACATCTGGCACGCCTTTACCCTGATCCACAAAAACACACCTGTTATGCATACAGAACACTAACACTGACCTTTTTGAGACATTTTAATTAATATGATTCATAAAACGGAAAAAAGAAACACACCGTAATTATGATGCAAGGAGACAGCTTTTCACAGAAGTCGTCATCCAGTAGTCTCTGAAACGTTGCGTCCTTCTCAACTATCATGACAAACTTTGCAGATGACACAATATCTGCGCACAATAAAGAAAAACACAGACCTTCTAACCACACACAGAGAAATATATAAACTTCACGATATCGCATTCTCAGAGGTATCTAAGAGCAACAAAAAGGTGAGGCATGGCTGCGCATACACAGTGAAACTCAAACAAATCACAAAGGATACTTCTAATCCCACCAATGTTCGATGAAACTGCAACAGCCTTAAAAAAAAAAGAAAGAAAAAAAAAACAGCCATAAAAGTGGGTTCAACCAGTAAAAGATGTCTAAATATATTCCTTTCTGTCATAAGCCTGGTTGTACTATTGTTGGTTTGGTCAGAAACACAAGGTACCCTGTGGAGCTGCTGACACAATGTTTTTAGTGGGAAACAAATAGAAAAACAACTTTTCTTTTTAGGATGAAAACTCCTCAGGGTACCTTCAAGTCATAGTCAATGTACTGTGTCTCAGTGTACTTCACATGAAGACTGAATGTTGTTGATGGAGCTTACAGCAGAGCCGGAGCGGCAGTCAACCCTTGTGCCGTCCTCCTCCAGATAACACAGATCACCCGAGATTAATCCCTTGGACGTGGCCATCTGGTGACATAAAAGTTCCACACACAAGTTAATGCATGCATATGCACAAATACTTCTGACACCGCCTCTTTGAATTCAACTATAATTCAATTTCTTTCTTTTTTTTAAGATTATTTTTTGGGCTTTTCCACCTTTAATGGATAGGACAGCTAGGTGAGAAAGGGGAGAGACATGCAGGAAATCATCACGAGTCGGATTTGAACCCTGGACCTCTGCATCGAGGCATAAACCTCTATATTTATGTGCACCTGCGCTACCCATTGAGCCAACCCGGCCACAACTTCGAATTCGATTTCTGTTTGATCAGAAGAACCTTTTTTCCCCCAGAGGTGTTTCCGAAGTTATGAGGCAGAACAAAATGCTTAAAATGCCACACTAAACTAACAGATTTCATCTGTGGGACCTGAACTAATAATAACTAAGCATATCCAAAAGGATCTTACATTAACATGGATACACACACACTTACCACATGTAGTGATCTGCGAGGAACCTTTAGCATGCAGGAAATATCATCCACTATACTATCAACCGTTTTTTGTGAACCAAACAGCTGTGTATTGTTGTAATAGATGTCTCTGCGGAAACAAAATGTAAATCTTTAAATTCAGGAATAACCCAGCCAAACAAAACTGCCTCACAAAAGCTTTAGTGGTCACTTAAAATGTGAATTGACAACAGATAACCTTTTGGTCGCATAGGAGTTGCTCTGCACAAGTTTGTAGATGACCAAGAAGATCTTGAGAATTTGCGCTTCAAACAGAGACACAACCAAAACCAAATCAGTTATTATAAACACTACATTCACTTATCACACCATTAAAAAGGACTGAAGTGGAAAAAAAAACATTCTGTTCTTAATTAGGATATCCATGTGGTAAACCGATCCCTAAAAGCCTCTTTCAACATATACTGCCTCTGCCAATTTGTCACCTAAAACTAAGTCTGACTTTTACTGCTGTTTGTGCAGTTTTTGCATGTGGTCACAATGAATATAAATGAAAGCCACATGAAGTGCAGTACAACTGTAAAGTTTTTTTTGACTAAGAGGAATGTCGGGTGTCAAGAACAGAAAAGAGAAAATATAACCACAGAGGTGTGTGTATCTTCTCACCAAATTTACGAACAGACGACGGACTGTCGCTCCTAATGCTGGTGACAGAACTTCCTGAATTCATTTGAAGCCCGATGGCACTGTCAAAACTTAAGTGGGAAGTAATGGAATAAAAACATATGGAAATGTAAGTGGAAAAGAAGGGAAGAAAAGAGGCAAATGAAGAAGAAATGAAGCAATCTACACAGATTGTGTGTGCTACATTTACTTTTTTTAGCTTTGAAAATCAGCTCCATCACCTGTAAGCCATCCAAAATTCCCAACACCCCGAGGGCTACCTGTGGGAAAGCCTCCCCCGTACCTCACCATCCTGATTCTTCTGTGAAACCTTTGGCGCTCAATCTGTGGGATTCTCATATTTAAATGGGCCGGGCTAGAATGTGCTTTAAGCTGCGGCAAGGTTTGATCCAAACAACACCAGACAGTCTACTTTGTTGTGAGCATAAGGTCTCCGCAGCTTAGTCGCATTAAAGCCCTTTGTAGCTTTGTTTGTGTTTGTGTGTGTGTGTGTGTGTGTAGGTCAGTGCTTTTTAAATTATTATCATTCTGTCATCTTTTAAGCAGCAGGAAGTTATTTCAACTTCAATCTCTCTGAACCAAAGCTGAAAGTTCCATTTTCTTTCTACTACCTGGTTGCCCCTGCAGTCTGCTTACAACAAACCTTATACAAATTCAGACAGAGTTGAAGTCTATATTAAACAGCAATCGGATCATCTTGGGTGGCCTGACCTCCCACAAAAACTAAATAAATAAATGTTTATTTATTTCTTTACACAACATGACTGCTTGCGTTTATCTGTTAAAGGTCAGACAGCTTACATGGATCCCACAGTCAGTGTGTAAAATGACTGCGTGTTCAGGGTGGGTTAAAAAAAAAACCTTTTCAAGGGGTAAATCCTCTGATAGGTTCCATATCACCTGGAGTCCTTTTCTACAATTCACAGACAATCTGCCCTTCTCTTGATCCTCAATTGCACACGTCAGCTGGACTGGTGGGGCGCTGGGTGCAGTACAATTGCATTATTTATGAATAGTCATTCACTAACAAAATGTACAGGGTGTCTTTTATTATTATTATTATTATTATTGTTATTACACTTTGACTGTGTATGTGTGTGTGTGTGTGTGTGTGTATTATGTATACCCTTGGGTGGGTGGGATCAGGGTTGTTGTTTGTACAATTGTACTATGAAAACTATAAAAAATAAATATATACTTTTCATGCTACAGCGTGTTTAAATAAAGTTACCTGACGTTGGCCCAGCTGGATCTGTTGGGCAGTGCCAGGACAGGGTTCTCATCTTTGGAAAGACTTGTCACTATTCCTAGGATTACGTTTTCAATGCGGCTCAAAATTTCCCTGCTGGAAAAAAAAAGATACAGTGCTTTGAATATGGGGCTGGCAAAAACCTAGCACAGGGTTCTGTATTTTTTCATAATACTTAAGCTATATATATATATATTGTTATATGGTTATAGAGCACAGCACATTTTCTGGGAAATGTGAGAAATGGTTTACGGATAAAACAATCGAAGAGGAATAACATTTCTGAGTAATCCAGTGAATAAAAACCTGACATATCAAGGTACTTCCAATATTGCCCTAAAGCAGTGCTGTTCACTAATTAGCAATATTGCCCACAAATGGTCTAATATTAGAGATGCTGTGATGATAGCTACTGTACTACAGTACTGTTTGCAAAATCTTTGACAGTCGACACATTTATATTGACTCAACAGTGGTACAATTGTTTTGGTCTTGGCTCTATAAACAATTGTTGTGTAAAGTGTCAAGATTTGTTGCTGATTATATCTACCTTTAATTCACTTAGGAAAAAATGTATAGTTGACCCAATTTTATGCTCAGTCAGAAATCACAATTTACAAGATATAAGCTAAACTTTTGTGAGGTGAAACAGGTGTAAAAAAACGTGAAACACAACTTTAAAGATTAAACATATTCTACTTTCTTTCATCATGCTAGTCCCCCTACACAAGTCATCTGTAGATTCCTGGCTGTATACTGGTTATATGTGTTCTAATAAAGTTAGTATTAGTAGTTAGTAATTATGTCTCATGGTTGTCAACCAACTCTACACATTATGGTAGACACAGACAGACCCTTAATGATCAATAAACCCAGTCTGACAATGTTATTAACATGCTACCGTTAACACAGCGCTCACGTTATGTCTGCAGGATATAGACTACAGCTAATTAGCTAACTATTACCTATTAGCAATGTGGTAATAATCACAGGGCAGAGTAAAATCTAGCTAAACTGCCCTTTGACAAACGAATCAATGATTAAACCTCGCTATATTATAATTAAGCAAGTGAAATACCAGTTGCATTAACCGGTCATTTTGCTGCTGGAAAACGCAACAGCACCGTGATGACACCTGCACAACGCTGGTAACCATGTGGCTGGTAACAAGGATGACAGCTTACGTTAGCTAGCTAGCTAACTCAGTTTAACATCACGTTAGCAGGCGTACCGGAACTTACTAGGTAATTTCTTCTTCATCGCGCTGGCAGCCTGGCATGACTTCGACATTGTTTACCAGTTCAGCACGGAGCTTGTCAATTTCTGTAAACAGCCCTGCTTCACAGGATCCCATGATCTATTGTTACACAGGACTGTATGTATACACGATGTTCCCGCGTAAGGATTTTGTGGAAACCTCGCGCGATTGGCGCAGTTGAATGATTGGCCGAATTTTCCAGCCGGAAGAACTCACCTTGCTAACTTGCTAAATTGTTCTGGGCCATGGATGTATGTTTTGGACATAGAGAAAGAAAGACCCATGGAATAGACTGAACAATGGAATTAATATACCATATACCATACATACCATATTTACATGGTAAGACGATGTTCACAACATGACATTCATTATGACCATTCAGTGTTTCTGAATGGGATTCAAGTGTAACATTGAGATATGTCTACAGACTAGCCCCAGTTTGTGCCTCTTAAGCTCTCATAGGCCTACATGAAGTGGTGAAAGAAGCTAAGTACATTTATTTAAGTAGTACTGTACTTAACTACAGTTTGGAGGTACTTGTAGGCCTACTAACTTAATTATCTACATTTAATGCTTTAATACTATTCTATTTGACTACATTTTCAGAGCTAAAGTTAAACCAGAAAGACTTATTGGCAGGTGCATGCAAGACATTTACTTATAATAAAGTAGGCTATGTGTACATTTTGGAATTACTACTTTAAATAATTTCCCCCTGGTATTATTGTATTTCTGATTCTGAGTCTGATTCTGATTTAACTTTTAGTGAGAGATCCAGGGCTGGAGTGGGCCCAAGGAAATCTCCACACATTTACAACAGACCACACTGTAACCATTTTGTTGAAATACTTTTCAGTTTACTGTTTATACCAGTAACATATGTTTTTAGTTTTATTTGTACACACAAAAACATTCAAAAATAGTTCAAATCTGCCAAGTGTCTTTAGTTTCAAGGGTTAGTCAATTGCACCACCATAATTAATTTGTGTCTTTATTTTTGCACCTATTATTTCCTCAGAGCTCTGACTGCAGTTGTGTTGATCATCATAAAGCTCTGGTAGATATGAGTAATTGAATGTACTTTCACCTGGCATACTATACAGGTCTTTATTTTCAAGTTTAGTTTATTTACAATTTAGTATTGTAACATACCACACACACACACACACACACACACACACACACACAAACACACACACACTTCCTGCGTAGCATGATGAAGTGTTAATGCCATTTAATAACAGAATCAACCTGGGAAGGGTAGTTGAGATATGTGTTAAGGGGCCATGAAAGGCACAAACGGGGCTTATATATATCCCACATATGACCAAAGTCAGTCAATAACCATCTGACAGTTTATAAAATATGATGCATTGAATTGTGATAGATTATACTACACAACAGAATATTAAATATAGTACTGTATAGGCCTATACAGTATATAGCCTATATAAAATATGCACACTTTTTGAGTTTTTTATGCTTGACATTTACTTGGAGTATTTTTCATTGTGGTATTGCTGCAAATGTGTAGCCTAGAAATCTAGACGCACCCTAGTGGCAGCAAATTTAATTTGCAGCCAGGGTCAGTCTAGGCACCCTCCTTTGGCTTGCGAGCTGGAAAAACCAAACTCTGGTCAGGCCAATCACATCGTGTATAGAGTCGGTGGGCGAGCTTATGGCTGTTGCTACTGGGAACAGCGGTCTTCTGGAAGATTTGGAGTTTGGGTTTTTTTTGAGAAAAGAACAAAGAACGGCACAGAAATCATTCTTAAAAAAAGAAGCTGTGTTTAGAGTTTTGCCGACCCAATACGGCAAAAGTTTAATCTATCAACTAGTGGTGCGTTCTTTTTGTCCACCGAAGTCGATTTACGAGTCGTTTTCCGGAGTTACGAACCGGAAGTTGCAAAAAGAACGCCACCGAGGTCGTATACGACTCGTCAAGTCGTCTGAACTCACTGAACTGAACTCACTGAACTCACTTTCAAATATGGCTACGTCGTGCATCACACGTAGTAAACATTGTGGTTTTCTACAATTTTAATCACTTTTGTCGTTGTTGTAACCAAATGAAGAAGTTTTACACATAGCACTGTATACTGCTACCTATAGGCATGTCGCTACAGTCTTATTATGAGTTAAATACCGCCTAATTAGTCATTTTGTAGCTTGTGCAGCTGAAATTGGCTAGGGACGCTCGGTTGCTATATGACAACAATGGCTTTAAGCCGAGTCTTGAGCAGAAAGCAGAGCAGTAGCCTAACGTTAATCAAAACGTAATTTTCATGTATCAAACTGTGAAATATATTTGTGTAATATGTCAATAACTGGGTGAATAGAATCCTAAATGTTAATAAAAATGTTACAAAAATCCATCTTTTCTCCGACTCATAGTATTGTGTGACAAAAAGAACGCAACGACCCGCGGTTATTCGTTTTTCAACATGGATGTGACGTCACACTCAAGCTAGTCGCGATTACAAGACAAAAAGAACGCACCATTAATAAGCCGCGTCTTGAGCAGAAAGCAGAGCAGTAGCCTAACGTTAATCAAAATGTAATTTTCATGTATCAAACTGTGAACTATATTTGTGTAATATGTCAGTAACTGGGTGAATAGAATCCTAAATGTTACTAAAAATGTTACAAAAATCCATCTTTTCTCCGACTCATAGTATTGTGTGACAAAAAGAACGCAACAACCCGCGGTTATTCGTTTTCCGACATGGATGTGGCGTCACACTCGAGCTACTAGTCGCAATTACAAGACAAAAAGAACGCACCATAGCTTCTCTTCCTTCTTCGTTGCTCTGCCTGGTTGTAGCGCTATCCTATTACGTGCAGAGGGAATTTGAAAGACAACTGTTTATCCCGCCCCTCGGATTGAGCCCTGTCAATGGTGAGTTCCCAGACCCAACATCTTGATGTGGGTCTGGCTTGTCAGGCTAGCAAATGTGCACTTTCTGCAAACAATCAATCATTCAGTATTTATGATATGCTGCCACATCTAAATTAAACCAGTTGTCGTGTGATTTTCTTCTTGACTTTATGTGCTAAACCTTCTCCGCTCTGTATTAGTTCAATTAGTACTGATGTCCTAACAGGCACATAGCAAATACCTGCAAGCAGCTACCAGTCTTTCTCTTAAAGCTAAAGGTCAGTACACATTTGCTAGCTTTGTCCATTAATATGATCAAGGAATGTGTGTGGGCCAGTTATCACCTCAACGGTGTGAGGTAGAAGGCCTATGTTGGTGGTGTTAAGAAAAATCCCCATTATCCCCTCTGTGGCACTCAGTAACAAGACCCTTTATGTGAGCTTGCTGCTACTTGTCCAAAGGTGCGTCTACTCTATGTGTGTGTGTTTCTGTCTGTGTGTGGTGGTGGTTTGCATAGGGTGTGTGGGGGTTATTGACAGTGGTTAGAGTCCCGGAGAAACCAAATATATATTATGTCAGCCAGCCATGTGGAAGTAATTTTTAGATCAATTTTGATGATGGTTGTGTGTAATGATAATACTGGCCAATGTGTTTTAGGGCTCCGTGAGATGCTATAAATGTTGCTCATTTTGTTTTGTAGCAGTTAAGTTAGTGTATCAGACAGTTATTGAATAATTATGTTGTTAGCTCTAAACATTAAAATGACATTACATGAATATGAAGCCTTGAGGAAATCCTGCATATTGCGTCATCAACAACCTTTCAAAACCTGTTTCAGTCTGTTTTCAGTCAGTTCAGTTTGTTGCATCTTGTTGCCATCATGTCACTCTAACAGAAAAATGTTAGATTCTAAAACTAAACTTAGCACAAAAAGTAAGGAAATTTGTGTTTGGTAGATTATTTCTCTGTGGTAACAATGCTTTTTGGCAATAAATCTTATACCGTTGGAAAGCCTGTTTAGTTCCCTTTCAAATGGTGCCCCATTTGTAAGGAACATGCATATGTGGGATGAACAGCAGCGCTGAGTATGTGGGTTGCGCTTCAGAAAAAATTTGCCAAATTTGCTGTTATGCGCCAAACAGCTTATTCTGCCATTGACTCGTTTGGTGTTTGGTGGATTGGATGATTGAAGTTTGAAGAAACAAGACATATTGGCAATTTAACAATTTATTCATTTCACAAACAGGAGCCTCAGTAGTGTGTGGAAGAACAATACACAGCCACAACAGCCTGGCACCACCTCCTCATGCTGGTCACCAGCCTCACTGGAAAAACGAGGCTTGTCATCATTGGAGGCAATCTCAATGCAGAGAGATTCTGCAACCAGTGGCAATCCCATATCTCCACAGTCTGGAACCGAACTCTATCCTCTGGGGTTTATCAGAGACTACCTCCAGAATGTGGGAGTGGAGAGGATGGAATGGTCTGCCAGCAGTCCTGACCTCAACCCCATTGAACACTTGTGGGATCAGCTTGGGCATGCTGTTCGTGCCAGAGTGACCAACACAGCCACGTTGGCTGACTTGCGACAAATGCTGGTTGAAGAATGGGATGCCATCCCACAGCAGTGTGTGACCAGGCTGGTGAGCAGCATGAGGAGGAGGTGCCAGGCTGTTGTGGCTGTGTATGGTTCTTCCACACGCTACTGAGGCTCCTGTTTGTGAAATTAATAAATTGTTAAATTGCCAATATGTCTTTAAACTTCAATCATCAATCCCACACCAAAAACGAAGTCAATGGCAGAATAAGCTGTTTGGCATTGGCAGAGAAGATTTGGCAAATTTTTCATGGGCGCAACCCACATACTCAGCGCTGCTGCTCATCCCACAAATGCATGTTCGTTACAAATGGGGCACCATTTGAAAGGGAACTAAACAGGCTTTCCAATGGTATACGATTTATTCCCAAAAGCATTGTTACCACAGAGAAATAATCTACCAAACACAAATTTCCTTACTTTTTGTGCTAAGTTTATTAGGTCATTCAGAGTCCCCACCTTCAAGAGTTGTTGGCAGGCATGCTGTGTGTGTTTGCGGAGGCACTGCGGTCTTTCTTTCACAGTGTGAAGGCCTGGTCAGAGTGTGTGGGAGCCAGGATCTAAAGAGAAGAGGTCTGTGCCCCTGACCTGACCCTGAATATTTCCTAATGTGCAGCTTTACCAAAGGTCCCCCTTTCCCTTGAGTGGCTTTGACAAGCTGCTTCCGTAGTAATGGCTCTTAATTTCTGAGTAATTGCTATCTCTAAGTGATGAGGGACAACCCCTCACCCTGAAAAAATGAAAAAAATCTTCACATGTGGAAGACCACAGGTTGTGGGGGTCCTTTTTCTTGTGTTCCAGAAAGGCTGAGACCCCTGCTGTTCCTTTGGACTGGGAGAGATTTGTGTCGAGTGTGAGGCCCTAACCTGAGGAGACAGAGTGCAACGAGTCATGTGCTTGTCTCGGGATGAGTGTTTGTGCTGGGCAGGAGAGGGGAACATGGGGGAAGTAGGGGGCTGCAGGGTCAGAGGAAAGAGAGTGGGGGCACTCGCTGCAGGTGAGGGGGATTAGCTGCAGCTAGAGGCCCAAAGAAACTAAATACAGATCTGTCAACCTAATCCTCACAAATAGAAAACAGAGCTGCCCTCCCTTCACAATCCACATAGTTCAGCACCCCCCCCACACACACACACACACACTTACACACTTTCTACTTCAGGCTCTCCTGCTCCTCTGTTTCTCATCAGCTTTTGGCCCAGGCCAGTCTGGCTGTGCCGCCTCCTCTCTAATGGCTCCTCAGACCAGCATCCTCTAAAGAGGAGCTGACTGATCACCCAGGGTCCTCTCTGATTGACAGACCAACACAGCCTTACAGAGTGATGAGAGCAAGAGTCAAAGGGGCAAGGCCTCTCTCTGCAGAGACAACAATCTAAATGGGACCTCTGCCTTGAGCTACATGGAACTGGATAGACCTTTATCAGGCCCTCACACCTCAGTAATGGATGCTGATAAGTATGTGGCTGGGTGAAGAGACCAGCTCAGTGTCAAGCTGGGACTCTGTGCCGATGACACAAGTGACAGAGTGCCTGAGTGATAATATCCTGCAATGGATAAGCTGTACTAAGCCAGGTATTTTGGAAAGCTTAGCTAAAGCGGTATCTCTGACTGTCGGTGACACCAACTATAACTGATGGGTCTGTCTGGACTGCTGAGAGCTATAATTCAGCTCCAAGCTGCCCTGGTGTTCCATAGTACCATATCCGGCTGCCGACAGATGCAGGAGTGACAGGGCATACCGGATACAGGCGAAAGTAGGTACTGAGTGATGGCAAGGAGGATTGCAAGGTGCATCATTTCAAATAAGATAATCATGTATTCCTCATTTTAAAATATCTCCAATTAGCAGGTAATGCCAAACTTATAATGCAGAAATTGAGGTCGGGATATGGATTGGGTTGCAATTGCCAGTTCAAATTTGTATTTCTTTTTTTATCAGTACGGAGCACGAACAAATAGTCTAAATAAGTAATCTATCTGACAGACCTTGAGTTTTAGTTCTTGAAAATTATGTAATGTGTAACTTGAATAAATGCAAAATCAAATAGATTTGATAAGGGGAGAGCACTTGAATCCAATAATTAGATCCACATTGTGCAAAACGCTATCAAACGCAAAACCTATATGGGATTAACAATGTGAACTATTTTTAAGCGGTTTCATGTACCCACCCCCTCTCTTTCTTCTGCCTGTCTCACAGCTGTGTCTCATATGTTCATGAGGCCCCTGGAAGTGTGAGACACCAGAAGGGGAACATTTGCAATAGCTCAGCTCCACCTGGTTTGGCTGTTTTAACAGGCCGCTGGTTTGTGCAGCGCACACAGTGGGGTTACGCCAAAAACGTAGACAAGGGCGGACAGGACAGGCAGACGGGGAGGGTGGAGAGGAAAAAATGTTCCTCCACCCTCTCCTGTCCTTGCACCCCGACCCCACACTGCTTCATTTGAGGGTCAGTTTACCCTGAAAAGAGTTTTACTGTATCGTCTGTTGGATCTGCTTGGTCAGACCCCCCTCCACCGAACCTCATCCGCCTCCCCGCATGCATGGGCCTTCAAAGGACTGCTGCCTGCTGTTCTCTGAGGCAACACATGAAATAAATATTAATCTGACCTCTGACCGTATGCTTTGAGCTCCTAAACAGAGATAAGCAGGCAGATGGAAAAAGCACCAACTTTTACCACGGATAAAAAGGATGAGAAAGAGGGAGCATTATGCGGAGATGAAATGTGTTTTCGTGTGTTCTTGTGGGGGTTTGAAACTGTTTCCAGGGCTGTTTCACTGCACTGCTGTGTGGTCTTCTTTGGAGCTTAGTATCATGCTCCAACCTGTTGGAGTGGGGAGGTGTGTATTTGTGCAGATTTTCTTAGATCATAGTGGGAAGAGTGTATGTGTGTCACTCAAAATGCCCTGGGCCAAATGCTGAATTTGAGCTAAATTAAATTTAAGATGGAAAACTAACTAAATAGAGAACAAGAAGAAGAAACTGACCATAAATATGACATGTAAAAGTCTTGTGAGCTCACCTTTGTAAGCCCTAATAGTATATAGCTATATGTCATGGTTGTACAGCTGTCCAACTCACCACTGTTCTGTCCTCCGGTGATTTACTCAGCTAGCCCTATTGGCAGAAGTGCATAAACTCTCTTCAATGGCCAGTCAGCCATTATCAGTGTATGTTTTATTTTACTACTTAATTGTCTTAAATGTAATGGTACAGGTCTTGACCATGTGTATCACTGGATGTATAAATATGTAAGTGGTTGTGTGTATCTTATACAAAGTATTGAGTTTTGCATGAAATACTTGAGAGAAATTGTGTCTAATCTTTTGGACGTTTTTTATTTTTTATGTGTGTGTCGTCCACTGAAGGTTCAAACACTATTTGTTCTGCCTTAGTTCTCCTTGTCAAAGGCCCCTCAGTGCAGCTCACCCAGCCTGGCCTCAGCCTGTGCCCAACACTGTTTACTGTGACTGTCATCAGGCCCATGGAGGCCCAAACAAAGGGGGGTCTGTTCCTATTATCCTGCCCAGGATTGTCAGCCCCTCTTTGGGCACAAACTAAGCCAAGGGCTTGGGGTTGTTGGAGGAGCACCAGGGGTTTTGACCTTACCAACCTTACAGCAAGGTTGAGAGAGCAAGAGAATGAGTGTAAGACAATGAGAGAGAGGGAAGGAGAGGAAGATGTATAGTTATAACTGAAACCAAGACCCTTTCAAGTCCCCTGTCGGAAACTGCTGTAATGTAAACACCTGCGGCCATTAGCTGATTCTATCTGAGGCACCGGATAGAAATGTTTATATGTTACAGGCTACTACTGAAAGGCCATTTTAAAAGCAAATAGAGGATTAGATATACAGAATGAGTAGTGGCAGGCTATGGAAGCTTTCAGACTTTAAGCCATGTTGAATTGTCATTGGAAAAAGAGGAGTGGAACACCTTTGAAGACAAGAACAACCACATTATATGGGCAGGAAGGTGAGCTAAGTGTAGAAGACCCCAAGACACGCTCTGCCTCCTTTCCTCTCTTCCTGTTTGCAATCATAGCTTAAGCCGTCTGGCAGCCTCTCTTGCTGTGCTATTGAAGTCTAATTTTATTGTCATAAAAATCACCTGGCAAGCTGTAGCCCTAAAACATCTCATGTACAGAGCCTTTAAAATTCCACTCTCTGTGTAGTGAAAAGGTTTTAGGAGGTCTGTCTAGATAAAGCCGTCATTCCATGGGCCATCTAAAAATGCCTCCGCCTGTGTCATCGAGAGCAGAGCACACAAGAGGGTCAGCAGCGTTCCATTAAAGTGTGGTGTTTAAGAGGTGCTGGGGCCAGGGGGGCAGATGGAGGGATGAAGCAGCTGCCAAACATCTGCACCCCTCCTTGCCGGTCTGCTCTCTGTCTGTGCACCGCTGCCTTTGTCACAAACTTCCTGCTCCAGCAGTGGGGATAGAAAGCTTGGATATCTTCAAAAATGCAGCATGAAATGGTCGTTGTGAGGCTGTAATACTGCCTCTTTGACATCAAAAGACAACCAACTTTTAAGTATTAAAACAACCATGTGAGCCAAGGTATTCAGAGAGTGCACCTGCAGAGTAACTATTATAGTGGCGGTATTGCAACTGCATGTTAAAACCTCTCACATAGTATTGAAGGATTCACCCACACAAGCAAATAATTACTCCCTGATATGAAGTCTGTTATTTTCCGAAAGCACACTTAACACTGAAAGGCTATTGTCACTGTCTGGACATCTGTCATTATTGAATCCACACAAGCATACAGGCCCTAGGAATTGTGGGAAAAGAATGACGAAATGTGCTTTATCATAAACTGAAGCATCATGATACAAATCCCGTCCTAATCCGTTTTGTATTAGCACATGTAGCCTCAAGCCTTTCTTCAAATGGTAACAAAGGCCAACTTCGATCTATCCTCATTAGAAACCACAACATACACGCTCTGTCTCTCTCCCCCTCTCACTCCCTCAATCCCCCCTCTCTCCCTCTCTGTCAATCCTGCTCCTCCCAGCACACAGCGCGTCCTCAGAACTTGTTCGAGTCTCTCGGGGGTGAAACGCCTCTGCTCGCAGTCTCCACTCTGCAGTTGCAGGCTGCACTACCATTGGAAGCTGTTCGCCACAGGCTGTGGATGAGGACGGAGGTCCGCGCGAACACAAGCTGCCCAGAAAACCAATCAACAAAAGGACTTTGAAGTTGAGTTGATGTTTCATTTGGGAGCACTTCCCTCAACATGAGGGTCCGTATCTGACTTTGGATATTGAACACAGGCTGCCTTTTGCTATAAGTTCAATATCCATTTGCCAGCGTTTCGGCGAACAGAACTGGGCGCAATTACGCACGGCGAGTACCATGGCACCGATTTTGGATAGACGTGCTCCGGCTCTGCTCTTGGTTTGGAGCTACTGCGTCTTGGCGGATACCGCTTTTACGAACTTTACTTTGGACAACGAGTTCCACTCCAGTTTCATCCACCGTCGGCTGAAGAGCCAGGAGCGCAGAGAGATGCAGCGGGAGATCCTGTCGATCCTGGGGCTGCCGCACCGGCCGCGACCCCACCTCCACGGAAAGCACAACGCTGCCCCGATGTTTATGTTGGACTTGTACAACGCCATGTCCACAGAGGGCGACGAGGACAGATACTCTTACCCCTACAAGCCCGTCTTCACCACCCAGGGGCCCCCAATAGCCAGCCTGCAAGACAACAACTTCTTGAACGACGCAGACATGGTCATGAGCTTTGTCAATTTGGGTAGGCTCCTTATTCTCTCACCATTTGTATGACCAAAAGCTATTGAAAATACGTTTCGCAAGATTTATTATAGAAATGTTGTAATGATGGCAAGGATCCAGGCCACTCGTGTGCACTTTTACTTAGTCCAGTCTCTCTCAATTCTCTCAAGCACAATATTTAGATTTTTAATTATAATGATAAAAAGTAGCATACAGTATAATTGGGTGATTATTTTGAATGTCACAGAGAAATTAGAGGCCCCTAAACAGAAATATAAAAGATTTTTGCAAGGACACAAACACTGTCACACATTTTTGGCTTGGAGTTTCTGTAGCTGTTGTCAAATGATCATCCGTAGGCCTGTATCTACTGTATATATATATATGCACTGTTTACTGCAAGTATTGCTCTCCACTTGTTGCAACTCACTGCTGTTTTTTAGGATCCGTCATCAGTGTTTCAGTCGAAGGATATCAAAGGTGACAGTAGATTCATTGTGGATTTTAGCTTGTGACTTACCTTCCCTAAGGAGCAGCACCTGTATTTTTCTGATGTTACACCTATGCATACACACAGGAGACCACAACAACTATATTTACATACAACTTTGCACAGATATCCAGCTAATACCAGGAGTGTCACATTCCAGTGTCTGTCTCTGTTAAACAGCTGTGCAACCAGCTAATGTTCAGGTGCTGGAGCTGTGGATGATGGACTAGCCAGCAGCTAATATGTCAACCATGTGTTATCTAAAGAATGAGTAAGTCAACAGCAGAATGGGTTCAAAGTTAACTGGGTCCTCCCTTCACTCTAATCTGGAGACATCCCTATAGACACTCAGACCACAAAATAATGCCAGTTAATGATGATCCAAAGTTAGTTTAGTTAGTTTTCACACAAACGAGTCATTGCGTTGTAGGATGCATGTCACTCCAATGGAATAGTTTTGTTTAGTTCTTGGTTGTTAAATGTTGTTCCCTAGACCACTGTGCTTATCTAATCAGAATGTTTAGAGGCTGTTAAGTGCAAATAATCGCAACATTACCAGGCAGTGTCAGATTCATGGATAGATAAACACATCATTATAATTCAATTTGCTCAACACGTGCAGTCACAGCAACTGTTCCTCTTATGTTCCAGATGAGTAGCTGTGTTTACTTTTAGTGTATTAACCTTTACCAAAATTTGGCACAAGATGGAGAAAAAAGCAAATGGAATTCTGAGCAGGCATACAGTTAAAGTGGCAGAATTTTGGTGACATTCTGCAAGGAGTTGGAAGTTTACATTAAATCCTGGAAAGATCAATGTTGGAGCGCCTTGGCAAGAGAGAGGGAGGTGACACTGGTTCCACCACTGCACTGTGTAATTACTGTGGGAGCTGCTGCATTGTGACTATTTTTGACAGGCTTTGACACAGATGGATTTGACCACAGACTCGCAAACTCAAGGGCTGAGGCTGCAGTAAGCTGACGAAAAGAAGAGAGCTTTTGAGAGACAAAGAAAGACGAAAGATGGTTTGGACTCGGTCTATTTCTTTTGCAAGGATGATGCTTAAAGCAGGGAGAAAATTTACATCAGCTGGAAAGAACATTTTATTTAATATATTAGAGGATCATGGAAAGAAATTCACATCGCCTTCCTGAAGTCTTGGGGCTAATGTAATTACTGATGGCATTTGTTCAGGTTGAGTCTTCCTCATGGCACATGTTCGGTGTTTCCTAATATTTTACCCATTTGGACATAAAGTGGGCATTTGTCATTGCTATGTGTACGATCTGCCACGTGTTGCATTTGTCAGTAGGGTTCATTGTTAGATTTATCCCTGAGTCTCATGTAATACCATCAAATATGTATCCAGGCAGCTTGATTCAAAACAGCAGATAGTATGCTGTTTCATTATCCTTCACGAGAGAGAGAGAGAGAGAGAGAGAGCAAAGTGATGGCTATCGAATGGATTGACTATTTCCTTTCCAAATTCCTTCCTTTCCACATTTACTCATTGTGGGTTTGTTTTCTTATTTAGGTTGTCTGAGAGCAAAATGAGTGTGGCTTTTATTTAAAAACTGTCCCTCAAAGCTCTGCGTGTCTCCAAAAGTACCGTGCCAAGGTACATTAGTCAGACTTTGCACACTGGCTGCTGCTTCCTGAGAGGCCTGTTTGCATGTACTGGTTTGTGCTTTTATTGAAGGCAAATACTATGACAAGATTGTATCTGATTTTACAATTGGTACACCATAGACCTATTGGTAGAATGTAAACTAAGTCAAAGAACATATCTCAGTGAACTACACTTAATATTAATAATAAAAAATATATATTTTACTAGCTCATCCTCTTACTTCCTGATGCCATTCAGGGGAGCTGCTACACTCTGTTGTCAGCTTGTGTGAGTGTTGCAAACTCCAGTGCAACCAGCTAAGGCGGGTGTAGGCTTTGGTACAGACCCCAGGTCCAGGAACATCCTCTCACTGAGTCACTTCAGTTTAAAAGCCCAGCTGTGTAAATGGCTTACAGCATACATTCAGAATGTACACTGCTACGCAAAACACAGGTCACCCATGGCACTCAGGGTGTGTGCCGGACATGCCATGATAACACACCAGAATGTACACGCAACACACACACTCCCCGTCTCTCAAGGTGGTGACAGAAAAGTATACAAAAAGGTATGAAAAGAAAATTATAAAAGTTGCATTTTAACATATTACTTGCCAACATCGTCTGTCTGTCTATCTATCTGCCTACACGCTGATTTATGTACAGTACACATCCTTTTTGTAACTATTATTTAATGTATTTAACTGGCAGCATTAGCTCTCAGCCACTGTGAATTAAGGCATTTCCTCCTTAACAAACCACAGCTTCCAGGGCTTTTGGCTGCTACTTTGGCCTGTGCTGAGCTACAGTTCAGTTCAGTGCATCTTAAATTCTGGACAGTCATACTTAGCCATTCAGGTACACCCACAAACACTCCTCATGCCCAACCTAAAATGCACATTAACACCTCCTAGAGCAGTGATTCCCAACCAGGGGTACTTCTGCTGTTGCTTTGGGGTACGTGAAAAAATTGTAGAGTAACCCAACTTATTTGAAAAAATATAAATTATGATTTGATTAAAAGAATTCATTCACATATTAACATTGAGTCAACTGTAACACCTAAGCACTATGTGTTGCAGTTGTGTAAGAGTGTGTGAAAACTAGTTACCATCGAGCACAGAAGTTTAAACAGGTAGCTAAAAGTAATGACTAAACTGTTAAAATAATTAGCTAAAACTAGCCTGCTGGATAAATGGTTGAAACATTCAGCTGCACATCGAGTACTAGAACACTATACTAGTAGTAGTTGCTGACCAAACCAACCTTAATATTGACAGTTCAGTTGTATAAAAAAAAATAACAATATCCACTTTTATACTGTATATAATTAGTGAATCGAGGGCTGTGGGTGTAATTTAGACCAAGAAGGCTGGGAACCACTGTCCTATACCACAGGAAAGGGCTATGACTTGGACGTCTACTATTTGCATCCTGGATGAAACAGTAGCAACATCATCACCTGTGTTTGTGTGGGAGGCATGTTATCATGAGGTGTGGTATTCACCGTTTCGTTATTTTGTCTGCAATCAGGCATGTATTAACTTAGTCTGAGGTGAGTTTGAGGAAAAGAGGCAACTCTACGTTCCATGTTTGTGTGCGTGTACATTTGGGCTGGCCAAAAATTCAGTGTAATGGTTCATATTCTGTGGATTAATATTGTGATGATATGGTCTTATCATGATATTGTTCTAAATTAAAGGATGTTTTTCTAATTGTCAACAAATCCCATGAAAAGACCAAAACAATATACAAATTGTATATTATGTATAAATTTGTTTGACAAGATGAAGCTTTTCTTTGACATGTGAGAAGTTTGGTCGTGTGTAATGGTGACAGTAACATTAATATTTGATTATTTTACAAGTGATTTTGCATACATTTGCCATATTATGATAAGTACCAGTATTGTAAAAAATCCTCATTAATATCATGATAATACCGGCTTCTTTTTCAGGGTTGTGTTTTTGTGCATGCTTGCTCACTGTCACACTGTCAATGGCTTACTGTTCTTATAAACTGTGCTTGTTATTTTTTCAGTAACTGAACCTTGGCTGGCAGGCCACTGCATGTGTAACAGTGATGCTGTAAGTCAGCCTTTATGTCTGGACACTCAGAGGGGTTGCTGTTGTAAAGTAAAAGCATCGAAAAAGTGAACAAATATAAAGCCATTGAAAAAAAAAAGAAGTGCTACCAGGGTGCATTTAATTGCTCAGTGTTCTGCTGCTGTTAATCTGCACAAGATGTGATACAGTTCACTAAACGGAGTTGAAAAGCAGTACACAAACAAAGCTCCACTGATTTTCTTTCTCTCATTGTTGAAATATGCAACATTTTGATATCGTTATCTCACCCAGTTCGAGCCGTGATGTTGCACATGGGGACCAGTTTTAGTGTCAGTATTGTGTCATGTTGAAGCTTTGCCTATATTCAACTAGTGACTTGTGGCTGTGATCTGAGAAGGGAGAGGTGTCATAAACAGACTTGGCTGAGTGAGTGAGTGCACTAGCAGGTAATTATCCTCTGCGTTACCTTGGTGACCTGACAGGGCACCAGCTGGCCCTCCACCATTCATGGCCCCTCCGTCTGCTCCCATCAGTGCTGCCACACAGTTTGTCTGCCACTTCTATCTGCTTTATAGAATGTGGTAATAGGAAGGTAATGGAGAGCAGAGAGGGGAAGAAATGTCTGACTGGTAAATTAGTTGGCTTTCAGACAGCATTGTGTCACCGGCTCACACACTCACGGCCTCATGCTCGGAAGCAGTTGTGTCACACTACAGTCACGCCAGAGGCACGCAGCTCTTGTTTTATAGCCGATAGCCGAGAAGTAGAGAGTTCCACACTTACGATTTCAAATGAATAGCTCCAATATATCTCTTTAAAAAAAAACATACTCATATATCCAGTTCATTCCCTCCCCACCCTCATCTCTTGCTCCTTGCATTCCTCTTCGCAGTGGGCTGCCCATGGTGCTGAGGTTAATACAGATGTTTCCCTCTGTCTGCAGGCCAAAGCAGCTGTGCAGAGAAACTTTAGCTTTTCAGAGTCCAACAAGTCTCCTCATCTCGACCTCCACCATCATGTCTGGCCCTGTCTCCAATCTGTCCCACACGCAGGATCATCTGATACCAAATTTCCCTCCCTACGCTCCTGAGCCAACAGTATTGATTATCAGCAGTTTTAATTAGTTAGTTATTATATGGTCCCAGTGGTGTTGTGTGGTGTTTAGTCTCCAACCTCCTGCCCTGACCCTCACCTCCAGAGGTTTAAACCTCCCGTGCTTCCAGACATAAAACATTTCAACACTTTCTCAAGTTCTTTGGTGTGTTTTTCCACTCCCCACCTCTCTCTCTCTCTCTCTCTCTCTCTCTCTCTCTCTCTCTCTCTCTCTCTCTCACATACATACACTCATACACACACTTTCTCTGAACCCAAAACACAGCTTTCCCTTTCTCTCTACTTAATTTCTCACTCCTCACACTTTTTCCCTATCGTTGAGTTGTTGTAATTTGATGGATTCGTCTATCTCGGTCTCTCCATCTCACACTAGAAGCTGCTTCCCCAAATGTGTTTGAGAAGGCTTCTCATCACATGAGGACCAGAAAATTGAAACACAAGTATGTGTTGAAGGCCAGTTATTCCTGTGTGTGTGTGTGTGTGTGTGTGTGTGTGTGTGTGTGTGCGCGCAGCCTGTCCTTGCCACTGTTAGTACGCCTTTCTCCCTCCCGTAGATTTATGTCATCGCTTCTGTATACACTCCTAGTGAACTAAAAGCACATGCATGTTTATGTACGTGCATGCATACATGTGTGGAGAGAAACACACACACACTTTATTTGCCCAAGAGGAATGTTTCTGGAGCTAATTAGTGTTATTGAGTGCATGTTTTATTGCCTTCTGCTGGACAGGGAGTGAGCAGAAGCAGAGGAATGTAACAGTTGGTACAGATAGCCCTGCCTTCCTGTCAGGTAATTTCTCCTAATGCTCTCCACGGTTTGATGTATTACGCTGAGGTCTGGTTTGTAAATAAATACCACAAATGGAGACAAAGAATCTCTCTTAAGTTTCAGGCAGCTTTACAAAGTCTCTAGCCACATAGATGCAGGAAAATCCTGGTTTTGTTTTCATTTATCTCTGATTCACCTGTTGAACCCAGGAGTCCAGAATGACATCTGGATGAACATAGCAGAGCCTCCGTGCTCTTGGCCAGTCTAAGGCACTTGCTGGGAGGGATGATGAAACACTCTGCGTGTGGGACTTGACATATGTGGCAAGTGTTTAAAAGGCCCAGATGTACTAAGCAGCGGGCGTTCTAGCTCTGCTACAATGATGGACGGAGCTCCTTCATTGCCAGGAATGTTGGGCTCATTTTAGTTTTTCTAATAATTTCACTCTCCTACTCTAATTATTTTCTCTTTTCTGTCTGTCTCCAAACGTAGCTCCGATTTGTGTTGAACTCACATTATTTGACCTGTAGACAATATGCGACCACTGCAAAGTGCATATATAAAGAGGAATAATTGATACATTGAAGTGAGCTGTGAGATTATAAAAAGTGCAGAGGATAACAGAATGAATATTTACATGCGTTTAGCCGCTTCTCTTTCATCTGGGTTACTTTGGCCTTGCCTTATCAGTGACCGGCAGCACATAAGACTCCCCTGCACTTCTATGACGGCGGGTACCAAGCAGCGAAGCTAAGAGAGCAGATGTGGGCCAGAGCACAGCCAGAGATCCTGGGACCAACAGCTCTGCTGCTGCAAAAACAAATACAGCACTCTTTGCTTGGTACTGGGGGAACTGACAGGGCTAAGGGGAGAGGAGGAAGGAGATGAGAGAAGGAAAAGAGAGAAAAGGAAAGAAGAGAGGGGAGGAAAGGAAAGGAAAGGCCAAGAGGAGAGGGAAAAGGTGGATCACGAATGGATTCCGTGCATTTCTTCAAACCGAGTGCATTTCTTTCTTTATTTCTTTTCCTTGTGGGAACATAATGTGCTTTAGTTTAGAGCATTCGTGTTAGGGCAGTTATGTGTGTGTTTGTGCATAGAAAAACACAATTTTAGAGCCACTTACCCTGCCCAGTCACCAGCTGCACTGTGTGATGTGTGTTGGTTCTCCTAGCGGAAGATTGCGTTAGCGGAAGCCCGTAATACTGACCAGATTCCTCAACAGGTTTCAACAGCCAAATCAAAGCTTGTAAAAGCCAAGCAATAACTGTATGCAAGTGTTTTTTATGATAAGTGATGACATTTTGCGTTGGACAGTGTGGAATATGAACTGCATGTGGCAGGCTTCTATTTGTTTAGGCAAGCGTGCCGCTGTGTTTCCCCTGTGTTTCCTCCACAGCTATTCTTTTTATTTAAAAAAAAAAAAAAAAAGCAATGGGCTGTAATTAAACAAAATAAACAACAAGCTGTTAAATTTAGGGTGCCAATGTGCCCGTCATGTGTGCACAAGATGCCGCTCTGGGATGCAGGAGGAAATTATAAAAAGTTTTATGTAGACCCTGGGAAATTTGTGTGTCTCTTTGTGCCAATGTGCGTATTGTATGTGCATTTTCCTGAGGTCTATAATAAGAGGTGGCTTGGCTAGTTGAGAAGGGTGTGGCCCCTGTGGCCACAAAATTAAAGAACATAAAAACAAGGAGATGAGGGGAAGAGTGAGAGGGGGAAACTGAATGGTTGTGGTTCCACGTCTCTGAGTTGTTTTATCCAGCAGTTAAGAGGAAGTGCAGATGGTTACTGTGGCATTAGCACACAGAGATCCTTCATTGCTTGTAACAGATCTGTCCACACCCCTTCGTCCCTGTCTCTCAACACATTATATCGCACCACAGAACAATGGCCGCTGAAGATTTAGGATGTGGTTTCTTTGTTGTCATCGTTGCCTTTCGCTAATGTGCAATCTCTCTCGACAGACCTCTGAGCGAACATGATGATGATGTCTAAGCTCCAATTTCGGAGATGACTCAATTTGTCCTGCAGGAACTTCAATCACTGTAGTGTGGGCTCTTCAGATTCATCACTTTGGCTTACAGTAAAGGAGAGGTTCATCCAAAATGAATTAATAAAACAATTTAAATGTGAAATTATGTATTTTCTCACTTACCACTAATGGTATCAAAGAAGCCTTGAGTAAGACGAAAAGGTCGATATTACTCTAATGTCTGTCTATGAAATATGAATAATATAACTTGGCTCAGCACAAAGACTGAAAACAGAGGGAAACACCTAGCCTGGCTGTATCTATAGGTAACAAAATCTGCTTGCCAGCACCTCTTACGTTTACTAATTAACGCATTATGTAAAAACAACAGTTTTGAGTTTAATAGCGGGAATTGGCTTATTGGGGTCTCCTCTGGTTGCCTGGCAACTGCTCTCAGCCAAGAAATTGTCCAGGACATAAATCTTGTGAATTGTTGTTTTTACACTTCAGTTTTTTGTACAGATTAAACTAACGAGCCAAGCTAGCTGTTTTCCTCTGTTTTCAGTCTTTATGCCCAGCTAAGCTAACCAGCTGCTTCAGCTTCATATTTAGTGGAATTGATCTTCTCAAGCAAATAAGCGTATTCCCTGACATTTCGAACTATTCCTTTAAACCAAAACTTTGTGCATGGCTAGACACCAGTAAAGATAAGGTCATTTTGTACTTTGGACGAACTGACCCTTCAACACAGCTCCTCGCGGCTTCTTTGTAAAGGACAGAGGTTGAGTGCCAAAGAGAGGCTTTACAGTCCGATACATTCCTGTGAGTTCCAGGCTGTTACATAGCCAGTATAAATCTCTGGTCCATGATGCCCAGCGAAGCATGAGGTGGAACCCAGCACTACAGTTTACGGGTGCGGAGGGCAAACATGTTTGATGGCTGCAGTAAGAGGGAGAGAGTGGTCAACAAAGCTGCTGTGAGTGAATCTGAGACCTCTCGATGGCCCTCAGGCTAAAGAACTCAAAGGTTTGGTTTGACCACAAGTCTAAAATGTAAAGACTTCTTCCTGTGGTTACTGCTTCAACTTGCACACAGGCTCAAAGGCATGTGTATGTGATCGTGCACACACACACACACACACACACACACACACACACACACACACACACACACACACACACACACACACTGCGGTGAGTTAATGATCGTTAAGTGTGAGTAAGTTATAGCATGAAACTTCGCTGACCCTTGTCCAGGGAGCCATTGCTGTCAGGCCCTACAGCAGTACAAATACATCACGCAGGCATGATGTCATCAGTAGTCGCCAGTGGGCAGGATGTTTCCTAACGTGGTAATCACCCTACTGTGGGTAGTCACCCGGTACCCAAGAGATCAAACCCTCTCTACTCTTTATAGGATAAACATCTTGAGCATCTGCCCGTTCCTTGCACTCAGTTTTTCTTCCCCTCCTCCTTTTAGCTTACGGAAACTATGACTTATTTGTTCCCAGTACTGTGCTTAAAACATTGTTGAAGTTAGAGCAAGAGGAAGAAAGAAAGACAGATCATTATGGTGCATCACTTAAATTTGCATGACTCTATGTAGTGTTCCAGTCGCCCTCATTTACTTCCAGATTCTCATGATAAAATGAACTGACCCTGATTTGACTTATTGCTTTTTCTAGTTTCTGGTTTGGGAATCAGGTGTGCTGTTAGAGTTAATGGGATCCACAGGGATGCAGAATGAGGTACAGATAATGGTTGCACAGTTATCTCAAGAGAGCTGAAAGTGGGATGGGAGGAGGGGGGGGGGGCTTAAGCTGTCGGTTGAGAAAAGTGAAAGTGGTGCCAGGGGTGAGATCCCCCCCTGCAGAGCAGCGGAAGCGTGCAAGGCGGGACTAACAGGTGTGAGGGTGCCGAACAGACACTTGGGCTAATGCGAGTCGTCAGATTTGGCCACTGCCGCTCCGGAGCTTGAGGTGTCGGAGAAGTGTCTTAGGTCTACTGGCCCGGCAGGAGAGGGGGAGAGGAGCATGTAAGAAGAGAGAAAAATTAGTTAAAGGACAAAGCTGGGTATATACGATGTTTTTGTTATTGTCAACAAATCCAATGAAACCCAGCCTATCAGTGGCTCCCATTTGTTGGGAGAAATGGTTAACAAATGTATGTTTTCATTTTTTGTAAAAGGCTAGATCATTTCCATAAACAAAGGATAACTATAGCTTTTAGCAAATGTTACACAAACAGGAGAAAATAGTGTATTTGTTGGGGACTATTTTCAGCTGTGGCTTTGGTGCGATATGTGATATGTTTTTAATATTTTTTGGCAAGAAGAATAAGCTATATCAGGCTCTGGCTGGAAAAGCAATGCTTGTTAGTAGGATCAATTCATTAGTCCGTAGACAAAACAAAGAAAAAAAAAAAGAAATTTATAATATACAGTTTAATGAAATGAAATCCAGAAATCACCGAATTGATAGTGAACCTCAAATCAGTGTTGTTTATTTTCTGGAAAAGTTAGAGATTCTCAGTAGCGGAGAACATGACAAGGAAGCCGTGTGCCTTGGATAAATCTCAAAAGATGCTAACGCAGTGGTCATACCGTAGTAACCCTCTGGTTGCCAGGTGTACGGTAGGTTTGGAGGACGGAGAAGTCGTCATCATCACGAAATCTCTGATGTGTGCTTCTGTGCATGTGTGTGGCCCACACAAGTCAAATGATGTGGGATAACTGTGCATCATCAGCAAGTTGTATAAAAAGCAAATCAGATGTCAGACCGAATGGTAAAGCAGCTCACTGTGTACGTGTATACGTTTGTGTGCTTGTGTGTTTGTCTCTTTGCATGTGTGTTGTTGCATCTCTAATTATGGATTACAGAAACCCATAATGATTGTGTTACCGTGCTGTGACGCACAAGACCGTTCGCTTCACAGGAAACACTTTGTGATAGTTGGGTGTGTGTGTGTGTGTGTGTGTGTGTGTGTGTGTGTGTGTGTGTGTGTGTGTGTGTGTGTGAAGGGCTCATAAGCCTTGAGAGGGTGTGTTCACCATGTTTGTGGTGTGTGTATGTTTGTGACACAGGTGGGGCGATGGCTACCCGCTTCCTCCCAGAGGAAGTCATAAATGCACCCGCTTGACTTTGACTGTGCCTCTTCCCCTCATATAATGACTGCCATGCTGCTATAATGGCCTGTAAGAGAAAGAATCAGGGAGACAAAGGAAGACTCGTGGCAGAGGCTAAAGCTTCACTTTGTAGGCTGCTCTCATTTTCTCTTAAACTGAACAGATGAAATTCATTCAATGAGGAGTGGAAATGGAAAACGATGCAAGAGAAATTGTTCGTGTGGGAGTTTCACAGCAGCATCCAGCTGTTCTCACAAGCAAAGATAAAGAGCTTTTACAGTGAAGGGGCGGGCGGCTGCCCTGGAGGCTGAGGAACAGGTCTGGCTTTCTCCCCAGAGGGAGTGCACCTGCACTGGGCTACAGGAGGAGGGAGAGGTCCCTGGTGTGGTAGAGGAAACAGCAGGCCCTGGAGCAGAGAGGTATGAAGGTGAAAAGAGAATGCGTGAGAGAGGGCACCAAAAACGTGTAGTAAGTAAACGGATGGTTGATCAAATCAAAATGGTAGTCCTAACTTTGTTATATTCCTCTTTTGAATCAAGAACATTTGCTTTGTTTAACCACTGGGCTATTACAGCGTATTGTAGTGTGTAGTAGAGTCGGAGTGTGAGGTCAGCTTCAGGTGTAGGTGTAGCTTTAGACTTTTCAGCACTAGAAGCATGCATTTTCAACACACTCAATGTAATGTCGTAAAGGGTGACTTGGAGGGTGGGGGCTTGATGAAAGCACTGATTGACGAAGAGGTCCACAGTGCATATTTGTGTGGACAGAGAGCGCACTGTTAAATTGATGAAGGTCTAAGTCCATTGTTTTCAGGAAGAGTTAAACAACTTTTCAAACCAGTCCAATGTGTGCCCATAGCAGACCGAGGACAATGGGAGCCTAAAGCTAGGCCATCTAATGGCCAACAGAGAGCAGAGCTGTCCCTCATTGAAGAGTAATTAGATCCTTTCTTTACTCCTGCTCTGGCCAATCATCTCACAGTGCTGCCTTTGTATAATGTCCTTCAGCAACTGGTTTTAATAGAGACATAAATGAAAGGTAGTGTAGGGCAGAAAGTCTATCGGGAGAACTCCATAAAAAACAGAGTTGAGGAAGACAATGAGGCAGGTGTGCAGTGAAAGGAAAAAAACACAGCACTAGCTGTGTAGTGAAACATGCATAACATTTACATCATTGCACACTTATATTACTAACAGCTGGTATAGAACAAGTATGCTGTCGTCAGAAATTCTTTTGAATTGTAATGTGCGTGCGTGCGCAGACTGTAAAAATAACGTGCGCACTAGTGTGATGATGGCTCGGCAAAGAAAAAGTTGTGCAGAGTTCAGAGACAGTTGACTCTGATAAAGAACTGCCGAGTAGCGATGGATGGCTGCTGAAGATTGCAGAGGGGGCTGTCCTCTGTCACCAGCTGTGACTCAGCCCTGCAGGGGCATATGGTTGTACTGTATTAGGACTGTAAACAATTGTTTTCATCCGCTAGCGCCATGGCTCTAGGGATAGCTTTGTCAGTCTGTTGGTCAGTCAGTCTGTCCACCACTTTGGTCCAGACAGAAGTATCTCAACAAATATGACATGGATTGCCATTAAATCTTATCACATTGGTGGTCCCCAGAGGATGAATCCTAAAGAATTTGGTCATCCCCTGACTTTTCCTTTTCCTTCCTTTTCCAATAGCCCAATTATTGGAAATGAAATGTCTCAGGATGAACTATATTAACTTTGGTTATCATCTAGCTTCATCATCAGGTCAAAATTTCAATCTGTCCTGCAAAACTAACATTTCTATCTGCTTTGCAGTGCTTTGTTTTCAGCGCTAATTAGAAAGATGGTAAACATGATAAACATTAAACCTTCTAAACCTTAGCATGTTAGCGTACTGATTTTGAGCATTTAGCTCAAAGCACCACTGTGCTAGCCTTGAAATCTAGACGCACCCTAGTGGCAGCAAATTTAATTTGCAGCCAGGGGGTGGGTCTGGCTTGTCAGGTTACCACTGTGCCTATAGCCTCACAGAGCTGCTAGCATGGCTGTAGACTCTGTAGTCATTTTTTTATGTAATCGATGAATCCTTTGGATTTAAATTGCTTGTTTGTCTGACCCCCAAACCCTAACTTTCAATTTGCAATGGTATAATATAATTTGTAGCACTATTTTCTTTTAAATAATTTTTCCTTGTTAGCACTTTGTAATCTCTAGTTGTGATAAGTACTATATAAATAAGGGAGAGAGGACATCTCTACTCTAAACTACAGTATATAGAAGGGGGACACGATCGTAGGAAAGAAGTGCTCAAAATGCCCACGAGATCTGGGTAGATGATGCTTTGTTTTCATGGTTTTTGCCAGCGTAAATAATTTGTGTGTGTGTTTCTGTTTGTATACGTATTGATGCGTGGTTGTGTGGGCGGTCTTTCTGACAGTTAATAAAGAGAGAGGTGGAGGGAGAGCCAGGAGATGATGAGAGACAAGGCGCTGACCCCTGGGATGTCCTGCTGGGACATGAGAGGAGCAGGGTCAGGGGGGGCACGTCTTTGGGGTGCAGGGGGTTGGAAAGCTAGCATGTGGGGATGAGAGAGAGGAGGGGATGGGGTACACCAAACATGAAGCCCCCAACTCATGAGAACCAGATGAAGGACAGACTGGATGACTCTCTTGGGCTATAGGAGGAAGAAGAGGGAGAAGAAAGGGGCTCATAAAGCTGTCAGAGTCCGCCTGCATCTCTCTATCATGGCTCAGTGTGTGCCAGATGCATTGCTTCTAGTACTCGTCCTCATGAATGTTTCAATCATAGGCCAACATGTGTACTGCATATCTATAGATGTTTTAGTCTGGAACGGACCCAGAGTCTGAAAAGCTATGTCAGCTCCTTGCTAACAACGGAGGTTGATGGACTGTGGCGGAAGATTGAATAGTAGAAATTCTGAGATCAAAAGACATTTGTTCTAGAGCCTCGACTTCTTTTGTGAACAGATTTTGTTTCTCTGTTAGATGCAACTGAATTTATTGAGTTAAATTCTGTGTCTCCCTGCACACATTTTGTATCCCTGCTGGTAAAGGGGGGAATGTAAAAAAAAAGCAACATTCTCTGCATACATACAGTCTGTCAGATGATGCATTTTTTTGTTAAGTTTTCATGTTTTACTTTTGTTTTGTTTGCAGTGGAGCACGATAAGGAGTTCCTACCAGTGCGGCGGCATCACCGAGAGTTCAGATTCGACCTATCACGGATCCCGGAGGGTGAGGCGGTCACTGCTGCTGAGTTTCGTATATATAAAGACTTCATCCACGAACGTTTCGATAATGAGACCTTCCGCATCAGCGTCTACCAGGTGTTGGAGGAACACTCTGATAGGTGAGCTTGGATATATGGTTTTGTTAGTTTGAGCGCCAGTAATGTATGTTTCCATATTGTCCACCAAGTGGAATATATTCATGTTGCTAAGCAATACTTCTATCTAGAATGGGGCTGAAATGATTTTGAATTGATTTAAAACCAACTACCTGCTAAACTAATTCCATTCCCATCAGCCTCAGCTGTTCAGTGCTAATGAGCAAATGTTAGTATGCCAACACAGAATTCAGCCATCATTAATTTCAGTATTTACATCTGGGTTTTTCCTACTGTGAAATGTCAAAATGTCTGTGAAAAAAGCCTATTGTCAAGGCAAGGCAGCTTTATTTGTGTAGTACATTTCAACAACAGGGCAATTCAAAGTGCTTTACATGAAACATTAAGGAGCAGTTGAAAACAATGAACAAAATATAAAAAAAACGGATAAAATACAAGATTTTAGGACGCTAGTATGGGTCAATGTCTAAGCCGTTGCTACATACATGTAATCCACCCGCAATCCTTGCTGTTCTTTTCTGTTTTTTTGCCGTGGTATCGAAAGAGTTATCCAGTATTGTTTTTTTTTTTTGGACTGGTATTGTATCAAAGTTAAAATTCTGGTATCGTGACAACATTACTGCATTATAATACAACATGGATTGACATCATGGCTGTTCTCTTATAGGCCAAATTATCAGTTGATTCATTCATTGTGTGTACAAAGCAAAGATAAATCAAACCCTGCTGCTCATCATTCAGTCATCCGTCATACCCTCAGCATCATTAGCAGGCAAGCAGAAAATACACTGCGTTATGCAAAGGAAAACATCTTAGCAGCAGGTTGTCATCGCAAGGCTTGGAGGTTAGTCACTGGAAAGCTTTATCAACAAACAGTGTGAAGTTCCCAGAACAGCCGGTCCCACCGGTCTTACTTTTAATTCTCTTTATATGACAGTTCCAATTTTCATCAAGTTCAGTAACAATTAAAAATATAAAAACTGATAAAATACGAATAAATGTTACAGTGCAGTATAAGAAATTAACAATTATTTTAAAAAAAGGCAGCATCAATAAGAAAGGTTTCAAAATCTTTAGGTTTTGGACTGATGTTCGTAACTTAATGACATCACCTTGGTATTTGGGAATCTATGATATTTGCCTTTGTCATTTATTTATTAGACAATTCATTCATTAAAAACAATATATGTATCAATAATGAAAGCATAAGCATAAATTGCGGTCCTTATCGCGAAGCTTTTCCAATCAGATCAGGTCTTAGACCCACCTTCTCCATGTGGCTAATCTGGGCCGTCCAGAAGGTGTATGTAACTCGGGAATGGCCTATGTCCTGCTCTCCTCGACCCCTCCTAAAGGTTTCTGTTGTCCAGAGGGAACAACACATTCATTTATTCCTTTGCCAGAGACGGGTCTGGGTACATGAATGAACCAGAGCTCTGTGACATACTATCTGCCCAGTCAGAAAATAGGTCGGGATACATGAATGGCCACATGAAGAACAAGGGATTTTAGTCTCCGATGGTGAAAGGGTAGAAAATCCTGAGTTCAGTGTTTGATACAGTAGGACTGACTTGGATATGCATTATTTCACTCTCTACTTTTCCCAGTTTTTTCCTCTTCCGCAGCTGTGTACCCCCTTCTCTCTCTTTCTCTTTGGCTTTCTGGCTCCCTCACAAAATTCCAGCCAGTGATGGACTGTGTGTAGTGTATGAAAGGACCGGCCGTTTATAAAGCCATTATTGTCAATTACGAAAATGAAGTGTTCCCCTGGGCCTCACCATCTGGAGCCCTCCCTCCCTCACTCTTTTTCGTGCTCCATCTCTCTCCCTTTTGCTTCACTCCGTTACACTCCTGCGACTCCCTCTCTCCACTCCATTACTTTTGCGCTTCGGTCACTTAGCTTTACACATGGTTTCAACCTATCTTTTGTAATTGTGCAAATAATTTGACTTACATGTTGACTTATGTTCGTCTCTGACTTTGAGTGTAAAATTTAATTGTCTTTTGCGTCCCTTCCAGGGAGTCAGACCTGTTTCTGCTGGACTCTCGGGTGATCTGGGCAGCAGAGGAGGGCTGGTTGGTGTTTGACGTGACAGCCACCAGTAACCACTGGGTCCTGAACCCTGGCAGGAACCTGGGTCTACAGCTTGCCCTGGAGAGCACAAACAGTGAGTGTCAGTCAGCTCGGTGTAATCCCTGGCACATAAGAAGTCAGAGGTGACCATATTACCTGGTGGCGTGTTTTGAGACTGCCGAAGCACCTGACGAACATGCATCAGAAAAGGCAAGGCAAGGCAAGGCAGCTTTATTTGTATAGCACATTTCAGCAACAGGGCAATTCAAAGTGCTTTACATAAAACATTAAAGAGCAGTTAGAAAATGATTAAAAAACAAATTAAAACATTAAAAGACAAGAATAAAATTGACAGTGCAGTATAAAAATTCAAAGAACTGAGAGATAAAATACGCAAATAAAAGTTACAGTGCAATATAAGAAATTAAACATTAAAGAGCAGAAAAGGACAAGAACAAAGGTACAAAGACGAGGTGATGAGAAACCAGAAAAAAAATTACCGAGATGAATTAACACCCTTCTGACAGTGTAAACAAGAATTAAAGAAATTCACAAAGATATGATTTATTGCCCGATTGTTGTGTTGAGTTTGCACAGGTATTTATAGTGGTACATGGTAATTATCTTAATTAAAATGAAAATATTGTAAGTATGAATTAAAGTAGCTAATTCAGTTACGAGTTACCAGTTACCCAGCAGGGTCCTCTAGGTATACCCTAAAATTTACTCTGAGTAAAGATTCCTTAGTGGATTGAGTTCAAACTCGATTTTAAGCGCAAACATTGCAAAATGAAGTGTTAAACATAATGCTATTTTTGTGTAGTTGATAAAGTTTATACTTGATTAGTGATGAACACATTTACAATAACAGAAGTAGATGGTCAAGTCAACCGTGTGTTGGTATGTGTTCAGTGACTTTTTCTGTCGCTGATAAAAAAAAAGATCCTATTTTGTATGGCTAGGACATTTCTGTATTTTTGCCGTGGTATCAAAAGAGTTATCCAGTATTGTTTATTTTTTTGGACTGGTATTGTATCAAAGTTAAAATTCTGGTATCGTGACAACATTACTGCATTATAATACAACATGCATTGACATCATGGCTGTTCTCTTAAATGCCAAATAATCAGTTGATTCATTCATTGTGTGTACACAGCAAAGATAAATCAAACCCTGCTGCTCATCATTCATTCATCCATCATACCCTCAGCATCATTAGCAGGCAAGCAGAAAATACACTGCGTTATGCAAAGGATAACATCTTAGCAGCAGGTTGTCATCGCAAGGCTTGGAGGTTAGTCACTGGAAAGCTTTATCAACAAACAGCGTGAAGTACAAGAGCGTGTTTGAGAATATTATCTCTCTACAGGCTGGCAGGATGTTACATGTTAGGTGAGGAAAACAGACAATTGTATTGCTTTCATGTTGTGGGAGTGCTGGAGAGGCTGTATCTATGAATGTGTGTTTGCGTATGAAGGTTTAATGGGCGAGCGTGCACAGACAGGTCCACGGGACATCCCGTCGCCAGCGGCGACCATAGGCCTTGATTTACCACATAACGGCGATCAGACACACATTCTTCTACGTGAGAAGTAGATAGACACTGCTGGAGAGCACATGCACGAACATGCACGAACACACCCACCCACACAAACACGCACTCACTCACGAGTAGAGAGGCTTTGAAGTTCAGCGCTACGTTTGTTCTTGCCATTTCAGAGGCAGAGAAGGGATGAGAAAAAGGGAAAGGAATTCACAGAGGCAAATCTCATTTGCAAAACAGACAAAAGTGGTTGCAGTGAGGAAAGCGAGGACCACACACATGCAAAATAAACTCTAAACACAGACACCCCAAGCGGGCACACATTTATTTGAATTTAAAAGCATTTCCTTATACATCACCCTGTATGAAAAAAAATCTGGATTTCTGTGACGCCATCACCAAGGTTGAACTGTTCTCTCTGTCTCCCCCTACAGGGGAGAGCATCAATCCTCGTGTGGCAGGGCTGATTGGTCGCAGTGGGCCACAGAATAAACAGCCCTTCATGGTGGCCTTCTTTAAAGCCACTGAGGTGCACCTGCGAAGCATCCGCTCAGCACAAGGGGGGGCCAAACAGCGTAACCCCAACCGCTCCAAAGGGACAAAGAGCCAAGAGGCATTGAGAGTGGCCAATGTTGCAGGTAAACACGCAAAGTGTGTATGCTGTATATACAGCCAGCTCTGATTTATGCTAGGGCTGGGCAATATATCGATATTATATCGATATCGTGATATGAGACTAGATATCGTCTTAGATTTTGGATATCGTAATATCGTGATATGACAGAAGTGTTGTCTTCTACTGGTTTTAAAGGCTGCATTACAGTAAAGTGATGTACTTTTCTTACCTTAACTTACCAGACTGTTCTATTATTTGCCTTTTCCCCACTTAGACATTATGTCCACATTACTGATGATTATTTATCTAAAATCTAAGCGTGAAGATATTTTGTTAAAGCACCAATTGTCAACCCTAGAATATCGCCGCAATATCGATATCGAGGTATTTGATCAAGAATATTGTGATATCTGATTTTCTCCCTATCGCCCAGCCCTAATTTATGCTATTGTCTTGAGCCGACCCCTGGTTTAATCTGGCTTTTGTTGGCAATGTGGAGAATCCATGGAATGGGACACGGATGACTAGTTCAGCACATAGTGTGTACTCATTGACATGCAAACACAAGCATCCCCAAATATACAATATATCCAGAGCAACTAAAGAATGCTATTGGAATTGATGTGATTTTTGCACGACAAAACATGTGATGCATACTTGGGGGCTTTGTTTTAGAGGTGTGAGAGGGCTGTGTTTATGTGAAGCGCTGAAACATTAGACTGTAATGCCTGAGTTTCAAATATCCCTCTGCTGTCTTTGTTTATTTACACAAGCATTACAGAGCTGCTGGGGCCAAGTTCCCTGCATGGAGGTAAGGGAGCGCAGGCTTTTATGGCAGAACACATCTGCGGTGTGCTGTGGGGCAACCGGGGGCCACAACACATGGGCCAAATGGGCCTGTTTGGAACTTTGGATACTAGCGGCCTTTAACTGGATGATGAGAACCAGTCGCTCATGATCATTTCCAATGTGAACCACTGTCAGGAACTAATGTACCACAGAGCCCCAGAGGTCACCAGAGGAAGCAAGAGAGATACCTTTAGATAGAAAACAGACTACTTTTTATTTATCTTTTAACACGTGGATGGGGTAAAGGAGAAAATAAAAGTTTGAAATGGGTGAATAGAAAGGAGAGAGAATAAATAAAGACTTGAGTTATGAAAAAAGGGGCGAGCCTACTCTATGTGCACATCTGTTTCATCCAGTGGAAACTCAAAGCACAGCAGAGAGACCTCCAAGCAGGGTGGCCCATTCATTTGAAACAATTACCAAATTGCTGCTGTATCTGGAGGTGATTTCCTCTAGCCATTGTTTAAATGTTGATGTTTTGTATGAGGATACTGGCTGTGTTTAGGTCTGTTCTTTATCGTCTCTGTCTAATTGGGGTCTGACTACAGTAAATAGTTACTCTTGTAGCTGAATGGGATAATAGCACATGTGTTGAAGTATAATCTCTTTCTGTCTTTCTGTTTTCTTCCCCAGAAAACAGCAGTACTGATCAGAAGCAGGCCTGTAAGAAGCACGAGCTCTACGTCAGTTTCAGAGACTTGGGATGGCAGGTACGGAAAGCATTCCTCTCCCACAACTCCCAGGTAGCCCAAAAATGCTTACCCCAACAGAAGCCCAAATCAGACACTCCTGGTTGTAGGTCTTATCCCAGAATCCTGATAAACGACACACTAGAATCAACTCCCATAATGCCTGAGCCCAAGGGTATTGTTTCCATAGGGGACAGGTCCACCACACTTTTACAGGTCCAGCTTGACGTACTCAGTAAAATGCCACTGGTTCCAGCTTCAAAAATGTGAATATTTTCTGTTTTTCTTTGTCAAGTTTTTTCTTTGAACTATCAAAAGAAAGTACTGCAAATATCTTTGGGTTTTAGGCTTTTGGTCAAAACAAGCAATTGAACTATTTAGACTTGGGCTGAGAAATAGTTATGGGAATTTTTAACAATTTTCTTACATCCATTAAACAGGAAAATAATAACAATAATAATAGGCAAATGAATCGCTAATGAGTTAGTCGCATCTGTAAATTTATATTTTGATCAACAGCTGACAATATACAATCATAATATTACCCAAAAAACCACCAGAATCAAAGATAAGGCAAGTAATAGGACAGTGCTCTTTTTTTTAAGATTATTTTTTGGGCTTTTCCGCCTTTAATTGATAGGACAGCTAGGTGAGAAGAGAGAGAGAGAGAGAGAGAGGGGGGAAGACATGCAGGAAATCGTCTCAGGTCAGACTCGAACACTGGACCTCTGCGCCGAGGCATAAGCCTCTCAGTATATGTGCGCCTGCTCTACCACTGAACCAAACCGGCCAGTGGACAGTGCTCTTTTTAGTAAAGTAAAGGTTTTTAGTAAAACATTATCTATCATTAGTATCGGGTCCCTATCAAAGGATAAATAAATTCAATTTTCCCAATTCTACAAACCTACATTTCTCTCCGTCTCCCTCCGCACTCTCAGGACTGGATCATCGCTCCAGAAGGATATGCGGCGTACTATTGCGAGGGAGAGTGTGCCTTCCCGCTGAACTCCTACATGAACGCCACAAACCATGCCATTGTGCAAACCCTTGTGAGTAACCATGAAGGGAACAAAAACCCAGCAGTCATGTTAAGAGTCTAATCATCTCATCAACTGTCAAGACAATGTAGCCGCTGTTGGAACCACTGTATTCGATGATCCAAAGCAGTTGCAGATTGTATTTTAGAGTAAACTGTCATCAGTGAATGTGACACGGGATATGGTCAACATTTTAAAGACTGCTTTTTCTCCCACAGTACTTAGATTCAGTGTATGGCCCTGTGTGCTACATCCTTTTTAAAACCATTTTTTAATATTATTTTTGTGGTGTAATGATGATTTTAACATTTGAACTCCCCCTACTCTTCCCAGGTTCATTTTATTAACCCGGAGATTGTTCCAAAGCCTTGCTGTGCTCCCACACAGCTCCATGCCATCTCAGTGCTCTACTTCGATGACAGCTCCAACGTCATCCTCAAGAAATACCGCAACATGGTGGTCAGAGCTTGTGGCTGCCACTAGACTGTCAGCATCTTTACATAGAGACACACACATAATGCACACACACACATGAGTAGAAAGGGCTTCTTCTTGCTGTCAGGCAGCATTTGAAACATTGAGAATGGAGTACAAAATGTACTACATGTATTTTATGAACGTTCTGAGAGGTCAAGACATTCTCCTGTATGAAAGATACTCTTGTTACATTTTGTCCTGAAGTAAACCCGATGTTGTGTGGCTCAACGGGGATTTCAATCCATTTTAGACTCCTTGCCACAAGTGCACACACACACACACACACACACACACACACACACGCACAAACAAATATGCACGCACACACACCCACACCCCCCCACACACACACCCGCACACACACAAGAGCACTCAAGAGCAGCCGCGTCCACGGCAAACGGCGTCGGTCTGCCCCAGATACCCTTCTCTCAACCGGAACTGTTGAAAGCCTCCTGGATTTACCTCATGGCTCCAAGCTAATGAAGTAGCAGTAGAAACTTGGAAATGCATACATATACATGCATAATTACACACACACACACACACACACACACACACACACACACACACACACACACACACACACACACACACACACACACACACACTTACGTTTGTGCTTTCTACTGTGCATACAAGACATTAAAAGCAGTGATTGTACTGTATATTCATTCACAGTCAACAATCTTTTGTTTATTTCAATAATTGTTATTGTAGTTGATTCTTTTACTGTAGATTTTATTATATAAATATATTTTTATGACTAAGAGACCCGGATGGATGTTCTGAATTTCTTCTATGTACAATACTGTGTAAATACTTTTTTTTTTTCAAACAAAGCAAAACGTGTATTTATTTCCTAGAATGTCACTTGGGTTTGTGTTTTCTCCTGTATGTAATGCTGCCTGTTTTCTTTCACACAACAGTACACACCAGCTCTGAGGAATTGAAACCTAAGTTGACAGAAAACTACTTTGACACGAGCGTTGAGTTTAAACTCGATATGCCTCTCTCTGCCTCACGTGTACATGAACGCTACACAGTGATGGCGGAAGACAATTTATGACAACTTGGACCTGTTTAAATGTCGACATATTTCATCAGTCAGAGCTGTTCCATATACAGTACCTAACGCACAGTTTTATAGCAACATTCAGATGACCTGTCAGAGAGAGAGAGGGAGCTTTGCACGTGGAATCTTGTTCTGTGTGCTAGACATTTTCAGGTTTATATCCCTCTGCTGTAATACAATCTGTCATATTTAAAAGGTCTATTTATTGAGAGCTGGCTAAGATGTTCTACAATGTGCTCCGATGTCTCAACCATGTTTTACTGCTGAACTGGTACAACAATAAACTGGGAGAAAAGCAATAAAACCCACCTTGACATGTGCTGTTTAATCTGGATGAAAAAGCAGACTTAAATTGACATGCTGGTGTTGTTCTCAACACGTTCCCACACAAATATTTGCTCAGATTGTATCTTTGCCTGCTGACCTTAGATCTTGCTGAGAAGTGTTTCCACGAGCAAAAGCAAGCTGAAAATGTTTTCTCAGGTTTATGTTTAGGGACAGTGTGTGTGTCTGTTTGTGGTTTATGCATGATATGTTTTTTTTTGTATTTGGGTGGGTGGATGTTTGCACATGCATTTTAATATAAAGCGCAGGTTCTGTATTTGTCTACCATAAAGCCATTTATAGTATTATTTTTGCCATTAACATGAGAGCTTTAGCTTTTTTTTTAAAGAACCATTTTTAGGGGGCTCAGTACAATCCAATACAACAGTCCTGTGCCAATTATCCCTTTATCTTTGTCATATTTAATTCTTTTTGATTGGCTCCTCCAACTATAATACTAGATGAGCCCTGGATTTCAACAAGCTGGATGTGTTATGCATCCTCCTCCATACATCATTTTAATGTTATTTATGCCACAACATATTCTGTCACTGCACACTTGCTTGGTTGATTTAATAACAAAACAGATCACTATGTGTGGGGGGGAAAAGGCAGTAACACAGTCTGACACTGCCCTCTGCTGGGGAAAAGTATACAGTGTGTTTTTCTACGCAATCGTTATGTCTCACTATGAGCCCTTTTCATTTCTTATGATCTGAACTTTGCACTGGTATTGCCCGCCTGCTCAGTATCATTACCTGATCTTAAGAAATAATACATTTTCAGTCAGTACAATAACGCCTGTGAGGAGGTGGAGGAGGAGGAGGAGGAGGAGGAGTCCATGAAAAAAAAAAATCTTTACACCTACATACTTTCATTTTCACATTAACTTTTCGGAATGAGTGTGTGTGTGTGTGTGTTTGTGTGTGTGTGTGTGTGTGTGTGTGTGTGTGTGTGTGTGTGTGTGTGTGTGTGTGTGTGTGTGTGTGATATTAGTTACTGGCACTGTCCTGTTTCCCACGTGCTGTGACTCCTGTGGGGGATGAAAAGAGAATTTTCCAATTTAAAGAAAACACAACTTAATTTTATATAGACGTTGTGTGGACTGTAAAGGTTAACTGCCATTCACTTTGTCTACTTTTATTGATTTAGTCTTTTCCAAAATTAAAAGAAATATTTAGGTGGCTGAGTTTTGTGATCATGTCAGCTGGCAGAGTCAAATTGACTCTAATAGGCCTACAAACAAAAACATGGCATTTGCAGTATAAGTATTCATATTTTCACATAAAGACTATAAAAGACATAAAGTCTTTCACTGATCCAAGGACCTACTCACTAAGGCTACCCCCCTCCCTCATACACCTTATTTGGAAATTATTCAACTTTCGCTGAAGCTGGAGGAAACCGAAAGTATCAAATGAGCTCAAAACTTTCGCTTTCGCTTCCAAGAGCACTTAATTTTAGTTACGACTTCAGCGTTGAAGTTTAAGGTCTGTTTTAATACAACTTTTTTTTAATGAACTGCATTATTATAATTTTAGGCTACAGCATTGCGATTAAACTCATTTTAGAAGCTTGAGCAGCATCATAATAAAATATTTTATTTTATTTTTCCGCTTGCAAGGTGGGAGCGTGATTACTTGGAGCATGCTTCTCTGACATTTGAAGGTTTTGTTCCCTCGAGACACCTGTCTGTGTTGAAGATGGAACCTAAAATGCACATGAAAGAGTGGCTGATAGCTCAGATAGAGAGTGGGAAATATGAAGGACTTCTCTGGGAAGATGATCACAAAACTATGTTCAGGATTCCGTGGAAGCACGCAGCCAAGAAGGACTACAAACAGAGGGAGGACGCAGCTCTCTTTAAGGTGGACACTCTTTCATATTCTGAAACATAATTTGGAAGTCTAATCAAGAAATATAACCTAATGATAGCATGTTTTGAATGTATTATCAGAAAGAAATTGATCCAGGGACGCCAGTCGACTGTTGTAAAGGCAGTATAGATAAAACCAATATTTCTCTCTTTTTTTGGCTAAATATAGACTATTTATTTAAGGCCTATAACAAGTCCATACATTGATTGGTAAAAAAAAAAAACCTTTGCACATTGTGTCATGTTGAGCTACTACCTTCGTAAACAGGTTAAAAATTAGCATAAATAAGTAAATATATTTTCTAGCCTGCCACACAGAAGCAACAATAATTGCCTAACTATTTTACATTTTACAAGAAATGCTTCGTATGCTGCTTCTTCGCAGCTCTGTGCTATGGAAATCATCATCAAAGCCCTTTAAATCCTGATCAGTTATCATGTTGCAAAGGTTTCAAATAGCCAGGACACAGCAGTGTTTCCCATTTATTTGAAGAATTGAATTGGGTAGGCTATCCCTTGCATCCGAAAAAAATTTAAGATTTTGTATTTATTATTATTGCTATTATTATTTTACTCTTTTTCTCAAAAGTCTGAAAATATAGCCCTAGTGGAATTGTGGGTCAATTGGAGAAGTCCGGAAATTATGCGTTGATGTGCTGCAGTAGAGAAGAATAAAAAAACACTTTCTTAATAAGAAGTTCTTGTTGTGAAAGTGTTTTTTTTTCTTATTTCTTATTATTTCGAAGTTACCTCTTCCTTGCAATGCTCTGTTGCAAGACTGTGTTGCATAAGTGCTGGATAATGGTAGGAAACACAAAAATGTCAAAAATTATTTTTGTCATTTATTTGACTGGAAAAAGTTAGTGTCACTTTTCTGTTTATAGCATTAACTTAGGATGTGACACAGAATGGAAACCTATATTGGACTTAATTCAAATGACATCAGGCTTCCATAGAGAAGTGAATGAATAAAGCTAAATGTGGTAAAAACTTTCAGTTTATTCTGCTGTTTTCATTCACATGAAAGCTATATACAGTCAAATGTCTATGAATTTATTTCAAATGTTATCATTAAGTAAATGTAAATAAGGTAGTTTCAATACTGTATATCTCAATTGTTTAAGTCATCTAAATCAGAACTGTCAGAACTTTTTATCAGTAGTTCAAGTTTTATGACCCAAAAATGATGAGATTGCTAGACTTCCCACTGATTGTTTACTGAACTTATCATTCTCATCTGAACATACTTATATATTTTTTTTTATTAAATAACAGATTTTCTTAAAGTGCACATTCAGTTTTGCTGCTTCCACAATGCTCCCGATGGATTTAGTTAAATATAATCATCAATAGAACAGCATATATTTCAGGGATACATTCCCTGTGAAGAAATGGACACTAATCACGTGTTTACCAGTAGTTCATGGCAATTTTTTTTTTTCATTAAATCATGTTTGGGATTTTGCAATTATTTATGTATGCATGTAATATTTCAATCTTGACGTTCAGGCCTGGGCTGTATACAAGGGCAAGTACAGGGAGGGGAGGGATAAAGCTGACCCCACCATGTGGAAGACCCGTCTTCGCTGTGCACTCAACAAGAGCACAGACTTTCAGGAGGTCCCTGCACGCAACCAGCTGGACATCAGTGAACCCTATAAAGTCTACCTTATCCAGCACGACAATGGGCCAGCCAGACCTGCAGGTACTGCAGGTGAACACAACTGCTCCTTTACTTTCATATTAACTAACAGATTATATCTAAGATGGAAAAAAGGTCAATATAAGCTAACAAAACAAGGAATTAAATGTTGTATTTATATAATGAATTTTCCGTCATTCTCCCATCAGCATTACACCCATACAAACAACTATTTTTTTGTATTAAATGGCCTATTTTGGGTTTATTTGCTCGCATTTTTGTTCCCACTTGTTGCTCTCCTCAGACTCTTTCCAGACAAAGGATCAAGTGATCGTCCAGGCTAAGAGCTCTCCAAGGAGCCCCAGTCTTCTGGAAAAAACGGTAAGTTAAATACATAGAGAGAATAAGCTATATAAGCTATACATTGACTGTAGCTACTTGAATCTGCTGAACAGTGGAGGCTTCACTGACTCTGTGCTAAGAACACAGTATGAGGGCAATCAGTTTCTTATAATTAGACTCAGCATTTATGGGTTTTCTTTTGTTTTTTTTATCAGTGTGTATTAGAAGTTTTAGAAACAGGTGGAAATCAGGGATGAAAATCAAACTTTGATGGCATACGGTTTGATTATTAGAAAAATGAAACATTCCCAGTGAAAAAGTTAAGGGAAGAAGACCATTTATTCTCAGAATATACTGATCAAATTAGTTTGTTGTTTGTCTTTTTTTTAAACTACCACTGTGAGTCAGACATTGTTTAACCCTATATATTGTTCCATCCATTGACAACTTTACACTGTTGTGAACAACAGTGTGTTCTTGCAGCAGGAAATGTTTGGGGTGTGGGGAGAGAATCAGTTTAAACTAATCTGATCTTATATATATATATATATATATATATATATATATATATATATATATATATATATATATATATATATATATATATATATATAAGATCCCTAAAATAAATCTTAGCAACTTTTAAATTTTTTTTTCTTTTACCAGGTTAAGACTCATTGAGATAAAAAAAAATCTCTTTTCAAGTGTCCTGGCCAAGACAGACAGCAGTACAACCACACATACGTACAAACACAGAATACACAAAATCATTAAAAACATAAAACAACTGACTCAGCAAATCCCTCGAAGTCAACCACACACCTAAACATATCAGGCAAAACATCTACAGCAAGATGTGGCTGCTCTCCAAAGTCATTCAACATCATCTTAAAACAAACTACAAACTTCATGCTGTGCTTCCCTAATTTTTTATTTTTTTCTGTTTTTGTAGCTTCATTGTCAAAAGGAATCATTTGACGCAAGTAAAGACGTAAAACCGTTTATTGGTAAGGGTTACACACAAACTGTTCTACAGAATGTTTATGGGTGATGCAAGGCAAAGAAAAGGAAGCTCAAATGATCAAGTCATCAAATGGTCATTTCTATCCCAGTTAAAATATCAATATGGGGATAGTATTGTTTTGGCCTGGCATTTGGATCAATCCAAACAGAGCCTGACCGCATTTGTCCATTTACCTCCTATAGGTAGGTGGTTACCCATATGGGCCAAGGTCGGCTTCAAGTGTGATCCTCTAACTTTTCCTCTAGCGCCACAATGAAGCTCATAATTCTGGTTTTGAGTGAAACCTCTCACCAACTATTTAATGGAAAGCCATGCAATTTGGTACACTCAAAGAGTTGCTAGCATGGCCGTAGACTTAGTCTTGTTGTTGGTGGGGTTTTTTTGTGAACCTTTTAGCTTAGTTGGATTTATTGGTTGGTATGGGTAATGACGGATTAGTTCATAGGCTGGTTTAGTGCACACCTACCATTAACCTCCCATGGGGGTTTAATCCCTGGCTTCTGTCCTTCTGGCTTCAGAGTATTTGTGGGTTAGAATTTGACATGGCGACATACATTAATGTATGTCTTGCCACCCCAATAAAATATCCATTAAGGATCGCTACTTGTAGTTGGCCTTGGCCCAATCATGAGTTTAAGTAAGTGTACCATGTGGGAGTGGGTATTTATTTTCGTGGGCCCACCTGTGCCTATTTGGCCCACATGGGCTCATAGGCACAGACATACTTGGAGCCTATATGGATCCAATGAACAAACATATATGGACCCCATCTGGTCTGTAGAAATAGGACTCAAATGCTGCCCCACATCTACATGTTGGTAGGAATTTTACCTGTGAATTTATATTTAAAAACAACAGAAATCGAATTATGACCATAGACATACAGCATTGAGAAAGTACTGATTGAATAATGTATCTTTTCTGCTTTAGATGATCTGATGAGGGAACACATGTATTGTGAGCTCACAGGACAAAAACCTGCTCCTATAACTTTCCTGAGTCCCACACTTACTATATCAGGTAAGCTTATGGGATTATGCGCACAATAAACAACATGTCCCTGGCCTTTGCACTGTTTGACCTGGAACACATTTTGTGTGTTCAGACTTCCGTATGCAGGTGGTGTTGCTGTACCAGGGCCAGAGGGTCATGAAAGTGGCCACCAGCAGCCCAGATGGGTGCTTCATCCTGCAGGGCCGCGTCCCGTTGGGAAATGAACGGATCTACGGGCCCTGCACTGCCCAGCAGCTCTCCTTCCCCTCCCCAAGCTCTGTATCCCTTCCGTCATGCCTGGCTGAAGCGATGAACCGCCTTCTTTGTCATTTGGAGAGAGGTGTGCTATTATGGGTAGCCCCAGATGGGGTGTTCATCAAGCGGTTCTGCCAGGGCAGGGTGTACTGGAGCGGTCCCATGGCCAAACACACTGACCGACCCAACAAACTGGAGCGAGAAAAGACCTTCAAGCTGCTTGACATACCCACATTTCTCAATGGTAAGGCAGTGCATGCAGTAACAGCCACAAAAAAGCAGTTTGAATTCATACCAGTTAGTCATATAAATCTAGCTGGAACATAATATGATTTATTCAAAGAGAGACTTCATTGCTCTCATTATTGCTCTATGCAAAGAGGCAATATGTCTGTATGATCAAAACAGAATATTCCAATATAAAATGTTTGTGTACAGAGCTTCAGAGCTGTTTACAGGGGAAGGGACATACACCTTCTTATGAGATTGAGCTCTGCTTTGGAGAGGAGTATCCAGACCCCAACGTACCTAAAACCAGGAAGCTGATCATGGCGCAGGTGGGTGGAAAAGGAGCAAATAATTGATAGCCTTTTTTTTACATCATCTTCTTTTGCTTATAGAAGATGTCTTATTTAAAAAAAAATTAAATTTACATATTTTTAACTCAGAAGGATTCTCAAAACAGTTGAATGCTCACCCCATCAAAAAATGTTCAACACTCTGGGATGAGCATTCAGCTGTTTTGAGAATCCTACTGAGATAAAAATGTGTAAATTAAATTTTTTTAAATGTGAGGCTCTTCATAGGGTACAGTTTCCTCTGTGAAATTACAATTACAGTTTTGTGGACTTGTAGATTCATATTAACCGAAAATTCTCCCTTCATTCTCTCTCATACCGGTATTTCAATTTGTATCTTTTGTTGTAATATTTCTATAAAGCAATGGACAGTTTGTCAGTTTGATTTGCTGTCAAGGGTTTGAGTCACCTTGTGCATTTCTCAAATGCTAAACAACCATGGGCTTGGACTTAGAAAGTTCTGTGTGATTTTTATGACATGTTATAGTTAAAGTATGTTGACTCTTGGATGTTCACACAATTCAGGCAGAACCTTACAATTCCTGTATGAATGCTTCCTGTGAGTCGGAGCGTAGCCGTAGTCTTTTCATGCACCAGTAGAGGTCCTCATAATCATACTGATTGTCTACTACACTGTTGGCCAGGTGGTGCCCTTGTTTGCAGTGGAACTGCTGCAGAGGTTCAACGTGGAAGAGATTCAGGAGAAGCGGCCAATTCTCACCTCCAACACAGAGGGAGAGAAGATGTAGGAGTACAGGGAATGCTACCCTGCACCAGGGTAGCTATGAACAATATACAAGTAGATTACTGCTTTATTGCTTCCCTTTCATCATCATGAAAGACAGATCAGAGCAAACAATACAGAGGATCTTCAGTGTGAAAATGTATATATGATGAAGAAACAATGGAGGTGTTGCGTTGTATGGAAATATATATTGATTTTTTTATTCTGTCCACCATCTAGCTAGACTGGTAGGAGTTATCAGCTTGTTAAAGCAAACATCTTGATCAACCCAATAAAAGTTTTTGCTACCATACTATTAATGTAAAACATGTGCCTGTACTTTTTTGTTAACCTCATACTCAATCTGTATTAAATGATAATTTATGTGTATAGTACTTTACAACACATGCGGACAATAAATTCACACCTTTAATTAAATCTATAAAGCTTTTTTCCCTTTATTTCTAGCGAACATCATATAACAGATTCACAATTTTTAAAAATATACATTTTTGTAGCTATAACATTTAAAAAGAAAAAATCAACAGGTAAGGTTTTCTGTTTGAAAATAAAATTTAAAAAACAAAAAACACAAAAACTAAAGTGAGAGAGTGTGCTGAATCAGAGGAGATACCCGTATCTGAGTTTAAAATACTTTCATCATTTTCCCTGCCTTCAACAAATACAGTACGTAAAAAATGAGATGGGAACAGAAGCGTACACAGGGGTCGAGGGTATTCACAAAGCATCATGTTCCAACGTGTTATTAGCACCATTACTCTTATGCCATACTGCACTTTTGAATCTTTCCATCATTCAGTTTTTAATGGAAAAACACCATGAGTGTCGAGGCGATGTGGCACAGACCTGTCTGTGTGGGTGGGATTGTCTGTTACGCAGTTTTCATTAGTGTTCTCCCTTTCTCAGAGATAACGTTAAGAACATATTGGAGGATAATGCCTTGACGAACAATCAATTGTTTGAAAGGACTCCCAGTGATGAGAATAAAAAAGGCGAAGAGTTGCTCATACATTCACCTTGCCTGCCCGGGCCGACATGTAGACATCGGCTCAGAAGCAAGACAATTAAAAAAACAAAAATGCATTGCGAAATTGACAGAGAGATTGCATTAAATCTGTTTAGCATATTTACTGAATATAACATCTGTAATGTAATATATATAGTCAACTTTTGTTCATATATATCTGCACTTCTTCAATAGCGTTTACTTTCATAACACTGATTGAAAATCGAAAACCCTGCAGAAAACACTGTCAGTAAGTAGGTGCTTGGGACAACCATTACAAAAACAGAGTGAACACAGACAAGTGCTTGATTGTCTCACTAAATGTCTTCAGTGTGTCTGTAAGGAGTCATCCAGAGATCGTTCAGCTGCTGCTCCTTTCAGGATTGTGCTGAGTAAGGTTGAGGGAAAGGAAAGGAAAGGAAAGGAAAGGAAAGGAAAGGAAAGGAAAGGAAAGGGAAAGGAAAGGAAAGGAATAAAAGATGCAACAAGGGCCAGACTAGGTTGGACTAGGTTAATATCTTGGGCAACAATGTGGACACCCGTAAATTGCGTTTTCTATTGTTTTTATTCCTTCCCTGCAACCCTACCTTAAGGTCTCTCCAGTGTTTGTCATGGTGGGTGCAACAGAGACAAGGAGGGTGTGTATGTGCTTATGTGTGTGTGTGTGTGTGTGTGTGTGTGTGTGTAATTATGCATGTATATGTATGCATTTCCAAGTTTCTACTGCCACTTCATTAGCTTGGAGCCATGAGGTAAATCCAGGAGGCTTTCAACAGTTCCGGTTGAGGGAAGGGTATCTGGGGCAGACCAACGCCGTTTGCGTGGACGCGGCTGCTCCTGAGCGGGAGGCTCTGCAGCCAGAGCGCGTAAAGGTGCCGGCAGAGTAGGAGGTGGATGGTGAGGAAGAGGAGGGGGAGGAGGGGGAGGTGGCATCTCCTCCCTGTGCGAGCTACTGGGTTCTCCTGCAGCCCTGGAGGAGAGTTGCGTGCGATGGGCCCTGGAGCCAGTGCGCGTGTGTGTCCGGTGAGTTTGGGTGGGAGTGGGGGTGAGAGCCAAGCAGACATCCCCCTCCATGAGCTGGCGGCAGGGCAGGCCATACAGCTGTGTGGTTCTCTCAGGGCAGCAAGAAGACCAGCCTCGGTCCTGCACAAAGAACGGATACTCCACCAAGACCTTCAGTAACTCCTACACAAAACAAAAACATTGTTACTGTATATACTCAACGAAGATGTCTCTTATGTCTGTCACTTATCATCACCGCAATCTGACTTTGGTGTGCATGAAAAACATGTGTTAGTAATTAAACTGATGTTTTTACCTGAAAACATATACAGCCTAAACTGTGACTGATTTGCATTAACACTAATCTTGTCATGCAGTTATTCATTCAATTATACGGGATCATGCAGTAATATAGATATCTGCATGTAAACCCAAGCATATGTCTAAGGAGAAAGCTGACCTGAGTGTTGCGGTCTGTGAGGTGGACCTGCAGGTGGCTGAAGCCCTGTGCACTGCTGGGGGAAATCAGCAGCACAGTGCATGTGCTGAGGTGGAACTCTGGGGAGGTATCTGCGCTCCTCAGGAAGTCCTCGGTCTGCAGCTCCTCCACCCTCTTCAACCGCCCGCTGGCCAACTCAATCAGAGAACCCTTGGTGAAGTAAGGTAGGAGCGCAGGGGGAGATGAGTGAAGGGCCGGGGCTGAGGTGTGAGGATGAGAAGGAGATGACTCTCTACCTCTGTGTCTTTCTCTGTCCCGTCGTCTCTCGCGCTCATTGTCTCTTTCTTGGTCTTTGTCACGTTGTAGGTGCTTCTCTTTGTCTTTACCTTGCTCCCTGTCCCTTTGTAGAAGATTTTCTCTGTCTCTCTCCTGGTCTCTGTCCCGGTCTCTTTGTGACCTGTCATGGCTGTTAGGCAGACCCAGGGGTGAGTGTGGTGAGTTCCTTTGATTGTGCTGCCTGGGTCCTGGCTCCCTGTGCAGGTTGTACAGAGCTGTTCCTGAGGGGCTGTAGAGTGGGTATGCTTGGACCTGAGGGCTGGGGTGGCACACTGATCCCAAGGAGTAGTAGATCTGGGCTTCAGCTGGTGTGACCCCTTGGGGGTCCAAAAGTCCCCCTCTACCTGCCCTGGGGACTGGTCCGAGGGGATGGGGACTGGTGGAGAGTAGGCTGGTCTTAACCATCCCATGTGGATGTCTGTCCTGCAGTGAGGAATGTGGCTCAGGGCCCTCCTGAGCTTGAGAGTCTGACAAAAATGGCCCTCCAGAATGGACACGGGATGTTAGATCCTCCTGCTGTCTCCGTCCACCGTTGGTATGGGAGCTGTGTGGACTGATGTCCAGCCGTGATCTGCTGCTATCGTTCCCATATTCTCCTGTAAGCAGAGGCCTGGAGGTTGAGGCAGTCCTGCTGCCTGGCCCATCCAGGCCGTTGAGCCTCTTACCCAAATATCTGTGTCTGGCTTCAACAAAGCTTGGCTGTTGAGGGTAGAGAGAGTGGTGGCTAAACAAATATGATGGGGAGAAGAGAGATGAGCTGTTGTCCCGCCGGCCACTGTTAATGTAGGACCATATCTCTCTAGAATCGGCTGGGAAGGGAGTCTTGAAGGAGGAAGCGGAGGAGGAGGATGGGGAGGGTGGCAAGGAGAGGGGCCCATCCCCTCTAAGCCACCTGGAGTGGTGGGACAGAGGCAAGGGATGAGAATCATCTCTCCAGGCGGGAGACCCTGAGCCCATCCTCTCGCTGACCTGCCCTGGGAAAAGGGGGAGAGATACAGAGGGAGAGTAGCTCAGGTGCCATGGTAGGGGCAGTGCTAGGCCTGGTGCTGGAGCAGGAAGGGGTGGAGGAGTATGTAGGAGATGGGGATTTGGGTTAATCAGAGCTCGGTCCCTGTCACTGGCCTCCCTGCCTCCCTCCCCTCCCCCTGCGCTGGACCGACTCCGGAGTGGCACTGGGGGTTTAAACTCGTCCAGAGGATTGTGGTGTTCTGACGATCCTTGCCGAGACTCCCTTTTCTTGGGAGGGAGGCACTCTTTGCCGCGGTCGGGGCTGGGATTCATGGGTGGGCTCCAGCGGCACTGGGGGCCCCCTGTGTGCGGGTGTAGGCTAGGTCACATGGGCCTCACGGGAGAACGAGGGGCGCAGACAGAGGGGAAGGCTGCTACACAGCATCCCTGTCAGATCACTGCTGATTCTTTTGCACTGGAGCGCCACTCACCTGGAGAGAGTAGAGATAGGGTAGGCAAAAAGGAGGGAAAGGACAGAGATAGATGAAAGAGAGATTAAGTATGAACATAGAGAATGGACATTCTGTCAGGTCCTGGCATCAGTAGTTAAGAGTTAGCTGTCAGTATGGTTCAGACACACATACAAACAATCATTCAGCTGCATCAGACAGATGGCGAGAAGTCAGCCAGTGACTCGCTCATATAAACTACTTTCAAAGGGTTAGAAACTCTTAGCTTTCTGTTAGCTGTCGCTAATTAGTCATTACCTATGCGCACTGCGGTGGGGCTGAAACTACCCAACTTACTTGTTTCATTCAAACACATTACTCCCACATGTGGACTAAAAATAAATTATGTAGCCAATGAAGTTCAGAGGCAGTGCAGTATGTGTACAGCGCTCACAGCAGGAGAGTTTTCATCTCTGACTCTCAGGGGATGATTGGAATATGTAGATATGTTTTTGTACCACTTTCCTGAACCACCCCCACGACACCCCCGGGTGTTCTCTGTATTCTATATGAGCTTACTACTAGAACTTCCCCCCCACCCCCTTCTCTTTCAGACACACACACGGACAGCAACAGACACACAAATACTCCCTCAGGCGGCTGTACTAACTCCCCCAGTGATAGGCAAAGCTGGTCGCCACCCACCCAAAAGCTGACAGAAACACTGTTGACATTACCACCAGTTGTTGTGGATACAGGATATGTGTCTTTGCATATTAATTATGTGTCACAGCAGGGGTGTGGGGAAATGTGTGTGATTGTCTGTGTGTGTGTGTGTGTGTGCATGCATGTGTGCCATGTTTGTGTGCACGTGTATTATTTTTTTTTCTTTCTGGGAGAAATGTGTGAATGTGTTTATTTGTTTAGGTCTTTGTGTGCGTGTGTGTTTGTGTTCGAGTCCTCAAATGTGACAGAGATTTTGCAGTCTTGTTTCATTCAGTGAGAAGTGCGGGGGAGCTCTACAAATTCTCCTCCAAACGTTTTAAATGAGCTCTTTTGAAGTGACGGTTGCCGCTCTGCCAGCCCAGCTGATCCCTCCTCCTCCACCACCACCGCCACCACCACCATCGCTGCTCCCACCGCCGCCACAACACCACTGCACCATGCTGCCACTCAGCCCCGCGCTCACCCGCAAGTCTGTCTCAACAGCCTACCAACTCCCTGCCGTCTCCCCATCCACCACAGTGTCACCATGGCAACTGTGTCCACACTTACTTACACACACACACACACACACACACACACACACACACACACACACACACACACACACACACACACACACACACACACACACACACACATCCACTCGGTTAGATAGGTTAAATGGGGATACTCCATGGAGAGGCGGGTAAACTGTTGCTCATCAAGTGACTTGGTCCAAAAAAAGAGTAAGTGTTAGAGAAGAGCAAGCTGTTTGTGCATCTGAGTGAAAAAAATGAAAATTGTGCGGTGAGAGGAGGGGGATTTATTGTCTCAGACACTGACAGGACGGGTGTGATGGAGTAGAATGTGGGAAATGGTTATGATGGACTATTAGGTCAACAGACATGTTGCTGTTACGATGGAAAATCTTGTCCAAGTCCAATTTATGCGACATATTTTCAGTTGAGCTGAAAGACAACATGGCTTTGTGTGGGCTATAAACGCACATTGACCTCTGGGGGTCATAAAAATGACTATTCTTCGGATGAAATGCCTTCAGACTGCAGCAACATTTGGAAATGATTCCTGACGTAATCCATACACATCTTCATGTATATTATATATCACTGGTTTTCCTAGAATAATCATCATCAAATTCATTATGATGATCTTATCAATTTATTAAATGTGACAAGCAGTTAATATCAGAAGAGTAACATAGCATTAACACCCGCACAGTTACGCAATGTATTGATTAAAAAACAACAACAAAAAACAACAAATACATTTTTCAATTATTACAAATAAACTTTATAAACTTTTGCCAATTAAAAAAAAGAAAAGACGCAACAACATTAAAACAAATTCCACAGGAAAAAGCTTGCTCAAACACATTAATAAGTTATCACAGTATTCCAAAGGTCTGAATTTGTCTAACTTATCACTTTATTTTTACCTAAGAACTCTACTCACAATGACTTGTCTAGAATCCAGATTTCTTACATAAAAAAAAAATATGGTTTCAATATTTGTCCTCAAATGACTCTGACACCCATGTCATTTTGACAGCCCTTATGAAAAAGGTTGTCAAAATAGACCCAATATAAACTTGCCAAAAAAAGTACAAGAAAACAAAACACAATTGTGCATGTGGAGGAGTTTGCAGAGAAATGTATTCTAACAGAATACTCCTACACTGTGCAGACATTGCACACAGAGCTGGAGTTTAGCTGGAGCTACTGTGCTCGTAGCATTTCAATATATAAAAACCAACAGATCACAGACATAATTATATAACACATTCCTTCCAATGAAATCCTACTTCAAGACTTTTTGCTTGCTATGTAAGCACATTACATGCTTGCAAATTATTTTCACTTTCTTTTTGCTTAAAAATGCTAAAAAAACAAAAACAGTTTTAAACAGTTAGTTGTTATGTTTTTATATTAAAATGTAAAATGCTTACATTCTTCAACTTGCTCTCAAGTAATTGACAAATTTGACATGCGTATTTGCACCGCTCCACCTCATCCCGCCTTTTCTCTACATGCATTTCTCAGGGAACTGTCTAACACTCCTCTATACTCATGACTGCAAACCTAAAAAAAAAAAACAGAACTGCAAAATATTAGTCTCTAGCTTTGTCTATATTGCTAATATCAAATAAAACACCAATTGGTAGTCCAGTAGTGCTAATTGCAATAGACAAGTGGTAAACAATAGCTCTTTGAATCCAAAAGAGCAGTGAGAGAACGTGGGAGCAGGCAGACAGGTTGGATGGAGTTGGTAGTTGTGATGTGATGCGAGACTGACCTTAGTGCAGGCTGAGCCGACGTCCCAGTCTTGGCAGTCATTCATATTCCAGTCCTCCCAGAGGGTCAACCCACTCCTGAGCTCCTCACTGGGCTACACTGCTCCTCCACAGCAATGCCACCAGTTACAACACCCGCGGATATCAGCAGCCCCCAGCTACACACTGCCTCTGATCTCTGTGCGCATGAAATAAACACCAGCGAGCCCACCAAACTGAGGGAAAGAACTGAGAGCCTGCTATCCGTCTCAGTATCTGTTGTGTATGTGACTGTGTGTGTCAAGAGTGTGTGTGTATGTGCTTATGTGTGCAAAGGGCTGAGGAAATGAGTAATATCTAGCAGTGAGAAACATGTCTGCTATGCAGACCAGTTGCTGCTGCCGCCCACTTGCTTTAATCACTGTGAAGGATACAAACATGCATATACACACACAAATGTACACACAAATGTACACACACAAACAGTCAAGGATGCAGCACATACAGATTATATACTGGGCGGGATAAATTGACTGTATGCCACCTTGTTGTCTGTAGGTATGCTTTCCACTTAAGTTTAACTGGTTAAATGTATCTTTTAACATACAAAAGTCATGAATGGATCAATTAATCAGTTAATCTATATTTCTGAAGAAATGTTGACACATAAAAAAGAGGAAAGGATGAAGGGGAGGCAGAGAGACAGTTGATGAGAGACAGGGAGGGACGTGGTAGGAGGCTCATCCCACACACACTCTCAGACTTTAGGTTTTTGCTTATGCCTCTGACTC